>NW_028270185.1:23335888-23970539 GCF_037043375.1 Chiloscyllium plagiosum
AGCTTTAACTGACTGTGAATTAGGTGCCAGAAGACTCCTGTGTACTACTAGCATTATCTTCAAGGTAGGAATTCACTTTAAAAGAAGTATCACCATAATTCACGGTATGCAAATGCCCCACAAGTATGAACATGTCACAGGACAACATAAAGTTTGACACAGCACAAACGTCATGGACTGAATTTCGGTATCTCAATCTACTATCCACAAATCAAGATTGTGCCTCCTGTCTACCTCAGTCAGCCTATATGCCACATTTGCCTCTCTTGCAGGCCCCATAAGATGCCCCTCCTTTTGTAATTCCCCTCTCAGTGATAGCTCCTTCTATAATTCCTTCCAATAGCAATGCATTCTTTTTAATGCATTCAAAGTTTTCCTATAGTGTGGCACTCCACAACTGTCCACAATAATCCAGTTTTACACAAGTTCAACACCACAACCTTGCTCTTTTAAACCACCCCTATATCTCCCTGTACAGTTCCCTCAGGCAGTGAAGATCTTTCCTGTCTTTCCGGTCTTTAATCCCTGTCTACAAAGGCAACTATAACTCCATCAAATGGTTCCCACATTATTATGAGCACTAAATGTTTCCACACTGCCTGCCTAATTCATGTCCAGCCAAATAGGATGGCAAATATAAATACATACAGGCTGACTAGCATTTTAGGTCACTGAATCCCTACAGTGCAGGGGCAGGCCATTCAGCACTTTAAGTCCACACTGGCCTTCAAACACCACGCCATCCCCCATGGCTAATCTACTGAGCCTGCACATCCTTGGACAACTTAGCATGACCAATTTATTTAACCTGCATATCTTTGGATTTTGTGAGGAAACTGGAGCACCCAGACACAGGAAAACTATGCAAACTCCACACAAACAGATACCTGAGGATGGAATCAAACCTGGGTCCCTGGAGCTGTGAGGCAGCAGTGCTAGCCACTGAGCCACCCCTGTGCACAGAATGACTCCAGGCTCAGACATATCTTCACTGCAAAATGGTGGTGGACCTGCTCCCCATCTCCCATCAATACACAGTGAATGAATACCTGAGTTTACCAGGAAGGGTTGATGTAGATGACTGCTAGAAAGTAACAGAACAAGTTGAGAAAGGTATTTTAAAAATAAACCTCTGGCATGCTTGATTTGACTTTACCAAAACTAGAAATTATATTGCTCAATTATAAGTTTCTAGCTAAATTTCCTGCACCTGAAAAAACCTTGTGGAGTTCGAGGCACCACACATGATGAAGAATATTATCAAGGTGAAAATGAGCTGTCATGAGAATTCCCTGAGGAAGAGACCGCCCATGTTTTAAGTTTGTGCTATCTGAAAGCTATGTAGCAACGCCTTCTTTCAAATCATTGTCAACTGCGTCAGCAAATTTGGAAATACCTTTAGCACTCCTACAAATATTTTCACATTACAGAAAGTAACAATAATCATCATCAGCGTCTGCTCTCTGCAGATCTCAAGTGAAAGCTTCATTAACTAAAATGTCCAACTTTGATTGCAATGGTAAGAAAACACTTTAAGTCTGATTCAGCTAATATTTTATCAAATGTGGTTGGTGAGTTGATTTACTGTTACTATGATAAAAACTAATTCTTTGTCGAGCTGATTTTGATAACTGCAAGTTCCTTAATCTAGTATCGAGATGGCTACTTTCATTCTCTATTGTACCTCCCACAGTGTAAACTGGTCCTTCCTTTATTAGACGATTCAAATACAATTATTCTTCGTCACTCGTCTGGAGACAGAAATCATTCAGAAGACGTGAAATGTGACAAATGTTACTGTCATTCACAATGGATGGGTGAAGATGCAGTGAAATTATCTTGTGATCTTTTGTTGTTTAATTATTAACCTTCATAAAAGGCACTGGGTCCTATCCCACTGTCCACACTGCTCATCTTACTTTTTTATTATCCCATGCTGTGTTCCTTTTCTCTTTATTATCTTGCCCAATCCCATCCCTCTTCCCTGCAGCTTCCCCTACCTTTTGTATCCAAACCAGCCTAATTTCCCTCTCTTGCTTAATCATTCAATATTTCTGATTTTTAAGAAACAATTTAATTTTCTTTAGGATGTGCTCTTGTTTCTGCTTCAACGATGATATTTATTTACAAATACACAGATTAACAATGAGATTTCTACCTCATAATGACAGTAGATTGAAACAGGCAGCAAATGGAGATAGAGATCTTGATGAGACCAGAAACTAATGTGGGCTCAGAACTGGGCTCATCCCAAGTTAGCTTCTTAGGAAGACAGCTAACAATCCGCATACATGAACATCAACGAGCCACGAAACGACACGACCAGCTATCCTTAGTAGCCACACACGCAGACAACAAGCAACATGAATTCGACTGGGACAACACTACTATCATAGGGCAAGCCAGACAGAGAACAGCCAGGGAATTCCTAGAGGCATGGCATTCATCCACAAACACCATCAACAAACACATCGACCTGGACCCAATATACCAACCACTACAGCGGACAGCTGAAACTGACAACCAGAAGCGGCAGGGACAGACCACTATAAACACCGGAGGAAACATCAAAGAAGCGCTTCGCAGGAGGCTCCCAAGCACTGATGATGTCGCCTAGCCAGGGGACGAAACGTTTGCAACCAAAACTTCCAGCTCGGCGAACTAATTCAGTATTTTTGTTTTTGGCCCATATCCCTTATACCTGTGCTTATGGAAAACATACCTGTATCAGATTTAAAACTAAAAAGTTATCTAGCTGTTTGTGATAAACAGTTCCAAACATCTACCACCCTTTATGTGTCGAAGTACTTCCTAACAATCTTTCCTGACCAGTCTGGTTCTAATTCTCAGACTACGTCCTTGCATTCTAAAATCCACAACCAGTACAAAGAACAAAGAACAATACTGCACAGGAACAGGTCCTTCGGCCCTCCAAGCCTGTGTTGACACATACTGCCCTTCCACGCTAAAACTATTTTCACTTGTAGGATCTGTATCCCTCTATTCTTCGTATTCCACTATAATGACTGCCTGACAGTTGTTTGATGCAAATTAATTTATCTTCTAAACAACTTTTGAGATGTCTTCAGGGCCATTAGTTTCTGATAGGTTTTGATTACTTCAAAATTTAACAAGAAATAGATTACTCAACGGAGAATTATATAACTGGCATGCATTAGGATAATGACATTTTGGGTCTGCAAACGAATAGAATACTTGTCAATTCATTGTGCATTCCACATTTTAAAAATGCATTTCAATGTTTAACAGCCTGAGTAATCATTGAGTTTCAAAGTTTGATTTTTGTCTTATTAGAAGAAATAGGATTAACGTATCAGTACTAGTCCAAATTTATAATTAGTGGGGCAGGGGATTGCTATTATCCTGAGCTTCAGGCATGGGAAGAAAATGAATAAATACTCCACCAATATTGCTGAAATTTGGTGGTTAAGTCTTTATTGTAAGTTGATCCATGTAAATCCACATTTGCTCCTATAAATTTATATCCTGAAAAAGAACCTAAGCCAACAGCAGAGCCTGTATACTATAGACTTTTAGCAGGGATAGGGGTTTACGGTACTTGATCCGAATTTCACTTTGGCCATAGTGGGTTTGAATTGGTTTAAACTAAAATGGATATGAAAGCAGCAGCATACAAATCCATCAAGTGTACAGATTACACCTTTTGATAAGCTATATGTGGCTGTCAATAAGTCTTGGTCATTGTATGTAATGCAGTCAGGGCAATATTTTCTTCAAGTCGTAGATCCTGAATTAAACTTTCAACAAATTTCTTGGCTTTAAACTTTTCCCAGTGCTGATCTTCTCTGAATTATCCCTAAGCCGACTTTTTTGAAGTAACTTATCTTAAGATTGAAAAAGACTGCAATGTTATCATTAGTTACTTGGCAATACAGGTAGGCATTGAATTTCTATACTAGTGAGGTGCTTGGCTTGCAGGCCAAACGTTCCAGTGATTGACTGATCAAATCAGACAACGTACCTGTCTGACTGGTTATAATGGCCAGAGTCCAGCCTACTCCACTAAACCATACTTATAAGATGCAGGACAACATTTTTAGATCTGTTGTTGGACAGAATTTGTTGAACGATCCGAGTATGCTGATGACTGCATTGTGGATTTCAGACAATTGGTCAAGTTTGTAATTTGCTCATTCGTGCATGCGAGAAGCAAAATGCATTCTTATGTTGGGACCTGTTTTCTGCAAGCAACAAATATATTCAAATATTGAAAGTTTTTTGATTTATTAGGGGCTTTGTTTGTGACTGTCCCTCAGCCAATAAATCAGCTTACCAACCAATCAGAACCATTGTCGATATTATAAACTGTTAACATTTAAATTGTTAAAAGTCTGACGTTCTTGCATTTGTGCTGATTAATGCAAGACACTAAGTTTTGAAAGCATGTATCACTTTTCAGCAATATTCAATTTTGTGAATCTTGTGGGAAATCTTGCATAAAGGCCTCACTGGCTATTTTCCTTAACTGGACTTCACCAGTTTCCTCATTTCCCCTCCCTCCACCTTATTCCAGCTCCAACCTTCCAGCTCAGCACTGTCCACATGACCTGTCCTACCTTCCAATCTCCCTTCCTACCTATCCGCTCCACTCTCCCCTCTGACCTATCACCTCCATCCCCACCCACATTCACCTATTGTACTCTTTGCTACCTTCCCCCACCCTCCCCTCTGACTTATCACCTTCATCCCCACCCCCATCCACCTATTGTACTCTTTGCTACCTTCCCCCACCCTCCCCTCTGACCTATCACCTCCATCCTCACCCCCATTCACCTATTGTACTCTTTGCTACCTTCTCCCCAGCCCTGCCCCCACCCCCACCCCCAGTTTTCTCTCCACCCTGGAGGCTCCCTGCCTCCATTCCTGCTGAAGGGCTTTCGCCTGCAACATCGATTTTCTTGCTTCTCGGATGCTGCCTGACCTGTTGTGCTTTTCCAGCACCACTCTGATTTAAACTTTGGTTTCCAGCATCTGCAGTCCTCACTTCTGCCTCCTTAAAAGAGTACACAAGTGAAATTATCCCTAGTAGTAGGTTCTTTTTTTAAAAGGAATATTATGAAAAACTGAATTTACCCAATTTTACTCCCATTATTTGCAGAATAGTAACGAAGGACTTTACAGATTTAAATTATACTTTACAGCTGAAGGACTGTGCTTTTTGCATCTTTGCAAAATGGATTAGAGATTAGATTCCCTACAATGTGGAAACAGACCTTTCAGCCCAACAAGTCCACACTGATCCTCCAAAGAGTAACCTACCCAGACCCATTTCCCTCTGACTAATGCACCTAACACTATGGGCAATTTAGAATAGCCAATTCACATAACCTGCACATCTTTGGACTGTGGGAGGAAACCCACACAGACATAGGGGGAATGTGCAAACTCCACACAAACAGTCACCCAAGGTTGGAATTGAACCTGGGTCCCTGACACTGTGAGGCAGCAGAGCTAACCAATGAGCCACTGTGCCACCCCAAATGTCTAGATTGTTGCCACTGGTATAATATGTGAAAGATGTAAAAGAACAGCATTCCATGAGCTTTCGTGATTACCTTCAGCATCTGCTTGTGACATTTTAAAGATCAATCCACATGAACTCCCAAGTCTCTCAGGACTTCCACTAAATTTAGCTTCTCACCATGTGGAATGTATTCCTTTACAGTCCAAAATGGATAACCTCAGACTTGTTTACATTGAACTCCATCTGGCAGTTTTCCCATTTCACTTAGTCCATCAATACTCCTTTGTAATCTTGTATGCTACTGTCTACAATGTCTATAATGCCACCCAATTTTCAGTCACTAGCATAGTTAGATGTATGATTTTCCATGCCATTATCCATGTCATGCGCAAACAGTGTTAATAATAGAGGCTCTAACACAGATTCTTGTGGAACATCACTGGTCGCCTCCTATAAATTTGAGTACTTACCCATTATCCCGACTCTCTGTCACCTGCCACTCAGTTAATTTCCCAGCCATCTCAGTAATTTGCCCTCAATTCCACAGGCTTCTTTCTACCTTAGTTAACAGCCTCTCATCTGGGATTTTATCAGATAGTGAGGAAAGAGATCAATCTGAGAATGGTACAGTTGAGAACAGAAGTGAGTCAAACAGTCAGGGCATGCAGGGACAAGATAGCACTAATAAATTAAACTGCATTTATTTCAATGCAAGGGGACCTACCAGGGAAGGCAGATGAACTCAGGACATGGTTAGGAACATGGGACTGGGATATCATAGCAATTACAGAAACCTGGCTCAGGGAAGGGCAGGACTGGCAGCTTAATGTTCCAGGATACAAATGCTACAGGAAGGATACAAAGGGAGGCAAGAGAGGAGGGGGAGTGGCATTTTTGATAAGGGATAGCATTACAGCTGTGCTGAGGGAGGATATTCCTGGAAATACATCCAGGGAAGTTATTTGGGTGGAAAAGAGAAATAAGAAAGGGATGATAACCTTATTGGGATTGTATTATAGACCCCCTAATAGTCAGAAGGAAAGTAAGAAAGAAACTTGTAAGGAGATCTCAGCTATCTGTAAGAATAATAGGGTGGTTGTGGTAAGGGATTTTAACTTTCCAAACATCGACTGGGACTGCCATAGTGTTAAGGGTTTAGATGGAGAGGAATTTGTCAAGTGTGTACAAGACAATTTTCTGATTCAGTATGTGAATGTACCTACTACAGAAGGTACAAAACTTGACCTACTCTTGGGAAATAAGGCAGGGCAGGTGACTGACGTGTCAGTGGGGGAGCACTTTGGGGCCAGCGACCATAATTCTATTAGATTTAAAATAATGATGGAAAAGGATAGACCAGATCTAAAAGTTAAATTGGAGAAAGGCCAATTTTGATGGTATTAGGCAAGAACTTTCAAAAGCTGATTGGGGGCAGATGTTCGCAGGTAAAGGGACGGCTGGAAAATGGGAAGCCTTCAGAAATGAGATAATGAGAATCCAGACAAAGTATATTCCTGTTAGGATGAATGGAAAGTCTGGTAGGTATAGGAAATGCTGGATGACTAAAGAAATTGAGGGTTTGGTTAAGAAAAAGAAGGGAGCATATGTAAGGTATAGACAGGATAGATCGAGTGAATCCTTAGAAGAATATAAAGGAGGATACATAAAAGGGAAATCAGGATGGCAAAAAGGGGACATGAAATAGCTTTGGCAAATAGAATGAAGGAGAATCCAAAGAGTTTTTACAAATACGTTAAGGACAAAAGGTTAACGAGGGAGAGAATAGGGCCCCTCAAAGATCAGCAAGGCGGCCTTTGTGTGGAGCCACAGAAAATGAGGGAGATACTAAATGAGTATTTTGCATCAGTATTTACTGTGGAAAAGGATATGGACTGTAGGGAAATAGATGGTGACATCTTGCAAAATGTCCATATTACAAAGGAGGAAGTTCTGGATGTCTTGAAACAGGTAAAGGTGGATAAATCCTCAGGACCTGATCAGGTGTACCAAGAACTTTGTGGGAAGCTAGAGAAGTGATTGCTGGGCCTTTTGATGAGATGTTTGTATCATCGATAGTCACAGGTGAGGTGCCAGAAGATTGGAGGTTGGCTAACATGATGCCACTGTTTAAGAAGGGTGGTAAGGACAAGCCAGGGAACTATAGACCAGTGAGCATGATGTCGGCGGTGGACAAGCTGTTGGAGGGAATCCTGAGAGACAGAATGGAGATGTATTTGGAAAGGCAAGGACTGATTAGGGATAGTCAACATGGTTTTCTGTGTGGGAAACTTGATTGAGTTTTTTGAGGAAGTAACAAAGAGGATTGATGAGGGCAGAGCAGTAGATGTGATCTATATGGACTTCAGTAAGGCATTCAACAAAGTTTCCCCATGGGAGATTGATTAGCAAGGTTAGATCTCACGGAATACAGGGAGAACTAGCCATTTGGATACAGAACTGGCTCAAAGGTAGAAGACAGAGGGTGGTGGTGGAGGGTTGTTTTTCAGACTGGAGGCCTGTGACCAGTGGAGTGCCACAAGGATCGGTGCTGGGTCCTCTACGTTTTGTCATTTACATAAATGATTTGGATGCGAGCATAAGAGGTACAGTTAGTAAGTTTGTAGATGACACCAAAATTGGAGGTGTAGTGGTCAGCGAAAAGGGTTACCTCAGATTACAATAGGATCTTGACCAGATGGGCCAATGGGCTGAGAAGTGGCAGATGGAGTTTAATTCGGATAAATGCGAGGTGCTGCATTTTGGGAAAGCCAGTCTTAGCAGGACTTATACACTTAATGGTAAGGTCCCAGGGAGTGTTGCTGAACAAAGAGACCTTGGAGTGCAGGTTCATAGCTTTTTGAAAGTGGAGTCGCAGGTAGATAGGATAGTGAAGAAGGCGTTTGGTATGCTTTGGTAGGGTAAATAGGCAAAGACTTTTCCCTGGGATTGGGGAGTCCTGAACTATAGGGCATAGGTTTAGGGTGAGAGGGGAAGGATATAAAAGAGACCTAAGGGGCAACTTTTTCACACAGAGGGTGGTACATGTATGGAATGAGCTGCCACAGGAAGTGGTGGAGGCTGGTACAATTGCAACATTTAAAAGGTATTTGGATGGGTATATGAATAGAAAGGGTTTGGAGGGATATGGGCCGGGTGCTGGCAGGTGGGACCAGATTGGGTTGGGATATCTGGTCGGCATGGATGGGTTGGACCAAAGGGTCTGTTTCCATGCTGTACATCTCTATGACTCTATGAACCTAAATGCTTTCTGGAGGTCCATGTAAACAACATCCAGAGACATTTCCCTGTTAATTATCTTTGTCTCCTCTTCAAAAAAATTTCAGTAAGGTTTTTTAGGCATGATCTACTTCTCATGAATCCAACTTGACTAATGGAAAATTTTCAAAATGTTCAGTTACCCTAGCATTTATTATAAACTCCCACAAATTCCTAACACAGATGTTATGCAAACTGGTCTGAAATTCCCTGGTTTTCCTCTTTTTTCCTTTAAAAAGCAGTGACATTTGCAATTTCCCAGTCCAGAGGGACTACTTCTGTATCTAGGGAACTGTGCAAAATTTATAGTTAAATATCTACATTGTTCTCCCCGATATTTTTTAACTATCAAGTCCAGGGAATTGTCACTTTTTAATACCATGAATTTCCTCATTATTGATGTTTTACTCACATTAAGTGATATTCAGACCTGTCCCTGATCTACTATTAATTTATTCAGACCTTCTGGCAAACTGTCCTCTTTTTCTGCTATATATACTGAGGCAAGGAAATATTCACCATGTCTGTCATTTCCCCATTGTCATTGACATAATCCCCACTTTCAGTCTTTAGTGGGTCAAGATTGCTCCTGACCACTTGCTTATCCTTTATGTAACTGCCAAATTTGTTCTTCAGATCAAACTGAGTACGAAGCTTATGCAAAGTGTCTTGGGAAGGCTCTGTGCTACATTCCCACCCCGACGACAGTAGGGTTATATGCACCCTGGGGATCTGGAATCAACCAGCTTCTGCACAATGTACAAAGTAAGTTCGCTGCTTTGACATTTTCACCTAAAACAGTATGACTAAATAGCTTGTCAATTTCTTATCCTTTTCCTTAGGCTTCCAATGGCTAATCCAGTCTGTTTGTTTAATAAGGTAGTCATTACCTTGTTCCTTATTGCAAGAGCAAGAGCTAAGATATTCTGAGATATCTGAATAATATTTGTCCAAGCAGCAGTACAATTGATCACGCGCAGTACCTGTGACACCATACTGCAAGTAAATTGTGCTCTAGACTCATTGAGCATCTCTCCTAACAGAATTCGTGTCATTACTGTTATAATAATGGATTTTTGATCATGACAGAAACCTACATGTGGGGAGCCTCGTGGTCTTATTGCTAGACTACTAATTTGGAGACTCAGCTAATGTTCTGGGAAATGGTGGAATTTAAATTCAATAAAGAATCTGGAAATAAGGGTGTAATGCATTGTTGATCATGGGGAAAAACCATCTGGTTCATGAACAACTTTAGGGCAGGAAACATGTCATCCTTACCTGTTCCAGCCTACATGTGACTCCAGGCCCACAGTAATGACTCTTAATTGCCCTCTGGGCAATAAGTGCTGACCCAGCCAGAGATACCTATATCCCATGAATGAGTAAATAATGCTGTGGTTCTGTTCGCCGAGCTGGAAGTTTTTGTTGCAAACGTTTCGTCCCCTGTCTAGATGACATCCTCAGTGCTTGGGAGCCTCCTGTGAAGCGCTTCTGTGGTGTTTCCTCCGGCATTTATAGACCTGGACCCAATGTACCGGCCACTACAGCGGACAGCTGAAACTGACAACCGGAAGCGGCAGGGACAGACCACTATAAATGCCGGAGGAAACACCACAGAAGCGCTTCACAGGAGGCTCCCAAGCACTGAGGATGTCACCTAGACAGGGAACGAAACGTTTGCAACAAAAACTTCCAGCTCGGCGAACAGAACCACAGCAACGAGCACCCGAGCTACAAATCTTCTCACAAACTTTGAGTAAATAATCATATTGATTTTATCAAACATTTTTAATGGCATTACATTGAATGGTGACAAATAAATGCAATCTATTTAGTCTTGCTACAAAGACTCATTCACGTTGATCAAATTTGAGGGAGGGGAAATTGGTTTATGTTGTGCCACATTTAGCAGAATTATACTGATTCCCTTGTATCAAGCAGCATCATTTAGGACCTTTGCAACATTCTCTGTTTATACAAGGCAAAGAAATCCTGGTGTCTGCACAGCTAATTGCAGCACTGTTGGTCTCTGGGAATCAATGTGATCATCATATGTGAACAATGTTCTCTCCAGGGTTTTAACAAGGGGGCTTCTGGAATTCTTCTGGTAAGATGACAGCAGAGTACCTCTGCTCTGCTTGTTTTCTTTTTACCCTCCCTCTCTCCTCCATTCTCTTGGTCTCAGACACTTGGCCTCCAAAGTGGGATGGGTGTTCTGCGACCCAAAGCAGGGACACCAGTGCCTGGAGGGGGACCTCCAGTGACTGGAGCAGCGACCCCAGTGGCTGGAGCAGGGTTGCCAGCTGCTGGAGCAGGGGCACCAGCAAAAAGTGGCTCGAATGGGGGTGCCAGTGGGCAGAGTGGTGATGCCATCAGGCAGAGTGGAGATGCCAGCAGACAGAGTGGGGGTGCCATCAGGCAGAGTGGGGGTGCCAGTGGGCAGAGTGGAAATGCCAGTGGACAGAGTGGGGATGCTAGCAGGCAGAGTGGGGGGGGGTCAGTGGGCAGAGTGGGGCACTAGCAGGCAGAGTGGGGGTGCTAGCAGGCAAAGTGGGGGTGCCAGCAGGCAGAGTGGGTGTGCTAGCAGGCAGAGTGGGTATGCCAGTGGATGGAGCAGGGGTGCCAGTGGGCAGAGCATGGGTGCCAGCAGGCAAAGTAGGCATGCCAGCGGGCAGAGTGCAGGTGCCAGTGGGCAGAGCAGGGGTGCCAGTGAGCAAAATGGAGATGTCAGAGATGGAGTGGGGATGCCAGCAGATGGAGTGGGGATGCCAGCAGCTGGACTGGGGGCACTAGCTACCAGTGGCCCAGTCCGGTGCATGGCGGCAGTCCACGTGGAGACACCTTGGAGAGAGACTATGATGTTTGTTTTTTTAACACTTCTTTCTCTGACCTATGGTTAAACTGCATATCTGTAATATTCCATCTTTTTTATTTCTCTATTCTGTAACTAAGTATTGCACCTAGATACTCTACACCTAAGATGGCTCTGTAAATGGTGACTTATAAATTTTTCACTGTGTTCATTTGAGTATGTGTGACAATAAAGCTAATTCAATTCAATTTGATTCAACTGATGACGTCAACAGTATTCTGAACTTTAAAACAAACACGTCCCATTTCTATACTGTTCATCTATTGAGGTTATTAGTAGTATTGAGATAATGTTACTTGAATGTTAAATCATGAATTAAAGATAATGTTCTTGGGACGCAGATTCAGAGATCATTTGGGAGAAGTTTTGAAACTAAAGTTAATTAATTAGGCTAGTCTCAGTATTGATGATCTTGAAATTACCACCAGTGTCAGAGGGAAAAAAAAACATTTGGTACACTGCTGTAGCCCTGCTACACTGACTTGGTCTGGCCAAGTGAGACCCACAGTAATAAGAGTAACTTGAAATGGCCATATTGCCAATTAGGGATCAACATCAAATGATGACCTTGTCAATAATAGCCACATTCCATAAAAGACAAAGGCAAAAAAAACCATTCTGCTCCATTGTTGCCTCTTGTCCTTGATTTGTACTGAAGTTATACTTTAAGTTCTCTCAGTCTGTAGGCTAAGAGGTAGTTCATGTTTCTCTTTGCGGATGACCAGATTTTCAAAATGCAAAACCATGGAAAGGTTTGTTGGGCAATTAATGACAGGAATCTAGAGAAGGGGTGGTCTTATGATGAGATCGCCTGGAATATGTCCAGTCAGATTTGGGAAACCCAATCCTTCAGTTGTTCAAAAGGAGTAATCAGCATTGGAGCTGTTGGCACCAAAAAGGTAGTGCGTGAAAGTGAGGACTGCAGATGCTGGAGATCAGAGTCTAGATTTGAGTGGTGCTGGAAATGCACAGCAGGTCAGGCAGCATCTGAGGAGCAGGAAAATCGACGTTTCAGGCAAAAGAAGTAGTATCAATTATATTGGAGATATCAAGAGGGTAATGGGGAGGGGAACTATTCCCTGATGCAGTACAATGTGATGAGTGTTTACAGGAAGAAAGATGAAATATCATACAGATTGCTTTTCCCCAGACTGAAATTGTCTTTGTCAAAACGGGAAAAGATGAAAACCATGAAATTTGAACTGCTTCTAGGAAATTGTCAGGACAGAGGAATTTAGTGAAATAATGGGATTTTGGCATAAATGTAAGTAGGGGGACAGGTAATGTTGAGGAGGCAGGGAATCTGCAGAAGGACTTGAACAGGCTAGGAGAATGGGTAAAATATGGAAAGTGTGAGGTTTTGTACTTTGCTCAGGAAGAATACAAGCTTAGATTATTTTCTAAATTGGGAAAGGTGTTGGAAATCTGAAGCACAAATGGACTTAGGAGTCCTCATTCAAGATTCTCTTAAGGTTAACATCCTGGTTCAGTTGGCAGTTAGAAAGGCAAATGTAATGCTCGCATTCATTTTAAGAGGGCTAGAACACAAGAGTAGAGATGTACTGCTAAGGCTGTATAAGGGTCTGGTCAGACTATATTTGGAATACTGTGTGCATTTTTGGACTCCGTATTTAAGGAAGGATAAGCTGGAATTCGAGGTTATCCAGGGGAGGTTTATAAGAATGATCCCATAAGAATAACTTATACACTTAGTGGTAAGGTCCTGGGAAGTGTTATTGAACAAGGAGATTTTGGAGTGCAGGTTCATAGTTCCTTGAGAGTAAAGTCACAGGTATAGAGGATAGTGAGGAAGGCATTTGGTATGCTTGCCTTTATTGGTCAGTGCATTGAGTATACGAGTTGGGAGGTCATGTTGCAGCTGAACAGGACACTGGTGAGGCCACTTATGGAATACTGTATTCAGTTCTAGTCTCCCTGCTATAAGAAGGATTTTGTAAAACTTGAGAGGGTTCAGAAAAGATTTACAGGGATGTTGCCAGGTTTGGAGGGTTTGATCTATAGGGAGAGGTTGAATAGGCTGGGGCTGTTTTCCCTGGAGTGTCGGAGGCTAAGGGGTGACCTTATAGAAGTCTATAAATTCATATTGAGCAAAGATAGGCTAAATAGCGAAGGTTTCTTTTCTCCAGGGTAGAGGAGTCCAAAACTAGAGGGTACAGGCTTAAGGTGAGGGGGGAAAGATTTAAAAGGGACAGCTTTTTCATGCAGAGGGGTGTGTGTGTATAGAATGAACTGCCAGAGAAGTGGTGGAGGCTTATATAATGACAACTTTTAAAAGGCATCAAGATGGATATATGAATAAGAAGAGCTTACAGTGATATGGGCCAAATGCTGACAAATGGGACTGGATTATTTTAGGATATCTGGTTGGCATGGACGAGTTTGACTGAAGGGTCTGTTTTCTATGCTCTATATCTCTGTGACTCTACAACTCCATGAAGGACTTGTCGTATGAGGAGTGATTGAGGACTATGGGTCTGTGCTGATGTTTGGGAGGATGATGGAGGATCTCACTAAAACTTACAGAATACTGAGAGGCCTGGATGAAGTGGGTGTGGAGAAAATGTTTCCACGAGTAGGAGAGACTAGGACCCAAGGAAATAGCCTCAGAGTGAAGGGACAGCCCGTTAGAACTTAGATGAGGAGGAGGTTCTTCAGCCAGAGGGTGGTTAATCTGTAGAATTCACTGCCACTGAAGGCTGTGGAGGTCAAGTCACTGACTATATTTAAGACAGAAATTGCTAAGCTCTTGATTAGCAAGGGTAGCAAAGATTATGGGGAGGAGGAATGAGAGTGGGGTTGAGAAATATATCCGACATGATTGAATGATGGACAAGACTTGATGAACCAAATAGTTTAATTCCATTGGTCTTATGGCAAAATGAAGCTGATTGGTCTCCCTGGCCCTATGCATGCAGTTTTTTAGCAACTCCCCTATCTCAGTGTGGGCCATCTTAGCTTGCCCTATATGTGTACTGTTCTCTATCTTTTAAGTTTCTAAACTGTTTGCATTAATTCTTACCCCTTTCCTCTCCATTCACATTTTGGTAAAAATATTGACGTTCCTTGTCTCTGGACCAAAAAAACCACTTTAAATTTTCTAACTAGTCTGCTGTCTTGACTGTTCACACTAGACCAAACAAAGCTAGATTGAAATCTTGTGGGCCTTCCCGTATGTTTATAAGGTTAATCACATCTGCCTACTATGCTGCATTTCTGATTTATGTTTAATAAATGTGCAAATACATTCACACGTTCTTCTTCCTCAAAACTTTCCATGTTCGAATTGTTTTCATACATTGTCATCAAACTTAATTATTTGATCTAGGGTACCTTACCAGTCAAACATAATATTTTACATTAACTTCACATAATTCATGACAGTTTCATTGATGTTTTACACTCCTCGTTCCAATATCTAGACTATCTGGCACCAAGCTCGTTCATCCACATTCCTCTCCAATTTCATTACATAAATCATTGTTACATTCAGTATGTTGCAACGTCCTGATTAACCCCTGCAGCTGCTACGAAGAGAGTCTAATAAATGAATTTATACTTATGTGCCTTTTCAAATGCATTATGTTGTTGGCCTTTCATGTCGAACTTTACTGAAGGCCTTTGGTGCACCACATCATAAGGTTATCCAGTGTGTAATTTGGTTGCTTTTCCCTCAAAGCAAAAGAGGTTGATCCAAATTTTCAGAAACCACTTTAACTTTTAGAGGGAATTGAGTTTTTATTGTCTGTCACCGGAATCCAGATGCCAAGCTTCATTCTGGAGACATGGGTTCAAATCCCACCACGGCTGTTGGTCGAATTTAAATACAATTAATAAATCTGGAGAATACAGCTAGCCTCGGTCATGGTGACCATGACAACTATCTTTGATGGTGGTGAAAAAACCTTTTGACTCACTAATGTGACATGTGAATCCAGACCCACAGCAATATGGCTGACTCAAACTGCTCTCAATTCAAGAGCGATCAGGGATTGGCATCAAATGTTGGCCCTCCCAGCAAAGGCCACATTCCATTCAATGATAAAGGGAAAAAAAATGCTATAGATAGATAATGCCAATGTTCATTACTGTTCATTGATGTCCTCTTACCAATCATTATAAGTTCACAAAATCCTAAGAAATTGATCTGATTGTGGCCATAACTACTCTTTCCTGTGTGACCCCAGCAACCTTATTAGATAGTAATTTCATTTAATTTGAAAAATCAATCCAATTCAGCCTTGAATAAATCAAATAAATTCAATGAGCCAGCCTCCAATGCTTTCTGTGGAAGAGAATGACTCTACTGAGGGAAGAAGTTCCTTCTCATCACTATCTAACTTGAGAGACCCCGTAATTTTATACTGGGCCAGAGAGAGAAAAATCTTGGATTTGATACTTTTCTGGTTTCTGGGTCTCAGATCATTTTCACCCATTTCCTCAATCTTTATCTTCGCTCACAACTCTATCCAATTCCTATAAAATTTGCATCACATGCTCTTCAAATAACAATGGCAAAAAAAAAACAGCTTAACTTATTGTTCCACGCAAGACTTTGAACTCATATTTTATACCCAAGTAAAGATCCAAGGCTCAGGCATTTAATGTGATCAGATAATGCACTATCTTTCATTTTAGAATGAAATAAAGACCCTCCAAGGCACTTCTAAAAGGTAAAGTCCCTTCACATTTGCTCCAGATGCTTGAAATTCCAAAACATTAATTAATGCTGGAGATGACACAGGCACAGATCCACAGGGGCATTCTCAGCCTGCAACATCCCCAGGAGCAGAAGCTGGAATATGGGGCAAATTTAGGACTGGATTATTAGCTCTCATAACATTTGAAGAGTGATAAAGGCAGACAGTGTCTGAGGAGAGAAAACAGAAGATCCCTTCCCCAACTGACATATCCTGTCACCGTCTGATTGGTCCCTACCTGTCATCATATCGCTTGCTTTTCAAATAATATGTAAATGTCTTTATTTACCATATTGGCATTGTTAACATGTAGGGAAAGATTGACAAAAGAGTGTGAGTTCATAAACCAGCCCATACGCTCATTATAATTGCTCTACAAAGATTCTGCTCTCCCAGACTTGGACCACACTTCCCAATCATACCAGTGAACCACTCAGCAAAGGCACTGCTTCCAGTTCTGTTGAAGTGTGAACTGTCCCTTTTGAATAAATGCCACCAACCGCAAAACTAGTCCTAATGCCTCAAGGATCTGAAGCCTTCCCACTAATGCCATGCCTCAAGACTTGCATTGACGTATGCTATCTTCCTATTTCGATGCTTGTTGGTGCATAGCATTGAGAAGAATAATCCAGAGACTGAAGATGCTTTTGAAGTCCTACTTTTTAACTTCTTTCGTAGCTCCTGGGAATCTGATAGTGACAAGTTCTGAGATTCTGACATGAGGGTAGAAATTGCAAGCAATATGTTACAGAGGTCGAATCACAATGTAAAGAAAACATTTTTCCATCTCTAACAACTTGGCCTTTGACTTGCTTGATCAATTAATTTCAATTAATATCGCCAGCCCTGCTCTGAGCTTTTAACTTTACTAATTTGTGTGCACTTCAGTAACTGGATTTTAATTACAAAGTCATAGAGATGTATAGCACAAAATAGAGCCTTCAGTCCAAATCATCCATGCCAACCAGATATCGTAACCTAATCTACTCCCATTTGCCAGCACTTGGCCCATATCCCTCTAAACCCTTCCTATTCATATACCCATCCAGATGCCTTTTAAATGTTACAATTGTACTAGCCTCCACCACTTCCTGTGGCAGCTTATTCCATACACACACCACCCTCTGCGTGAAAACGTTGCACTGTAGGTCTCTTTTACATGATTCCCTTCTCACCCTAAACCTATGCTCTCTAGTTCTGGTCTCTCTCACCTCAGGGAAAATATTTTGTCTATTTACCCTATCCATGCCACTCGTGATTTTATAAACCTCTATAAGGTCACCCCTCAGCCTTTGACGTTCCAGGAAAAACAGCACCAACCTATTCAGCATCTCCTTATAGTTCAAACCTTCCAATTCCCTGGCAACATCTTTGTAAATCTTTTCTTTTCCAGTTCCTAATTTGAAACAAACACTAAAATTGTGATAGAAAAGAGAAGTAAAGTACTCCATTACTTTTGCAATAAGGGCAAAAATTTAATTTTCCTTCCTCATTCCTTGCTGTAACTGCATGTCAACATTTTCATGTACAAGGACACCCATATCCCTCTGTACTGCAGCATTTTGCAGTCTCTCTCCACTTAAATAACTTTCTCCTCTTTTATTCTTCCTGTCAAAATGGATTATCCTCACATTTTTCTACATAACGCTGCCTCTGTCAAGTATTCACTTAACATATGTAAAAATCTTTGTAGACTCTGAACATCCTTCTCACAGACTTTGTCTCATCAGCATATTTGATAACAAGGCAGTCAGTCAATCCCTTGAATCAAGCCATTAATCTTGATTTTAAATAGTCGAAGCACTGATCCTTATGGCATTTCACCTGTTACAGTTTGCCAACTTGAAATAATGACTCATGTTCCAACTCTCTGATTCCCATATATTAACCAATTCTCTAGCCAATCTAAATAACACCCCAATACAATGAACTTTTGTGCAAGGGAGGCAATGGCCTACTGCTATTATTAGTGGACTCTTAATCCAGAGACCTAGGCAATGTTCTGGGACTTACGTTCAAATCTCACCACAGCAGATAGTGGAATTTAAATTCAATAAAACATCTGGAATTTAGAGTCTAATGATGACCATGACTTCACTGTTGGAAAAACCCATGTGGTTTGCTAATGGGAGGGAAACTTGTCTGCCTTACATGTGACTCTGGACTCATAACAATGTGGTTGACTCTTAACTGCCCTCTGGACAATTAGGGGTAGACAAGAAATGCTGGGCTAAACAGTGATGCCTTCATCTAATGAATAAAAGAAACTTACAATGAGTTTTCAGCTAGTATATAAGTAGTCTTGTATGCATCATCATATTGAATGCCTCCTCGCAATGCAAACAGGGAAATTATGGCCTTGTGGTGTTATTGCTGGACTGTTAATTAACTGGTAACGCTCTGAGGATCTGGGTCCGAATCCCGCCATGTTAGATGGCGGAATTTGAATTCAATATAAATATCTGGAATTAAAAATCTAATGAAGACCATGAATCCATTGTCGATTGTTCACTAATGCCCTTTAGGGAAGGAAACTGCCACTCTTACTTGGGGTCTGGCCTACATGTGACTCCTGACCCACAGCAATGTGGTTGACTCTTAACAACCCTTTGATTAAGGATGAGCAATAAATGTTGATAGCCAGCGATGCTCTCATTCGGTGAATGAACAAAGAGGGAAAAAGTACATTGCATACTATTTAATAAATTTATCAAACATGACTTCACTTACCAACAATGTTGTCTCTTCCTGACATTACAATAATTATTAACACTGATATAATAGATCCAAAAGATGTTGGGTTTTTTATTGCCTTTATGGAAAATAGATATGAAATAGGCTTATTTATAATTTTTTTTTAATATAGTAAGGCATTCCAAGGCACATCATTGGAGACATGAGGACAGGTAATCTAAAATTTGATCCAACAGGCAGTTTTAAGGGTTGGCTTAAAGGAAGACGAGTGGGGTTGGGAGGATTTCTAAGAGTACAGGCTACATTGAAATATTTCTGTATTTATTGAGTTCAGCTCTGTAAATTATAACTCTTGCCTCTTCTGTGAGCAACATCAAAAGCATGAGATGTCATTGCAGATCATTGAATGAGGTGTTGAAGGAATATCATGTAGATCTCCTTGTTCTCTGGCAGTTTGTTGAGAGGATAGGTGCAGCACCTTTGGTTGTGGAACCATAGACAGGTTACAGATCCTTGTGGAAAGATTTCAGATTATGCTTATCAATAACTTCTTGAAGCTCTGTAGCCTCAAACTCCCATTATCAACTCTTCACCACTTTTAATTAGAGTGTGCTTGGCTTAATGGTACCTGCCGTTGTCTGATTTCCTTTTTAACAAATATGTAGGGTCTGAACATTGGGTAATTCATCTAGTAGCTGGACTATAATTTGCCCATCCCTAATTGCCCAGAGAGCAGTTGAGTTAACAACATTAGTGTAGATCCATAGTCACATTTACGCAAGATCAGGTAAGGATGGTCGTTCCCTTGTCTAAAAGACATTAGTGAACCAGATCGGCTTTTCTGACAATCAACATGGTCATCATTACACTCTTAATTCCAGATTATTTTTAAGTTCAAAGTCCAGCATCAGCCATGTCAGGATGTGAACTTGAGTCTTCAGAACATTCCTGGGTCTCAGGATTTGCAGCCTAGTGATAACACGCTAGACCATTGCCTGAGCTGTTCAGTAATAACAACTTTGAGAGTGTGGCACTGGAAAAGCACAGCAGGTCAGGCAACATCTGAGGAGCTTTAAAATTGATGTTTTGGGTATAAGCCCTTCATCAGCCCTTTCTCCCAGTAATAGCAACTGCTGGGATCATAACTCTGCACACTAAGTACTTTCTTGATTGATGGCTTATAGGCTTTGGATAGTAAGAGGTGAATTAATGATTGCAGGATTGCTAGCCTCTACCAGCTCTAGTAACCACTGTATTTATATGGCTAGTCCAATTCAGTTTCTGGTCAGTGGTGAAACCCAAAATGAATGCGTGTGATGTGTGTGTAGAGCCGCTCCCATTCTTTCAAAAGCAAACCAAGAGATTGCTGGAAAAGCTCAGCAGGTCTGGCAGCATCTATGGAGAAAAATCAAGTTAACATTTCAGGCCCATTGACCCTTCCTTGGAAATGATGGCAGCTAGTAAAATGCCGGTTAATATGCAAAGATAGGGTGGGGGATGGTGGGGATGGGGTGAGGGGGCATAAGGAGTGAATGATAGGTGGGGACAGAGCCCAAAGAGACAAAAGAACAGTTGGACAGACAAAGGAGTGGACAACAATCTGGCTAAGAGGATGAATAGCTATTAAGGGAGACTGTTAGTGACTAACCATGGATTGTGTGAAATAGCAGACAATGTGATAACAAGGACTGGTATATGGGGGCATGGAAAAGGCCATGGGAGAGCTCAAGCCCTAAACTTGTCGAACTTGACATCGAGTCCAGAAGACTGCAGGGTCCCCAAGCAGAAAATGAGGTGTTGTTTTCCAGTTTGTGCTGAGCTTCACTGGAACACTGCAGCAAGCCTGAGACAGAGGGATCGGCCAGGGAACAGAGTGGTACACTAAAGTCACAGGCAACTGCAAGCACAGGGTCATTTTTGCAGGCAGACATAGATGCTCTGCAAAGCGGTCACTCCGTCTATGCTTTGCTTCCCCAGTGTAGAACAAGTCACATTGTGAGCAGCGAATGCAAGAGACTAGATTGTGTGAAGTGCAGGTAAAGTGCTGTTTCAACTTTGGCTGTGCCCTTGGATACTGAGCAGGGAAGAGGTAAATGGACAGGTGTTATACCTTCCAATGTTGCAGGGGAAGTGCCCTGTGGCTGTGGGGGGGGGGGGAGGGGGGGGGGGTGGTGTTGAGAGTGAAGGAAGAGTGGACCAAGGTGTCTTGGAGGGAACGGCTCCAAAGGAAGGCTGACAAGGGAGGGGAGGGGAACATGTGCCTGGTGGTGACATCTTGTTGGAGGTGGCGGAAATGGTGGCTAATGATCTCATTCTGTCATCTCAGTCTGCAAAGTCTGCACTGAAGCCACAAGAGCTCAGTTGCCGTGCTTAATTCTGAAGTTATACTTCTCTGTGATGTGCTGTGAAACAAGTTGACCACCCAATTGCCAGCCAATCCAATCGCACTCTCTGTGTCTTTCCACATAGCTAACTGACAAAGGCTTAACTAATGGACTAGGGCTGGTGGATTTAAAAAACAGAGGGCAGAATTTTAGACTGAGTGAACTGGGCTACGATGAAATGTGAGGCAGAATTAGACGAGAAGTCCCATAATATCCATCTGAATGCTGAGATAACCTTTTATGCTTTCCACAGGCGAATTGGCAAGATCACCGCTAGGCAGCAGCGAAACGCCAATTGACGGGATTAATATTTATTAAATGCCTTCTTAATGTCATAAGTTGCCTCAGTAATATTCAGTTGTCCTAAACTCACCCAAGCAAGCTAGCTGTCAGAAAAGCTCACAAAGAAACCAGACTGTATACCTGATGGATTCAACTTGCAACTTGCTCTGAACATTATCAATGCTGGACACAGAGCATCGATATCTTAGGGCATAAACAAAGGCCATCAGCCGCACACCATTCATTCATGCACATTGGCATCACCCATCACAACCATCATGACAGTTCTCCATGCTGCAGGGTGCATTGGCAGCTAGAATTGAGAAGGCTGCAGCAGGGACTGCAGCTGGACACCCAGCTCACAGAATGAACAGGTTGCATGTCAGGGCTACTCGCTTGCTCTCCTAACACTTGCTCACATTGCTCACAGCATCCAATGCTTTGCCTTGCCATGCTCTGCCATGCCTGTAAGCATGTTGGCACTCAAATCACAGCAGAAAGCTTTCACAAAAAAATTATAGAACTGTGGACGCTGAAATCAGAAACAAAAACAGAAGTTGCTGGAAAAACTCAGCAGGTCTGGCAGTATCTGTGGAAAAAGAGAGTCAGAGTCGGAAAGTGTGGCGCTCAAAAAAGCACAGCAGGTCAGGCAGCATCCCAGAAGTGGGAGAGTCATCTTTTCGGGAATAAGCTCCTTCATCAGGAATGCGGGAGAGGCAGAGGAATTGGGAGTAAGGGATCGCATTTTTACAGGAGTGGGGCTGGGAGGAGGTGCAGTCAAGGTAGCTATTGGAGTCGGTGGGTTTGAAGTAGATGTCCACGTTGAATTGGTCACTGGAGATGGAGATGGAGAGGTCCAGCAAGGGGAGGGAAGTGTCAGAGATGGTCCAGGTGAACTTAAGGTCTGGGTGTTGAAGTTGATGAACTTTCAACCTCCTCGTGGGAGCACAAGGTGTTGCTGATATACTCATCAATGTAGTGGAAGCAAAAGTGGGGAATGGTGCTAGTGGAACTGCGGAAGATGGATTGTTCCACGAAGAGGCAGGAATACCTGGGTGCAATACGGTTGCCCATGGCTAAGCCTCTTGTCTATACGAAGTGGGAGGATTCGAAGGAGAACTCGATGAGGGTGAGCACCAGTTCCACCAATCGAATGAGAGTGTCAGTGGAGGTGAACTGGTTGGGTCAGCAGGAGAGGAGGAGACAGATGGCTGTTAGGCCTTTGTTCTTGGGGATGAAGGTTCATAGGGACTGGATGTCCATGGTGAAGGTGAGGCATTGGAGGCTGGGAAATCGAAAGTCATAGAGGAGGTGGAAGGGGGGGGGGGGGTGTCCCGAATGTATGTGGGGAGTTCCTGAACCAAGGGGTACAAGATGGTGTCAAGATGTGAGGAGATAAGTTTGGTGGGACAGGAGTAGGCAGAGACAATGGGCTGACCAGGACAGTCTGGTTTGTGGATTTTGAGTAAGAGGTAGAAAGGTGATGCAGGGTTCTGGGACTAAGAGGTTGGTGGCTGTGGATGGGAGAACCCCTGAGGTGATGCGGTTGTGGATAGTGTGGGAAATGATGGTTTGGTAATGGGAGGTGAGGTCATGGTTGAGGGGGTGGTTGGAGGAGGTGTCTGTGAGTTGGTGTCTGGATTCGGTGAAGTAGAAGTTGATGCACCATACCACCACTGCACCCTGCCTTTTCTGCTGGCTTGATGGTAAGGTTGGGGTTGGAGAGGAGGGAATGGAGAGATATGCTTTGCGAGGGTGAGAGGTTGGAGTGAGTGAGAGGGGAGCAGAGATTGAGGCAGTTAATGTTGCGATGTCAGTTGGAGATAAAGAGGTCAAGGGAGGGTCAGAGGCCACCACAGGGTATCTAAGAGGGGGAGGTATGCTGGAGGTGGGAGAAAGAGTCTTTGGAGGGTGGGTGGGAGTCACAATCGAAAAAGTAAGAATGGAGGTGGAGGCAACAGAAGAAAAGATCAACATCGCAGTGTGTATGGGATTCATTGACAAAGTGCAGCGGGATGAAGTAGGGGTCCTCCTGTGGCACAATGGTAGTGTCCCTATTCTTGTACTTGGAGACCTGAGTTCAAGACCCACCTGCTCCAAAGTTGTGCAATAGCATGCCTTAACAGGTTGATTAGAAAAATAGGTATAACTCAACAAGCATTCGACCGATGGGCCACAGGGCTTGCTGCGAGTTTAGACACAGGCAGAAGAGTTTTTGGACAGCACGGTGGCACAGTGGTTAGCACTACTGCCTCACAGCAACAGGGTACCAGGTTTGATTCCAGCCTCGGGCAACTTTCTGTGTGGAGTTTGCACATTCTCCCCGCGTCTGTGTGGGTCCCCTCCAGGAGCTCCGGTTTCCTCCCACAGTCCAAAGGTGTGCAGGCCAGATGAATTGGCCATGCTAAATTGCCCATAATTGGCACAGGTTCAAGGTGAGAGGGAGAAAGTTTAAGGAAAATGTGCGAGGGAAGTTTTTCACACAGAGTGGTAGGAGACTGGAACCCACTGCCAGAAGAGGTGGTGGAATCAGGCACATGGGCGACATTTAAGAGGTATCCAGATGGTTCCATGAATAGGGAGGGAATAGACTGATATGGATGAAGTGGGCTCTGAAAGTCCTGGGAACTGGTGACGAAATTGGGCTGGATGCTGGAGAGGGATCTGAGAATGGCAGGATTGGGAGGCCATCCCCTCATGGTGACTGTGAAAGTCACTGATACACCAAATCTCTTTGCCACAGAGTTTTTCCAGGGAGGGACGGGAGACTTGTGTGGGATCTCTCAGTTGTGGACTCACAAATACGTCAGAACTGTGCTCGATGCCACCACACAAATTCATTTCATTCCCCTTTGATGAGCTCAATGCTGCTGCTGAGCCAGTAGGATTTGGGACCATCACTGATCTCTCCCAGGCATAGGATACAAATCACTGCATACATTTAAGTGCGATACGGTGGCTCAGTGGTTAGTACTGCTAGCCTCACAGCACTGGGGACCTGGGTTTGATTCCAGCCTCAGGCGACTGTCTGGGTGGAGTTTGCACATTCTCTCCCCACATCCTCTGGGTTTCCTCTGGATGCTGCGGTTTCCTCCATTCTCCAAAGAAGTGCAGGTTAGGTGAATTGGCTCTGCTAAATTGCCCATTGTGTCCAGGGATATGTTGGTTAGGTGCATTAGTCAGGATTAAATGTAGAGCAATAGGGTAGGGGAATGAGTCTGGGTGGGTTACTCTTCGAAGAGCCGGTGTAGACTTGTTGGGCCAAATGGCCTGTTTCCACACTGTAGGGATTCTATGATTTTAAGTCACATTTGGTACTAAGAGGGCTGTATAAGAGGGCTTCCATTCAATTTGTGTTGAAGTAGTCTTCTATTAACACTTCCTGGAGGTGTGTGGCTGTGACCAGGCAGCTGCCATGTTTCATACTTTCTGGAGGATGCTCACATACCTGGTGTGTTTCATGGTCCACAGTTGGTTACTGGAGCACCAGATCAAAGTCGATTTGCTACATGTCATTAGTGCCTGCAAAATGAACCTGGGTATCTTGATAATATGGGGCTGATCAGCAATATTGTACAAAACATTACTGCTGGCTGAAGGGGGACCACTATCTGAACAGCTTCCGAGAACCCACTGCAACCACAGCTGATGACACACTGCGCACCTCCCTGACAGATGCCATGCTTAATGCTACCCATGCTTCATCCAGACAAGTTGGTGGAGCAGGTGTAGGGCCCTTGAAGATGCATGGCCCTTGTACAGATCTGAAATGCCCCCCGCAATGTAAGCCAGACAGAGTGTGCTGCGCCATCAAGCTGTGCTCCGCAAAATTGAAACAGGCAATAAGCTGCTGTCCTGGATGCAGAGGAATGATGGAATGGCACCAGTCTTCCAAGGAGAAGGATGAGGACATCGGTAAGGATTAAGCTGACAGGGTCCATGACAGAGCTCAGCTGTGACTGGTGCTCTCCTCAGAGAGGGTGGTGGGAATCTGGAACTTAGGGCCTGTGATTGTGGTAGAGGCAGAAATCCCCACAACATCGAAGGAGTATTTAGATGTGCACTTGCAATGCTAAGGCATACAAGGCTATAGGCCAAGTGCTGGAAAATGGGATTCGAACAGTTAGGTGGTGTTTTTGATCAACATGGACATGATGGGCCAAAGGGTCTTTTCTGTGCTGTAGACCTTTATGACTCTATGGCATGTTGTGGATGAAGAGTATCTCAATTCTCATCATCTTCTTGATCCTTCATGACCCTTTGTCCTTACAGTGTAATAGCACTTAACTATGCCATTGGAACATTGCATGGTGACATTTAGGAAGAGAAGTTGTTTCTTTCTGCAGAACAATAGATACGTTAACAAATGGAGGAACACTTTAAATATTGATAGACATGCAGGAATTGTGCTTCGGTTGATTCATTTTTCTTTGTTTCACTCAAATTGATCTGAACTCGCAAACTGTTCACATTCTTAGCTGAATTTTATGCATTTCACCTTAAGCACAAAGAGTTAAGTTTGTCTTTTAAAAGTAAACATATGTTGCTCACTATATTATTCTTTTACAGAACAAATGTCATTGGAAGTTCTTAGTAGAGAGAAGAAGGAATTTGCAAGGACCCGGGAAAAGTCTCGAACAACCTCTGGTCTTGGATTTGTTCTCCTTTTGCTGCATTTGATTTTCCTTCAGCCTCAACTGACAGAAAAGCATGAAAAACGGAAAAATTTCAGGTTCATATTTGTCAAATTCAGTGCATGGGAATTTGCAGGCAGTGATAAGTTGTGGGCCGGTCTCATAACAACATTGTGTGATAACATCAAAGACCAATTTGGATGCATTCCAACTAGCATTGTTCGGTCCCTGGGTCACCAGTCCACCTTAGAAAAATGCAAATTTGGTTCTGAATGGGTGTCTAAAAAAATCCTTAAAATTCCAATATGGTTTATTTTCAGTTTCCTCCTATTACTAGCTCTGACACTAGCATTAGTCATCTCAATATTTGGTATTTCCATTGGAGAAATGGGAAATAATTTTGCTTTAGCCCTTGAAGGTCTAGGTTTTGGATTAATTGGATGTTCCGCCTTCCTGACAATGAAAAACTCCCTTGCAGTGGGCAAGAATATGATAGTCAGCCAGAAGGCCAAAATGGAAAGCCTAATGAATAAAACAGACTTCAGCGCTCAACTGGGGTTCATGAATGATATAAAGCAAGAAGTTAAAGTTCTCACAAATTTCCTCAAGTACATAGAAGTCTTTGAACGAAGAAAAATTCGAATAGTCCTAGAAATTATGAGTCTTGACAGATGCACTCCAGATAAAATTGTTGGAGTCTTAGATGCTATGAACATCCTCCTTTCAGATCCAGATGCTCCTTTTATTTCAGTGCTGGCTGTTGATCCTAGCATCATTGTAGCCTGTGTGGAGAAATCTAATACTTTCAAAGGTATGGCAGACAATGGCTACGAGTTCCTGAATAGAATTGTGACATTACCATTTTGTGTCCCCCAAATGGACACTCAAACCAAACTCAACTTTATCAAACAGGTAGTGGAAGGCAAAAATGGCCTCATGGAAGACGCTCCAATGCAGCCTCACAGACATGAAGCAGACAAGTTTCAAGGAAACTCTTTGGAAATTGTGCCATTGATGAATGTTTCTAGTGGAGAGATTCATACTTCCAAGCAAAGAAATGCCAAAATGAAACCAAGTCACCATATTCAACAGGCCTATCAGTGCTTAATGGACAGAGATAGCAACCTCCATGAGTACATTGAGGAGAACTTCCTACAAATGAGGAGGATAGTAAACATAATTCCAATTATGACCACACTCATGTTTGAACGAAATGTTCCAATGAGTTCATTTCCCCCTCAGAGAATTGCTGCTTGGGTTATTTTAGCCACCTGCTGGCCATGTCGCCTCAGTTGGATCTGGCAATGCTTGGAAGATGCACAGCAAAGGGAAGAGTTAAATGAAGAAAAGGGCATTAACGATGAGATGCTGTTGTGGACCATTTATGAAAACTCCTCAGAAAACTTGAAATTAATACAATCCAATATTGAAAAATTATTGACTTTGGATGGAGATCCTGAAATCTTTCAGAAGTTTTTATCGATCAGCTACAAATTCACTGTTAAAGATGCAAAAATCATCCTGCCGTACACAATTAATCTAGATTCTTCCTTAAAGAGAAAGATGGAATTACTTCTTGGAAGCAAATTTTTAGGGAGAAGAGCAACCTCATCTTCTGAAAATGCTACAAGGCCTGAATAGGAGTCATAATAAGAGAAAAATTATAAAATGTTCAACATTAAAATCTTATTTCTCTACAAGTTGATGATTCCTTTAATATACCAGCACTACTTGATCAGGCTGACTATACAATAATAATAAAGGATTTGAGGCAGTCAAGAAAGTATTTTCCAATGAATCTAACATTTGGAGAGTATCTGGGTAACAGCACCATCAAAGAGAATATGCATTTTTTTACATTGAAGAACTTCCAGTAGTTGAATAACATTTCATGTCTTTATTGCTGGTTTAGTCACAACTCACGCCTGCAACAGAAGTAATTTGTCAAACTGCTCAAACTAACATGCTAAAACATTAACGTTAGTCATTGCTTACTCTGTTGTACTCTTCCCTCTGAGATTGCAGATTCAATTCCAACCCCAGAGATTTGAGCATAAGAAAAAATGTTCTGATACTTTCAATACAGTCTGAGGGAACAGACTGCGCTATTGAAAGTTCTGTTGGTCAGATAGGCATTATTCCTTTTAGACTGATATGAGAGATTCTGAGGAACCTGATATTCCAAAGAAACCTTTACAGTTATTTCTGTGCTAGCATAAGAGCTTATAATAGAACTTAGAAGGTTATTTGTCATTGGGAAAATGTTAGAATCTATTAAAAAGGATATAATAGCAGAGTATTTAGAAAAGCCTAATATAATCAAGCAGAGTCAGCATGGCTTCATGAAGGAGAAATCACGCCTGACAAAGTTATTACAGTTCTTTTAGATGGTTGTAATATAGAAGCACAGCAAATACAAGTAGGCCATCCAACTCAGTACTGTGTTCCTGTTTCTCCCCATATCCTTTGATTACATGAGCCTTAAGAACTAAATTTAACTGCTTCTTGAAAGCATTCAATATATTGGCCTCAAGCGTTTTCTGTGACAGAGAATTCCACAAGCTAATCTCTCTCTGCATGAAGAAATTTCTCTTCATTTCTGTCTTAAATGGCCTAGCCTACATCTTTACAATGTGACCCCTGCTTCTGGACTTCGTCGATATTGGAAACATCCTTCCTGTGATAACACATTGTAGTCCTAATAGAATGTTACAGATTTTATTGAGATTCCCCTTCCTAGACTTTGTACCATCAATTAAAGCAAGTAATGTTTCCTTGTCTACTTTATGCTAACCTGTGATAATCTTGTACACTTATATCAAATCTTGCTTCAATCTCCTTGGAACAAAGGAGAACAACCCCAGCTAAACAATTCAGATACTTCACGTTCATGAAGTTCATGAGGTGTGTTAGGGTTGCCCATGAATGAGCAACACAAAATGTTCGATGGGTGGCCACAGCCAAAGCTGTCGGTTGTCTTAGGAAGCTTGGGAAAACATTTGCTTACTATAGTCTGCATAAGTAAAAACAATTGTAGCTCATAGACCCAAGATGGTACAGTAAGCTTAACATGCAGCTGCAGTTGTTTATGCAGGAGATATAGGTAAGAACATTTCACATAAGAATTCTACACTAATTAGTAAATCTTTAATTAGTCAGTCTGTTGCAATTGTACATTTTAAGATTAAGTAATCATGGATATAGATTCTGAAGCAGTTATAGATGCATGCACATACACAAATCACCAGAAGCATTAGAGAGAGATTGAGATTTCATTAAGAAGGCTAGTCTTAGACAGCCCCATGTCATTATAAGGAGAATTGAATGTGGTTTGAATGAACACATTTTAAGAGACCAAGAGATCAAGGTTTAGTGAACAGTGAGATCATGAGAAAATGTGAAATTGGCTCCAGGGCTGTCCATCACTGATTGTATGGTTACATGACTTATTTGATTGAATGTACATGTAATTAATTAGGAAAACAGTCGTTCTGTAAATGTAAAAGGTGGGATAAAAATAAATGCACAAAAATGCATGCTTTTTCTTAGTTCGTTGAAGAAGGCTGATTCCCAGTGGTGTAATTTTAATAAACTCTTTGATCTCTGGTGTCAAGTGATTATTTGGCCATTCCACCCCAAGGTGTTTTTTTTTTAAATTACATGTGGATTTCACTGGCTGGGCCAACATTTACTGTTGATCTTTAACTGCCATTGAAAAGTGTTGGTGAGCTGTCTTATTAAACTGCTGCAATCCGTTTGGTAAGGTTATGTGCACAATATTATTGAGGTTTTCACCCTGGAACAGTGAGGAAGAGGAACTTGGAGAGGAACTTGTGGGTACGAGCAGTAGTGTATGATGAAGGCTTGAGCATGAAAACTACTCAACGGAGTTTCAAAAAAATAAGATGATCTTAGCAGAAGATTCTGAGAAGGCTTGGCAGGGACAATGCTGAAAGGATATTTCGCCTCATGTAATAGTTTGGAATTGCAAGCATGTTTTAAAAATCAGGGGTGTATCATTTAGGTTGAAGATGAGGAGAAATTTCTTCTATCAGAGGTTTATTTCTGTCCGGAATCTCTTCCTCAGTGAGTATTGGAGGTTGGCCCATTAGTTTTAAAATCGTGCAGCTCAGGATCCCGTATTCATCCTTGCTCATTACAGTGTTCAGCTTCTCAGTGGCATTGGCCACAAACACGGTTGAAAAAAGATCGTTTACCATGGCTCCTGTCCTGAAGTAAATTTTTCTACCCAATTGACTATGTATACCACTCATACTTATAAACTTCTATAAGGTCGCCTCTTAACCTCCCATGCTCCATAGAAAAAATGTCCCAGCCTATACAGCCTTTCTTCAAAATTCAAACCTTCCATGCTTGGCAACATTCTGGCAAACTCCTTCTGAACCGTCTCCAGGTTAATAGTATTCTTACTATAACTGGGCGACCAGAATTGTATACAGTATTCCAGAACAGGCCTCACCTTCTGCCCCTAATCTTAAATTCATACCCTGGTCATTGATTCCTCCATCAAAGGGAAAAGTTTCTTCCTATCTAATCTATCTATGCTCCTCATAATTTTATATATCACAATCATGTCCCATTCTCAATCTCCTCTATTTGAAGAAAAGCAATGCCTATCTGTCCAATCCTTCTTCATAACTATAGCCACCCATGGCGCATCCACCTAGCCTACACATCCCTGGACACTGTGGAGAACCTAGCACAGCTAATCTACCTGATCTGCACACCCTTTGGACTGTAGGATGAAACTGGAGCTCCCAAAGAAAATCCATGCAGAATGTACAAATTCCACACCAACCGTGGCCAAAGTTTGGAGTTGAACCCAGGTCGCTGGTTCTATGAGGAGTTGTGCCGCCCCTTTAAAGGATTAATATACATGCCCAACAAGATGCCTACAGAAGAGATCTACAAAATTATGAGTGGTATAGATAGAGTAGAGAGTCAGAGGCTTTTTTCCAGGATGGAAAGGTCAATGACAAGAGAGCACAGGTTCATGGTGAGAGGGGGATCATTTAGAGTAGAAGTGTGCGGAAAATATTTCATACAGAGGATGGTGGGTGCCTGGAACGCACTGCCAGTGGAGGTGGTGGAGCAGGCATATTAGCCATGCTTAAGGTATATTTTGATAGACATATGAATACGAGGCGAACAAAGGGACACCACGCATGGGCAATAAGTAACGGGTCTGACTAAGGATTAGAAATCGGCTCAGGCTTGATATACTGTAATGTATTGTATAAGATTTCAGATTTGAAGAACAATGTGTGGAATCTGTTTGTAAAGAGCTAAGAAACAGCAAGAGGCAGGAGCTATGGATTGGAATTATTTGTAAGCCATCATATAGTAGTGGTAGCGTGGGGCATGATATTGAAGAAGGAGATGAGAGAAGCATGAGACATGAGGACCACATCAGTCTGCACAAAGGGCAAAACAACTGAGCACTAAAGCTGTGGAGGAGAACTTTCTAGTGTGTACTAGAGATGGTTTTCCAAGCAGCATGCTAAGGAGGCATACTGTTTCCCCTGAACAGATGGCAATAGTGAGAAGTGACTGAGGAGGATATTAAACAGAGAAGCCAGAGCAGGAGTAGGCCATTTAGTCTTTTAAGCCTGTTCCACCATTTAATATGAACATCCTCTACCTCAGTACCATATTTCTGCTTACTCCCCAAAACTCTTTCAATTCTAAAAATAGAATCTATCTCATTCTTGAATATATCAGTGACTTGGCCTCCCCAGCCTTCTGTCACAGGGAATCCTGTTATTCATTATCTTTTGAATCATTTCAGTCCTAAATGGTCTACTCTATAGTCTGAGACAGGTCTCCTGCTTCTAGACTCCCCAACCAGGAAAATATGCTCCCTACATCTACTCTGTCCAGTCCAGTTCGAGTTTGTACTTTTCAAAGAGATGCCATGTGATCCTTCGAAACGTTAGTGAATAGTGTCCCAACTGAGCAAACCTCTCCTCAGATCACAGTGCTGGTATCCCTGGTATCAGCCAAGTGAACCTCTGCATCACTCATTCCAAAGATACGGAGACCAAAACTGCACACAACATTCCAGGTGCGATCTCACCATGGTGTTGCATAATTGTGTTAACTTATCCGTAATTCTGAACTCCAATGTTCTTCAGTGAAGGGCAATACACCATTTGGCTTCCAAATCGCTTGTTGCACTTGCCTGTTTTATTGACTGCTGTACAAGGACACCAAGATCCCTCTAACTATTCACATTTACCAATTTATTACCTTTAAATAATACTCTGCTTTTGGGTTTTTCATACCAAGGTACATAATTTCACATTTAGCCACGTTGTTTTGCATCTCTTTGCCTTCTGATTCAACTTGAAGCCTCCTTGCATTCTCCTCACACTCAATCCACAGTTTCTGTCATCATTTGGTTCCCTCATCCAGGTCACAGAACACAGAACATAGGACATCACAATGCAGTACAGGCCCTTCAGCCCTCAATGTTGTGCTGACCTGTGAAACCAATCTGAAGCCAATCTAACCTACATTATTCCATTATCATTCATATGTTTATCCAATGACCAATTAAATACCCTTAAAGTTGGCGAGTCTATTACTGTTGCAGGCAGGGCCCTGCACGCCCTTACTACTCTGAGTAAAAAGCCTATCTCTGACATGTGTCCTATATATCTATCACTCCTCAATTTAAATCTATGTTCCCTCGTTCTAGCCATCACCATCCAGGAAAAAAGGGTCTCACTGTCCACCCCATCTATTCCTCTGATCATCCTGCATACCTCCATTAAGTCACCTCTTATCCTTCTTCTATCTAAAGAAAACAGCCTCAAGTCCCTCAATCTTTCCTCATAAGACCTTCCCTTCATTCCAGGCAGCATCCTGGTAAATCTCCTCTGCATCCTTTCCAATGCTTCCACATTCTTCCTATAATGCGGCAACCAGAACTGTATGCAATACTGCAAGTGCGGCCGCACTGGAGTTTTGTACAGCTGCAACGTGACCTCATGGCTCTGAAACTCAATCCCTCTACCAATAAAAGTTGACACACCGTATGCCTTCTTAATAATCCTATCAACCTGGGTGGCAACTTTCAGAGATCTATGCACATGGGCACCAAGATCTCTCTGCTCATTGACACTACCTAGAATCTTACCATTAGCCCAGTAACCTGTATTCCTGTTACTCCTTCCAAAGTGAATCACCGCACATTTTTCTCCATTAAACTCCATTTTCCACCTCTTAGTCCAGCTCTGCAGTTTATCGATGTCCCTCTGTAACTTGCAACATCCTTCTGCACTGACCACAACTCCACCGATTTAGTGTCATCTGCAAATTTACTAACCCCTCATACCCCATTCTACGCTCACATCCAGGTCATTTATATAAATGACAAACAGCAGTAGTTCCAAAACAGATCATGCAGTACACCACAAGTAACTGAACTCCAGGATGAACAGTTCCCATCAATCAACACCCTCTGTCTTCTTTCAGCTAGCCAATTTCTGATCCAAGCCGCTAAATCTCCCTCAATCCCCTGCCTCCATATTTTGTGCAATAGCCTACCACGGGGAACCTTTTCAAACACTTTACTGAAATCCAAATACAGCATATTGACTGATTTACCCTCATCTACCTGTTTGGTCACCTTCTCAAAGAACTCAATAAGGTTTGTGAGGTGTGGCCTACCCTTCACAAAACTGTGTTGACTATCCCTAGTCAACTTATTCCTTTCTAGATGATTATAAATCCTATCTCTGATAATCCTTTCCAAAGCTTTGCCCATAACAGAAGTAAGGCTCATTGGTCTATAATTACCAGGTTTGTCTCTACTCCCCTTCTTGTACAAGGGGATATTTGCTATCGTCCAGTCTTTTTAGATTACATTATTTATAGTGTGGAAACAGGCCCTTCGGCCCAACAAGTGCACAATAACCCACCGAAGCACAACCCACCCAGACGCATTCCCCTACAGTTACCCCTTCACCTAACACTACAGGCAATTTAGCATAACCAATTCACCTAACCTGCACTGTGGGAGGAAACCCACACAGGCACGGGGAGAATGTGCAAACTCCACGCAGTGTCGCCTGAGGCGGGAATTAAACCCGGGTCTCTGGTGTTGTGAGGCAGCAGTGCTAACCACTGTGCCACCGTGCCGCCCATTATCTTCTGGCAGTATTCCCGTAGACAATGATGACATAAAGATCTGGGGGAGAAGGTAGCTGAGTGTGCAATAGGTAGATGGAGATGGGAATAATGGTGATAGGTAGAAGAGGAGAGTGGTGCGAATGGGTGGGAAGGAAGATGGACAGGTAGGACACATCAAGAGGCTGTGTTGAGATGGAAGGTTGGAACTGAGATAAGGTGGAGGGAGGGGAAAAGAGGAAACTGGTGAAACGCACATTGATGCCATGGGGTTGGAGGGTCCTGAGGGGCAAAATGAGGCATTTTTCCTCCAGGCGCAAGGTGTGTAGTGTTGGTGGGTCCCGAGGCAGAAGATGAGGAGTTCTTCCTCCAGGCGTCAGGTGTGTGGGGTTGGAGGGTCCCACTCCACCAAGGACATGCAGGTCCTGGGCCTCCTCCTCCACCACACCTTAACATCTCCAGAACATCTGCACCAACAAACCCCACCTCCTCCCATCCCACCAAGTTCATGCAGGTCCTGGGCCTCCTCCACCACCAGACCCTAACATCTCCAGAAGATCTGCACCAACCAACCCCACCTCCTCCCATCCTGCTAAGGACATGCAGGTCTCCACCGCTACGCACTCACCACCCGATGCCTGAAGGAAGAACGCCTCATCTTCTGACTTGGGACACTCCACCCCACGGCATCAATGTGGATTTCACCAGATTCCTCATTTGCCCTCCTCCCACCTTATCCCAGTTCCAAACTTCCAACTCAGCACCGCCTTCATGACCTGTCCTACCTGAGCATCTTCCTTCCAACCTATATGCTCTACCCTCTTCCCCAACCTATCACCATTACCTCCACCTCCATCTACCTATCACACCTTCAGCTACCTTACCCCCAGCCCCACCACCTCCCATTTCTGTCATCCCCTCCCATTTCTCTCACCACCACCCACCCCCACTGGCCCACAGCCTCATTCCTTTTGAGAGGCTTTTGCTCGAAACATTCATTCTCCTGCTCTTCGGATGCTGCCTGACCTGCTGTGCTTTTTCAGTACCATACACTTGAACCTAATCTTACCTAGTCATTCTCTAATTCCTAACATATCTATAGAAAGCTTTAGGGTTTTCCTTGATCCTATCTGCCAAAGACTTCTCATGCCCCCTCCTGGCTCTTCTTAGCTTTCTCTTTAGATCCTTCTTGGCTAACTTTTAAGTCTCAAGCACTGTCACTGAGCCTTCAAATCTCATCCTTCTTCCTCTTGACAAGAGATTTAACTTCTCTATTACATCACAGTTCCCTCACTCAACCTCTGCCTCCCTGCTTAACAGGTACATACTTATCAAGGACACGCAGTAGCTGTTCCTTGAACAAGCTCCACATTTCAATTGTGCCCATTCCCTGCAGTTTCTTTCCCCATCCTGTAAAATCTTGTCTAATCACATCATAATCATCGTTCCCCGGAACAATTCTTGCTCTGCGGTCCATACCTATCCCTTTCTTTTTAGATTAGATTAGATTACTTACAGTGTGGAAACAGGCCCTTCGGCCCAACAAGTCCACACCGCCCCGCCGAAGCGCAACCCACCCATACTCCTATATGTACCCCTTACCTAACACTACGGGCAATTTAACATGGCCAATTCACCTGACCTGCACATCTTTGGACTGTGGGAGGAAACCGGAGCACCCGGAGGAAACCCACGCAGACACGGGGAGAACGTGCAAACTCCACACAGTCAGTCGCCTGAGGCGGGAATTGAACCCAGGTCTCTGGCGCTGTGAGGCAGCAGTGCTAACCACTGTGCCACCGTGCCGCCTATTGTTAAAGTAAACATAACCGAATTGTGGTCACTATCACCAAAGTGCTCACCTACCTCCAAATCTAACACTGGGTTGGGTTCATTACCGAGTACCAAATCCAATATGACCTCGCCTCCTGTTAGCCTATCAACATACTGTGTCTGTTGAAAACCTCCTGCATACATTGGACAAAAGCTAATCTTTTTAAAGTACATGAACTATCGCATTTCCAGTCAATATTTGGAAAGTTAAAGTCCCCCATAATAATTACACTCTTACTTTCACTCCTATCCAGAATCATCTTTGCAATCCTTTCCTGTACATCTCTGGAACTTTTCAGAGGCCTATAGAAAACTCCTAACAGGGTGACCTCTCCTTTCCTGTTTTAACCTCACCCCATACTAGCTCAGTAGATGAGCCCTCATCAAATGTTCTTTCTGCCACTGTAATACTGTCTTTGACTAACAATGCGTTTGGAAATTCCACATTTCGAGTTTGGAGACTGAGATGGAACAGCTCTAATAAATATTAGTAGGAGAGCATTCTTTTGTGGTAGGTGATGCATATTTTAGCATAATTGTGGGAAAAAAAGGGTAAAATAAGAGCAAATTTTCTATAAGGGGAGTTCAAATGTGCTTGGCTGAGAAGCAAGTGGTTTGGAAATAGCAGCGATAACGGAAATCTGTGACAGTCCAAGAGGACACTGGGAGAAAGGGTGAGTAAGGAAATTTAGGCTGAACATGATCTGATCAATCACATGGAACAACAAACTATTGAGCAGCTGCAATAAGGATCCAATTTCAAAAAAGCAAGAAAAATGTTACCTGGCAAAGTGAGTGAAATACTGCAGAAAATCAAAAATAGTATAATAAGCATAAAGGTGAATTACAAAAAAGAAGTTCAGGAAAGAAAAGCAAACAGATCAAAAGCGCAAGGATAAATGAAGCAACAAGTCAGCTATATTATGATCAAAGCGGCAATCTATCTGTGGAGCCAGAGAATATGAGTAAGTGACATCTTGAAGACTTTGAGCTTGTCTTCACCGAAGATCAGGTCGATTATCACACTACAATTAAAATGAGAGTGAGACATATCATGGGAAAAGCATGTTAAGAGAGCAAACCTTATTATGTTTGACTTATTTAAAAATATATATATCCCCATTTCTGAATGAATTGAAAGTCTGGCTGGGATATCTGGTCGGCATGAACGAGTTGGACCGAAGCGTCAGTTTCCATGCTGTACATCTCTCTATGACTCTATGACCACCCCTCTTTTACCATCTTCTCTGTTCTTACAGAAACATCTAAACCTGCAACAACCGTTCCTGTCCCTCCTCTATCCATGTCTCCGAAATGGCCACAACATCGAAGTCCCAGGTACCAACCCATGCTGCAAGTTCATCCACCTTATTCTGGATTGAAGTAGACACACTTCAAACTACCTTCCTGCTTGCCAGTACACTCCTGCCACCTTGAAATCTTAATCATGGCATCACTACTCTCAACCTCCTGTATACTGGATCTAGAATTTACAATAGTCGAAACCCTCCTGAAGAGCATTAGCAAATTCCGTTCACCCCCCCCCCCCCCCCCCCCCCCCCCCCCCCAGGATATTGGTACCCTTCTGGTTCAGGTGTAGATCATCCCATTTGTAGTGGTCCTCCTACCCCAGAATGAGCCCCAATTATCCAGGTACTGAAACCATCCCCCCTGCACCATCCCTGTAGCCACGTGTTCAACTTCTCTCTCTAACCATTCCTGGCCTTGCTAGCATGTGGCACAGGTAACAGACCAGGGATAACAACTCTGTTTGTTCTAGCTCTAAGCTTCCATCCTAGCTCCCTGAATTTCTGCCTTAAATTCTCATCCTTTTTCCTACCTATGTTGTTGGTGCCTATGTAGACCACGACTTGGGGCTGCTCCCCCTCCCCCTTAAGGATCCCGAAAACATGATCCGAGACATCATGGACCCTGGCACCTGGGAGGCAACACACCAACTGCGAGTCACTCTCGTTCCCACAGAGTCTCCTATCTGCCCCCATAACTATGGAGTTCCCAATGGCTAATGCTCTACTCCTCTCCCCCCTCCCCTTCTGAGCAACGGAGACAGGTTTTGTTCCAGAGATTTGTACTTCATGGTTTACCCCTGATAAGTCCACTCCCCTAACAGTATCTAAAACTTGTTCTACAGTGGAATGGCTACAGGGGATCCCTGCACTGACTGCTTCTGACCCCTTCTAACAGTCATCCAACTATCTTCATTTCAGGGATGGTGCAGGAGGGATGGTTTTGGATGCCTGGATAATTGGGGCTCATTCAGGGGTAGGATGGACAAAGAGGATGATCTTCACCTGAACCAGAAAGGTACCAATATCTGGGAGGGGGAAACATTTGCTAATGCTCTTCAGGAGAGTTTTAACTAATTCAGCAAGAGGATGGGAACCTAAATTGTAGATCCAGTGTACAGCAGGTTGAGTAACTACCTCCGTGTAGCTTTTATCTATAAATGTCTCTGCCTCCCGAATGATCCTGAGTTCATCCAGTTCCAGCTCCAGTTCCCTAACACGATCTTCAAGGAGCTGGAGTTGGGTGCACTTACTGCAGGTGTACTCAGCTGGGATACTACTGGTGTCCCTCATCTCAAACATTCCACAGGAGGAACATTGCACTGCCATCCCTGCTAACTCCCCTTATCAAGAAATGAAAGAGAAAAAAAGCTTACTTGATTTCCCTCGAATGGTGTCAGGTTAGAGGAGGTGGGTGAGTGGGAGGCCTTACAGGTGTAGGGTGTCGGGTTTAGCAAACACATTTATATATATTTTGAATATATATTCAAAAACCTTCTGAAAATCCAAATACATCACACCTACAAGTTCTCTTTTATCTATTCCAGTAGTTACATCCTCAAATAACTCCTGTAGATTTGTCAAGTATTATTGGCCATAAACCCATATTGCCTTAGTCTAATCCCACTGATGCTTTACAATTGTTTTGTTATCACATCCATCACATTATAACAGCCTATCACTTTGCTCACTATTGATTTCAGGCTAACTGGTCTGCAATTCTGTGTTTTTCTCTCTGTCTCTTTCTAATTAATGGAGTTATATTTGCCACAATCCAATCTGTAGGAGCTGTTCCAGAGTCGATAGAATTTTGGAAGATGACCACCAATTTTTCCACAGTCATTTCCTTTAGTACTCTGGGACACAGATTATCAGACCCTGGTGATTTACCTTCATTAACTTCCTTTGTACTATTTTCTTACTAATGCTGATTTTGTTATGGACTCGACCAGACCACGCAAAACATTCTTAAGTAGGTAACCCCAGACCTAACTTTGCAATTTGTTTTGGTTAGTGTACAGTGAGAATTACCCCATGTAAGATAGCTAGGTTAACTACTAGATTTTAAAACAGAGAAAAATATATTCACAAAATTACACAATGAAACATAAAGAACAGAATAAAGAACCCCTAGAGAACTCAACCTATCCAGCTGGACTTAATTATGCTGTTCTGAATACACACATCAGTCCCAACTGAAGTCTCATCTAATCTAAATCTAATCTCATCTGTTTACATATAAACAAAAGGCTCTCAAAATCCTTTTCATCTCTGTAGCAAACCAGATTACCCCTCTGAAAAAATCATGGACAGAGTGTCCTTGAGCCAAGGAACAGATTTTAGAAAAAAAAAGGGACAAGCCTTGTGACAATTTCCTTCATTTTCTCTCTCTCTCTCTCTCTCTCTCGATTCCCTAACATTTCAGGGAAGTTGGTTCTGTCTTCACAAAAAAAAGGCCACAAATAAAGTACATATTTAATTCTTCTGCCATTTCTTTTATCCTCATTATAATTTACCCAGCTTTTGACAGCAAGAAACCTACATTTGACTTGATTATCCTGTTCTGTTCACATGATTACAGAAGCCTTTATGGTCAGTTTTTGTGGTCCTTGCAATTTTACTCCCATACTCTATTTTTCCTTTTTTGATCAAATGTTTTGTCCTCTTTAATTGAATTCTGAAATATTCACAATCATTAGGTTTTGTGTTTTATCTGGCAACTTAAATATATGCCCTCTTTGGATTTAATAATATCCCTAATTTATGTTAAAAGGCAGCTAGTTTTTAGATCTGATATCTGTTGTAAAAGCACACTTGTGACGACAATATGATAGAATTTTAAATTATGATTACAAATGAGTTTGTTCATTCTGAAGCAAGGAAGTTAAGGTTGTATAACTATGAAAGCATGAAGCACAAACTAAGGCTGAGAATTGACGTTATAAGGCGTGACTGTACTTGAGAAATGAATTGTTTTTAAGAGAATTATTACATGATTTATAGCAACTATACATTCTTTCACAAATTAAAAACTCAAAAAAGGTCAGTCAACTGTGTCTAACAATAGAGGTTCAGGGCTGCATCAGATTAAAAGGCCAATAAAATTTCCAGAAACACCCACCATTCTGAAGATTGGGAGGTTTTTATAATACAGGAAAGGAGGACTACGAAAACAATAAGGAAAGGGAGAATAAAATGTGAATGTGGTCAAGCAGGTAGCAAAACAAAAAAATGACTCCAAAGGCATCTATAGGTACGTAAAAAGGAAACACTTGACAAAATGAATGTAGGCATATGATAGGTAGAGTCTCAGAATGTCGAGTTGGGGAATAGAGAAATAGCAGAGAACTTAAATGATGACGTTGCATTTGTTTTCCCTGAGGAAGATCTCAGAAATCTCCCAGAACTCGTTGTCCAAGCAGCTAGAGAGAATGAGAAGTCGGAAGTAATTAGTATTTATAAGAAGATTATAATAGAGTGATTAATATGATTTAAAAGTTGTTAAATGCTTAGACCTGATGGTCTACATTTCAGAGTGTTGAAGGAGGTCACTATAGTGATTGATGATGCATTAATGATTATCTTCCAAATTCCATCGATTCTGGAATACTTTCTGTGGATTGGAAGGCAGCAAATGTCACCCACCATGGAAAAATGGATTGAAAGAGAAAACAGGGATCTGTTAGCCTTATACCGGTACTATGGAGACTGCGAGAATCGATTATAAGGGATTGGATAAATAGACAGTTAATGATAACGATCTAATTGAGCATAGTCATCATGAATTCACGAAAGGAAATTGTGTTTGATTAACTTGTTGGAGCTTTTTTGAAGACGTTAGTGAACAAAATTGATGAAGTAGAGTCAATGGATGTAATATATTTTGATTATTAAAAGGATTTTAATAAAGTCTCCCACAGGAGGCTGTTTAGAAAAAGGAAAGCATGTGGGATAGAAGACAATGTACTGACATGAGTCATTGCTTGGTTAACAGACAGGAGGCAGAGAATAGGAATAAATGAGCCATTCTTGCATTGGCAGACTGTGACCAGTGGCAAATTTCAAGGATCAGTACTTGACCCCAGATGTTCACGTACACATCAGTGATGTCGATGTGGGGACCAAACGTAGTATTTCCAAATTTGTGATGATACTTAACAAAATGAAAATGTGCTGTGAGAACAAAGTAAAGAGCAACTTCAGGAATATTTATACAGTGTTAGAGAATGGGCAAAAACATGATGGGTGAAATATATGTGGAAAAATGTGAGGGGATTCAATTTTGTAGGAGAAGCTGATGTGTTGAATTTCTGTAAACTAAGAGATTGGAAAATGTAGTTGCATAAAGGGACTTTGGTATCTTTGTTGATAAGCCACTGAAGACCAACATGCAGGTGCAGCAAGCTATTAGGAAGGTAACAGAATGTTAGCCTTTAATGCAACAGGATCTGCGTACAGGAGTAATGAAGTCTTGCTTCAGTTGTATAAAAGCTAGTTTAGATTGAACCTGGAGTTTGTGTGCAGTTTTGGTCTCCCTGACTCAGAAAAGATATCAATACTCACTATTTTCCTGTTTCCACTCCTGCTAGAGTGTGACAGTGATTATTACTTCGGATTTTCATCTTTTCAAGTTTCTAACTCCAGAAAATCTAACTGCTGGATCTCAATGACTGTCTTCTCTGTACCTTTGATAGCAATACCGCAAGTGTACCGCAAGTGTATCTGGCCAACTTGTCTCTTGCCAAATATACTTACACCCTCTCTGTGTCATCCTCAAACTCTGGCACCAGGGAGGGGGGCACCTACTATATTGAACTCATTCCAATGTGGGATCATAGGATAAGAAGGGATCAATCATGATAGATCTGTCCATCCCAGCTGACTCTGAAACTTCCCAAAATAATGACATTTTTCTGAATTTTGCTTTGTCTTGCCCATTGGTTTGGTTGTCTGCACTTCAACCCTTCAAAGCTGCCAGCAATGTCCAATACACTTATAGGCTAAAAACTCCTAGATTCACTGCTTCTATCTACTTTTCTGGATGGCCAACAATCTTTAATCCTGAACTCTGAGTGCTTGAGGAATGTACAACCCAGAAAACTCTTACTCTGTCTGATGCTTCACAGTGACTCTGACTCACCCTGACACTCAGAAATCATGAGTTTGAGCTGAAGCAACCAGAGACACTTCCTGGACATCTGATTCCTGAAGACAACAAAAGCTTCCTGAAGTTCCTGCATGGATAGGATTTGCAAGCAAGAGGTTATAGATGTCCAGATAAAACTTTCTATTCCCTCTTTAACAATTGAGTCTGTGCCCTGTTTAAAGTATTAACTTCATTTACAAACACAGACTTGTGCTAATACACTTATAGGTTTACTTGCCTAATACAAACAACCACTTGAGTTTTAACATTTTTCTTGAGTTGAACAAGTGTCTCAGCTTAGCAATAAAGGAAAAAATACTCACCAACTAATCATTGCTTCCCTTCCTTCCTTTCAAACTTTGTTTCTTCTGATGCTGTAGCTCCATGTTTTATACTCCCGTCACCTTGCATTCCTGATTTTTACTATCATCATCCTACATTCTTGTTCTTTTTATTCTCATCATGCTGTCTTCTTGCTCTTTACTGTATCACGCCGTAGTCCTTTGTACATATAGTCATAGTGTCATAGAATCACACAGCACAGAAACAGACTCTTTTGTCCAATTCATCCATGCCGACCAAGTTTCCCAAACTAAACTAGTCTCACTATGGGCTGTGCATGCCCATATCCCTCTAAACCTTTCCTATTTATCTGCCTATCCAAATGCCTTTCAAATGTCCTAACTGTAGCTGCATCTATCACTTCCTCTGGCAGTTCATTCTCCATATTAGGGGAGGCGATAGCCTAGTATTATTATGGCTAAACTATTATTCGAGAAACACAGCAAATGTTTTGGGGACCTGGTTTCAAATCACGCCATGGCAGATGGTGCAATCTGAATTCAATAAATATCTGGAAGTAAGAACCTTATGATAACCATGAAACCACTGCCAATTGTCAGAAAAACCCATCTGCTTCACTAATGTCCTTCAAGGACACGAATCTGCCATGCTTGTCTGGCCAGGTATACTTGTGACTCCAGATTGACAGCAATATGGTTGATTCTAGCAAGCCACTCAATTGTAACAATCACTACAAAGTCTTAACAAAGAAATGAACCTGAATGGACCACTGACCACCGGAAGTGACAATGACAAAAGTAGTCCTGTCTGGCCTGCAGGGCTATTTTTATGAATACTGTGGAGACTGGTAGTCTGAAGTATATTATTTCAATGCAAGGAATATACATGCAAGGCAGATGAGCTTAGAGCCTGGATTAGTACATGGAATTATAACATAACAGAAACCTGATTGAGAGTAAGTCAGGTCTTGCAGCTTTCCGTTCCAAGGTATAGATGCTGCATTGCTAATTGAAGAAAATGTCACAGCTACTCTAAGAGAAGATATTTTGGAAGCTTCATCCAGCAAAACCATCTGGGTAAAACACAGGAATAAGAAAGGTCTACACCAACCCTCCAAAGAGTAACCCACCCAGACCCATTTCCCTCTGACTGATGCACCTAACACTATGGACAATTTAGCATGGCCAATTCACCTGACCTGCACATCTTTGGACTGGGAGGAAACTGGAGCACCTGGAGGAAACCCACACAGACACAGGGAGAATGTGCAAACTCCACACAGACAGTCACCCAAGGCTGGAATCAAACCTGGGACCCTAGTGCTGTGGGACAGCAGTGCTAACCACTGAGCCACCATGCAACCAGACTGGGGACAGCTGTTTGAGGGTACATCCACATCTGACACAAGAGAGCCACTTAATGATTCAGAATTCAGGACCAGCATGTTCCTGTGAGGATGAAAGATAAGGATGGCAAAATTTGGGAACCCTGGATGACAAGAGATATTGAAAGTTCAGTCAAAAAGAGAAAGGAAACAGATGTAAGGTTCAGGAAACAGAAATCAGACCTTGAGAAATCTAAAGGAATCAGAAAAGAATTTAAACATAGAATTAGGTGGGTTACAAGGGACCATGAATTGTCCTTGGTAATTAGGATTAAGTAAAATCCCAAAGCAATTTATATTTATATCAGGAGCTAAAGGGTAACTAGGGAAAAGATGGGTCCACACAAGGACAGAGAGAATTTATTCATGGAGCGAGTGAATGTGGATGAGGCTCTTAATGAATATTTTGCATCAAGAAGAAGGACATGGATAATGGCAAGATTAGGGAGGGGTATGTTGATATTATATGGCACGTTGATTTTAAGAAGGATAAGGAAGGAGGCAAGGGAGGAGATTGTTGGAGTCTTGACAGAAATTGTATTCTCTTTTGCCAGAGACGAGGTCTCAGAAGGCTGGAGAATAGCCAATGTTATTCCTTTATTTAAGAAGGGCAAAAGGGATAATCTAGGAAATTATAGGCCTTGTTATCAATGGAAGGAAAATTATTAGAGAAGAGTCTTCATGACAGTATTTACTCATCTTTGGAAGAGAATATACTTATTAGGGACATTCAACATGGCTTTATGCAGTGGAGATCTTGTCTCACAAATTTGATTGAGCTTTTTGATAAAGTGACAAAGGTGATGGATGAGGGTAGGGCAGTAGATGTTGTCTTCATGAGCTTTACTAAAGCATTTGACAAGGTCGCTCATGGTAGACTGGTTCAGAAGACTAAATTACATGAGATCCACAGTGAGTTGGTCAGTTTGATACAAATTAACTTGGTCGTAAGCAGAGGGTAGTTCTGAAAGCGCATTTTTCCAACTGGAGGCCTCTAAGCAGTGGTATACCACAAGGATCAGTGGTACATCTGTTGTTTGTAATTTATGTAAATGATTTGGATGAAAATGTAGATTATCTGATTAGTAAATTAGTAAATGTCATGTAAATGACATGAAAATTGGTGGAGTTGTGAACAGTGAGAAAAGTTGTCAAAGGATACAACAGGATAATGGAAAGATGGGAAGAGAAATGGCAGATGGAGTTTAATCCTGTCAAGCATTTTGGGAGGTTAAGTACAAATGGAAAGTATATAGTAAATGGCAGGATCCCTGGGAGCATTGCCTTAAAGAGACACACTGGGGTGCAAGTCCATAGCTACCTGAAAGTGGTTAAGCAAAGTGGATAAGGTGTAAAGACTACATTAATCATGCTGCCTTCATCAGTTGGGGCACTGAATGTAAAAGATGGCAAGTCATGTTGCAGCTGTATTAAACTTTAGTTGGGCCACATTTGGAATATTAGGACAGAGAAAATAAAACAGTACAGCTCATAAACAGGCCCTTTGGCCCACGATGTTGTGCTGAACATGATGGCAAATTAAATTAATCCCTTCTGCCTGCCCTTGGTCCGTATCCTTCCATTTCTTACATCTTTATAATACTATTTAAAAGTCCCTTAAATGCCCTAATCATATCTGCCTCAACCTCCACCCCCATTGCATGCAATTCTGGTCACAACACTATAGGAATAATGCGGAGCCTTTGGGGAGGATGTAAAAGAAGCTTAATAATCGCATATTCAATATTGGATTCAATAATTTTTGGGCCTGAGCACTCTCTCCCATGTGCTTACTCATCCTCACATACTAGGCCTTGTCATCACATGCGTTGCCACCACAAATACTCCATTGTCAGCTATAAATAGTTCCAATAACAAGTACTTACTCTCCCAGGTTGATCTTTACTCATTCCTTTGTTTCGAGACTGTAGTGCTTGAAAAGTACAGCAGGTCAGGCAGCATCCAAGGAGCAGGAGAATCAACATTTCAGGCATAAGCCCTTTTATCAGGAATGAGGCTTGTGGGCCGAGGGTCTGAGAGATAAATGGTAGGGGTGGAATTGGGGGAAGGTAGCTGAAAATGCGATAGGTAGATGAAGGTGGGGAAGAAGGTGATAGATCAGAGAGGAGGGTGGAGTGGATGGATAGAAAAGGTGATGGACGAGTCAAGAGGCTTGGGATTGGGATAATGTGGGGGAGGGGAAATGAGGAAACTGATGAAATCCACATTTATCCCATGTGTTGCAGGGTCCCAAGGCAAAAGAGATGTTCTTCCTCCAGGTGTCAGGTGTTTAGGGCTTGGCAATGGAGGATGCCCAGGACCTGCATGTCCTTGACAGAGTGGGAGGGAGAGTTTACATGTTTGGCCACATGGCAGTGGGGTTCGTTGGTGCAGATGTCATTTCCTTGGCAGAGTGGGAGAGGGAGTTGCCCAATTCCTGTGTTCTCTATCTGGATTCCATCTCCACCTATCATTTACTCCTACCCCTTCACCCATCCAATCTTCAGCATATCAGCAACCTTTTGCTAGCTACAATCAATTCTGAAGAAAAGGGTTACTCGATTTGAAACATTAACTCTGCTGTGTCTCCACAGATGCTGCCAGACTCAGGTTGGATAAAAGGAAACATCAAGAGGTTCTTCATCCTCAAAGGTGTTCAGGAGGCGAGAGAGAGGCAGGGAAAACTGTCCCAGCTCCAGGAAAGTATGCAGAACCTGCTCCTGCTGCAGACGATGGGGGTGGATGTCATGGAGGACCTCAAGGAGGTGAAGGGCCAGCAAGCCTCGCTCTTTGCTTCAGAGGCCTCCCGCTCGGTGGAGCAGGACGAGACGTGCTCACGTTTCTTCTTCCAGAAGGTGCACAAAGAGAGCTCCGTGCTCAGCAGCCTGAAGGAAGAAGATGGCTCGATAACGTCATCTCAGGCTGACGTCATGAGGATCAGTAAATCCTTCTATGCCAGTCTGTATGACGTGAAGCCAACCGACAGCACAGCCTCCCAATCGATCCTGTCCTCTATCATGGAGGTCTTAGACGACAGAACACGGGAGAGGCTGGACCAGCCGCTATCTCTGGACGAGCTGACCAAGGCCCTTGAGTCCTTCGAAAAGAATAAAACTCCCGGAAGCGACGGCTTACCGGTCGAGCTCTAATCCGCTCTGTGGGACTTGATTGGCCAGGACCTGCTGGAGGTGTATGTCAGTATGCTTCGGGCAGGTACCATGAGTGAATCCATGAGGAAAGGCATCATCACCCTCATCTACAAGCGGAAGGGGGAGAGGGAGGAACTCAAAAATTGGAGACCAATCTCACTGTTGAATGCGGATTACAAAATTCTGTGAAAGGTAATCGCCAACCGGGTCAGGTCTGCTCTGGGGTCGGTGATTCACCCTGACCAAACCTGTGCTGTGCCGGGCAGGAAGATCGCTGAGAGTCTCGCGCTCCTCAGGGATACGATCGCCTACGTGCAGGACAGAGGGTTGGACACCTGCCTGATCAGCCTGGACCAGGAGAAAGCCTTTGACAGGATATCACACAGGTATATGAGAGATGTTCTCTCCAAAATGGGCTTTGGGGAGGGAATCTGCAATTGGCTCAGACTGCTCTACACCAACATTGTCAGTGCAGTCTCAATCAATGGGTGGGAATCAGATAGCTTCCCAGTCAGATCTGGAGTCAGGCAGGGCTGCCCTCTCTCTCCTGCCTTGTTTGTGTGCTGCATAGAGCCATTCGCCGAGTCCATCAGGAAGGATGCGAGCCTGAGAGGGGTGACTATTCCTGGCAGCGGGGGCCTGCAGGTTAAGGCCTCCCTGTACATGGATGACGTCGCCATATTCTGCTCGGATCTGCTGTCCGTGCACAGACTCTTGTACATATGTGACCAGTTCGAACGGGCCTCAGGGGCCAAGGTCAACCGAGGCAAGAGCTCTTTGGGAACTGGGCCGACCAATCCTCGATCTCCTTCACCGTCAGGACTGACCACCTGAAGGTGCTGGGTATTTGGTTCGGAGGGGCTGGGGCATGCGCCAAGTCTTGGGAGGAGCGTATCAGCAAAGTGAGGCAGAAACTGGGCAGATGGAAGCTACGGTCGCTCTCCATCGTGGGAAAAAACCTGGTCAGCAGGTGTGAGGCACTGTCATTGCTGTTATACGTGGCACAGGTCTGGCCTATTTCCAGAACCTGTGCCGCTGCAGTCACCCGGGCCATCTTCCAGTTTATATGGAGGTCAAAGATGGACCGGGTCCGAAGGGACTCGCTGTACAAAGATCTGGGCAACGGGGGAAAAAATACACCCAATGCAACCCTCACCCTGATGGCCACCTTTGTGTGTGGCTGCATCAAGCTGTGCGTGGATCCCCGGTACGCAAACACCAAGTGTCACTACGTACTGAGGTTCTACCTGTCCCCGGTGTTGCGAAGGATGGGCCTGGCCTCGCTGCCACGGAACGCTCCGAGTCGTTGGACCGTTCCGTATCACCTGTCCTTCGTGGAGAAGTTTATGCAGAAAAACACCTTTGATCACAAGTCCATCAGGAAGTGGTCAGCACATAGTGTCCTTGAGACCCTTCGGGAAAAGGAGAGAGTGGATCCTATTGAGCAGTTCCCTGAGCAGACTGTCAAAGCCATTTGGCAGAATGCCTCATCGCCAGAACTTTCCAACAAGCACCAAGACATGGCTTGGCTGGTGGTGAGAAGGGCTCTGCCTGTGAGATCCTTTATGCACGTCCGGACTCTCAGCCGCACCGCACGCTGCCCTCGAAGCGGCTGCGGGGGGGACAAGACTGTCACACACCTCGTTCTGGAATGTGCCTATGTAGAAGAAGTCTGGAGAGGAATGCAGTGGTATTTGTCGAGGTTCGTCCCGAGCAGCGCCATGACGCGGGACTCGGTGCTCTACAGCCTGTTCGCCGGGACGCACACCGAGGCGAACATCAACTGTGCCTGGAGGATCATCAACTCGGTGAAGGACGCTCTCTGGATGGTCCGAAACCTGTTGATCTTCCAGCTGAAGGAGTTGACCCCGACTCAGTGCTGCAGACTGGCACATTCCAAGGTCCAGGACTACGTGTTGAGGGACGCGCTGAAGCTTCGGGCAGCTGCCGCCAAGCCGCGGTGGGGAAAGACCACCGTGTAACATCTGCCTGCCTAAAGAAGAACAGGGGGCCCGCGCAGTCATTTGGGCTCTGCTGATGCCTCAGCTAAAAATGTAATCAAACAGACCTGTAAATAGGAATGATTACTCTGTTTTCCTGTGAATGTAAGTAGAATGTTTACATATGTATTGCATGTCCAACTGTACAGACCATTAAAGTATTTTATGAATAAACTATATTTTTGAAATAAAAAAAATATATAGACTATCCCTAATTCCCTTTAAGAAGGCTATAGAGAGCTGTTTTTGTGAATTGCTGCAGTCAATTCAGTATAGGTACATCCACAATGCTATTAGGAAGGGATTTCCAGGACTTTCTCCCAAGAGACTTTCTCTTGCAGTATCATTTTGAGAGCATCTGATGTTGTAGTTTCACAGGATTTTAAAGAGTAAGATATTCCAAACAGAATGGTGAGGAGTTTGTAAAGAAACATGCAGGAAATGGTATTCCCATGTATTTGCTGCTCTTGCCCTCCTAGATAGTGGTGGTCATGGACCTGGAAGTGCTGCTACTGAAGTTTTGGTCAAGTTCTACAGTGCATCACCTGTATGGCTCATACAGCAACTACTGAGCATTGGTGGTAGTGGAAGTGAATATTTGCAGATGTGCCAATCAAGCAGGCTGCTTTGTTCTGGATAGTGCCAAGTCTATCAAGTATTTGTCAACACTTTTCAGTGCTTGTGACAAATATGACTGAGCATCACAGTCTTGACTTTTATTTTTAATCCACTAAGGGCATGTGGCACTTCAGTGGATGGAACAGCATTTATTGCCCTTGAGGTAGTGGTGAGCTGTCTTCTTAAACCACCGCAGTCAGTGTGGTGGGGATACAGCACAGTGCTGTTAGGGAGAGAGACCACGATTTTAGTCAGACAGTGAGGAATGGTAAGACAGGATGACGTCTGGTTTGGCAGGAAACCTATAGGTGCTGGAATTTGTAAATATCTGTTGCTCTTGTAAATGAAGTTTGCAGTTGTGGTAGGTGATTAGGATCCTTGGCAAGTTTGCAGATGGTACATACTGCTGTTTGTATTATTAATGGAGGGAGTGGAAGGTTGTGAATGTGGTGTCAATCAAGCAGCCTGCTTTGCTCTGGATAGTGTCAGGCTCCTTGAGTGTTGTAAAACTGAACGCCTCCAGACAAATGGGAAGTATTTCTAATCTCCTCCTGACTTGTGACTTGTAGATGACAGACAGACTTTGAGGAGTTAGGAAGTGAATTTTTTTTGTGCCAGCCAGCACAGTCAGTACCCGAAAATAAGGGGACTCTAAATCTCCTTTTTTTACCCCCACACTACCGCTTAACTGCAGTAGTGCTTATATTTTCCCCAGCACCCATATTGTATACGTGCGTGTGTGTGTGCAGGTGTGAGATTCAGTGAAAGACAACAAGTGTACAAATCTTTATTCAGTTTCAATCACCCGGAAGAAAGGAAACACCCGCGTGGCCAGTGACAAGCAATGCCCTTCACATCAAAGGCCAATGCTGCATGATCAAAAGGTGGAGAGGAGGGCGAGGGAAATTAAGATACCCCACTCTCTGCAGTGCTCACCTCTCCCTGAACAGATTGAGGGGGTTGGTAGACTGCGTGCTCGAACGTAACCATGGAAGAGGGGCAGACAAGCGGCCATAACGACCTCCTCCATGGCCCATTGCGTGGAAAGGAAGTGAGTTATTCAATGCAGAATTGCTAGTCTCTGCCATGTCCTTTTACCCAATGTGGATGGCTCAATTCAGTTTTTGAAGGTCAATGGTTGGATTCCCTCTTGTTGGAGAAGGTCATTGCCTGTTACTTGCTATTTATCAGCCTAAGCCTGAAGGTTCTCTAAGTCTGGCTGCATATGTGTATAGACATTTACAGCAGTTATGAGTAGTACTGAACATTACACAATAATCATCAAACGTTCCCATTTCTGACCTTATGCTGGGGAAGGTAATTAATGAGAAACTGAAGGTAGTAGGCTGAGGTTTTATGGAGAAAGCCACAGAATTAAAAGGAAAAATTACTGACCAAAAAATAACTTCTCTCTCTGCTTGGAAGCTACCTGACCTGACATTTTCCAGAACTTGCCCTTTAACATATTTGTTTACTTTCCTTCCATTTTCCCCATAACTCTCGATTCCCTCAATGATTAAAAATCTGTCTATCTCAACCTTGAATATACTTAATAACCCAGCCTCTTGCAGCAAAGGTTTTCTCAGATTCACAACCCTCTGAAAGAAGGAATTTCTCATCTCAGTCATGGATGTGTGACCCCTTATTCTAAAGATGATGCTTTTTGGTTCAAGTGTCTCTAACAAGGGGAAACCATTCTGCACCAACCTTGTCAAGGAGGAATCTTACATGTTTCAGTAAGATCACCTCTCATTCTTCTATTCCAAACTGTATAGGCTGTTTTTCCACTCAACCTCACCTGGCATCATCCTAATAAACCTTCTCTGGACTGTCTCCAAAGTCAGTGTATTTTTCTTAGATAAGAGGCCCAAAACAGTTCACAGTTTTCCAGTTGTGGTCTAATACTTTGTATATTTTTATACAGTACTCCCATTGAAATGGAAGATCAACATTCCATTTTCCTTGTCTACTACTCATTTAACATGGATGCTTTCTGCAGTCTTTCACCATTTAAATAGTATGCAGCTCCTTTACTATACCTGCTAAAGTGCATAACCTCACTTTTACTCATATTCTATTCCAGTTTTGTCCATTCACTTAACCTACAAGTCTCCTTGACTTGATGGGATGCATTCTAGGCTATTAAAGGAAGTAGCTACAGAGATAGTGAATGCAACGGTAGTGATCTTCCAAGGATTCTTTGATGTTATAGAGATGTACAGCATGGAAACAGACCCTACCGTCCAACTTGTCCATGCCAACCAGATATCCCGACCCAATCTAGTCCCACCTGCCAGCACCCAGCCCATATTCCTCCAAACCCTTCCTATTCATATACCCATCCAAATGTCTCTTAAATGTTGCAATTGTACCAGCCTCCACCACTTCCTCTGGCAGCTCATTCCATACACGTACCACCCTCTGCGTGAAAACATTGCCCCTTAGGTCTCTTTTATATCTTTCCCCTCTCACCCTAAACCTATGCTCTCTAGTTCTGGACTCCCCGACCCCATGCCCCTCAATTTTGTAAACCTCTAAAGGTCACCCCTCAGCCTCCGACGCTCCAGGGAAAACAGCCCCAGCCTGTACATCCTCTCCTTATAGCTCAAATCCTCCAACCCTGGCAACATGCTTGTAAATCTTTTCTGAACCCTTTCAAGTTTCGCAAATCTTTCCAATAGGAAGGAGACCAGAATTGCATGCAATATTCCAACAGTGGACTAACCAATGTCCTGGTAAAAACAATGACTGCAGATGCTGGAAACCAGATTCTGGATCAGTGGTGCTGGAAGAGCACAGCAATTCAGGCAGCATCCGAGGACAGGCAAAATTGACGTTTCGGGCAAAAGCCCTTCATCAGGAATAAAGGCAGAGAGCCTGAAGCGTGGAGAGATAAGCTAGAGGAGGGTGGGGGTGGGGAGAGAATGGCATAGAATACAATAGGTCAGTGGGGAAGGAGATGAAGGTGATAGGCCAGGGAGGAGAGGGTGGAGTGGATAGGTGGAAAAGGAGCTGGGCAGGTCGGACAAGTCCGGACAGGTCAAGGGGACAGTGCGGAGCTGCAAGTTTGAAACTAGGATGAGGTGGGGGAAGGGGAAATGAGGAAACTGTTGAAGTCCACATCGATGCCCTGGGGTTGAAGTGTTCCGAGGCGGAAGATGAGGCGTTCTTCCTCCAGGCGTCTGGTGGTGAGGGAGCGGCGGTGGAGGCGGCCCAGCACCTCCATATCCATCCCGCACCTCCGCCCTCAGACCCAACCCCTCCAACCGCAACAAGGACAGAACGCCCCTGGTGCTCACCTTCCATCCTACCAACCTTCGCATAAACCAAATCATCCGCCGACATTTCCGCCACTGCCAAACAGACCCCACCACCAGGGATATATTTCCCTCCCCACCCCTCTCCGCCTTCCGCAAAGACCGTTCCCTCCGTGACTACCTGGTCAGGTCCACGCCCCCCTACGACCCACCCTCCCATCCTGGCACTTTCCCCTGCCACCGCAGGAACTGTAAAACCTGCGCCCACACCTCCTCCCTCACCTCTATCCAAGGCCCCAAAGGAGCTTTCCACATCCATCAAAGTTTTACCTGCACATCCACTAATATCATCTATTGTATCCGTTGCTCCCGATGCGGTCTCCTCTACATTGGGGAGACTGGGCGCCTCCTAGCAGAGCGCTTTAGGGAACATTTCCGAGACACCCGCACCAATCAACCAAATCGCCCAGTGGCTCAACATTTCAACTCCCCCTCCCACTCTGCCGAGGATATGGAGGTGCTGGGCCTCCTCCACCGCCGCTCCCTCACCACCAGACGCCTGGAGGAAGAACGCCTCATCTTCCGCCTCGGAACACTTCAACCCCAGGGCATCAATGTGGACTTCAACAGTTTCCTCATTTCCCCTTCCCCCACCTCATCCTAGTTTCAAACTTGCAGCTCCGCACTGTCCCCTTGACCTGTCCGGACTTGTCCGACCTGCCCAGCTCCTTTTCCACCTATCCACTCCACCCTCTCCTCCCTGACCTATCACCTTCATCTCCTTCCCCACTGACCTATGCCACTCTCTCCCCACCCCCACCCTCCTCTAGCTTATCTCTCCACGCTTCAGGCTCTCTGCCTTTATTCCTGATGAAGGGCTTTTGCCCGAAACGTCGATTTTGCCTGTCCTCGGATGCTGCCTGAATTGCTGTGCTCTTCCAGCACCACTGATCCAGAATAACCAATGTCCTGTACAGCCGCAACATGACCTCCCAACTCCTGTACTCAAAACTCTGACCAATAAAGGAAAGCATACCAAACACCTTCTTCACTATCCTATCTACCTGCGACTCCACTTTCAAGGAGCTATGAACCTGCACTCCAAGGTCTCTTTGTTCAGCAACACTCCTGAGGACCTTACCATTAAGGTGTATAAGTCCTGCTAAGATTTGCTTTCCCAAAACACAGCACCTTATCTGAATTAAACTCCATCTGCCACTTTTCAGCCCAGAATTAATTGTTTGCATATCAGGAAAGCTGTAAAAGATAGAGAAAACGCATACAAACACAGCTTCCCACTATTTCTCCCACTGTGACCCCGCTGTGAGCGTTGGAAATTGTGAGAAATGAGACACCAAGAGGGGGAGGGCATTGGAAGTCAGTCACAGAGTGTCAATCAGAGAGGGAGCATAACTGGAGCACAATGGCAGTCATTGTTGCTTCAGAATTTACAACCTCTCTGGGGGAGGGGGGGCAGGGTCCCAGCTTACTGCTTACAATTTGTTCCTTCTTTGCATTTCATAAAGAGCAATGGTTAGAAATTTGTTCAGCTTGCTACTTTTGGAGAGGTAAAGAAATGAAAGAACGAGAGCTAACAAGACCTTGTGACATTTAGGGTGGGTACTTGATTGCTCCAAAATAAATGAACCCTAAGAAATTTATGACTGCACAGGTTTGAAACACACAATCTCTGACAACATCAATCTGTTGGCAAGTTGTTAGTTAGCATTATTCACTTCACATTAGTAGCCAGCTCTTAAATCTTGACAATGCAAACCAAGATAGCACAGGTGAACAGATATGCAACCAATCTTTCAAGTATTAAAGAGATGAACAGTTGCTCGAAAGCCAAGTCTCTGCCAGTTCTAATTGTGATTATAATTAGATTACCACAAACACACTGAGATGACTGACAGCACAATTCCTGCAGGCTGAGCCCTGCAGAAGGTCAGCTCGAATAAACTTAGACATCACAAACTGAGTATTTTTAAAAATTTATTCACAGAATTTTAAAATTCTGGCCAGGATTTATTGCCCATTCCTAATTGGCGGCGAGCTGCCTTCTTAAACTACTGCAGTCTATGGGATATTATTGCACAATACTTTAAGGAAGTGGTTCCAGGATTTTAATCCAGAAATAGTGAAGCAAAGACAGTATACTTCCAAGTCATAATTGCGAGGGTTAGGGTTAGGCCTTTTGTAATATAAGCGTACCTACACCCAAATGACAGAAGTTTGAGGCAGCAAATCACGACCATCTTCTCAAGGACTGGGCAATAATTGCAAACCTCACATTCCCTGCATTAAATTTCAAAAAACTTGGTTTGTAATGTCAGAGTTCATTTGACCTTGGGTACTACTGCTCAGCCTCCAAAGCACACTGGTGCACCTTTCATCTCAAGGCATCATTTGTCAAGCTGTAGCTCTGTGTCAAGGACACCCTGTAGAAACAACAGCTATCAGGAGAAAAAGGTTGGCAGTGGAGAGAGCATTAACTTTATAAGTCATGTTTTTCTTCCAGAAACACTCAACCACATTAAGGAAAAAGTGCAAAATTGGTTTACTGGTCATATTGAGAGTCTTATAAACAATTATAGAAAGGCAGTTCCAGTTCAATTTATAATATCACAGTGAATATCCATTATTACATAACATTAATTCTGATATCTCCGTGACAAATCAGTCAAGGACTCCATAACATTTAATCAGTAGACCTGCAATTAAGCCTATTGCACAGCTGTCTCACAGCCTGTCAGTTAAACATAATATAGAGAGGGTGTTAATCTTTTCCATCAAAAGATGTTGGCTTTTCAAAGCGTGCTTTGACATGTAAAATCTTCAAATAATTACTCGTATGCAGTAGCAGTGAGAACCTGGAAACATTTCAGGCAATTATTCAAGAGCATGATCTGAGATTGATCAGATAACTGTGATGATGTGTATTGGAAGGTTTCCAAATTTTGGTTCATTAATAAAACATAGTAAATGAGCCCAATCATAACACTTATAGAACTTAAACACTATACTCACAAAGTTCTAGAATCATACCACTGGTGGTCAAGAAACATAACAGTTGGTGGCCGGTAGCAAGACGATACAAGTTAAATTCTAAGAGACTTCCTGAGCTGAGCCTAAATTAACTCTTCTCAAAGTGCTTACAACATTGATCTGAGCCACTTTGACAATCAAACAAATTGCAGTATTAGTCACAGCTTTAAATTTTCCTGAAACACGCCTTAAAAGGCCGGAATTCAATCTGCAATAAGACTTCAACTACCTGTACAAACAAGCTCAGACCTGTGCTAGCCTCGTTGTTGTCGGGGGGATCTGGATGTCAGGGAGTAAGTTACAGCTTGTGATTATATCCATTTTTTCTGATACAGATCTCAAATCGTCCAAGATTAAGCGAATACTGTGCGATGCGTTAATTATCCCGTTCTGGGAGTTGCTTAGGTGGCTGGTGGCGATTCGGATTTCCTTGGTTGCACTCTCATACATCTGCTTCACTGCCTGCTCCACATTCTGGTGAAGACGCCCATTACTTTCCCTCAGCTTCTGTTGCAGCAAGGTACTATACCGCCCTTGGTGGCGAATCTTCACAGCTGGTTTCTCCTCTACCGCGGTCAGGATGTCCGACTGCTCCCCCCGGATCACTATCAGTGGTGGCAGGCCACGCTGAATGGCCTGCTGGATATCACACACTGCCATTGCACAGTCCTCCTCCTCATCAGTTTCTGATGCTTCACCAGCCACTTTGGTTCCAGTCTGCAAGATAGCTGCCGGGGCAGAGGAAGTCAGATACAACTCCTCCTCGGAGTCTGTCTCAGACGCCTCTCCCTGAACAATGGTCTGATATTGTGTGGTAGTCATTTTTCTTGCTCACCTGAGGAACAGAACATATGACTGTTATTTTTTTGTGCTTAACAATATTCTTCTGCATGTCAGCTTCCTCTTAGAAAAATGGATGCAATCATTGAATCCCTATAGTTCAGAAAAAGGCCTTTCAACCCATCAAGTCTACAAAGATCATCCTATCCCTCTACTCTATTCCCGTAATGCCACATTTACCAATCCACTTAACTTGCTCATCTTTGGACTGTGGGAGGAAACTGGAGAACCTGATGGAAACACTGGAGGGGTGGGGGTGGGGAGAAGAAATGTGCAAACTCCACAGAGACAGTCACCTGTGGATGGAATCAAACACGGGTCCCTAGTGCTGTGAGGGAGCAGTGCTAACCACTGAGCTACTATGCTGCTCAGTGTAGCTAGCTGTACATACTGTATACAACGATTAGGATCATTGTGATCTCCTGGACCAGTTAGGATCACCCAAAACACAAGGGTTTGGAATAGAATTTCCAAAATGATCCTTCCCGGTCTTCCCAAATTGGTCCACATTTTAATGTTTCCTCATCTTTCAGGAGATTACCTGGTTGAGGGTGGGGTGATAATGAACAAGGTATCACAATGTGTGGGATAAGTTGGATGGACCAGCAGGTTTATTCCTGTCCAATATGGTTCAGATGCAAACACAGCTAACCAATGAGAGCTGCAAGCTATTCTTCTAACCAGAGCTTGAGTCTTGGAATGGTCTTGCTGCCTAGCAGAGTGTCCCAGCCAACCCATTCATGTACCTGGGCAGGACATTAGCTGTGAAGCAATGTCAGCAACAAGTAGATTTCATTCGTGATCTGTCATTTCCAATGAGCAGCAATTACATAATAATCCCTGTTTTCATTCTGCTCCGTAATTTTATTTCATTTATTTTATTCATCTTTTTAAAATTTTTTTTACAGTTCTGTACCTCTTATTTCTTGATTGTCTCTTTCTCTCGCTCCCCACTCTCCCATCACCTTTTTCCTCTCCTCTTCCCCCTTTGCTACCTTTCTCCCCTGTTTTCCATTTTGCCTCTGCTTCACACATCCCCCACATATTTTGTCACATAGCACTGGCTTCAGCCTTGGTCATTCACAGCTCCTAATCTCCCTATAATCTCTCTATGCACTGTCACCTCTCTATGCATTATCACCTCTTTATTGCGACCTTTGCTTCTGGAGCCATGACTCACCTTCTCTCAGCCTGGTATAAATACCTCCCTATTTCTCCCTTTTTTAAGCTTTGACAAAGGGTCAGTTAGACTCGAAACATTAGCTCTTTTCTCTCCTTACAGATGCTGCCAGACCTGCTGAGATTTTCCAGCATTTTCTCTTTTGGGGGCAGCAATTACAATTGAATTGTCATTCCATTCCTTTTTGCTTACCTTGCTTGCCTCCTGGTAAATAGACTAAAAGGTATGAGGGTAAATAGACAGAGGGAAACATTTAAACAGACAATTCAGAATATTCAACAAAAATACATGCTGTTTCATTTTTAGATTAAACAGAGGATTACTTAATGGATATGAAGTAAACAGTCAGCTAAAATAAGGCATTTTCAAGTTGGCAGTCTGTGCCTAACAGAGTGCTACAAGGATCAGGGTTAGGGCCTCAACTGTTTACTCTCTTTACTCAGAAAGTAGTACAGGCGAGGAATGCACTGCCTGCAACAGTAGTAGACTCGCGAACTTTAAGGGCATTTTAATGGTCATTGGTTAGACATATGGATGAGAATGGAATAGTGTAGGATAGATGTACTTCAGATTGGTTCTACAGGTCAGCACAACAGCAAGGGCCTGGATTGCGCTGGAATGTTCTATGTTCTATTTATACTTTACATCATTCTGTCTTTTTGTCTGTTTTTAATGTCTCCTACTGTAATGAAAGGGATGAGTTATGAAATGAATGTGATTTGGCATAGACCGCTTAATTCAAGCTGAAAACCGGTTAGTGAAGTGGGCTGTACAATCTGCACTAATTGCTGCTCAGCATTAGGCCAGGTGGCACGATGACCATGGAGCTCAGAGTTACTTAGAGCAAAGTGTAAAATATCCACACCTAAAACAAAGGCAAAATCAGCAAGGGCTGACTGTAACAGACCTTCTGTCTCTAGGATTTCAGACAGAAAAGGGAAGAGAGTGAGGTCTCAGAGAGAGACAAAACACTGCAGCTGGTGTGCAAAGTACAGAGTCTGGGGGGCTGGGGCGTGTGCCAAGACCTGGGAGGAGCGGATCAGGAAGGTGAGACAGAAACTGGGCAGATGGGAGCAACGGTCGCTCTCCATCGCGGGTAAAAACCTGGTCATCAGGTGTGAGGTACTCTCAGTATTGTTATACGTGGCACAGGTCTGGCCTATCCCCAGAACCTGTGCCATCTTCCACTTCGTGTGGAGATCAAAGATGGACCGGGTCCGAAGAGATGTAATGTACAAAGACCGGTGCAATGGGGGAAAAACACACACCCAATGCAACCCTCACCCTGATGGCCACCTTTGTGTGTGGCTGCATCAAGCTGTGCGTGGATCCCCGGTACGCAAACACCAAGTGTCACTACGTACTGAGGTTCTACCTGTCCCCGGTGTTGCGAAGGATGGGCCTGGCCTCGCTGCCACGGAACGCTCCGAGTCGTTGGACCGTTCCGTATCACCTGTCCTTCGTGGAGAAGTTTATGCAGAAAAACACCTTTGATCACAAGTCCATCAGGAAGTGGTCAGCACATAGTGTCCTTGAGACCCTTCGGGAAAAGGAGAGAGTGGATCCTATTGAGCAGTTCCCTGAGCAGACTGTCAAAGCCATTTGGCAGAATGCCTCATCGCCAGAACTTTCCAACAAGCACCAAGACATGGCTTGGCTGGTGGTGAGAAGGGCTCTGCCTGTGAGATCCTTTATGCACGTCCGGACTCTCAGCCGCACCGCACGCTGCCCTCGAAGCGGCTGCGGGGGGGACAAGACTGTCACACACCTCGTTCTGGAATGTGCCTACGCAGAGGAAGTCTGGAGAGGAATGCAGTGGTGTCTGTCGAGGTTCGTCCCGAGCAGCGCCGTGACGCGGGACTCCGTGCTCTACGGCCTGTTCCCCGGGACGCACACCGAGACGAACATCAACTGTGCCTGGAGGATCATCAACTCGGTGAAGGACGCTCTCTGGGTGGTCCGAAACCTGTTGATCTTCCAGCTGAAGGAGTTGACCCCGACTGAGTTTTGCAAACTGGCACATTCCAAGGTCCAGGACTACGTGTTGAGGGACGCGCTGAAGCTTGGGGCAGCTGCCGCCAAGACGCGGTGGGGAAAGACCACCGTCTAACATCTGCCTGCCTAAGAAGAACAGGGGGCCCGCGCAGTCATTTGGGCTCCGCTGGCGCCTCAGCTCAATGTAATCGCACCAACCTGTGAATATGAATGATCACCCTGTTTCGACATGCAAAGAAATGGAATGTTTACAGAATGATGACATGTCCAATTGTATAGATTAAATATATATGAATAAAGTATATTTTTGAAATAAAAAATAAGTACAGAGTCTGTATGCTACCTTCCTGAGGAGTACCAAACAGAATGCAGGAGGAAAATGGCCCCTGGTTGAACAGACTCATCTGTGGTAATTTAATGCACTTGGAAGATTTGTCCTGGTGTGATGGGGGGGATAGAAGAATTGACAAAGTGGATCTTCCAGCTAGTATTCAATTTGGAATTTCTTCCAAAGAATATATAAGAACGTATAGAACAAGGAGCAGGAGCAGGCCACCTGGCCCTTCAAGCCTGTCCCGCCACTCAATAAGATCATGACCGATCTTTTCATGGCCTCAACTCCACTTAGCTGCATTTTCACCATATCCCTTAATTCCTTTATTTTTCAAAAAAATATCGACCTTAGCTTTAAAAACGATTACTGAAGTAGCGTCAACTACTTCCCTGGGCATGGAATTCCATAGATTAACAACCCTCTGGGTGAAGAAGCTCCTTCTCAGTTCAGTTCTAAACCTGCTCCCTCTAATCTTGAGGCCATGCCCTCTTGTCCTGGTTTCACCTGCCAGTGGAAACATCCTCTCTATTTCTATTTTATCGATTCCCTTCATAATTTTATATGTTTCTATAAGATCCCTCCTCATTCTTCTGAACTCCAATGAATATAATCCCAATCTACTCAGTCTCCCCTCATAAACCAAATCCCCCAATTCCGGAAACAACCTAGTGAACCTCCTCTGCACCTCCTCCAGTGCAAGTACACCCTTTCTTAAGGAGACTAAATCTGCACACAGTACTCCAGGGGTGGCCTCACTAGCATCTTGTACAGCTGTAACATTGCCTCTCTGCTTTTAAACTCAACCCCTTTAGCAATGAAGGACAAAATTCCATTTGCCTTCCGAATTACTTGTTGTACCTGCAGACCAACCTTCTGCAATTCATGCACAAGGACACTCAGGTCCTCTGCAAATCAGCATGCTGCAACTTTTTACCATTCAATAATAATTTATTTAGTTACTCCAACTAAAATGTATGACTTCACATTTACTCACACTGTATTCCATCTGCCAGACATTTGCCCACTAACTCAATGTATCTATGTTCCAAAGTTAAAACTTGGAAAAATGCAGAGTACTGAATGCGCTCACAGCTGGGAGTCAACAGTCAAACTACACAGGGGGAAGTGGGCAAATTCACCCTTGAAAAACCATCAGTAAGCCAAGACAATGGGAGTAGCAAACTCAAGAAAGATTGCCCCATACAATATTACCATACATTATGCCACCTCTGGTTTGGGGCTGACTATTTGAAAGCACAGGGAGTCGGCAAACAACGTACAATTTGACTGGCTGGTGAATAAGTGTATAAGACAGAACCTAAAAGGGGTTGCTCCTCGAATCACAGATTCTGTCTTCCACAATGCTGTTCCAGCTCCTCCAATGTTGGGTTCCCTCTCTGCTGTTCCTTCAGAATAAGAAGCTATGATTGTAGGAACAGCAAGGATGGGAGGTAGGAATTGGAGGAGCTGGAGAAATTGAAGTAGAGTAGAGCGATATGCGCCTCTTGTCAGATGTGGGAATTTAAGGAGAGGAGAGTTTACGGGTTACTGCGGATTATATCTGCAATAAATGCTGTTGGTTGCAAATCATATCAGATCGAATGGATCGGTTGGAGAGACTGTTAGAGGCAATGAGGAATTTGCAACGACAACAGTATGTGATGGATGGCAGTTATAGAAAGGGGGAAAGTCGCAGATACAGTCACATAGATGGGTTAAATTCAGGAAAGGTAAGAGAGGTAGGCAGGTAGTGCAGGAGTCTTCTTTGACTATCCCCATTTCAAACAAGTATGCTGTTTTGAAAAAATGTAGGAGGTGATGGATTCTCAGGGGAATGTAGCGCGAACAGCCAAGTTTCTGGTATTGAGACTGGCTCTAATGCAATGAGGGGTACGTCAGGTTCCAAGAGATCAATTGTGTTAGGGGACTCTCTAGTCCGAGGCACAGACAGATGTTTCTGTGGCCTGCAGAGAGAGAGAAAAAAAATCAGAAAACTTATTTCTATAGTCTTTGAATTCAGATGTAAGAGGAACAAAGAGACAGCAAGGCATATGAGCAGCAGGAAATACAGAAATAAGACCAGGAGTAGACATGGAGGAGCCGCTTGTACTGAGATCAAAGGCAGCAAGAAGCAAAGAGAAGGTCCCTCATATATGTTGGTGGGTGGGGACCTGGGAGGCAACAGGAAATGATCAACCACACAGATTCATTAAGGTCTTTCATTAAGGTCACAAACAACTTATGTTTTTCGCACTGCATCAAATAGTTGGAGTTTGAGATTAATCTAATCTTGTCTTTGGGCAGCCACAGACCTTAATGCCACCACATGGTGGTTACTTTGCAAAGCAAATTCTAAAATCTAACACTGACGCATAGTTGACATGCTATTTTGATCTGATTAATTCTGGGCTTGAGGTGAATGAGCTGTGGTATATTAAAGAGTCTTTCTGATTGCTGTCTGGTGCATCTATAAAAAGGAAAATCTTCGGAAAATTAAATACATTCACTGTTGCTTTTAGTTTGTTTATTACAATACTTTAGGAAACTTAAAATATTAGACAATTCCTTTAAGTTGGTCACTGGGAAATCAAACATCTTTTAAAAAGTTTTTAAACATGGAACGTACCAAGAGTGCTGACAATACAAAGCTTGGAGGAAACACAAATTGTGAGGAGTGAACACAGAAGCTGCAAAGAGATAGAGACAGGAGTGGACACCAAGATAGCAGATAGGGAATAATGTGGGGTTTATGAATATATTTATTTTGTCCTTAAAATTAGAAAAGCAGATGTTTTCAAAAAGTCAAGAAACATGTATATACTGATGTTGAAAGAAACTTGAAGGCCCATGTGTTAGGAATGCTTGAGCCTAGGAGGACAAGCAGGCAGCTGAGGAAGATAGACAGCAGGCAACTTGGGAAGACAAAGATGTTGCTGAAAAATGTGTTGCTGGAAAAGCGCAGCAGGTCAGGCAGTATCCAAGGAGCAGGAGAATCGATGTTTTGGGCATAAGCCCTTCTTCAGGAATGAGGAGGGTGTGCCAAGCGGGCAAAGATAAAAGATAGGGAGGGGGGACTTGGGGGAGGGGCGTTGGGAATGCGATAGGTGGAAGGAGGTTAAGGTGAGGGTGATAGGCCGGAGAGGGGGTGGGGGTGGAGAGGTCGGGAAGAAGATTGCAGGTCAAGAAGGCGGTGCTGAGTCCGAGGGTTGGGACTGAGATAAGGTGGGGGGAGGGGAAATGAGAAAGCTGGAGAAATCTGCATTCATCCCTTGTGGTTGGAGGGTTCCTAAGTGGAAGATGAGGCATCGTGTTGCCATGGTCTGGCGATGGACGAAGCCAAGGACCTGCATGTTCCGCAAGTAGGCAGCCTGTCTCCCCAATGTAGAAGAGGCCACATCGGTTGCAGCGGATGCAGTAAATGATGTATGTGGAGTTGCAGATAAACTTGTGACGGATATGGAAGGATCCCTTGGGGCCATGGAGGGAAGTGAGGGGGGAGGTGTGGGCGCAAGTTTTGCATTTCTTGCGGTTGCAGGGGAAGGTGCCGGGAGTGGAGGTTGGGTTGGTGGGGAGTGTGGACCTGACGAGGGAGTCGCGGAAGGAGTGGTCTTTCCGGAACGCTGACAGGGGAGGGGAGGGAAATATATCCCTGGTGGTGGGGTCTGTTTGGAGGTGGCGGACAGCTGCGCTTTTCCAGCAACACATTTTTCAGCTCTGATCTCCAGCATCTGCAGTCCTCACTTTCTCCAAGACAAAGATGTTGGTCTTTATTGCAAAGTACTGGAGTATAAGAATAAATATATCCATGCACTAAGGTCGAATTTTGGTTCAATAAGCCAGGGGATCAGCGGTGGGTTCAATGAAGAGTGCAAGAAGGCATGCTCGGAGGAGCATCAGGCACACCCACACACATCAGGTGTCAACCTGGTGAAGCTGCAGTACAGGATTACATGCATGCCTGAGCTCTCAGGTGAATGAATAGTGGACAATTCCACCATTAAACAACCCTTCAAATATTCCCATCCTCAATGATTGAGGAGCTGAATACATCAGTGTGAAAGATGAAACTGAAATACTGTTGGCCAGGAGTGCAGAGTTGATGATCCAATGACACCTCTCTGAAATCTCAGCATCACAGACATCATTCATCAACTAAATCCATGTGATATCAAGAAACTAGCTGAAGGCACTGGACTCTGCAAAGACTATAAGCCCTATTTAGTATTATTCTAAGGATAATACTAAAAAATTTATGCTCCTGAACTTGCAACATCCCTAGCCTAGCTGCTCCAATACAGCTACAACATTGGCATAAATTTGGGAAACTGCCCACACATATCCTATTCACAAGAAGCAGGGCAAATCTAATCTGGCCAATTACCACTTTATGAGTCATCATGATCATCAGCAAAGTGACGGAAGTCTTCAACAGTGCTATCAAGTTACACTTAGACTGTTGACTCATGCTCAGTTCCACTAGAACTACACAGCCCTTGACATCGTTACAGATTTGGTACAAGTGTGGTTTAAAGAGTTGAATTTCAGAGGACTGCACTTTACTTGTCTAACACTTGGAATGAGCAGATGGCTTTATAATGAAAGGCTAGACAAGTTAGGCATGTTTCTGCTGGAGTTCAGAAGAGGCAGAGGCGACTTAATTGAAATATATCAGATCCTGGGGAGACTTGACCAGGAGGATATTGAAAGGATGATGCCTCGTGTGGAAGAATCTAGAACTAGGGTAATAATTTAAAAATAAGGCATTACCCATTTAAAACTGAGATGAGAAAACAGTTTTTTGTCTAAGAGGGTTTAAGAATCTTTGGAGTTCCCTTCTTCAAAAGACAGTCATAGAGATGTACAGCATGGAAACAAATCATTCGGTCCTACTCGTCCAGGCCAACCAGATATCCCAACTCAATGTAGCCTCACCCGCCAGCACCCAGCCCATATCCCTCCAAACCCTTCCTATTCATATACTCATCCAAATGCCTCTTAAAATGTTACTCTAAGAGAAGATACTTTGGAAGCTTCATCCAGCAAAACTATCTGGGTAAAACACAGGAATAAGAAAGATTCGGAGATGCTGGTGTTGGACTGGGGTGTACAAAGTTAAAAATCACACAACACCAGGTTATTGTCCAACAGGTTTAATTGGAAGCACACTAGCTTTCAGAGCGACGCTCCTTCATCAGGTGATTGTCCTAACACTGTGGGCAATTTAGCATGGCCAATTCACCTGATCTGCACATCTTTGGATTGTGGGAGGAAACTGGAGCACCTGGAGGAAACCCACACAGACACGGAGAAAGTGCAAACTCTACACAGACAAGTGGGAATCGAACCCAGGACCCTGGTGCTGTGAGGCAGTAGTGCTAACCACTGAGCCACCATGCCGCCCTTATGACCATATCCAACAAGAGAGATCTTCTGTTGACATTCAATATCATTACTATTTCTGGGCACCACATTTTAGGAAAATTGTGAAGCCACTGAAAGTAGTGCAGAAAGGATTTACAAGAATAGTTCAGTATGAAGAAAGATTAAGGTAGTTGAGACGGAGTTCCTTCGAGAAATGAAGCCAAAGAAGAGATTTTGTAGAGGTGCTCAAAATCATGAGAGGGTCTGTATAGAATAGATGCAGGAAAACTATGAAGATTGTGAACAAGAAAGGACAGATTTAAGGAAACGGGCAAACGAAGCAACAGTGAAGCAAGGAGAAACTTTGCTCATACAGTGGGTGGTCAGGATCTAGAATGTGCTGTCTCAGAATGTGATAGAAGTACAATTCAGGAATGCAAGAAGGAACAGGATTATTACCTGAAAAAGAAAAATAGAAGGCATTTCAGGCAGGGAGTGCATAAGATGAAATTTACTCATTTAGAGTACCAGTGCAGATATCATAGGCCAAATGGTCTCTTTCTGTGCTCTAACAACCCTGTGAAACAGAAGCAAAATGTTGTGGTTGGTGGAAATCAGAAAACTGAATGTATTAGAATACATTGAGCAGCATTGGCAGCATCGATGCAGAGAAGAAGCAGATGATCTGGGCATTAATTCACTGTAGTTTTGTGGGATCTTTCTGTGCACAAGTCAGCTGTTGCATGGGAGGAGGGGAAAGATGGTGTCCATTATGCGATGTAAACTGTGTGATTTACACATATAATTTTTAATGTTAGTTGCTGCAAGCTTGGGTTTCTGGGTTTAGCCTGTAACTGGTGGGTTTTCTGTTTGCCTGAAGTTCATACTTAGCTAGTTATCTGTAAACTGTAGTGACTTTTAAAAGCAGTTTTTGAAGCCTGGGGATAGAGTGAATGGATTTGGAGCAGGAACGGACTGTTTGTTTTAGATTGCTTCTACATAGCATGACAAATAATGGGACGCAGAGGTTCTTAAAAGTACTCGAATCTAATTTTTCACCGTTGGGGGGGGGGGGGGGGGGGGGGGGGGGGTAGGTGAATGAAGGAATATTTTATTTACATTTTTAACTTTGTGCAGTGTTTTAGTTCTGTGAAGACTTTGGGACAGGATGACTGTGTTGAACATCACTCCTGAGAGGGATGTACTGAGTTTGGTCCTTTCCAATGAAGAGGAAGAATTGGTCCCAGAACAGATAAAAAAAACTCAGAGGTGGCTATTTAAGCTCAGTGCAGTGAAGCTTAAGTATCTCTTAGCTCCAATAAGATACTAAGGCAGATCTAGTTTAAAATTTAACTTTCCAAGGGAATTAAACATTTTGAGGTGCTACATACAGGGTGTAGTGTGGGACTTGATAAATGGTATCTCCAAACCAGACTGTTAGGAGGGTTAAATTGGACAGGACGATGAACAATTCAACAAATGGGAAAGCAGAACTAATGCAATAACAGCCTGTTTTGGCTGCAGTATTATGTACTTGTGGTTCAGCAAACAATCACTTTGATAAAACCAAAACAAAATAAAGTACAATTTGTCAAGATAGGGTCTGGGGTCTGACTTGCCTGGGAAAAAAAATCTTATAGTCATTTTGTCATACAGCACGGAAACAGACCCTTCAGTCCAACCTGTCCATGCCAAGCATAATCCCAAACTAAACTCATCCCACCTGCCTGCGCCAGGCCCACAACTCTCCAAACCTTTCTTATTCATGTACTTCTCTAATCTCCTTTTAAACATTGTAACTGTACCTGCATCCACCACTTCCTCAGGAAGATCCCTCTGTGTAAAAAAAAAACTTTCCCATCTCATCTCATTTAACCATTCCCCTTTTACCCTTAAATCTATTTCACCTAGTAATTGAGATTTCTATCCTGAAAAAAAACTATCCATTCTATCCATGTCTTTCATAATTTTGTAAGTCTCTATCAGGCCATTCTGGGAACATCAAAGATTGTCACAGATTTTCTTGGATTGTCCCAGTACTTGTCCTGCTGTAGAGTGTGTGCAGCTCCTGGGATTTATCGATGCTCTGCACACAGTTCACCTGCACATTTGCAGTCCAGTGGCCACTCAGTTACTGCATGAAGCAGCCAGGAAGGTTAGTAGGGAAGGGTGGAAAGAGGTGGTTTCCATGGTCTTGGTAAGCGCGGTCATGGGGGTAGGACAGCCCAAATGGCAGAGGAAGAGAGAAAATCTGCAGCTTTAGTTAGGGAGAGTTTGGGAAAAGGGACTTTCAACAGGTCAGCCACAGTGGTGGCTTCTGTCTTTTGGGCTGGTAGCTTTAGTGCTGCAGGACAGCTCACTTCAGCTTGGGAACTCCAGGTAAACCAAATCAGGCAGCGCAATAGCCCTCATTCTCGCAATCCCAGGTTTTCATAACGATGGCAAGCCTCTGTTACTGCTGACTCCACCTTTGATAAAATTCCTTGAACTTTTTTTATGCCAACTATGTTACTTTAAGTAAGTGTTGCTAAACTGCAGCATCATGTGCTAGGCGAAAGTGAGTATTGCTGCTGCTGGAGATTAGAGTCAAGAGTATGCTGCTAGAAAGGCATAGCAGGTCAGGCAGCATCTGAGGAGCAGGAAAATCAACGTTTCAGGCAAAAGAACATGTTGGATTTCAGGATCTATGGGTGGCTTAGTGGCTGAGTGGTTAGCACTGCTGCCTCAAAGGGCCAGGGACCTGGGTTTGATTCCAGCCTCAGGTGCCTGTGTGGACTTTGCATGTTCTCCCAGTGTCTGCGTGGGTTTCCTCCGGGTGTTCCAGTTTCCTCCCACAATCCAAAGATGTGCAGTTTAGGTGAATTGGCTATGCTAAATTGCCCATAGTGTTCAGGGATATGTAGGTTATGTGCATTAAGTCAGGGGTAAATGTAGAGTAATAGGTAGGGGAATGGGTCTGGGTGGGTTACTCTTCGGAGGATCGATGTGGACTTGTTGGGCCAAATGGCCTGTTTCCATACTGTAAGGATTCTATCCTATGATTCTATTTTATCTCTAAATGAGTAAGTGGGACATGCTTGGAGTGAGGGTCTTTTGAGCATGGTGTTCTTACCTTGAGCGGGAGAAGTGTTTGTATGTTGGGCGGCAAGGTGGACCTTAGAGAGAGAAACATGTTGAGCACTGAGTGTTGACAAGAGGCAGACTGTAAGTGAAATATTTCAGTAGAGAATATTATAAAGAGCATAATCTTTGCTCTAGGTTTGGCCAACTCCTGGCTTTATAGTTGGACTGGTAATCCTAGGTAATGTTCTGGGGACCCAGCAATATCACAAAGGAAGGTTGAATTTGCACTCAATAAAAATTTAGTATTAAAAGTCCAATGATGATCATGAAACCATTACTGATTATCTTACAAACTCATTTAATTCACTTTAATCCTTCCGAAGAGGACAGGTGCCTTCCCTGCCTGATATAACCTACAGACACAGTAATATGATTGACTCATTGCTGACTTGTGAGTTGCCCTGCCTAACCACTCACGAGAAGCTTTCAAAAAAGAAATGAAACTGGAGAGACCACCAAGTTTTGACTAAACCACCATAAACAATAACGGCAAACACACCGAGTCATCCCTTCAAGATCCTCCACAATAACATTTGGGGGTCAGTACCAAAATTAGGAGAACCTAACTCATGGACTAGTCAAGCAAGAGCCTGACACTGCTACTCACAGAATAATACCTTACAGACAATGTTTCACTCAGCATAATCACCACCCTGGGTATGTCCTATCGCAAGAACAGGACAGACTCAGCAGAAGTAGTGGCAGAGTCAGGAGGGAATTGTCCTGGGAGTGTTCTGACCCCGTGAAGGCTCAAGGCATCAGATCAAACATAGCTTGGGTAACCCTCCTGTTGATTATCATGTATTGCCCTCCCCTCAATTATGAATCAGTACTTCATATTGAAGACTGCTCACAGGAGGCACTGAAGGTGGCAGGGGGCGCAGAATGGGAGTCTTCAACAGTGGCTTAGCAGTACTGCTATTAACGGACCTGGTCGACTCCTAAAGGACATAGCTGCTAGATGGGTCTGCGAGGAAAACAACAGTAAGGAGAAACATACTTGACCCCATCCTCCCCAATCTGCCTGCTGCAGATGCGTCTGTTCCTGACTATATCGGTAAGACCACTGCAGAGTCCTTAGGGAGATGAAAGCCGATCTACACATTGAGAATAATCTCCATCATGTTGAGTGGCACCATCACTGTGCTAAATGGGATAGACTTCAAACAAAACTAGCAACTCTGAGAATCCATGAGGTGCAGTGGACCATCAGTAACATCAATCAGAAACCTTGTGGCCTGGCATGTCTCATCTTAGCATTATCATCTAGCCAGGGATCAACCCTGGATTAATGAAGAGTGTAAGAGAGGTCTATCTAAAAGTGAGATATGGTCACTACCACTTCACTACAAGATGGATGGCCTGGTATTCCCAGGCAATCCCTCATCTGAGTCCTAATGAGAATCAAGTCTGTTGAGCTTCCAAGATCAGATGAGATGAGATTTGGCATTTACGGAAGAGTTTGGCTGAAGGCAAAATATTTAGAATCAACTTACTCAGATGTTGTTATACCCCTCTGCAGCAGGTGGAACCTGAACCCAGGCCTTTTGGTTCAAGCTTAGGAACACTATCACTGTACCACTTCCTCAGGGTAGATAGTTTCTGATCAGCCCGTTCAGGAATATTATTATAAACCTCCGGAGAAGGTGGGACTTGAACCCAAGCTTACTGGCTCAAAGGAAGAGACAGTACCTCTACCACTGCATCACTTTCTCACATAGAGGTATTTTAAATCCATGTGTCCAGAAAGGTTCGGACACACCTCTGGAGCAGGTGGGACTCGAGTCTGGGTCAAACTTTCTTAAGATAGGTATTTCAAATCAACCTGCTCAGAGATGTTAATACACACAGTTGCAGCAGATAGGGTGAAGGTCTCCAGACCAGAGGTATGGACACTATTACCGCACAAGAGCCCAAAAGTCACAATTATTGCTGAAATCCAGCAGTGAACCAATGACCTTTAGATATTCAGACAAATGCTCTCCCACCTGGAGCTTCCTCAGGGCTAGTGTCTTCAGCTTAACCATCTTCAGTTGCTTCAGCAATGATAATCCCCTCCATTATTACATCAGATGTGGGCAGGTTAATTTATGCAATATTCTGCACCAGATACTACAGCAGTCCAAATGCAATATCCTGGACAATATCAAGTAGCAAGTAACATTTGATCCATACAAGTGCCAGAAAATGACCATGTCCAACAAAAGAAGACATAATCTTTGCCACTTGACTTTTCCATTAGGCATAACCATCACCTAATTCACCATTATCAACACGATGGGTACAATACTCCCTATAATATACATTCTCAGTGTTTGCACCTCCAAGGTCTGAGCACAGCAGTGACTTCTGAAACCAGAAGGCCACGCCAATCAAACCGATGAATGCATGTGGAACCTCAAAACGGCTGCACAGTCATGTGGCTTAGAGAGAATACTGCCTGGGGGTTACCACTGATCAGAAACTGCAGTGCAGCAGCCATGTAAATACAAGATATATGGGAACATCACCAGCTCCAAATTTTCATCCAAGTCCATAATCAGTCCTTGCCTTTCCAAATACATGTAAATCTTGTCCGTCAGGATTCCAACAACTTGCCCACCACTGATGTCAGGCTCACCAGACTACAGTTCCCTGGCTTTTCCTTACCATCTTTCTTAATTAGGGGCACCACATTAGCCAACCTCTTGTCATCCGGCACCTCACCCATGGCTATCAATAATACAAATATCTCAGCGAAGGGCAATCACTTCCTTGCTTACCACAAAGTTCTAAGGTACACCTGGTCAGGTCATGGGGATTTATGCATCTTTTTGCATTTTAAGTCGTCCAACACATCCTCCCCTGTAATGTGGACATTTTTCAAGATATCATTACTTATTTCCCCACATTGTATATAGAACATAGAACAGTACAGGCCCTTCAGCCCATGATGTTTGATCCTCATGTGAGGTAAACCTAATGTACAAACTCTCAAATTTCTGTGACCATATGCATGTCCAGTAGTCTCTTAAATATCTCCAATGACCTCGCTTCCACAACTGCTGCTGGCAACACATTCCATGCTCTCACAACTCTTTGCGTAAAGAACCCACCTCTGACATCCCGTCTATACTTTCCGCCAAACAGCTTAAAACTATGAGCCCTCGTGTTAACAATTTCTGCCCTGGGAAAATGTTTCTGGCTATCAACTCTATCTATGCCTCTCACTATCTTGTACACCTCAATTAGGTCCCCTCTCTTCCTTCTTTTTTCCAATGAAAAAAGTCCAAGCTCAGTCAACCTCTCTTTGTAAGATAAGCCCTCCATTCCAGGCAGCATCCTGGTAAACCTCCTCTGAACCCTCTCCAAAGCATCCACATCTTTCCTATAATAGGGTGACCAGAACTGGACACAGTATTCCAAGTGCGGTCTAACCAAAGTTTAAATAGAGCTGCAACAAGATCTCACGGCTCTTAAACTCAATCCCCCTGTTAATGAAAGCCAAAACACCATATGCTTTCTTAACAAGCCTGTCCACCTGGGTGGCAATTTTAAGGGATCTATGTAACTGCACACCAAGATCCCGCTGTTCCTCCACATTGCCAAGAATCCTGTGTTTAATATCTTCCATATCATCCTTACACAAAGTTTTTGTTTAGTATTTCCTCCATCTTCTGCGGTTCCACACTTAGGTGGTCTTGCTGATCTTAAAGGGGCCCTATACTCTCTCTAGTTACCCATTTGTCCTTAATGTATTTGTAGACTCATTTTGGATTCTCCTTAACCCTATTTGCAAAAGCTATCTCATGTCCTCTTTATGCCCGCCTGATTTCCTTCATAAGTATACTCCATACTGCCTTTATACTCTTCTAGGGATTCACTTGATCCCTGATGCCCATACTTGACATATGCTTCCCCCTTTTTCTTGACCAATACCTTAATTTTTGTAGTCATCCAGCATTCCCAACAGCTCCCTGCCTTGTCCTTCGCCCCATCAGGAAGATAGTGTATCTGGGTTCTAATTATCTCATTTCTGAAGGCTTCGTATTTTCCAACCATCCCTTTACCTGCAAACATCCATTCCCAATCAACTTTTGAATGTTCTTGCCTAATACCATCATTCCTCCAATTTAGAACTTCAACTTTTTAGATCCGGTCTATCCTTTTCCATTATTGTTTTAAAACTAATAACATTTTGGTCCCTGGTCCGCAAGTGCTCCCCCTCCCCCGACACCTCAATCACTGTGTCCTGCCTTATTTCCTAAGAGTAGGTCAAGTTTTGTATCTTTTCCAGTAGGTACATCCACACACTTAATCAGAACATTTTCTTGTACACATTTAACAAACTCCTCTCCATCCAAGCTCTTAACACTATAGCAGTCCCAATCTTTATTTGGAAAGATAAAATCCCCTACCATGGCCACCCTATTATTCCTACAGATAACGGAGATCTCCTTACAAATTTGTTTCTCCTCAATTTCCTGCTGACTATTGGGGGTTGATAGTACAACCCCAATAAGGTGATCATCACTTCTTATTTCTCAGTTCCACCCAAATAATGCCCCTGGATGTAAATAGCCCGAAGTACAACCAAAATGTTAATCCTAATCAAAAATGCCACTCTCCCCTCCTCTCTTGCCCCCCCCTTCCTATAGCACCTACATCCTAGAACTGTCCTGTCCTGTCCATCCCTGAGCCATGTCTCTGTAATTGCAATATCCCAGTGAGAAGGTTTGTAGCCTTACGTTTGACACATCTGCTACACATAGGAGAACTAAACAGGATAACAGGAAAGCGCTTGACCACAGTGAGGGCGGGGGGAGAAGAGACTGAGACGGAGATCGTAAGAAAGTTGGAAAGGGGGGGGGGGGGGAAAGAGAGAGAGAGAGAGAGAAAACAGGACAGAAGCTGGTGGAAAGGTTAACTCTTTGTGAACTGATTTGACTGAACACTTGCTTGTCATGGATTGAATGTTTGTGTGTTGTTCCCTGGAGTTTGAGCTCTGGGAATGTTATAAATTTAGTTTGCATTTTGGGAATCTAAGATGATTTTTTAAAAACTCATTTTGTAGGACAATGGTACTGGGCATGTTAGCTGAGGGAGGTTACCTCATGATCTTTTCCACATAGTTTAGACTAGTCTCTTGTTATAACATACTGTTAAAAGAGAGCTTATTCAGCTCAAGACAATTGGCTGTTTGGGCCTGGCTTGATCAGGGTTTCCCACTTTGATGTACATGTAGCTTAATTAGTCAAACATACTCAGACCTGTCAATTAGCTTCTCTTCCTCTACCAACTTTTGCCATTTTGTTGCTGCTTACCTGATTAAGGACATGTGGTGTTTTTGTAATCTCAGTACCAATTTCTGTATAAAGACAGTTTGTTTGCAGCAATAAGGAGAGTAGCCTGAGAGAGCTCTTAGGGGTAAGAGCTGGCGGCACTACTCTGCTAATGGTTTTAAAACCTTAGATACCTATGAACCAGGCTTGAGCTATGTTAAATTGTAACATTAATGCCATTGGTAAATAAAGGTAATAATTTAAACTAAACTGTCTGTAAGAGTTTTCAATTCCACACTACCACAGAGTACGATTGCTGGGACGAACCAGGAGAGGCTTACAGGTAGAGTCCATGAGGGTTTCCCTGAACCGTCTCCAATAGGCACTTTAACATCAGTCCCATGTTTCCAACCATGCAGAGTTTATCTGCCTTATCGGTAGCCCTCTTGCATTGAAATAAGCGCAGTTTAATTTATCAGTCCTACCTTGTTCTCTACTTTGTTCCTGTCTGTTTGACTTGCTCCTTTCGCCAACTGTACAAATCTCAGACTGATCCCTTTCCTCATTATCTTGCTGGTCTCCCCTCTCCACTTTTTTGGGAGTCCTAATTCAGGATTCTTTTAAAGGTTAATGTGCAGGTTCAGTTCAGAGTTAGGCCAGGAAACATAATGCTAGCATCTATTTCAAGATTTCGAGAATACAAGAACAGAGACATACTTGATGTGGAGGTGCCGGTGCTGAACTGGGGTGGACAGATTTAAAAGTCACACAACACCAGGTTATAGTCCACCAGGTTTATTTGGAAGTAATAGCTTACAGAGCTCCTGTCCATCACCAGGTAGCTGTGCGGCAGGATCATAAGAAACAGAATTTATAAATTGTGTGTCTTATGATCTTGCTCCACAGCTACCTGATGAAGGAGCAGCGTTCCAAAAGCTAGTACTTTAAACAAACCTGTTGGACTATAACCTGGTCTTGTGTGATTTTAAAGGCTGGACAAGGCACTGGTCAGACTGCATTTTGAATACTGAGAGCAGTTTTGGGCCCCCTACCTAAGGAAGAACATGCTGGCAATGGAATGAGGTCCAGGAGAGATTTACAAGAATGATCCTGGGGACAATGGGCTAGTCATAGGAGGAATAGTTGATGATCCTGGGTCTGTACTCAGTGGAGTTTAGAAGGATGAGGCGGGGAATCTGGTTGAAACTTACAGAATACTAAGAGGCCTGGAATGATCATAAAGAAACGATGACATTAGGAGTCAATGGCACAGTCTCAGAATGAAGGGATGACCCTTTAGAATTATGATGATGAGTAATTTCTGCAGCCAGAGGGTGGTTAATCTATGGAATTTATTGCAGTAGAAAGCTGTGGAGGCAAAGTCATTGAGCATATTTAAGACAGAGATTATTAGTTTCTTGATTACTAAAGGGGATGAAGGGTTATCGGAGAAGGCAGGAGAATGGGTTTAGAGAAACAGATCAGCCATGATCGAATGGTGGATCAGACTTGATGGACCGAATGGCCTAATTCTGCTCCAATATCTTATGATCTTACACTTAGTCTGGATAATTCTGTGCCTGAGCAATATCATTGTTATCTGCAATAAACTCCTCTGAGTATTTCAACACCATGACATCCATGCCCAGTTTCCCATACTACTAAAGATGATGATGTGGAGGTGCCGGTGGACATATCACCAGATTAGATTAGATTAGATTAGATTAGATTAGATTATGATGATATGGAGGTGTTAGTGGACACCTGACGACAGAGCAGTCCTCTAAAAACTAGCTTTTTCAAATTAACCCATTTGACTATAACCTGGCATCGTGTCATTTTTGACCTTGACTAATGATGTAAGCAGAACTGAAAATGTGTTGCTGGAAAAGCACAGCAGGTCAGGCAGTATCCAAGGAGCAGGAGAATTGATGTTTCGGGCATGAGCCCTTCTTCAGGAATGAGGAGAGTGTTCCAAGCAGGCTAAGATAAAAGGTAGGGAGGAGGGACTTGGGGGAGGGGCACTGGAAATGCGATCGGTGGAAGGAGGTTAAGGTGAGGGTGATAGGCCAGAGTGGGGGTGGGGACGGAGAGGTCAGGAAGAAGATTGCAGGTTAGGAAGGTGGTGCTGAGTTCGAGGGTTGGGACTGAGACAAGATGGGGGGAGGGGAAATGAGGAAACTGGAGAAATCTGAGTTCGTCCTAATGATGTAAGCACTTGACATATCAGGTCAGCCCTTTGCCTAAGGCCAATCCACAGCACTATTCACCCCTCACATCCCTGCTTTGGTCAAAGCATTATTCAATTCACCCTGATCACCGATGAATAATGACAACAAAAGTACTTTACTGACCCCCAAACACTTTGGATCTAAATTGAGTTCAATCATTCAATCAATCACACACACAATCATTCAAAACAGGAAGGGAGCCTGTCGGATCTTTGCTTCTAGATTGACTCTTGGAAGAGCTATTCTCCCTCCACTACTAAAACTAGCACATTCTGGGAACACGAGCTGGACCGCAAGTAAACAGCAGAATGAACCCTTCATTGGCAGCCATTCTGATGGATAGGATGGCAGAGTGGACGGACTGAATGGCCTCCCACTTTCCTCCGCATTACCGTCACAATACCCACAGCAGTCCGCCCAGACAGCTGGCCTTCACTTGATCCTATTGGTCTGCCTAGCTGTCAATCGTAGTACCGCTGTCCAATCACCGCTGGACGCCTTCCCAGCAGCGCGAGCCGGAAATCGGTTCCAAAGGCAGCCCAACGGAATCTCCGTCGCAGAAAGCCAGTATAGGCCTAAATAATTACACACTCACAATCACGGGTCAACGCTTCCACACTTGTGCGTAGAAAGTCTCCCCGACCGTCACCACAATCTCTCACACTCACTCGAAATGATGTCCGTTTATAAGACAATCACACTTCACCTCCAACGGTAAAACAATGTACGGCCGAGTCTGATCACGTGATAACGACAGACAGCGCCCTCTAGCATCTGGGAGGTTCAATGCAGCTTAGGGAGGGCCCGTTACAACGGCCACAGCGCCTCCTGAAGGCCTGGAGGATGAAATACCCTGAGGTTACAATGTTTAAAATCACTCAACACTAGGTTATAGTCTCAACACTGAGCTGAAAATGTGTTGCTGGAAAAGCGCAGCAGGTCAGGCAGCATCCAGGGAACAGGAGAATCGACGTTTCTGGCATAAGCCCTTCTTCAGGAATAAGGTTTATTTGGAAGTACTAATTTTCGGAGCGGCGCTCCCAAAGATAGTACTTCCAAATAAACCTGTTGGACCATAACCTGGTGTGGTGTGATTTTTAACTTTTTTAAGGTTGTAAGCATTCCTATCTCAGCTACTCTCCCAGGCAGTGCACCCCACATTTCCACCATCCTCTGGGTGAAAACATGTTTTCCACCTAAACCTTTCACCTTAGAAGCATGCTCCCTCATCACTCATCCCTTGGACAGCATATATTGCCCATCCTTAGTTGCCATTCTGACGTGGTGCTAGGTTGCCTTCCTGAACCACTGCAGTCTTGTGCTAAATGTCGAACCACAATGGCATTGGGGGAGGGACGGTGGAGTTCCAGGATTTTTACGCAATGACTGGATTTAATCTGCAAATCGGTGTTACAACGCTATATAGACATGATTTGGAGATGCCGGTGTGAGAAACAAAGCTCACTCACTTCGATAATTGCAGTCCGAGACGAAAATCTGAATCAGCAGTGTCCTTTATTTTACACTTGCAAGTGGGTGTAATGTCCCCAAGGCAGGAACAAAAACACACCAAATTCAACAAACTCTCAAAATTTATATAATTTGGGTCCCTACATATTTTTTCTTATTTCATTGTTTTCCCCCCCCATTTACATCATTCACTTCCCTAAGACTGATCCCACCACCCCTGCTTATCCGGCCTTGTCCGTGATAGAATGCTTATCTCTGGCCTCATAAGGTCGTTTGACGTCATCCCACTGCAGGTCATCGTTAGGCATATTCTTTCCATCTGGGCCTCTCCGGAGGCCACTCTGATCTTTATGACCTCTTTAATTAGGGTTTGTTCCTGTGTCTCCGTACAAGTGGGAAACAGATGTTTTTACCTACTGTTATACAAGCCGAGGTCATCCCCTTACAACTTCTTATCTATTTGCCCATACATCTACCATTGTTTTGCAATCACGTTTCATGCTGACATACCATTTATAATTGGTACGAAAACAATTATATATTTCCTCTACATAGTTTCCATTCTTGTTGACTCAGCTCTTTGCTGAAACAATTACACACTGATGTGAGTTCATTTACTCCGTATTAGAAATTATAATTGCAGAAATACATTAATTTACCTATATCCCACAATTTCCCCTTTTTCTTTTTTTTACCATTTGTTATCTTCTGCATTTTTTCTTTTAAACATCGCCCCCGAAATTCGCAAGCATCATTCCGGAGATTTCATCCATCTTGATCTCACTCATCTCCTCATCATTTAATCGATAAAGTTCCTCTGTCTGATTCCCTTTTAGGGGCATCTGTTTCATCAAGGCTGTTTCAATCAGCCTCTGGGTGAGCCCTCGTATACAGGGTATGATACAACAGCCAATGGCCACCAATACCCCGACTACTACTATCAGGGAAGTAAGGATAGAAACCACCACCCCCTTCCATTTTCCAAACCAGGATTCAAGCCATCCCGTGAGAGATGTGTCTACTCCTGAATTCTCAGCCAGTTCGTCTGCTAAAGTAGTCAATCCCCGTAAGGCCCGAGTAATTGAACCATCAGGCGCAGTATTATTAGGAATAAAGGTACAACAGCTTCCTCCTAACATCACACACACCCCCTTTTTCTGCTAAAATCATATCAAGGGCTATTCTGTTTTCCCATGCCATTCTACTTGTCGCATCAAGCTGTTCTGATATTCCTTTAACCGCATCTCTTGTATAATTTATAAATCGTTGTTGATTATAGAAAATGTAATTTATCCAATCTACATTTTTATTAATTGTTACCCACCAAAAGAGAGCTGACTCAAAGCCTGCTGCAATCTGGTTACGAGCCTTGAATTCGTCAGGCACTCCCCTAGGGACTCCTACCGAATCGAGATAAATCCTGTCATCAAAAGAAGTGTCTAACAGTAATCTCTTACCCCTTCCCTTTTTCCCTACTATCTTTTCCTTCTCAAATGCCAAGGTAAATGGAATTGCCAATTGTATAATTGCACATATCCCTCTCCAATCCGGAGGTAGGGTGGGTCTCAATATTTTGCCTCCACCATACCACCACAGATCCGCTCGGGGAACCTTTAGTGCTGAGTAGTTCCCTCCCTTCTCCGTTTCGGTAACATTCTTAATCTCTGTACATAATTTCAGCTCCCCCAAATCTCTCGACCGATTTGTACCTCGCCTGCGCACACATGACGTGTGATTTCCAACTGCGGCGGAAAATGTGGGGGGAACTTGTACATCTTTCTTCTCCAAGGGAGGGAACATCAGAAATAGGGAGGTACAATTCCTATCATTCCATGCAGTCTCATCCTGGTACAGGGCTATCATACATTTCATGCCCTTCCTGTCTCGCTTCCACCCGAGTGGAAAGGGAACCACCTGGGCCACTGGCCTACCGGAGGCACATGCATAGCAATTGCTTTTGTTCAGACTTTTTACAGTATACTTTACCCATTCAACCCAGGCATTTGCATCCCCGTACCCAGTTTCTATTTCGATAGTCTGTTTCAAGTCCTTTACCTCTATAATTTTTACTACTTTAGGATCATCGGGAGGGGTGAAAGGTTCTATCTTATTACCCAGTAATTCTACCCATTTTCCCTGTCCTACGCTAATTCGAAAACAACAGCCCACGAAATCCTTCCCATTTGCTTTCATTTCGATCCCAAATGTTTCATTTAATTGTATCTCATAAGTGCCCCCTCCCCAGAATTGCTTCGTGCCATGTGGTTTTCCTTATTGTTAGGTATATTGGGTTACACTTTTTATCGGGACAATCGCGAGCTGATCGGAAGGGGGCCCGGTGTACTGTGACGAGACCATTATACCAAGTACCATCCCCAAGGCCATCCCCATAGGACTTAAGATGTATCTCAGAGCTGCGGTACTGTCTCTGATTATCTACATCCCCACAATTTATTAAGCTGCATGCATCAGCGTCTATTACTTGTGGATTATCAGACTCAGGAACCGTTAATAATACATATGAAAATAATATTTGACAAAATCCCGATACTAAGAGGGCTAGCATCATAACTCTAAGCATTCCCAGTATTCTAAACATCATGCTGAAGCACAAAAAGACTTAATATACAATCTTACAGAAATAATCCCGCGCTCGCGTCGCCACTGTATAGTCAGTTACTCAAAGTCTCTTTAGTCAGAGTTTCAGCGGGTCTTGCGTTGATTCGGCTGTCCAGAATTCTTCCTCAGCTGGAGGGTCCACTGGCCCTTTGATCCGAGTGTAGTGAGTCCAGCCTTTCTCCACCGTCCTGATTGCTGTTTCGGTCAAAAGAGCCTGGTACGGCCCTTCCCAGTCCGGCTGCAATTTAGTCTCTGTCCATGATTTTACTAAGATCCAATCACCCGGCCGGATGGGGTGAACAGTGAATTCAAGGGGCGGAGTCTGAGGAAAGATAAAGAGGAGGACAAGCCCAGTATATACTTGTTTAAAAATAAATCTTTAGTTTCGGGAATTGGCAATTCTCCATTCGTTCCCAGATAAGGTAATCCAAATAAGATTTCATAGGGGGATAGTCCCAAATCTTTCCTCTGCCAAGGGACAAGCCCAAAAGACCTCCTTTAAATCTATTACACTAAACCATTTGTGATCATGAGGGATCTTACTTAATAACGTATAGGGGTTTGGCACTATTGGGTGCCTGATCTGTACTATTCGATTTAATGTTCTCAAATCCTGCACCAATCGATAAGTTCCATCAGATTTCCGCACTGGTAGAATTGGGGTATTATAAGGAGACATACATGGCTCCAACAGTCCATCTCTAATCAGTCCTTCAATTACTGGCTGCAGTCCTCGTTTACCTTCTATGGAAATAGGACATTGTCGCTCACAGACAACGTCCCCTTTCCGTTTTAAATTTATTAAAAGGGGAGGGATCTGTAGTTTTCCACGATTCCCTTCTCTAGCCCATACAACAGGGTCTATCTCTCTCTCCACATCCTCTGTCAACATTGCCAGTTGTACAACTAATTCTTTTTCCTGAATTCCAATCTCCAATCCTAAGAGGATAATTAAGTCTCTCCCTAGTAAGTTACTTCCTATATCAGGGATATACAGCAGTTCCCCTGTGACCCTATCCTTAGGACCTTCTATCATCATAGGTTCAAATACTGGAACAGTAAATCCTTCCCCTTTTACCCCCGAAACAGTAATTGACCGTGTTGACACTTCTGCTTTCTTTGGTTTAAAATTCAGCGATGACCGTGCTGCCCCCGTATCTACTAGGAAGACTACCTCTTCCCTACAGGGTCCCACCTTCAAGTTTATCAAGGGTTCCTGGTGGGCCCCCGAGGGCAGGAACCCCTGATACTCCTATTCTTCATCAAAATTCATAAGCGGAATTGCCCTTTATTCCCTTTGTAGATCAGGACACTCCCGCTTAAAATGCCCTATCTTTCCGCAATAATAGCATCCTGCCTGTGGAGACCTCCATCTCTGCCTCTGTCGCTCGAACCCTCCATCAAATGCTCCCCCGTGTGCTGTCCCTCTCCCTCTTCCTCTCTGTCCTACATGCTGCCACCCGCCACTCCGGTTGCTCACTATTGCTTCCATTCTTTTCTTAACTACCTCATCAACCGTAGCTACCATCATTTTCACCTTCTGTTTTTGTCTCTCATCCTCCCTCTTTACAAACACTTTCTGTGCCTCTCTTAACAATTCATCTAATGGTTTTTCACTCCACCCTTCTATCTTCTGTATCTTTCTCTGTATGTCTGGCCATGCCTTTGTCATAAAATGTACTTTCAAAAGACCCTGTGCCACTGAGGGAGTCTCATCTTTCTCCTGTCTAACTTAAAGGCTTTAGTCAAATTCTGTGACTTCGGAACTGCCTCTCTTATTCCTCTTCGAATAAGGTCTTTCAATTCCCTCATTTCTTCTCTATGCTCCGGGTTTTGGTTTTCCCACTGGGGGTCTCTGAGGGGAAACTTCACCTCTCCCTGTCCAGCATCCCCATCTCCAATGGGGTGTTCCCCGTCCCATATTTTAATGGCAGCTGCTCGTATAAGTTCCCTTTCTTCCCCAGTAAATAGTATATTCAAAATAGACATTAACTCAGCCCAGGTATACAGACTGGGCCCCAAAAATTGATCAATTTGTTCAGACAACCCTACCGGATCCTCAACCAGGACCTTCATTTCCTTCTTAAATGTTCTGACCTCCCCACTGGTGAGGGGGGCACTTACAGACCCAATCTCTTTGTCCCCTATGGGTACCTCCCGAAGGGGATAAGTCGTTACGTTCTCCCTTTTTTTTTGTTTAAAGAAATATTGCAATATTTCTAGCTCCCCATAACTTCAAACACCAATTCATCAATTCATGCTTGACTAACTTTTAAAGCCTGTTCCTAACTTGTAAATATATTTATATATTTACGTTCATTTATTCAGTATGTAGTATTTAAAATGTAAAATGCATACAGTTCCCAATTTTGAAATCCACTGTAATCACCCAGTTTTAGTCCCTTAATTTAAATCCAAAATTAGTTTTCTTAAGTAGTCCTGACCAATCGTTGCTCAATTGCAATACTATAGGTCGTAAAATAATCAGAGCTGCCTTAAAAGAATTTGTCTATTCAAGTTTAAAAAACCTTCTAATGCATGAACAATGGCCGAATCCAAGGTCACAGATATTAATCATAGAATTTTGTTTTTACTACAATCTAATGTTGAACTGAAACTTCAACTGTCCTCCATAAATCGCTTTTATGTAAAGATAAAAGAGATTAGTTAGAAACTGATGGTAAGGCAGTCATGACCTGTAAAAAGAACAGGAGTTATCATTCTTTCTTTTTTTCATAATCTCTATAGAATCCTTAACCTTAAAAGAAATCATGTTAAGTTTCCATAATAAAAATCAGATTCAAAACAGTCCTGGAACTCAAGCTCCAGGGAATAAAACGCAAACATTCAATCACCAACAAACAAATGTGCATTCAAACCAAATTACAAAGGGTTAAACTTTCTAGTAGCTGTACAGCTCTTTTCATTTTCTCTCTCTCACTCATTGACATTTAAATTCAGATATTTACAAACCCAGTCTTCGTCCAACCTGTACTTTGGCCAGAAGACGGCGGGACGAAGAATGGATTCCTTAGTCCATACAAAGCAACAATATTTAATCATCTGTCTCCCTTGTACAAGTATTATTTTGCCAATTCCACAACATCCTGCCTAAAGGACTTTCTGGAGGTATGTTGTAAGGGACCCCACCTCCATTTCCATTGCCTTTTTCTCTTTTGTTTTCCTAGAGGCTTTTTCCTTACCCACAGCACAACCCATATTGAGTTCCTTCGTTAGTCCCTTATTAACTACTAAAACTCAATCCCGGCCACCAAGGCAATACTTAAAAGTCAATTTTCTTACCCTGGTCTGTGCACAGAGTTGCCTGGCCCCTTTTCGCCGTATTTTCTATCAACCTCCTCTCACTGTCTGATTCAGATGTCTCTCTTGTAGGATTCACACCAGTCACCCAAGGGAGCGGACCAAAACGGGACACGAGACTGCTCCTCAATGGGGAAGGGGATGCGTCTTTCCAGTGTCCAAGGCCAGCCACTCTCCCCGGCGATGGAAGAAAATCCCGGATGAGCCCCAATTGTGAGAAACAAAGCTCACTCACTTCAATAATTGCAGTCCGAGATGAAAATCTGAATCAGCAGTGTCCTTTATTTTACACTTGCAAGTGGGTGTAATGTCCCCAAGGCAGGGACAAAAACACACCAAATTCAACAAACTCTCGAAATTTATATAATTTGGGTCCCTACATATTTTTTCTTATTTCATTGTTTCCCCGCCCCCATTTAGATTAGATTAGATTACTTACAGTGTGGAAACAGGCCCTTCGGCCCAACAAGTCCACACCGACCCGCCGAAGCGTAACCCATCCATACCCCTACATTTACCCCTTTACCTAACACTACGGGCAATTTAGCATGGCCAATTCACCTGACTTGCACATCTTTGGACTGTGGGAGGAAACCGGAGCACCCGGAGGAAACCCACGCAGACACGGGGAGAACGTGCAAACTCCACACAGTCAGTCGCCTGAGGCGGGAATTGAACCCGGGTCTCTGGCGCTGCGAGGCAGCAGTGCTAACCACTGTGCCACCGTGCCGCCCACGTTTACATCATTCACTTCCCTAAGACTGATCCCACCACCCCTGCTTATCCGGCCTTGTCCGTGATAGAATGCTTATCTCTGGCCTCATAAGGTTGTTTGACGTCATCCCACTGCAGGTCATCGTTAGGCATATTCTTTCCATCTGGGCCTCTCCGGAGGCCACTCTGATCTTTATGACCTCTTTAATTAGGGTTTGTTCCTGTGTCTCCGTACAAGTGGGAAACAGATGTTTTTACCTACTGTTATACAAGCCGAGGTCATCCCCTTACAATTTCTTATCTATTTGCCCATACATCTACATTGTTTTGCAATCACGTTTCATGCTGACATACCATTTTTAACTAATACGAAAACAATTATATATTTCCTTTACATAGTTTCCATTCTTGTTGACTCAGCTCTTGGCTGAAACAATTACACACTGATGTGAGTTCATTTACTCTGTATTAGAAATTATAATTGCAGAAATAACATTAATTTACCTATATCCCACACCGGTGTTGGACTAGGGTGTACAATGTTAAAAATCACACAACACCAGGTTATAGTCGAACAGGTTTAATTGGAAACACTAACTTTTGGTGCACCGCTCCTTCATCAGTGGTTGTGGAGGACACAATTGGAAGACACAGAATTTATAGCAAAAGTTTACAGTGTGATGTAACTGAAATTATATATTGAAAAATACCTTGATTGTTTGTTGATTCTTTCATCTGTTCGAATACCGTAGTATATACCAAATATATACCAAATACCACTTCTTTCATGTGTAAATCACAAAACTTTTTTTTAAAAGTTACATTCTCAGGTTAACTGTCAGAGGCTGAGGGGTGACCTTATAGAGGTTGACAAAATGATGAGGGGCATGGATAGGGTAAATAGACAAAGTCTTTTCCCTGGGGTTGGGGAGTCCAGAACTAGAGATCATAGGTTTAGGGTGAGAGGGAAAAGTTATCAAAGAAACCTAAGGGGCAACCTTTTCACACAGAGGGTGGTACGTGTATGGAATGAGTTGCCAGAGGATGTGGTGGAGGTTGGTACAATTGCAACATTTAAGAGGCATTTGGATGGGTATATGAATAGGAAGGGTTTGGAGGGATATGGGCTGGGTGCTGGCAGGTGGGACTAGATTGGTTTGGGATAGCTGGTTGGCATGGACGGGTTGGACCGAAGGGTCTGTTTGCATGCTGTACATCTCTATGACTCTATAATTGGTGTTAGCCAGACAATATGTTGAAGGCGTTGGCCCCCTGTGTTCTCTGTCTGTGCCATAATGTTTAGATTGATTCTAATCAGACGCCACAACTTTGAAATTCAGCTGAAGTCCACACTCTCATCCTGCATTCAGGCTACAGCAGTACAATTATGCAGTACAACGGTGTTACATATATTCATGATTTGGAAGAGGATCATGAAGGTACTATTGCCACTTTTGCGCCAGTGTGACCAAAGGTGGTACATATATTAATGATTTTGAAGAGGATTATTGCCATATTTGTGGATATGATGTGGAGGTGCCGGTGTTGGACTTGGATGGACAAAGTCAAAAATCACATGACACCGGCTTATTCTCCAACAGGTTTATTTGAAAATGCAAGCTTTTGGAGACCTTGCTAATTCCTCAGGCAGCTAGTGGGAGACAATATATTGAATCCCGAATTTGTAGTAAAAGATCAAGGGGTCATACAACTTATGCAAATGTATTGATCAAACCTAGATGGCTACTAAGTCTTTAATCCCTCTTTCTCTCACACACACATGTAAATGGGGTGAATTTTGTTTTATTTAAAAAATATACTTTATTCATAAAAATATTTTGATGATCTGTACAATTGGTCATGCCATACATACATAAACATTCCATTTCTTTGCATAGAGATCGAGTAATCATTCATATATATACAAGTCTGTACATTGACCCTCCATATATTTAGCTGAGGTGTCAGCGGAGCCCACTTACTGCATGGGCCCCCTGTTCTTCGTTAGGCAGGCAGACTTTACACAGTGGTCTTTCCCCACCGCGCCTTGGCGGCAGCTGCCCCAAGCTTCAGCGCGTCCCTCAACACGTAGTCCTGGACCATGGAATGTGCCAGTCTGCAACACTCAGTCGGGGTCAACTCATTCAGTTGGAAGATCAACAGGTTTCGGACCGCCCAGAGAGCCTCCTTCACTGAGTTGATGATCCTCCAGGCACAGTTGATGTTCGTCTCGGTGTGCGTCCCGGGGAACAGACCGTAGAGCACGGAGTCCCGCGTCACAGAGCTGCTTAGGACAAACCTCGACAAACACCACTGCATTCGTCTCCAGACTTCCTCTGCGTAGGCACATTCCAGAAGGAGGTGTGTGACAGTCTTGTCCCCTCCGCAGTTGTTTCGAGGGAAACGTGTGATGTGGCAGAGAGTCCGGACGTGCATAAAGGAACTCATGGGCAGAGCCCTTCTCACCACCAGCCAAGCCATGTCTTGGTGCTTGTTGGAAAGTTCTGGCGATGAGGCATTCTGCCAAATGACTTTGACAGTCTGCTCAGGGAACCGCTCGACAGGATCCGCCCTCTCCTTTTCCCGAAGGGTCTCAAGGACACTATGTGCTGACCACTTCCTAATGGACTTGTGGTCAAAGGTGTTTTTCTTCATAAATTTCTCCACGAAGGACAGGTGATACGGAATGGTCCAACTACTCGGAGCGTTCTGCGGCAGCGAGGCCAGGCCCATCCTTCGCAACATCGGGGACAAGTAGAACCTCAGTACGTAGTGACACTTGGTGTTTGCGTACCGGGGATCCACGCACAGCTTGATGCAGCCACACACAAAGGTGGCCATCAGGGTGAGGGTGGCATTGGGTGTATTTTTTCCCCCGTTGCCCAGATCTTTATACAGTGAGTCCCTTCGGACCCGGTCCATCTTTGACCTCCATATAAACTGGAAGATGGCCCGGGTGACTGCAGCGGCACAGGTTCTGGGAATAGGCCAGACCTGTGCCACGTATAATAGCAATGACAGTGCCTCATGCCTGATGATCAGGTTTTTTCCCACGATGGAGAGCGACCGTAGCTTCCATCTGCCCAGTTTCTGCCTCACTTTGCTGATACGCTCCTCCCAAGACTTGGCGCACGCCCCAGCCCCTCCGAACCAAATACCCAGCACCTTCAGGTGGTCGGTCCTGACGGTGAAGAGGATCGAGGATTGGTCGGCCCAGTTCCCGAAGAGCATGGCCTCGCTCTTGCCTCGGTTGACCTTGGCCCCCGAGGCCTGTTCGAACTGGTCACAAATGCACATGAGTCTGCGCACGGACAGCGGATCCGAGCAGAAAACGGCGACGTCATCCATGTAACGGAGGCCTTAACCTGCAGGCCCCCGCTGCCAGGAATAGTCACCCCTCTCAGGCTCGCATCCTTCCTGATGGACTCGACAAATGGCTCTATGCAGCACACAAACAAGGCAGGAGAGAGAGGGCAGCCCTGCCTGACTCCAGAGCTGACTGGGAAGCTATCTGATTCCCACCCGTTGATTGAGACTACACTGACAATGTTGGTGTAGAGCAGTCTGATCCAATTGCAGATTCCCTCCCCAAAGCCCATTTTGGAGAGAACATCTCTCATATACGTGTGTGATATCCTGTCAAAGGCTTTCTCCTGGAGCAGGCTGATCAGGCAGGTGTCCAACCCTCTGTCCTGCACGTAGGCGATCGTATCCCTGAGGAGTGCGAGACTCTCAGCGATTTTCCTGCCCGGCACAGCACAGGTTTGGTCAGGGTGAATCACCGACCCTAGAGCAGACCTGACCCGGTTGGCGATTACCTTTGACAGAATTTTGTAATCTGCATTCAACAGTGAGATTGGTCTCCAATTTTTGAGTTCCTCCCTCTCCCCGTTCCGCTTGTAGACGAGGGTGATGATGCCTTTCCTCATGGATTCACTCATGGTACCTGCCCGAAGCATACTGACATACACCTCCAGCAGGTCCTGGCCAATCAAGTCCCACAGAGCGAAATAGAGCTCGACCGGTAAGCCGTCGCTTCCGGGAGTTTTATTCTTTTTGAAGGACTCGAGGGCCTTGGTCAGCTCGTCCAGAGATAGCGGCTGGTCCAGCCTCTCACGTGTTCTGTCGTTTAAGACCTCCGTGATAGAGGACAGGAATGACTGGGAGGCCGCGCTGTTGGTCGGCTTCGCGTCATACAGACTGGCGTAGAAGGATTTACTGATCCTCATGAAGTCAGCCTGAGATGACGTTAGCGAGCCATCTTCTTCCTTCAGGCTGCTCAGCACAGAGCTCTCTTTGTGCACCTTCTGGAAGAAGAAACGTGAGCACGTCTCGTCCTGCTCCACCGAGCGGACCCTGGACCGGAAGATTATCTTGGAGGCCTCCGAAGCAAAGAGCGAGGCTTGCTGGCCCTTCACCTCCTTGAGGTCCTCCATGACATTGACCCCCATCGTCTGCAGCAGGAGCAGGTTCTGCATACTTTCCTGGAGCTGGGACAGTTTTCCCCGCCTCTCTCTCGCCTCGTGAACACCTTTGAGGATGAAGAACCTCTTGATGTTCCCTTTTACTGTTTCCCACCAGTCCGCTGGGGACTCAAAGAGGGGCTTCACGGTTCTCCAACCTGCGTACTCCCTCTTGAGCTCCTCAATGTTTCCCGGGGTCAACAGCTTCAATGTTCAGCTTCCACGTTCCCTTACCAGCCCGCTGCTCGTCCTGAGGGTGACAGTCGGCCAGCAGGAGGCAGTGGTCAGAGAAGAACACCGGCTTGACGTCGGTGGATCTGACCGAGAGCGTTCGGGACACAAACAGGTAATCTATCCTTGAGCGGATAGACCCGTCTGCCCGTGACCAGGTGTATCTACGCTGCGCTCCGTCTGCAGGGGTGCTGAAGACATCGTGCAGCTTGGCATCTTTTACCGTGTCCATCAGGGCTCTGGACGTGGTGTCCAGTTTACTGTCCCCCCCGCCGGATCATCCATCTGCATCAATGATACAGTTGAAGTCTCCGGGTTAACAGTACCTGAAATTGCATTTGCAGATTTATATTTGCAGGTGCACTCCATTTTGTTCAAAAAACACGCAATCTGTTGTCAGTCAGTCAATGTGGCTTTTTATAAATTCTTACTTTGGAAATAAAACCATTCTGACTCCATGATGAGATACAAAAAGACTCGAAACATGGCCTCACAGCTGAAATGCATTTTCTAAACTAAGGCGTCACCTTTATTCTGGTAAAACCTAAGTTATCTTGAGGCAGGGATTTACATATTAATCACTCATTACCTGCACCTCCATTCTGACTGGTAAAAGATTTAACAGCTGTCTCGGTTGTTCAATATATTTGCATGAGTTGTATGACCCTTTGATCTTTTACTCTAAGTTCTGTGTCTGATTTATTCTTTTCAAAAAAACCTGTTGGACTATAACCCGGTGTCGTGCGATATTTATCCTTGTGGATTACACAAAAATAGGTAGGAAGACAAGTCGTGAGGAAATCTACAGAGGTGTAAAGAGAGGTCAAGTGAGTGGGCAAAACTTGACAGATGAAATACAATATCAGAAAATATGCAGTTATGCATTTTGGCTGATTAATACAAGGCAGAAGAGATGAATATTATTTAAATGGAGAAATATAGCCGAAAGCTGCAGCAGAGGAGGAGACTATGCATGAATATTAAAAAGCTAGTATCCAAATTCAGTGGATAATAGGAAAGGCAGATGGATTATTGGCTTTTCTTTCAAAGGGAAAGGTGTATGAATATAGAGAGACCTTGTTAAAGCTTCAACAGAACCTTCCAGTCAGACTACAGCTGGAAATTTTGAACAGTTTTGGTCTCCTTATCGAAAGAATGATATTCTAACATTGGATGCAATCCAGTAAAGGTTCTTTTCTTTTGAGATAGGTTCCATCAGTTGGGCTTGTATGCACAGAGTTTAGAAGAATGAGAAGCAGAAACTTTATTGAAACATGTTTTGGAGATGCCGGTGTTGGACTGGGTTGTACAAAATTAAAAATCATACAACACCAGGTTATAGTCCAATTGGTTTACTTGGAAGCACTAGCTTTCAGAGCTGATCCTTCATCAGGTGATTGATGAAGGAGCAGCACTCCAAAAGCTAGTGCTTCCAAGTAAACCGGTTGGACTATAACCTATTATTGAAACATACCGGATTTGTATCTGAATTGACAGGGTTGATGCAGAGAGATTGTTTCCCTTGGGTCTAGGACCAGATTGAATAACAGCGAACCAGATCAAGTATGGGGTCAGTCAATAAAGACAGAGATTGAGGAGGACTTCTTTTCTCTCAGGGTGTAATGAATCTATGGCATTCCTTCCTGCATAAGGCTGTGGAGACATGGCTGAGATAAACAGATTTCTAGTCATAAGGACAGGAAAGTGGACTTACGCATTATCAGACCAGCCATGATCTAATACAATGGCACAGCATATATGATGAGCTTACTTCTATACTTAGATCTTTTGGTCTTACGGTACAGTAGTGGTATAGTATCCTTAGTAGTTTAGATGGTGCATTGATACAAAGAAAAAAGTACAGTACAACACAGGAACAGGCCCTGCAGCCCACCAAGGTTATACTGACACGTGATGCCTTCTAAAGTAAAAATCTTTTGCCTCTAAGCTGTCTGTTTCCCTCTATTCTCTGCCTATTCATATCTCTGTCAAGACACCTCTTAGACATTGTTATTGTATCCGCCTCCACAACCTCCTCTGCAGGCCATTCTGTGCGCTTACCACACTGCATAAGACATCGTCTTTCACATCCCCTTTAAACGTACACCCCTTTACCTTAAACCTATGTCCCTAGTAACTGACAGTTCCACCCTGGGAAACAGACTTTGTCCATACCTGTCATAGTTTTGTAAACTTCAATTAGGCCGCTCCTCATCCTTTGTTGTTCAGGTGAAAACAAACCAGTTTGTCCACTTTCTCCTCATAGCCTATATCCTCCAAACCAGGCAATATCCTGGTAAACTGTTTCTGCACCCTTTTCAAAGCCTCCACATCCTTCTTGTAATGCGGCAACCAGAACTGTAGACAATATTTCAAATGTGACCTGCTAAAATTCTATACAACTGCAACATGATTTGTCATGATGCTTTTGAGCGTGTTGCTAAAGCTCCTTCTGGTTGTTACCTTTCTGAATACAAAAGTATTTATGAACAACTTTTACTTGTTTTCATGTGTCTGAATTAATTACAAGGAAAAACTGGACTCTTGTGACACAGTACTAGTATCCATAGCTCTGAGCCTAAAGGTCTCTGTCCAAGTCTCACCTACTTTAGAGATATGCCATTACATCTCTGAATAGGTTGATTAGAAAATATTAAAAGGAAAAACTGATGGAATTCTTGTGCTGCAGTGGTAGTGTCTCTTCCTCTGAATTAAGTAGGCCTAAATTCAATTCCCACCTGCTCCAGAGTTATATAATACCATTTCTGGAAATGTTGATTAGAAAATATTAAACTAGTGAAATTTACTTTGTTATCTTTCAAAAGGAGGGACACAGCATTGAACATAGACAGAGCTCAATCATGAATATTTATTCACAGTAAGTTGCAGAAATAGGACAAAAGGACATCTCACAAAATTTCAAAGGAAAAATTAGGATTTATGCTGTGAATTTCCAAACGTAATTCCTTATCCAGAATTATTTTATAAGGTTAGTGTGTAAGAATAACAGTACAGAAGGTGTAAAACAGCCAGAGGTAACTAAAAGAAAAAAAAGCATCAAATTATTATAATGTGGAATGTGCTGACTAAAGGTGTGATGAAAGCAGATTCAGTAATTAGTTCCAAAAGGTAATTGTACAAATATTTGATGTAGAAAATTTGTACAGCTACAGGGAAAGAGCAGAGAAATTTGAGTAATTAGATAGTAATAGTACGGACATAAAATACCAAGTAACATCTTTCTATGTTCTATCTTTCTATAGTTCAATACTATAAACAAGACTATGCTTTTGTTGATAGACCTTCCTAATGCATCCCTCCTCCATCTTGAAATATTTCTCATTTCCTTATGAGCTCATTTTAAAGTAGAAGTGGAGAGAGTCTTGTCAGACAATGGAATCAAAAGTTATCAGAGGTAGATGGGAATGTGGCATTTGTTATGAAGGTATAGAGGTGTTCTATACATTTTAAGAGAGAGAGGAAGTGAGCAAGGACTTTCTAAAAGCACAGAGTGTCCTGAATAATTTTAAAATGTAATATTTGGTTGAAACAAATAGCTGGAGTTGCATTGCTATGGAACAAAAAACAAATTTAAATTCAGCCAATCTGTTTAAATTATGCCCCAGATACCAACATTCAATCAAATTTGAATTTCATGTTTTTATGACATCAAACCAATGACATGATCCAATGCTTTGGGGTATAAAACCAGACATTTTGAACAGTTAGGGGGAGAACTGCCAAGAAAAACAATCAGTATAGACTGAGAGCCAAATAGTTCTCTGAAAGGTACCTGCCCATAAGAAATTGGTGCAACAGTTCACCAAAGCTGACCTAGAGATAAATCTACAGAGGAAAATTGACAAAGGAGAATCGACAAAGCTGACTGCTTTTGAAACATGATTTTGTTTTTTGTAAATCTTCATCAGTTTTTTTGATTGAACCAGTATTTTAGTGGGAGGTAAATGATAGGTTTAAGATAAACGAGTTGTAAATAGTTATGGTTTAATGTTTAGATTAGATTACTTACAGTGTGAAAACAGGCCCTTCGGCTCAACAAGTCCACACCGACCTGCCAAAGCGCCACCCACCCAGGACCATTCCCCTCTTCACCTAACACTACGGGCAATTTAGCATGGCCAATTCACTTGACCTGCACATTTTTGGATTGTGGGAGGAAACCAGAGCACCCGGAGGAAACCCACGTAGACCCAGGGAGAATGTGCAAACTCCACACAGAGAGTCGCCTGAGGTGGGAATGGAAGCCAGGTCTTTGGCGCTGTGCCGCCCACATGTTCTCTGTTAGACTTAAAGAATAAAATTATTAATTTTTACTTCAAATAGTGACCTCTGGGATAGTTCTTTGCCTCTCAAAATTTAACAGGTTACAGTGCGAGGTGGACGTCTCTAGGCGTCAGGTTTAAATTAGCAGAGGGTTTTTCCCCATGTCATAACACATTCAAATCACAAACAGTTCTGGTATGATCTAATTAAATGGCAAAGCAAGCCTGAGGGACTGAAGGGTTTCCTTCTGCTCCTCATTCATACACAATATCTCTTTTCATTTTTTTGATGACTTAGTCCACACTTAGGCTTTAAACAGCACATTCTAAATTTAATCGTAACCATATGATTTTTAGCAGATGTCCATTTAGCTCAGCAACATTGCCTTCATATGTAGATTTAATAAATTTAACTCCAGGTGACCCTCCAGTCAATGTGATGGGACTTTCTTTAATGGCATGTTAAAGCTTCTATTGCTTGGCCTGTAAAACCAAATCCTCAGCAAACCAGTCAACCTCTTGAGAGGTTTCCAGCATCCTCAATATTTTGCCTTGTTCTAAACTGCCATTTCCACTTCATGTTACACATTACAGAATATGAATTAAAGAACAGCAGGAAGTTATTTTGGTATACTGACCAAAATCCTTTTCTCAAGCAATGTCTGGTTATCCATTGTCACACTGTTTGTGAAATCAGGCTGTGTGCTAAATTCTTAGCTCTGACTTCCTGGATCTGTTTACTGGCAAAGGAAAGTGAGATAATGTGTCTTCACCAATGGGCTCTTGGCTTTATTCCAGCTTTGGGGAAAAGTTCAAACAGCTAAATTGTGAATACGCTTTGGCAGGATTTGCAGATGCGAGAAACTTGGCTGATTTCTGTGAGGATATGTTTGTGACGTCTGAACACCCCTTGTGCACAACAATTACTTTGGAAGTTATTCTGTGGTCATTGAACTTCTTTTCAATATAAGAAACAGTCAATCTCCCAATCTGCAATACTGTTCAGTTAAATCATGCCTAATTTGTATCTTAACTCTGTCAGTCTGTCCTGATGCCAGAACGGAGCTAAATAAACATATTAATACCTGTTTTAAAATGTCCAATTGTCACTTCATCCCAACAACATTTTGGAGGAGAGAGCTCCAGATTTCCACTCTCTTTTGTGTAGAGAGTGCTTTGTGACATTGCTCCTGGACACACTGGCTCTAATTTTATAGTTATGCTGTCGTATTTGGGATTAAATGGACCACTGTTTACCCAACAACAATGTTATGGTGAAATCATGGAATGTTACAGCACAGGAAAGTGTTCTGCTTCCTCTTTGGTAGATCTTCACAATTAGTGCTAATCTTCTCTTTACCCAGACCTTTTTTTTTGCCAAGTGTTTCTCCAATTCTCTTTTGTAAAGTTATTGTTGCACCCTTTAATGCAGGTGTATTCCAGCTCACATAAGTCCCTGCATTAAAAATGTTTTTGTTTGTGTCAAATGGAATCAATTTAATTACTCTCTCAAATCATTTATGGTTTTGAACGTTATTATCAATCTCCTCTTAAGCTTTTCTGCTTTAGAGGAAAACATGAATCAGTACTTTAATTACAATATACTGAGCAGATGCTGGTGAAAAATCAAAAGTGTTGTAAATATTCTGGCAGCATCTCTGGAAATAGAAAAGGGCCTGGATCTTCTGAGGAGCAAGGTTTTCATTAGATTGCTACTGCACACACATTTTCCCAACTCAATGCTGCACTACTTTATGCTGCAACTAGACAAAACGCTAATGCGGCCACATTTGGAATATTGTGTACAGTTCTGGCCGCCATATTTTAGGAAGAATGTGGCAGCATCGGAAAAGGTGCAGAGGAGATGTACCAGGATGTTGCCTGGTCTGGAGAGAAGCTCTTATGAGGAAAGGCTGAGAGACTTAGGTCTGTTCTCATTGGAAAAAAGAAGGCTAAGAGGGGATTTGATAGAGACATACAAGATGATCAGAAGATTAGATAGGGTAGACAGTGAAAGTCTTTTTCCTGGGATGATGCTGTCAGCTTGTATGAGGGGTCATAACTACAAATTGAGGGGTGATAGCTTTAAGACAGATTTCAGAGGCAGGTTCTTTACTCAGAGATTGGTAAGGGCATAGAATGAAAATGTGTTGCTGGAAAAGCGCAGCAGGTCAGGCAGCATCCAAGGAACAGGGGAATCGATGTTTCGGGCATAAGCCGTTCTTCAGGGCTTATGCCCGAAACGTCGATTCTCCTGTTCCTTGGATGCTGCCTGACCTGCTGCGCTTTTCCAGCAACACATTTTCAGCTCTGATCTCCAGCATCTGCAGTCCTCACTTTCTCCTCCAAGGGCATAGAATGCCCTACCTGCCATTGTAGTTAACTCAGCCACATTCGGGAGATTTAAACAATCCTTGGATAAGCACATGGATGATAATGGGATAGTGTAGGGGGATGAGCTGAGAATAGTTCACAGGTCAGCACAACATTGAGGGCTGAAGGGCCTGTTCTGTGCTGTATTGTTCTATGTTCTATGCATTTCTTGCTTGAACCTAACTTTATGAGAAATACAGAGTGTAGTATTCTTTGAAGAGTCAATCACTGTGAAGTGGAGTCTGAGGGAAGACAGGACACACCCACTTTTTACAGAACTATTCCTCCATGGAAAGTTTAAATGCCTAGTGTGCATGTAACTGGATAGGTATGTGGATGAACGAGTGACTAGGTAGGCTGGGCAAGAGTATGAGGTGGCAGATGGGTGAGATTTGGCCTAGGAGGTAGTCAGGGGATCAAGACCTAATCATGGAGATATTCTGGGATTTGGGTGTGTTGTCTGGAGGTAGTTTAGGTAGGTCAGTTTCGAGTTGTTGGGGTCAGTGTGAGTGATTGGAGGGGTCCGTTCTTGAGTTTCTCGGTCTAGATTTTTCCTGTCCCTGTTCACTCATTCATTTTTAGAGAGTAATTAAATTGATTCCATTGGACACAAACAAAAACATTTCTGGGTAACTATCCAGGTAAGTATGTAGGAACTGTCAGATGTCACCAAAGGATCCTTCCACAATCAACAGAAATTTAACTCTTTCTTTATCAATGTCATCTACTGTATCCGTTGCACCTGATGTGGTCTCTTCTACATCGTGGAGACAGGACACCTTCCTGCAGATTGTTTCAGAGAACATCTCTGGGACACCCGCACCCACCAATCCCTCCACCCCGTGGCTGAACACTTCAACCCTCCCTCCCACTCCGTCAAGGACATGCAGGTCCTGGGCCTCCTCCATCACTAAAACTGTTACCACCTGGCACCTGGAGGTAGAATGCCTCATATTCTGCTTTGAGACCCGCATCCACGTGGGATGAATGTGGATTTCAACAGTTTCCTCATTTCCCCTCCCCACACATTATCCCAGTCCCAAGCCCCCAACTCGGCACTGCCCTCCTGACCTGTCCATCACCTTTCCCATCTATCCTCTCCAATATCCCCAACCTATCACCTTCTCTCTCACCTTCATCTACTTATCGCTTTCTCAGCTACGTTCCCCCCAACCTCACCCCCCTCCCATTTATCTCTTAGCCCCCCCGGCCCATAAGCCTCATTTCTGATTAAGGGCTCATGCTTGAAACATCAACTCTCCTGCTCCTCGGATGCTGCCTGACCCGCTGTGCTTTTCCAGCACCACACTCTTGACTCAGATATCACTAACTGTAAATCCAAGTCAGAAATATTCATGAAGGGTTCTGGAGAGCAGGGAATTTTTCATTGGAAGTTAAAACATCCTGGGCAATTCCCAATGGACATGAATCCATCAAGAGTTCCACAGGTTCTGACCCACATCCTGTTTTGATAGCAGATCCTCTACAATCCTGAGGCCCAAAGAGGTGAGCCAATATTTTCGAGTCTGTAACCCTTTGTCAGAACTGAAGGGAATTCATAATTCTCAATGAGTATTAAGAAATGATAAATGCCATGGAAATGCATAATATTTTCTGAATTAGGCTAGTCACATTTCTGTTCATTAATGCACTTAAATGGACTGGAGTTCGACTACTTTGCAAACAAGCTCTCAAGTATAACTATCAAAGAAAAGTAGCTGGTAATTTAGAACCAACTTCTTGAAGCCAAAGTTATTCCAAAACATTAAACAGTTGTCAAAGAGACATAGTGTCAACAATTGCAAGGTCCTGTGTTGTAAATTGCTCAGTGAAATACATGGCCTGTGTAGAAAGTCAGGGGAATTTGTATGAATGCAGTTGAAATGATCTTGTATGTTTTGCATTTGAAATGTTGAAATGAGAGTTTATGCGATCTGGGAAGCAATTTGGCTGTTTCTCACTGAAATACTGTATTAATCTGTTGTTTTGCAGAGAATGAGTGACAGTTTGCTTGCTAATGGTTTTAAGTACGTGTGAAATGATCTGGACCCTCAGTTGCAGTAAGCTCAAGCCAGTATTAATGTGATAACTTTCCTTAGACAGTCCAGAAAGGGAGGTGCTATTGGCCAATTGAAGTGAAGTGAGTTGGGAGGGAGCTGGTTTATGTGAGCTCACTGCTGAAGCACATTGTAGGAGGAAACCATATATTGCATCTAATCTCCACAAAAACTAGCTCAGGACAGCTGATACTATCACTGGTTGTAAGAGGGAAATGTCCCTATTTCCTGGATAACATCACACTTTAAGTTTGTAAACACTGTTAAAAGATTTAGTGCAAGGTGCAATGTCATTGCACTCAAGCAGCCCCACTGTTTATTGTCACAGATTAGTTCTGTCCTTCTCCTTTGAAGGTCTCCTATAATTTTCGGAAATGTCTCTAGATAAGGACTTGTAACATCCCTCCTGAGGAACTCCCCCCTCCTCTTGTCCTTGAAGTCATCAACAACAGTATTTTTCCAGCAACATAAGAAGCTGACGGAAGCTGTCTGATATTCAAATAGCTACTTTCCCCAAAATACGTACTATTTCTCCACTGTGTGGCTGTTTCCAGTCACTGCATGAAGCTACTTCATGTGCTCCAGGAGCTTGTTCTGTAACCCAATTCATAACATGGAATTCTGTCACAAGCAGATAGCTATCTGCTTAGTCTTAAAACCAGCATTTGCCAGTGGAGCCCACCTATTATCATAGGTACCTGGTGGAGGACATTGCATGCCTGTTATGGAGAATAATTTGTCACTGGAAATCCATAGGGCGATGACAGCCTGTTCACTGACGTTGGGAAGACTGGTATCTGCAGCAGGAACCCAGGATGTCACAGCAGTGCACAGGATGGACTGGCAGGTAAGACATTGATGGATCAGAAACTCAACACAACCAATCCATAGAACCTAAAGATCTGGGGAAGAAAAAGTGTTTAATGCCTCAAAACAGTTAAATTTGATATTTTTGTCCACACTTCTTTATCTCAATATGGTCCCTCCTATTTCTCACCTATATACTGTCACTAGCTGACATCATTACCATATTAGTTTTCACATATACATTGAAACACCCAGCTTAACCTCAACCATCTCCCTCCTTAACTGTTACACCATCTCTAATATATCAGAATGCTTGTCTGACATCCAATATTAGATACATACAAATTTCCTTCACTTTTTTATTGGAAAAGCTGAAACCATAGTCCTCACAACTAACATTCCCACCTGATTTTATGTTATCAGCAAACTTGGATATACTACAATTGGTCCCCATATCAAAATCACTGACGTAGATTGTGCATATCTGTGGCCAAGTGCTAATCGTTGTGGTACTTTATTGGTCATGGACTACAGCCTTTGAATGACTCATGTATTCCTATTGTTCTGGCATCAGCATCCATATTTTTGTTCGCTTTTAGTCACTAACTTGAATATGATTATATCAAAGAATTAGGATTAGATTTTATGTCACGTGTACTCAAATACAGTAATTCAGGAGTACAGTGAAAAGCGTACAAAGTCGCCATTCTCCAGCACCATCTTGGTTACAAAAACCAGAAATATAAAAACCAACATCAGAAATAAAAGAAACAAAGCCAAAAGAAAAGTAAAATGTCCATATCTAAAAGAAAGGAAAATGTCCAGATCTCTGAAAAGCTGTACGGAACGTTCAGCACCTAGGCCAAGTTGTGGCCTATAGTCTTTTGCTGTCATTGTCTCTGTTTTCTGGGAGGAGCTTTGCCACCACTACTGCCCCCATTGATGGGAGGAGTCACAGACTTTCTGCTGCTGCTGCCTCTGATTGCTGGGAGGCTGCTACCATCCCACAAAGACCCATTCTTGCTGCTGTACCAATACCTATGACCTCACCGCAGATGGTTTCAGTAGATTTACCATCAACATAGACAAAGAAGACTGGACAAACGAAAACAAAAACCATACATTAAGTCATTAAATGCTAGCCATTGCCTATCTACTGAATTTTAGAAAAGAGTTTTACTTAACTGGAGAATGATTGCAGAATTCTGAGGTGCAGAGGGATTTAAGTATTCAGGTATATGGGTCATAAAAATGAGTGTGCAGGTACGGCACATGATCAAGAAAGCTAATGGGTTGCTAACATTTATTATGAGAGAATTTGAACATAAAAGTAAGAATTTTATGCTTCAGCTGTAGAGGGCATTGGTGAGATCCCATCACATATATGTGCGATGGTGGTAGTTCAGAGGACATTTACTGGACTGATACCTGGAATGAAGATAGGTTTGACACGTTGAGCTTGTTGCCATTGGAATTTAAAAGAGTTAGCAGTGACTTGATTGTAGTATGTAAGATCCTGAATGATCTTGACAAGGTGCGTATGGAAAGGATGTTTCCTGCTGTAAATCAGTCCAAAAATAGAGGATGATGTTTTAAATTTAGTGGTTGCCCTTTCAAGACAGAGATAAAGAGAACTTTAATCTTGCAGAGGTCTGTACCACTTTGGAATTCTCTGTCACACAAGGCAGCGGAGGAGTGATCATTCAATATTTTTGAAACAGATGAATATACCCTTGTTAGATAGGGGAATCAAGGGTTTTGGGGGTTACAAAGATGTGTGGAAATAGAAATACACAGATCTTGCGGAATGGTGGAGCAGGCTTGAATGGATGAATCAAGATTAGAGTGGTGCTGGAAAAGCTCAGCAGATTAGGTACCATCCAACGCGCAGGAATATCGACGTTTCGGACAAAAGCCCTTCATCAGGAATCTGAATGGATGAATGCTGAACTTCTGTTCCTGTTTTGCAAGTAAGCATGTTCCTATACGTAGTCTGAAGTCCCCCATTATTAGGCGAAAGTGAGGACTGCAGATGCTGGAGATCAGAGTCAAGATTAGAGTGGTGCTGGAAAAGCACAGCAGGTCAGGCAGCATCCGAGGAGCAGGAAAATCGACTTTTGCCCTGATGACACACCTCCACATTCCTGATGAAGGGCTTTTGCCCAAAACGTCAATTTTCCTGCTCCTTGGATGCTGCCTGACCTGCTGTCCCCCATTATTACTCTATTGTCCTTGTTCCATACACCTCCAATACCGTGCTATAATTTATCACAACTATTTGATGACCTACAAAAACTCTTGTGCCAATGTTTTCTGCACCATACTGCTTCTTAGCTCCTCCAAAGTTGATCCCACATCTTGATCTTGCAATCTTAAATTCTTTCTTGCAAATCTCATCCTTCATTAACAGTGCTACTGTACCTCATTTTCCTTTCAGCCTCTCCTTCCTAAACTTTTGGTTTTGCTCATGTCAATCTCATTCATGTATCTTTACATTAGAGGGATTGTAGAAATGTAATATGCTTTTACATTATTTCTCGTCTTGCTGTGATACCCATCATGATCAAGCAGCTTGAACATACTTACTGGGATAATTTGTTCCTTCATTGCTTACATTGCTGAGGTTAAGGTCGTTTAATAAATAATTGGGACAGAAGGAATAATCGGTTAATACCAGTAATGCTGTCTCCTGTATTTTCTCACCTTTAAGCTTTCTTTACCCGCAGCTGGAGGAGGAATAGTAAATCATACCAGAGATCATCTTGGACATAGAGTATTAAGAAACTATCCCAGCAGTCAGTGATTGTCATATACTGGTAGCTAGCAACTTTGACCAAAGGGCTCAAGCTTGCCTCCTCTCAGTCACTCTGACCCCCAATTATTTGCAGTAAACTGGGTTGGGAGAGAGGAGTCTGGGGAAACTGGGGGACAGCCTGGGATTTCTGTGTTTACAGCTGAGGAGAAGGGTCAGAGCTCCCCTTCAGACCCCTCTCTCCTCACCACATGTCGACTTAAACCCCGCTCTTCCCTACACTGTGAGCCTCCAACTCTCCTCTCTCTCTCCTATTGCAGTGACAATATAAGAAGACATTTTTAATGCAGGAAGTGGTTAGAATCTGGTATGCATTGCCTGAGAGTGAGGTGGAGGCAGTTTCAGTCATACTTTCCAAAAAGAATTGAACAAGAGCCTGAAGAGAAAGATTTGTAAAGGGCTACAGTGAAATTAACTGTATTACTCTGGAAGATAGCTGCAAAGAGAGTGGGGCTGACTGGTCTCCCTCACTGCTGTTTTATTTCTGTCATTTGTGGGATGCAGGTGTTGTTGGTAGGCAAGCATTTATTGTCCATCCCTAGTTGCCCTTGAGAAGCTGGTAGTGAGCTGCCTTCTTGAACTGCTGCAGTCCACCTGCTGTGGGTTAACCTACAATGCTCATATGAAGTGAATTCCAGGGTTTTGACCCCATGCAGGATGATGAGTGGAGTAGAGGGGAACTTGCAGGGGTTGTGTTCCTCCATGTATTGGCTGTCCTTGTCCTTCTAGATAGAACTGATTATGACTTTGGAAGATGGTGAAATTCTACTGTGTACCTTGTGGATAGTGTATGCTACTGCTACTGAACATCAGTGTGGAGAGCACAGATGTTTGTGGATGTGGTGCGAATTAAGCAGGCTGCTTTGATCTGGATAACTTCAAAATTCTTGAGCGTTATTGGAGCTGCAACCATTCACGCAAGTGTGGAGTATTCCATCACACTCCTGATCTGTGCCTTGTAGATGATGTGTAAGCATTGGGGAGTCAGGAGGTGAGTTACTGACTGCAGTATTCCTCGCCTCTGACCTGCACTTATAGCCAATGTGTTTATGTGGCAGGTTCAATTGAGTCTCTGGTCATTGGTCAGCCCCAGGATGAAGATAGTCAGGGGATTCAGTGATGGTAGCATGATTGAATGTCAATGGGTGGTGGTTAGATTGTTTCTTGTTGGTGATGGTCATAGTCTGACATTTGTGTGGTGTGAATATTACTTACTACTTGTCAGCCCAAGCCTGGACATTGTCCAGATCCCGTTGCATTAGAACATGGACTGCTTCAGTGTCTGAGGAGTCATGAATGGTGCTGAACATTGTGCAATCATCAGCGAATATCTCCACTTCTGACCTTCTGATAGAGGAAAGGTCATTGATGAAGCAGTTGAAGATGGTTGGCCTAGGATACTGACCCGGAACTCCTGCAGAGATGTACTGGAGCTGAGGTGACTGATCTCCAACAACCAAAACCCATCTTCCAATGTGCCAGGTATGACTCCAATCAGTGGAGAGTTTATCCCCGCTACTCATTGATTCCAGTTTTGCGATGGGTCCTTGATGCCACATTTGGTGGAATGCAGCCTTGATGTCAAGGGCTGTCACTCTCACTTCATTTCTGGAATTCAACTCTTCTGACCATGTTTAAACCAAAGCTGTAATGAGGTCAGGAGCTGAGGGGCGGAACCTGAATGGGGCGTTACCGAGTGGGTTATTGCTGACCAGGTTTTGCTTGATAGCACGGTTGGTGACACTTTACTGATGATCGCGAGTAAACTGATTGGGCGGTAATTAGTTGCGTTGGATTTGTCCTCTTTATTGTGTACAGGACATAGTTAGACAATTTCCCACATTATTAGGTAACTGCCAATTTAGTAACTGCAGGTCAGGTGTTATCTGAGGAGCAGGAGAATTGACATTTCGGGCATAAGCCCTTCACCAGGAACTTGGGTCTATCCTGGTAATCCCTCTGTGGGTCAATACTGGGGTAGACTTTCTGTCTGTGACTCAACCCTGGGGTAATTTCTGATGAAGGGCCTATACTCGAAATGTTGATTCTCTGGCTCTGCGGATGCTGCCTGACTGGCTGTGCTTTTCTAGCATCACACTCTCGACTTTGATCTCCAGCGTCTGCAGTCCTCACCTTCTCCTAGTGTAGTAACTGTACTGGAAGAGCTTGGCTAGGGGAGCAGCAAGTTCTGTAGCACAAGTCTTCACTAATATTGTTGGAATTTTGTCAGACCCCACAGCCTTTGCAGTATCCAATGCCTCCAAGCGTGTCTTGATATCGCGTAACAGTTCTGCAATACTATTCTTTTCCATAAGTGGTTAATTTCAATGATGTTAGTCAGGGTACAAATGTCACTCAGGACACCAAGGAAAACTCGTCTGTTCCTTTTCAAAATTGGGTCTCAGTATCTTTATTGGCCACATGAGAGGGTAGGTGGATCCTTCATGATAAACTGTAAAAGGTCAGGGATGACCTGTAAGTTCCCATCCATGCCACAGTCCATCTTGACTTGAACCACATTATGGTTCTGTCTTTAGCATTGGGTCAAACTCCTGAAGCTCCTGTGTGTTATGGACTTCAGTTCTCCAAGAAGGCAGCTCACCATCACCTTCTCAGAGGCAATTAAGGATTCAAAAAATGCTGGCCTGTTGTCCATGGAACCATCTGGATTGGAAAAAGAATATTTCTAGTAGATTGAGGGAGAGAGGAAGGTCTTAATCATGGTGCAACGATGTGTGGATGTCATAGGCAGAAATTCCATCCACCAACTCTTTAGGGCAAGTGTATAACAGATCCTAAACCCAAATCTCAATTTGTGTTTAACTATGGGAGAGAAAATCTATTCTACATTTACATTTACATACCTTATACCAGATTAGTTACAAATTCCATATACAACAAGTCAATGAAGAAGAAGCTGATTTGCTTGAAATTCAGGGTATGTTGTGAAGACCAGATGCCTAGCGGGAGCAGGAAATGCATTAATCAGCAATAAACCTGTGGAAAGACCATATGTTTGAAGTTGAATAAATTTGGAAGTGAGGATTGAGACTGTTTAGTTTACATCTGGGAACAATTAAGGTGTAAGTTTCTGAAAAGTGCTTTGGTTACTCAAATAACTTCTTGTCTGCGTTTTCCTGGCATCTTGTTGCCAGTGGCTTCTCTTTCATTTCCATTTTGTAATTTTTCCCAACCCCTGGATCTTTCCCCTCCTTAAGTCATTTTCCAAGAGAGTGTCGATGTGGAGAGAGAACGGAGTTGAAGAATATGCTGATTGAGGGAGGTGAGGTAATGTGGCAGGAGGCTCATGTGGGTCCAAACACTAGAGCGGTTGTTCTCCTGGCCAGCTTCTGGACTCACTCTGTCTGTCAATTTGAGGGCTTCCAAAACTCCTCTGCACCTTGGCCTAACTCTCGCCAAGTCCTGTTCACCCATTTTCCCTGTCCTCCCACTGCACTTGCTAACCACATTGCTAGTTTGAAAACACCTCCATTTAAAAAAATTTATCCGTTTTCAAATCCCTTCATGACCTTGTCCTTCCCTATCACTATAATCTCCTCTGAGACAACTGGCATTCCTCCAACACTTGATCAACCTTTGATTATAATTGTTCCATCATTGGGGATTGACACCTTCAGCCACTGTGAAATTCCTTCCCAAACTCTCCTCCTCTCTGCCTCCCTTTTCTCCTTTAAGATGTTCCTTAAAGTTTGTCCATTAACGTTTTTGTGAAGCATTTTCTTTATTCAGTTGTGGGCTGTGGGTGTCGCTGGCTGGCCAGCATTTATTACCTGTCCCTACTTGCCCTTTGAGAAGATGGTGGTGAGCTGCCTTCTTGAAGCGTTGCAGTCCATGTACTGTGTGTTGACTTATAATGCTCTTCGGGAGGAATTCCAGAATTTTGACCCAGCAACAATGAAGGAATGATGATATATTTCCAAGTCGGGTTGGCAAGTGCCTTGGAGAGGAACTTGAAGGTGGTTGTGTTCCCATGAATCTTCTAGCCTTGTCCTTCTAGACAGAAATGGTTGTAGGTTTGGAAGGTGCTGTCTAAGGAACTTTTACAAATTTCTGCAGTCCATCTTGTAGATAGCACACATTGCAACTACTTGCATCAATGGTGTCAAGCTCCTTAAGTGTTGTTGGAGCTGCACTCATCCAATAAAGTGGGAAATGTTTCATCACACTCATGACTTGTGCCTTGTAGAAGAAAGGCAGACTTTGGGGAGTCAGGAGATGAGTTCCTTGCTGCAGTATTCCTCGCCTCTGACCTCCCTTTGCAGCCATAGTATTTATTTAATGAGTCAAGTTCAGTTTCTGGTCAATGGTATCACCCAAGATGATGATAATGAGGGATTCAGTGATGGTAATATCATTGAATGTCAAAGGGCAGTGTTTAAATTGTCTCTTATGGAAGGTGGCTTTTGCTGGAATTTATGTGGCAGGAGTATTGCTTTGTTATTTTTTAGCCCAGCCTGGTTATTGTCCAGGGCTTGTAACATTTGGACATGGACAATAACCAATGTCTGAGGAGTTGCGGGTGGTGCTGAATATTGTGCAATTATGATCAAACATCCTCACTTCCGACTTTATGATGGAAGGAGTGTCATTGATGAAGCAACCCGAAGATGGTTTGGCCTAGGACTGTACCTGAGGAACTCCTGCAGAGATGTCCTTGAGCTGAGGTGACTGACCTCCAGCAACCACAACCATTTTCCTATGTGACAGTAAGACGCCATCCATCAGAGAATTTCTTCCTGATTCCCATTGAATGCAGTTTTGCTTGGGTTCCTTCAAATCCTACTTGGTCAAATGCAGCCTTGATATACATTACATATAATCATGGTGCTATATAATTCCAAGTTATTGTTGTCCCATGTGCGTATTGTAAAATAATATATACACCAGTTCTCACTCTATGCAGAATTAATTTTGCAGAATCGGATCTCAGTGACTGTGCTTTGGCACAAGCAAACATTTTCCACATATGAGGCAATGCTGAACTGTGCAAGTCTCGTGCCAGACGTGTCTTAAATTGTCAGCTGAGGGAGTAACAATTCACCACGGACATGCCTCTGAAGAGCTTAACAAACATACCATGACGTTAGACCCATGAGCCAGATTAATCTTTCAAAGAACACACATGTAATCACTGTTTACAGATTGTCAGTAATGCACACAAGTACTTTTTTTAAAAAAAGGGTAAAAATAAAGTTTTATGTGAGATTTCACACACAATTTCTTTCCCAAGTGTGCACTCTTTTCTGCAGAGGAAACTTGACTTTTATTAAGATGTTGCTTCTCAGGATGTCCTGTAGCCCACGACCCAGGTATCAGGTATAAACCCAACTTTCAACTATTAAAGGGGTCAAACAACTGTATTGGATCTTGGCAACATTTTGCAAGACAAAATAGGAACAGAAGTGGGCCAGTCAACCCTTTAATTGTGTTCTGCAAATCAATTAGATCCTGTGTAACATATAGCATTATTCCATTCACCCACCTTGGCCTTATAGCACATAATAACCTTAGCTAGAAAATGTGAATAGGTCACAGACCATCTGATTCACCTGTCATCTACTCATGAGTAGCTCCATTGACATAACTCCCTCTGCTGCTTGATGGTTGCCAGTCACTAATCTCCAGGACAGGCAAAGTATCTCAGATTACCAACCCTCCATGATTGTATTGAAGTCTTCAGGAATTACAGCTGGTCTCTCAATCACAGCTTTGAGCAAATAGCAGAAAAGACAGAGGTGCAATAAATTTACATTTTATAAAGGATAAAGTATTGGATTTGGAGAGAAAGGGCTGCTTGACTGAGTCAGAAATCACCAGTTCAGTAATGAAGAGACTGATTGCTTATAGTTTAGAGAAGATGCGTATTACAAGAATGTCTGTATTGTGAAACCAATGTAGGCAAAGTGGTGAAGCAGTCTGAGGGAGCAGTACATCTTGAGAAACATATCCAGTCAGAGATGGGACACCAGAGGGACCACCCTTGAAGAGATACATTGTCAGCCTCCCTAAAATAACCAAGCAATGCTCCAGAACACCAGTAATCTTCCTTAAAGCTATCTGATTGACATCTTAACCTCTGTAATTTTCTCCTTCCAGAAGTTGTAACTGAAAATTGATCTAGGAACAAGAGCTGTGGGTGATTTTCTCCCCATATCCCCACATGCCGAAGCCCTCCAACTATTCTGGCTGGAACATTGTGTGTGTGTGTGTGTGCGTGAGACAGAGAGAGAGAGAGAGAGAGGGGAAGAGAGAGTGAGATGCGACCTTGTTGGGATGCGTAACTGTTAATCTAAAAGAGGGGCAGAGCACTGAAGCACCAGTGGGAACCAATTTACCCACAACAAGCTCTCTGCAGAAAAATGGCAATTTTCACATAATTAGCTTTAATAAAGTTGGTTGACAAAGAAATCCAAGCCATTACAACTAAAAATGCACTCAGAGTTTTCTTATTTCTCTGATGAAGACTTCGAAGTAGGAAAATTGAGATGTTAGATTTGGTTGATGAACAGCCTACAGATTCCTGCTTGATGTACAGAAATTATCTGCTCATTCATCCTTGTTTTGTAATCATGTGATCTCACCCCTGAGCTAAGCCAGTTCTGATCCTTGCTGCCACCTCTCATTGGGTTACAAGGTTACTGAAATAATTCCACAGAGACAAGCATCCATCACCAAGTCACTCTTTATTTACTGTTGCAAAGTTGGGGAGAGTAATTGTAGATTGGGAGGCAGAAAGTTAGAATTTGGCGGTAGTAAAATTGTAAACTTGTAAAATGGGAAAGCATTGGATGGTCCCTTGAAAAGGCAGTCCTTTTCCTGTGCTTAGCTTGCAAGAGCACAGAGAGCCCAAACTGAAACATTTTTATCGAAAAGCTGTACAGTATGCAGGCCAAGCAACAGGTTCACCAAGATAACAGATTTTTGAAGTTAGCCAATTAATTTGAACCAGGCACTTTGATACCAGAAACCTCTTAAATTTAAATCTGATGGTTTTGACAACATAATACCAATCCTATGTAAGAAATATCGAGATGTTATCACGGGTATAAAAAAAAGGAGGCAGCTGGACAGAGACGACAGAACTAACTGCCATCCGCCAGAGCCACAGGCCCTCACCTCTCGAGAAAGAAATCGACTCTCACAGTCATCTATGTATTAATAACAATACTAACAGTAGAGATGACATTCCTGACAGAAGAACATGGAAAAAGGTGTTCCTGACAGAAGAATTGATGGAGGAGACACAGAACATTCCGGAAGACATGTAATCTGGCCGTAATTTCAAGAGACTAAATTCTGTCTTTTTTGTATATGAGTGGGACTTGTATTCATTGTAACAGCATACCATTAAATTCTTGTTTTATTTAGGAATAGTTAGTAGTTAGAAGGGATTTACTTGGTTTGTTAATAGTTTACTTAATTTGTTCACTGTTAGAGTTAGATAAATAAATTGATACATTAGATTAGATTACATTACAGCGTGGAAACAGGCCCTTCGGCCCAACTAGTCCACACTGACCCGCCGAAGCGCAACCCACCCATACCCCTACATTTACCCCTTACCTAACACTACGGGCAATTTAGCATGGCCAATTCACCTTACCTGCACATCTTTGGACTGTGGGAGGAAACCGGAGCACCTGGAGGAAACCCATGTAGACAACGTGCAAACTCTACACAGTCAGTTGCTTGAGGTGGGAATTGAACCCGGGTCTCTGGCGCTGTGAGGCAGCAGTGCTAACCACTGTGCCACCGTGCCGCCCAAACTTGTTGATTTTAAAGTGAGTGTCAGGGTTTTATTTTATTTAACCACTAGAAGAGCTGAAAAGGCAGATTCTGCCACTTTTTACACTCCTTTTACAGCTTATAGGGCCAAATGTTCTCATTTGGGTCTTTCGGTTTTACTTCTCCGGGGGGGGGGGGGGCGCTGGGGGGGGAGGGGGGGGTTCAACCTCCACTTTATAACATTTGCACATGAACAGTCTTTGACTTTAGGTAAAAATGAGGACTGCAGATGCTGGAAACCTGAGTCTGGATTAGAGTGGTGCAGGAAAAGCACAGCAGGTCAGGCAGCATCTAAGGAGCAGGAAAATCGACATTTCGGGCAAAAGCCCTTCATCAGGAATAGAGGTAGGAAGCCTGCAGGATGGAGAGATAAATGAGAGGGGATGGGGGTGGGGTGAAAGTCGCATAGGGTACAATAGGTGAATGGAGGTGGGGATGGAGGTGATAGGTCAGAGAGGAGGGTGGGGGAAGGTAGCAATGAGTACAATGGGTGAATGGGTGTGGGATGAAGGTGATAGGTCAGAGAGGAGGATGGAGTGGATAGGTGGAAAGGAAGATAGGCAGGTAAGGCAGGTCATGGGGATGGTGCTGAGCTGGAAGGTTGGAACTAGGGTGAGGTGGGGGGAGGGGAAATGAGGAAATTGGTGAAGTCCACATTGATGCCCTGCGGTTGAAGTGTTCCGAGGCGGAAGGTGAGGCGTTCTTCCTCCAGGCATCGGGTGGTGAGGGAGTGGCGGTGGAGGAGGCCCAGGATCTACATGTCCTCGGCAGAGTGGGAGGGGGAGTTGAAATGTTGAGCCACAGGGGGGTGGGGTTGATTGGTTCGTGTGTCCCGGAGATGTTCCCTAAAGCGCTCTGCGAGGAGACGTCCAGTCTCCCCAATGTCGAGGGTGTTTTCGTACTGGGTTAGGTTGCTCTGACGTGGCATCTAATATGGACAGTGTGCAACGCCTGGTGGTGGGAGCTTGCCTGTTGTGCCAGGAGCACTCAATAGAATTTTAATCTCTTCTTCCAGCAGCAAAGATGAATGTAGCTGCCTTGATGCCATGTTTAGATCTGATTCTAAGACTTGGTGGAGAGAGTGAACTCATGGGTTCCGGCGGTCTTTCTGACTGTTCCAAGGGACAGGGCACATTTTGTTCCCCCACTGTTTGCAAATTCATCCTTTTCATATGTCTGCATGTTTGTTTATGACTGTCACACCTATCTGAACTCTACACGTCACTGGTCCTCACGTTGACCATGTCTCTTACCCATGTGAGGCATTTCCATGATTGTCTCTTTTGCTTGGCGGAGTCTTGTGTCTGGCATTGGCATTCCTAATCCTTTTCACCCTTGCTCCCATGTCCAGGAAGATCAAATGCAGAGTCTCCTATCCATTAACGACTCAGCCTGTGCTATTCATGTAGTTGTCTACAATCAAATAAGAACCGTGACAGCTTGGTACCGAGTGAGGCTGTGGGCTATTTCTTCAAGCCTGCCTTCAAGGTATTGACAGCTGCTTCTTCCAGGCCGTTGGATGATGGGTGGTATGAGTTGCCTTTAGGCCCCAATGCCCCCTGGATCTGAGACCAAGGATCCATCATTGACAAATGGCACAAGGAGCTGCTGGTAAAAACAATGACTGCAGATGCTGGAAACCAGATTCTGGATTAGTGGTGCTGGAAGAGCACAGCAGTTCAGGCAGCATCCAAAGAGCAGCAAAATCGATGTTTCGGGCAAAAGCATTTCATCAGGAATAAAGCTTTATTCCTGATGAAGGGCTTCTGCTCCTTGGATGCTGCCTGAACTGCTGTGCTCTTCCAGCACCACTAATCCAGAACAAGGAGCTACTGGTGACCCTGTGACATTTTGTCCAGCGAGTAAAAGAAGGGGGAGCTGCAGTCTAGATCCTGAAAGAACGGGACCCATGATCTCACATATACACCCTGGAACCCAAGGAGCTGCAGATCCCAGGGTGCGGCCATACGCTTTATACACCTCCCGCAGGGCCAGGTCCACATCTGTCTGACTGAGATGCGACTCCAGGTCAAATACCTCCTTCTCTAACCCCTTGATCCTGGATTTCCACCTCTTATTCAACCCCCATGTGTACTGCTGACAGAAGACACAGGCGTGAGTCTTGCCCGTATCCCACCGTAGCCTCAGGGAAGGGAGGCGTCCCCCGCTTCCTTCTCCAGTTCCTTAGCCAGCTATGTTCTGACCTGCTACCCAATTCACAGTCCAAACAATAGTCCTCTGAAGCCCAAAGGCGGCAGTCACTGGCAACAAAATGGGATAGTACAGGCCGCAGTCCTTTATTCGCCAAAAACGGATACTCCCGCAATTTCATCAACAGACGCCTAAGGGAAAGACAACGGAACGAGGACATGCCACAACCCAAAGGACTAGCCACACTACCATACATCAAGAACATTTCTGAACTGACAGCCAGACTACTACGACCACTAGGACTCATAACAGCACACAAACCAACAGCCACTCTCAGACAACAACTCACCAGGCAAAGGACCTGATACCAAGCATGAGCAAAACCAATGTGGTGTACAATATCCCATGCAAGGACTCCACAAAACACTACATAGGACAAACAGGAAGACAGCTAACGATCCGTATCCATGAACACCAACTAGCCACGAAACGACACGACCAGCTATCCTTAGTAGCCACACACGCAGATGACAAGCAACATGAGTTCGACTGGGACAACACTACTATTATAGGACAAGCCAAACAGAGAACAGCCAGGGAATTCCTGGAGGCATGGCACTCATCCACAGATTCTATCAACAAACACATCGACCTGGACCCAATATACCGGCCACTGCAGTGGACAGCTGGAATTGGCAACCGGAAACGGCAGAGACAAACCACTATAAATGCCGGAGGAAACATCACAGAAATGCTTCACAGGAGGCCCCCAAGCACTGAGGATATCACCTAGACAGGGGATGAATTGTCTGCAATATAAATTCCCAGCTCGGCAAACAGAACCACAACAACGAGCACCCGAGCTACAAATCTTCTCAGAAACTTTGTGAGACACTATTTCCCACGCAAAAAGCCATGTTGACTATTGTGAATCAGTCATTGCCTCTCCAAATGTATGTAAATCCTATCTGTCAGAATCTATCCAACAACCTACCCACTACTGACATCAGATTAATTGGCAATATTTCTCCTTTTAAATAAAGGCACAATATTAGCCATCTTACAGTCTTTCAGCACCTCCCCTGTGATTGTAGATGATACAAATATCTCTGTTAGGGGGCCCAAAAATTCTTTCCTAGGTTCCCACAACATCCTGGGATACACTTGATCAGATCAAGAAATAACCAAATTCCCTGCTGGTAAACAATGGCCCATTACCTGTGACCAACACTTCTGGGACTCCGTGTGTTGAAAAAGACACACGCAGATTTTCTGTCATCATCCCTGTGTTTGACAAATGGATCTTATGCATGTCCATACATTTCGAATAGGCATCTACAATGACTAAGAACATTGGACCCATGAACCTGCATAGTTCACGTGCAATTGAGTCCAATGTGTACCTGGCTATTCCCATGGAGAATTGCTGGTGTTGATTTTTGACCTTGTTGGCAGTCTGAGTACTGCCCCACCAATGCAGCTATGTCTGTACCCAAACCTAGTCACTAGACATAACTTTTCATCAACATCTTCATTTTGGAGACCCCTGGTTGATCCTGGTGGAGTTCAGCCAGTATTTGTTGGCAACCTTTCCTCAGGCCAATCACTCTCCCTCTCCATAACAATATGCAATCCTCTACCATGAGTTGGTTTCTCTGAGTCCAAAAACATTTCAGTTCTAGTTGTGACAAGTCTTTGGTTTTGCTCATTGATTCCAGTTGTTTCAGTTTTGAAAAGACTGGATCCCTCTGCATCCAAAGTCTCCCGTTGTCAGGTGTGACTGGGATTGTGTCCAGAAAATTTAATATCATGACAGACCCTTCCATTGGGGGTACCGCAATGGTGTATCTGCTGATGGGAGGCAGTTCAATACATTCATATTCGCTACCCAGCCTCCCAAAAACTTATAATTATATACACGTAGTATGGATGCATAAGCATTCCTCTCTGTTGGTCCACCTATGAGCTAATAGCATCCCAATGCCATAAGGAAGGACATGCCATGTCAATACCAGATCCTTCTTGGGGCCATAGTGGCCCAATACCTCAGAGGACAATAGCTGTTTCTTTAATTCATCAAGAGCTAGGGCATGTCTATGCAAGTATTTCCAAACTGACCCTTTTTTGATGCAAATTTCCCGTTATGTATGAATTTTCCAAAATAATTTACCAATCCAAGATATGGCCTGAACTCTTGGAAAGACATGGGAGCCAGAGCACCTTTGATCACCCACATTTATCTTCCAACAGATGTAACGCAGTCTTTTGACCCTGCAGCCCAAGTAGGTCACTTGGGGGACCTGGAACGCATACTTTTCCCTCTAAGTGTTCCTTATAAAGTTTCACGGTTATTTGGACATTGTCTAGGCAAATTGGCAACCTGTGGTAGATTTTGAAAAAGGTTCTCCATTGTCCGCTGATAATACACCAAATGGGAGTCTTGTCTATTGGTACAAGTCCTTATGGGTATTAATTGTAGTAAATATCTGTGAATCTGTTTTAAATGCAATTGCAAGTAAGACTGGCTTATGTCCAGCTTCATGAAAGATGCCCCCCCCCCCTGCTGTTAGCTTTGCTTATATATCCTCCATGCGCAGAATTGGGTATTTACTCTGTGGGAAGTGGTTTACCATTTGTTTAAAATCCCCACAAAGACAAGTCGATCCATCAGGTTTTATAATTGGTACAACGAGTGCTGTCTATTCTATGAATTGGATTGCTTTAATGATTCCTTCACTTTCCAGGTTTTTGATTTCTGCCTTTACTTTTGCCCGTGAGGCAGATGGCACTGGGTGGGCCTTGCAGGAGACCTCCAGGTATTCCATTAGGAGTTCACTCAGGCATGCATTTTCTAGTTGAAAAATGTTGAATCAATCTAGGTGAATCTCTCGCAACCAATGTCGCCTGATCAAACTTGGTCCCAAGACGTTTACTACAATCACTGGTAAATGAATCAGCTGCTTTTCATAAATGACCAGAGCCAAAGTTGTACTCTTAATCTGTAAAGGCTCCCTAGTATAGGTTCTCAGTCCATTTGAAGTCTTGCTACAAAGCTGAGGGCTGGAGCCCAGAGAGAATTTCATTAAAAATTGATTCAGCAATCACTGATGTGGCCACATTTTGCCGAGTGCATCTTATGAGAAAATAATCACTTAGGATTGATAGCAGTATGGATTATCAGGTTAAAAAACCCAAATCATTTACAATTTGCCTCTGGCAGAATGTTGAACAGATGTTTAAACTGATTAGGATTAAGGCTGCAGGACTAAGTCAGCTCATTCTAATATAATACTCTGGGGTTCCAGAGTGTAGAATAGCATAGAAGGAGGTTGGGGAGGGCCCTTTTGTAGTGCACTGGTAGTGTCTCTACCTCTGGACTGGGAGGCCTGTGTTCAAGTCCCACCTGGTCCAGAGATGTGTAATGACATCTCTGAACAGATTGGTTGAAAAATTGGTTAAATAAAGGATGAATTAAAGTAACATTTACCAATGACATTAAGTGATCCATGTACAGAGAACCTCAATTATCTGAAAGACATGGGCAGGGAATATTTTGTTCCATTAATCGAATGCCAGATAATCGAATGCTGGATAACATAGTTTAGCTAAGCACAGAGATCTTGCAATCTTGCCAGATAATCCAATATTCAGATAATTGAATATCAGATGATCGAGGTTCCTCTGTAAATACAAGTGTGTCACATTTCTGACTGGATTGTCTTAGGGCCTTCCTATGGTGTGGGGATAGTGTCCCTATCTCTGGACCAGGAGGATTAGGTTCAAATCTCACTTACTGCAGAATGATATCTCTGAGCAGTTTCATCAGAAAAATAGGTTAAATAAATAAAAATGAGAGACTGGGTCTGTTTTGGTTGAGGGTCAGTGTCCCTACCTTTGAAGCAGGAGACCTCGGTTCAAGACTTACCTGATTTGTAATAACACCCCTGTGCAGGTTGTTCAGAAAATATCGACAACCACTACCATCGAAAACCCAACTGGTTCACGAAGCGAAAATTGCTATCCTTACCTGGTCTGGCCTCCAAGTGACTGCAGATCCACAGTAATGTGGTTACCACCCAATCTTGTGAATGAATAAAACCAGAGGAGGGCATTCAAGCCAGATAATTCTGGATTTAGTGTTAAGTAATGAGGCAGACACGATCAGGAATCTTAAGGTGAAGGAACCCCAAGGGATCAGTGACCATAATATGATATGATTTGGGCAAGAGGGTGGCATAGTAGTTAGTGCTGCTGCCTCACATTGCCAGGGACCTGGATTCGATTCCAGTCTTGGGGGACTGTCTGTGTGGAGTTCTCCCCATGCCTATGTGGATTTCTGCTGGGTGTTCCGGTTTCCTCCCACAATCCAAAAAGCTTCAGAAAGCTTTTGATAAAGTCCCACACAGGAGATTAGTGAGTAAAATTAGGGCGCATGGTATTGGGGGCAAAGTACTAGATTGGATTCAAAATTGGTTGTCTGATGGGAAACAAATGGTAGTGATAAACGGCTCCATTTCGGAATGGCAGGCAGTGACCAGTGGGGTACCGCAGGGATCCGTGCTGGGACCACAGCTTTTTACAATATATGTTAATGATATAGAAGATGGTATCAGCAATAACATTAGCAAATTTGCTGATGATACAAAGCTGGGTGGCAGGGTGAAATGTGATGAGGATGTTAGGAGATTACAGGGTGACCTGGACAAGTTAGGTGAGTGGGCAGATGCATGGCAGATGCAGTTTAATGTGGATAAATGTATGGTTATCCACTTTGGTGGCAAGAACAGGAAGGCAGATTACTACCTCAATGGAATCAATTTAGGTAAAGGGGCAGTACAGAGAGATCTGGGTGTTCTTGTACACCAGTCAATGAAGGCAAGCATGCAGGTACAGCAGGTAGTGAAGAAGGCTAATAGCATGCTGGCCTTCATAACAAGAGGAATTGAGTGTAGATGCAAAGAGGTTCTTCTGCAGCTGTACAGGGCCGTGGTGAGACCACACCTGGAGTACTGTGTGCAGTTCTGGTCTCCAAATTTGAGGAAAGACATTCTGGCTATTGAGGGAGTGCAGCGTAGGTTCACGAGGTCAATTCCTGGAATGGCGGGATTACCTTACTCTGAAAGACTGAAGCGACTGGGCTTGTATACCCTTGAGTTTAGAAGACTGAGAGGTGATCTGATTGAGACGTATAAGATTATGAAAGGATTGGACACTCTGGCAGCAGGAAACATGTTTCCACTGATGGGTAAGTGCCGAACCAGAGGACACAGCTTAAAAATATGGGGTAGACCATTTAGGACAGAGATGAGGAGAAACTTCTTCACCCAGAGAGTGATGGCTGTGTGGAATGCTCTGCCTCAGAGGGCAGTGGAGGCCCAGTCTCTGGATTCATTTAAGAAAGAGTTGGATAGAACTCTCAAAGATAGTGGAATCAAGGGTTATGGAGATAAGGCAGGAACTGAATACTGATTAGGAATGATCAGCCATGATTATGTTGAAGGGCTCGAAGGGCTGAATGGCCTACTCCTGCACCTATTGTCTATTGTCCAAAAATGTGAAGTTTAGGTGGTTTGGCCTTGTGAAATTGCCTCCTAATATCCTGAGATGTGGAGGTGAGGTGGATTAACCATGGGATACTCTTTGGAGAGTTGGTGCAGACTTGATGGTGGAATGGCCTCTGTCTACACTGTAGGGATTCAATTATACCAATGATACCAAATCCATCTTGTAGTTTAAGAGGAAAAAGCTTGAATCTGATAATTTGGAGGTGCTGGTGTTGGACTGGGGTGGACAAAGTTAAAAATCACACAACACCAGGTTAAAGTCCAACAGGTTTATTTGAAAATACTAGCTTTCGGAGCACTGCTTCTTCATCAGGTGGTTGTGAAGCAGAATCATAAGACACAGACTTTACAGCAACAGAATTGCAGTGTCATGGAATGTAATATTAAACAAATTTAGCTGAGGTCTTTCATCTTTTAGAATGACCATGTTAGTTTCAGTTACTTAAAAAAAGTTCTATTCTCAAGATAGCTTTTAACAGTAGGTGTCATCTCAGCTCAGATAATGCATTGAAGATGTGAAGTTAAACTCAATGTTAGGTCAAACTGATTCTATTTCTAAAGTGGGAGTTAAAGTTGCATAAGCAAAATAAAATGTAATTCTGCAAGTACAAATTCACCACACAAACTTATATGTGCATGTGTGCAGGGGAGAGTGTGTGCATGTGGGTATGTGCATATGGGGGTATAAGTGTCTGTGTGTGAGAGAGAGAGAGAGAGTGTGTGTGTGTCTGTGTCTGTGTGTATATGTATGTAGTGTAGTGGGGTCACCTGTAGTGTGACATGAACCCAAGGTCCAGGTTGAGGCCATCCCCATGGGTAGCGAACTTGGTTATTTAGTAAATTTGTTTAATATTACATTCCATGACACTGTGATCCGGTTGCTATACTGTTCATGTCTGATGATTCTGCTCCACAACCACCTGATGAAGAAGACATGTTATGTGATAAGCTAGCTATATAAAAGAAGATTGTAAGAATTTGTTTTAGAGAAATAATAGGTAAAAGAGAGGTAAGAGTGGATATTAGACAGCAGGAAAATGAGGCTGGTGAAGTAATAATGAGGAGCAGAGAAATTAATAAGTAACTGAATGGGTACTTTGCATCATGGGAAACACACAAGTAGCAGACCAGAACTTCAAGGGAATTGGAGGTAAAGGTGAGTGTCATGTCCGTCACTAAGGAGAAGGTGCTGGGGAAGCTCAAAGGTCTGAAGGCTGACAAATTATCCAGACTGGATGGACTACGTCCTGCAGTTCTGTAGGAGAGAGCTGAGGAGATTGCAGAGGCATTGGTGGTGATCTTTCAGGAATCATTGGAGTCAGGAGGAGTCCTAGTTGACTGGAAACTAGCTAATGTAACAACCTTGTTTAAGAAGAGAGAGAGGCAAAGCACAGGAAATTATATGCCAGTTAGCCTGACCTTGTTCATTAGTAAGATTTTAGAGTCCAATATTAAGGATGAAATTGTAAAGTACTTGGAGTGCATGGTAAAATAGGGCGGAGCCTGCTCGGCTTCGTCAAAAGGAGGTCATGCCTCACAAATCCGTTAGGATTCTTTGAGGTGTAATAAGCAAGTTAGATAAAGGAGAGCCAGTGGACATGGTCTATTTGGTTTTCCAGAAGGTCTTTGACACGGTGCTGCACAGGTTACTGCTAAGTAAGGTAAGTATGGTTCTCAGCATGGCAGCCAGTAACTAGTGCAGTTACACAGCGATCAGTGTTGGGACCACACCCATTCACATCATACTGGCTGAACTGGCTGAAGGAACTGAGGGCAATGTTGCTAAATTTGAAGATATCAGAAAAAAGGTGGAGAGAAAGGTAGTGTTGATGCAAGGCAGCTCAGAAGGACTTGGACTAGCTAGGCTGTGGGCACAGTGGTGGCAATGAGGAAATACAATGGGCAAAAGTGTGAGGTTATGCACTTTGGTAGTGTTACAAAGCCGAGATTTACACCCCACTGATAATAAAACCCAAAACACCCAGAGCTCACCTCGCCTTGTAATCTGATAGAAGTGTGAGAAGTGATATAACTTACCTCTTACCCCCAATGTGTGGTAAAGGAATGTTTAAGTGAAATGGAATCCTTTCACCCACTCTATAATTAACCAATAAAAATTTATTTATGTAACTTCAACACTGAACAAATTATCAGAACAACAAACTGAGCAGTTTCTCTCTAACTACCTATTCCTGAATAAAACAAGATTTTAATAGTATGCTGTTCCAATAACACAGACCCCACTTAGATAAATCCAAATAATAAGAAAGCGATAAATTAAAATTTAGTCTCTCAAGGTTCACACAGAATAGAACCTCCTGAACTTTCTGTAACTTCTTCCATTGTCATCCTTTGTCTGAAATGCTTTCTCAGTCGGTTTTGCTGATCTTTTTGCCTGGAATATTATCTAAAAGTGCAATGGTACCTTCATGAATGGATAGTGCATTTTTCTGAGAACATGGAGATTACTTATCTCTTCAAATAGCAGCTAGCTTTCTCCTCTCTGTCCGAAATGCAACTTGGTTGTATGATGCAAAATGTTTCAATTTGTCCACTTTAACTGCTGTTCAGATATACATTTTAACTCTAAGCACAGAAAAGGATGCCATCTTTTAAAGGGACCACACAATGCATTCCCCTATTTTACACGCCAACTTCACAACAGTGGGAAGAATAAAGGCATAGACTATTTTCTAAATGGAAAAATCTATCAGAAATCTGAAGCATAAAAGGATTTATGATCTCATTTCAAGATTCTTTAAAGGTTAGCATGCCAGTTCAGTTGACAGTTAGGAAGACAAATGCACTGTTAGCATTATTTCAAGAAGGCTAGAATACAAGAGAAGGGATATAATGCTGAGGCTGTACAAGGCTCTGTTCAGACCGTGTTTGGAATATTGCATGCAGTTTTAGACCTTATATCTTAAGGGAAGATGTGCTGATGTTGGAGAGGATCCAGAGGAAGTTTACAAGAATGATCCTGGGGATGAAGGGCTGATCATATGAGGAGTGGTTGAGGACTCTAGGTCTGTACACAGTGGAATTTAGAAATATGCTGTATATCAGAAACAAAAACAGAGATTGCTGGAAAAGCTTGGCAGGTCTGGCAGCATCTATGGAGAGAATACAAAGCTTACATTTCTGGCTGAGTGACCCTTCCTCAGAACATGTCAGAGGCATGGCTTTTTAGAATTGAAATGAGGAGGAATTTCTTCAGTAAGAGTGTGGCGAATCTATGGAACTCATTGCTACAGAAGGTTGTGGAATCCAAGTCATAGGGTCATAGAGATGTACAGCACGGAAACAGACCCTTCGGTCCAACGTGTCCATACTGACCAAATATCCCAACTTATTCCAGTCCCATTTGCCAGCACTTGGCTCATATCCCTCTAAACCCTTCCTATTCATATACCCATCCAGGTGCCTTTTAAATGTTGCAATTGAACCAACCTCCACCACTTCCTCTGGCAGCTCATTCCACGCATGCACCACCCTCTGCGTGAAAATGTTACCCTTTAGGTCCCTTTTATATCTTTCCCCTCTCACCCTAAACCTATGCCCTCTAGTTCTGGACTCCCCCACCCAGGGAAAAGACTTTGTCTATTTAACCTATCTGTGTTCCTCATGATTTTATAAGCCTCTATGAAATCATTGAGTGTACTTATGCAGAGATAGACAGGTTCTTGGTTAGTAATTGGATCAAAAGTTATAGGTAAAAAGGCAAAAAAATAAAGTTGAGAAACATATCAGCCATGATCAAATGGTGGAGCAGACTGGATGGACAGAATGACTTGGGTTATAGAGTCATAGAGTCACAGAGTCATAGAGGTGTGCAGCATGGAAACAGACCCTTCCGTCCAACCCAATCTAGTCCCACCTGCCAGCACCCAGCCCATAAACTTCCTGTTCATATACCCATCCAAATGCCTTTTAAATGTTACAATTGTACTAGCGTCCACCACTTCCTCTGGCAGCTCATTCCAGACAGGGTTCTTATCATGTTTGTGTCAGCTCTTTGATGGGATGGTCCAATAGTCCCATTCCCTTGCTTATCTGCATCATTCCTGTATTTTTTGTTGTTTTTCAGACTTTCATCTAATTTCCTTTTGAAAGTTATTATTCCTTTGAAGGCAATATATTTCAAATGTTTAAAATTTGTTGCATAAATTAGTATTCTCATCATTGGCCTCTGCGCTCTGCATAGTTATCTTAATCTATGTCCTCTGGTTACTGTTCCTCTAGCTACTGGAAGAAATGTCTCCTAGGGACTCCATCACAATCACTGACATTTCTAAAAAAATCTCCACATTACTATGAATGTTTTAAGGTGAGCAATGCCAGTTGCTTGAGTTTAATATTGGGTGTGATCTTGGATATAATTTGTTGTTGATGAACAACTAACATAGAGTCACAGAGTTATACATCACAGAGTCCAACAAGTCCATGTTGACCATAATCCCAAACTAAATTAATTCCACCTGCCTACTTCTTTCCATATCACTCCACATTTTTCCAATTCATGTACGTATCCAAATGTCTTTTAAACATAATTGTATGTACATCCAGCATTTCCTCAGGAAGCTCACTTCATGCATGAACGACCCTCCGTATGAAAGGTTTGCCCCTCATTGCTTTTTTAAATCCCTCTCCTCTCACTTTAAAAATGTGCACCCCGAGTCTTGATTATAAGGACATGACGTAAGTTCAAGATTTTCTTTGTTTTATGAACACTATAACATTGATCTCATAAGAAAAGAATAATATTTCAGCCACAGAAAGAATAGAATGAAAATTCACTGGAATCATTCCATGAAGAAAGGAAAGAAAATTTATGTTGATGCAGTGATTGGGATGAGGGCCAGGTGGATCTCCCTGAGATGAGATTCCTGATTGGGGTTGTTAGCCGGGGTCATTCAGTTTACCTGGCTGAGAGATATAAACAGAGTTTCCTCACGCTGGGACTGGATCTGAGCTAGCTGGTCAGAGTCCATGTACTGTATCTGATAAATAAACGATAACTTGGTGATGGGATAGCTGCTTCTGTGCAGTTATTTCAGTTTATATAAACATTTTCTAAACAACTTGTTCAGAGATGTTATTACATACTTCTGGCGCATGGGCCTTGAACTCTGGCCTCCGAGGTGATAGAGATAGGCACACTTACCATTGCACCACAAGAAGCCTAAATTATTTCATCAATGGGTTATCTGGTTGATTGAAAGTTTATAATTTTCAGAAATTGAACCTGGGTCAATATGTTGGAAGGCAGCTAGACTCACCACCATACCACCTTTGCTGCAATTTATATTTATATTGTATCATTTACAATCTCAGGATGTCCCAAAGCACTGCACAGCCAATTAGAATCAGGGAGTGGTACAACATGGAAACAAACCCTTCAGTCCAACTTGTCCATGCCAACCAAATATCCTACATTAATCTAGTCCCATTTGCCAGCATTTGATCCATTCCCCTCTAAATCCTTTGTATTCATATACCCATGCAGATGCATTCTAACTGTTGTAATTGTACCAGCCTCCACCACTTCGTCTGGCAGCTCATTCCATGAATGTACTAAACTCTGCATGAAAATGTTGCCCCTTATGTCACTTTGAAATCTTTCCCCCTCACTTTAAACCTATGCCCTCTAGTTTTAGACTCCCCCACCCAGGGAAAAGAGCATGTCTATTCACCCTATCAAATCTCCCTCATGATTTTATAAGCCTCCACATGGTCATCCTTCAGCCTCCGATGCTCCTGGGAAAACAGCTCCAACCTATTCAGCCTCTCCCAATAGCTCAAATCTTCCAACCCTGGCAACATCCTTGTAAGTTCTGTCTGAACACTTCCAAGTTTCACAATATCCTTCCCATAGCAGGGGAGACCAGAATTAATGCAGTATTCCAAAAGTGGCCTAACCAATGTCCTGTACAACCACAACATGACTCTTGACTCCTAAACACAATGCTCTGACCAATAAAGGAAAGCATGCCAAATGCCTTCTTCACTATCCTATCTACCTGGGATTTTACTTTCAAGGAACTATGAACCTCCACTCCAAGATCTCTTTGTTCAGAAACACTCCCAAGGGCCTTACTCTAACTCCTGCCCTGATTTGTCTTTCCAAAATGCAGCACCTCACATTTGTCTAAATTAAACTCCATCTGTCACTTCTCAACCCATTGGCCCATCTGATCAAGATCCTGTTGTACTCTGAGGAAACCTTCTTCGCTGTTCACTATACCTTCAATTTTGGTGTCATCTGCAAACTTACTAACTATTCCTTCTATGCTCACATCCAAATCATTTATATAAATGACAAAAAGTAGTAGACACAGCACCGATCCTTGTGGCACTCCACTGGTCACAGGCCTCCAGTCTGAAAAGCAACCCTCCACCACCACCCTCTATGTTCTATCTTTGAGCATGGTCTATACCAAATGGTTAATTCTCCCTGTATTCCATGTGATCTAACTTTGCTAACCAGTCTATCATAAGAAACCTTGTCCAATGCCTGACTGAAGTACATATAGATCACATCCACTGCTCTGTCTTCATCAGTCTTCTTTGTTACTTCTTCAAAAAATTCAAACGAATTAGTGAGACATGATTTCTCACTCACAAAGCCATGTTGACTATCGCTAAGTAGCCCTTACCTTATAAGTGCATGTAACTCCTGTCCCTCAGGAATTCCTCCAAACAACTTGCCCACTGATGTCAGCCTCACTGGTCTATAGTTCCCTCGATTTTCCTTACCACCTTTCTTAAATAGTGACACCATGTTGGCCAACCTCCAGTCTTCTGTCACCTCACCCATGTATATTGATGATACAAATATCGCAGCAAGGGGCACAGCAATCACTTCCCTAGCTTCCCACAGAGTTCTAGGGTACACCTGATCAGATCCTGGGGTCTTATCCACCTTTCTGCATTTTAAGCCATCCCGCACCTCCTTCTCTGTAATGCGGATATTTTTCAAGATGTCGCTATTTATTTTCCCAAGTTCTTTATCTTCCATATCCTTCTCCACAGTAAACACTAATGCAAAATACTCATTTAGTAACGTATTAAGTACTTATAAAAAACAATCACAGCGCAGCAGCCAGTTTGCTACATCAAACCCCGACAAATAGCAATAAGATAACAACCGGATAACTTTAAAAAAAATTTTGTTTGCAAGATTGGCTGTCTGAATCCTCTGCTTTTCTTGAAAAAAGTGCTAAGGGATCATTTGGGACCATTGTTTAACATGCCATCTGTAACACACTGCACCCCAACAATACAACACTCCCCCTGAACTGATGTGCCAATTTGGAGCTGTGCTCATGTCTTTGGTGTTAAATTAACAGGCTACAGTTATGCAGCAGGGTTTTTAAGAAAATGTACTGATCTGTATTCAAACAGGGAGGTTAGGGGAAGATGTAGTTTTCAATAGATAACTACTAAAGTATTGTTTCAACTGGTGACCAGCAGACATAGTAATTATTAGATTAGATGTCCTGCAGTGTGGAAACAGGCCCTTCAGCCCAACAAGTCCACACTGACCCTCCGAAGAGTAACCCACCCAGACCCATTTCCCTCTGACTTATGCACCTAACACAATGGGCAATTTCCCTTGGCCAATTCACCTGACCTGCACGTTTTTGGACTGGTGGAGGAAACCGGAGCAACCTGAAGAAACCCATACAAACTTATACAAACTCCACACAGAGAGTCGTCTGAGACTGGAACTGAGCCTGGTTCCTTGGCGCTGTGAGGCTGTAGTGCTAACCACTGAGCCACCATACCGCTCGTACATAGATGGATTAAATATCAACAAAATGACAGAACAGGCTAAGATAAAAGGTAGGGAGGAGGGACTTGGGGGAGGGGCGTTGGGAATGCAATAGGTGGAAGGAGGTTAAGGTGAGGGTGATAGGCCGGAGAGGGGTTGGGGGCGGAGAGGTAGGGAAGAAGATTGCAGGTCAAGAAGGCGGTGCTGAGTCCGAGGGTTTGGACTGAGAAAAGGTGGGGGGAGGGGAAATGAGGAAGGTGGAGAAATCTGCATTCACTCCTTGTAGTGGAGGGTTCCTAAGCGGAAGATGAGGGGCTCGTCCTCCAGGCGTCATGTTGCTATGATCTGGCGATGGAGGAGGCCAAGTACTGCATGTCCTTGGCGGAGTAGGAGGGGGAGTTAAAGTGTTCAGCCACGGGGCGGTTGGGTTGGTTGGTGCGGGTGTCCCAGAGGTGTTCTCTGAAATGTTCCGCAAGTAGGCGGCCTGTCTCCCCAATGTATAGGAGGCCAGATTGGGTGCAGTGGATTCAGTAAATGATGTGTATGGAGGTGCAGGTAAATTTGTGATGGATCTCTTGGGGCCTTAGAGGGAAGTGAGGGGGGAGGTGTGGGCGCAAGTTTTGCATTTCTTGCGGTTGCAGGGGAAGGTGCCGGGAGTGGAGCTTGGGTTGGTGGGGGGTGTGGACCTGACGAGGGAGTCGTGGAGGGAGTGGTCTTTCTGGAATGCTGATAGGGGAAGGGAGGGAAATATATCCTTGGTGGTGGGGTCTGTTTGGAGGTGGCGGAAATGGCGAAGGATGATACGATCTATCTGGAGGTTGGTGGGGTGGTAGGTGAGGACCAGTGGGGTTCTGTCCTGGTGGCGATTGGAGGGGCGGGGTTCAAGGGTGGAGGAGCGGGAAGTGGAGGAGATGTGGTGGATAGTATTGTCAACCACGTCAGAGGGGAAATTGCGGTCTTTGAAGAAGGAGGCCATCTGAGTTGTTCGGTATTGGAATTGGTCCTCCTGGGAGCAGATACAGCGGAGACGAAGGAATTGGGAATATGGGATGGCCTTTTTACAGGGGGCAGGGTGGGAGGAGGTGTAATCTAGGTAGCTGTGGGAGTCAGTCGGTTTATAATAAACGTCCATGTTGAGTCGGTCGTCCGAGATAGAAATGGAGAGGTCTAGGAAGGGGAGGGAGGAGTCTGAGACGGTCCAGATAAATTTGAGGTCGGGGTGGAAGCTGTTAGTAAAGTGGATGAACTGTTCAACCTCCTCGTGGGAGCACGAGGTAGCGCCGATACAGTCATTGATGTAGCGGAGGAAAAGGTGGGGCGTGGTGCCAGTGTAGCTGCGGAAGATGGACAGTTCCACATATCCGACATCATTTACTGCATCCACTGCACCCGATCTGGTCTCCTATACATTGGGGAGACAGGCCGCCTACTTGCGGAATGTTTCAGAGAACACGTCTGGGACACCCGCACCAACCAACCCAACCGCCCTGTGGCTGAACACTTTAACTCCTCCTCCCACTCCGGCAAGGACATGCAGGTCCTTGGCCTCCTCCATCGCCAGACTATGGCAACATGACACCTGGAGGAAGAGCGCCTCATCTTCCACCTAGGAACCCTCCAACCACAAGGGATGAATGCAGATTTCTCCACCTTCCTCATTTCCCCACCCCCCAACTTTTCTCAGTCCCAACCCTCGGACTCAGCATCGCCTTCTTGACCTGCAATCTTCTTCCCGACCTCTCCGCCCCCAATCCCTCTCCGGCCTATCACCCTCACCTTAACCTCCTTCCACCTATCGCATTCACAACACCCCTCCCCCAAGTCCCTCCTCCCTACCTTTTATCTTAGCCTGCTTGGCACACCCTCCTCATTCCTGAAGAAGGGCTTATGCCCGGAACATCGATTCTCCTGCTCCTTTGATGCTGCCTGACCTGCTGCGCTTTTCCAGCAACACATTTTTCAGCTCTGATCTCCAGCATCTGCAGTTCTCATTTTCTCCAAAATGACAGAACAGTAATTTTATACGGATGCCTAATTTGATATTAGATTGTTAGAGAATTAACACTCTTACTTGTAAGTTTATAAATAATTTCTAAACATGATAGGGTTTAAAGTCAAGTTTTAGCTTTTCTAGGCACTAAATGTAATTATAACAATTGTTACTTACAAAGAAAATGAATATTTACAGCACAGGAGGCCATTCAGTCTGTTCTGAATGCACTGGTTGTCTGTGTGCGCGGTGCTCCTAATGCCACTCACTTGTTTTTTTTTCTGTAGCCCTACAATTTATTACTCTTCAGACAATGATTAAAATCTTTGTTGAAAGCAACAATTGAATCTGTCTTCACCTAACTCTTAGCCAGTTCATTCCAGATCTTAACCACTTCCTGCATGAAATGTTTTGCCTCGTGTCACTGTTGCTTCTTCTGCCAATCAGCTGAAATCAGTGTCCCTAGTTTTCAATTCTTCCACTAAATTAGGTTTCTCTTTCTCTCTCTCCTCAATGCAGACCCTCATCATTTAAATACGTCAATCAAACCCCTGCCAATAGAAAACAATCCCAACTTTTCCAATAGAGTCATAGTTATAGAGATGTACAGCATGGAAACAGACCATTTGGTCCAACTTGTCCATGCTAACCCGATATCTCAACCCAACCTAGTCCCACCTGCCAGAACTCGGCCCATATCCCTTCAAACCCTTCCTATTCATATATCCATCCAGATGCCTTTTAAATGCTGCAATTGTACTAGCCTCTACCACTTCCTCTGGCAGTTCATTCCATTGCGTGAAACAATTGCCTCTTTGGTCTCTTTTATATCTTTCCCCTCTCAACCTAAAACTATGCCCTCTAGTTCTGGACTTCCCCACCACAGGGAAAAGACTTTGTCTATTTATCCTATGCATACCTCTCATGATTTTATAAACCTCTATAAGGTCACCCCTCAGCCTCCGACGCTCCAGGGAAAACAGCCCCAGCCTATTCAACCTTCCCCTATAGCTCAAATCCTCCAACCCTGTCAACATCCTTGTAAATCTTTTCTGAACCCTTTCAAGTTTCACAACATCTTTCCGTTAGGAAGGAGACCAGAACTGCATGCAATATTCCAACAGTGGCCTAACCAATGTCCTGTACAGCCGCAACATGACCTCCCACTCCTGCACTCAATACTCTGACCAATAAAGGAAAGCATACCAAACGCCTTCTTCACTATCTTACCTACCTGCGACTCCACTTTCAAGGAGCTATGAACCTGCACTCCAAGGTCTCTTTGTTCAGCAACACTCCCTAGGACCTTACCATTAAGTGTATAAGTCCTGCTAAGGTTTGCTTTCCTAAAATGCAGCACCTCGCATTTATCTAAATTAAACTCCGTCTGCCATTTCTCAGCCCATTGGCCCATCTGATCAAGATCCCTTTGTAATTTGAGGTAACCTTCTTCACTGTCCTCCAATTTTGGTGCCATCTGCAAACTTACTAGCTATAACTCTTATGCTCACATCCATATCATTTATATAAATAATGAAAAGGTCCTTGTGGAACTCCACTGGTCACTGGCCTCCAGTCTGAAAAGCAACCCTCCACCACCATTCTCTGTCTTCTACCTTTGAGCCAGTTCTGTATCCACATGGCTAGTTCTCCCTTTATTCCGTGAGACCTCACCCTGTTAACCAGTCTCCCATGGGGACCCTTGTCGAACGTCTTACTGAAGTCCATATGGATCACATCTACCAGGTCACATTGACCCTCATCAATCCTCTTTGTTACTTCTTCGAAAAACTCTATCAGGTTTGTGAGACATGATTTCCCATGCATAAAGCCATGTTGACTATCCCTAATCAGTCCTTGTCTTTCCACATACTTGTACATCCTGTCCCTCAGCATTCCCTCCAACAACCACCGACGTCAGGCTCACTGGTCTATAGTTCCCTGGCTTGTCCTTACAACCTTTCTTAAACAGTGGCACCACTTTATCCAAGAAAGTTTCTCATCTCTGGAACAGTTATCGTGAACATAATAAATCTTGTAGCGAAAAAGACACCAGTCCATGCACCACTGTTGCTGACACCTGAAAGAAAAACAAAATACTGAAGAAATTCAGTAGTGTGGCAGCATCTACAGAGAGAAAATGCAGTTAACCTTTGAGACTAATACGACCTTTTTCAAAGAACTCTCCAAAGGAGTGTCATACTGGACTTGAAAAGTTAATTGTTTCTCTCTCTACAGATGCAGTCAGACCTGCTGAGTTTCTCCAGCATTTTCTGTTTTTCTCTCAGATCTGCAGCATCTTCAGTATTTTGCTTTTTGTTGCTGACACCTTTTGGGTTGATGGCAGGGGGTTAGAATGTGGAAGTTCCAGTGAGTTTACTTTGCTGGGTTAGGTTTACACATGCTGTCAATATGCTATACACCCCGTAGGTGAAATTACACCGTCAGGTCTTCATTCTCTCCCAAATGCTCATCACAGAGACCCTTGCACTGGAAGTTACATCACTTGGGTGCTTTCAGAGTTGTCCTTCCCCAGACATACACACCAGGCAGCAGCATTGAGAGACGTTGTGCACATAATCACAGTCCTTCTGATGCATTCAAACCATGAAAATGAACTCTTTTCATTTATGTTCTGTCCTTGTACTGGGAATTTCTTAGTTTCCTGGTTGATTTAGTTAATGGAAAAAGTGTTCTTAATCCAAGGATCATGGGTTCAAGTGCCATGTGGGGTAATCAGTTATTTTCTGAAATCACCAAAAAGCGTCCTTAAAAAAGATAGTACAAACAATTCTCCTTTAAGTACATTGAAAGTTACATTTGAATATTATTTACTGAAATGAGCTATCACTCAGTAAATTCATATACATAATGCTTTGACCTTCTATTCTAAATTTTCTCAAGATTTGTATTGTCTTAATCAAATTCTATTTAGAATTCCATGTACATAATATAAACATGATCCTCATCAACCCTCTCTTTTATCTCATTAAAAGCCTTAAACAAGATTGTTTAGACAGCTTTCATTTTAACAAATCCATGTAGACATTCCTGAATTAATTCACATTTTCCAGTGCATTTTCTTTTACTCATTCATAAGATGTGGTTGGTGCTGGCTTGGTCGCATTTATTTTCCATCTTTTCCCTAGCTGCTAACAGTTCTAATGAAGAGTCACTAGATTCAAAACATTAACTTTGCTTTCTTCCTACAGATACTTCCAGACCTGTTAGGTTTTGCTAGCAATTCCTGTTTTTGTTTTAGATCTCCAGTACCTGCAGATCTTGTTTTATTTATTTCCCATCCCTCATTAGTCTCTTGAGAAGGTGGTGGTGAACGGTGGACTTGAACTGTACTCCATTTGGTGCAGGTGCACCCACAAAGCTATGAAGGAAATTTTGCCTCAGATTATTGTTTATAAAAATCTCCTCACTGCCATGGTTAAAATCTGAGGCTGGGGTTGCTGGGTTTATCTTTACAGTATTTTTTGAACAAAGGTGTAACATTTGAATTCATATGTGCCTCCAGAACTTCTACTGTTACTTCATAAACTATCCTTCAGTAGAAACAAAAAACAGAAATTGCTGGAAAAGCTCAGCAGGTTTGGCAGCATCTGTGGAGACAAATCGGGGTTAACATTTTGGGTCAAGTGACCACTTGTCAAAAGGGTCTTTAAATAGATCACTTCAGGTCCTGGTGACTTAGCAACTTCCATCTAGCCAGTCTATTTTATCGATTTTCATCTATTCCAGTGTGCCAACTATTCTTCTTTCTTTTTCATTCAAGGGATGTTGGCCTCACGGGCAATGTGACCATCTCTAAAGCTGCCTAACAGTCGATTAGGTGTACCTACAACATTTTGTGGGAAAGAGTTCCAGGATTTTGACACAGCAACTGTGAAGGAATGGTGACATATTTCCGAATCTGGATGGTGAATGGCTTGGAGTGGAGGTGATATTCCCATGTATCTACTTCCCTTGTCCTTCCAGTGGTCATGGATTTGGAAGGTGCTGTTTAAGGATATTTGGTGAATTTCTGCAGTGCATCTTGTAGATTGTATACATTGCTGCTACTGTGCTTTATTGCTGGAGTGAGTGAATGTTTATAAATGTGGTGCCAAACTAGTGGGCTGTTTGTCCTGGATTGTGTTAGTTTTCTTGAGTGTTGTTGAAACCGCACTCCTCCAGGCAAGTAGATAACATTCCATCACTCTCCTGACATATGCCTTGTAGGTAGTGAATATGCTTTGAGGAGTTAGGAGTTGAGTCATTTGCAACAGGATTCCTAACCTCTGCTGCTCTTGTAGCCACAGTGATGTCATGAGGTAGCCACAAACAAGTCCTTTGTGCCACACATGACTCCAACCAATGGAAAGCTTTCCTCAGAAATCCCATTAATTCTAGGTTTGCTAGTGTTCCCTGTCATGCTCAATGTAAAACCTTCCCTTGTCGTCAAAAACAGTCCCTCTGATCTCCCCTCACATGAAATGTGCAGGACACATTTGGACTGACAGCACCTAACTTGATAAATATGACACCTGTGCTGGGAGGTTTGGAAATTTTCAGAATTAGCAAATTATTCTATCAGTAGAAAGAGGGAAGATGTGATGAATGGGACACGATATGGACATGATGCATAGATAAGAGTCATGTTTCAGAAAAAGGTCTTTTCCACAGAGAGAAACCTTGCATGAAATTCACCAAAATTGACACTTAACCAATTTCTGGTAAAATTCACCCTAATTCAAGGCAGAAATGTGTATAGTCCTCTGATTCCCAGGAATTGTCACAGAAATCAGTGTAGAGGACACTTGTAAAAGCTGAATCCTCTGTTTCACTGCAATAGTATCCCAGTAAGATACATGATCTAAATGCCCAAAATCTCTTTCAGGAGCTTTGGAATGAAGGTGAGTGTGTATGCAAAATGTGTGAGGGGCACAATGTGGTAGGTAACTGGATGAGGAATTGAGTGCAGCGGGTTCAGATCAGTTTGGTGGATCTGAGTTAATATGGGGATGTTGGGTAGTGGGCACTACTCAGTAAAGAGTGTAATTGGAGGGGGGTGAGGGTAGTTTGGGTGAATGGGTATAGTGCAAACAGGATATTCAAGGCTTAAAGTTTTTTTGGGTAGCAGAGGGCTAGTCAGTATGTGCTAGCCAAACGTTCAGTGTAGCAGTCAGTTTGGGGGTTGGTTGGTTTGGGAGGATTTGGAAGGTAGTCGAGTTGGGAGGGGAGTTTTGGAGAGAGGGTGTCAGTTGGTTCAGTTTGAGAAATAGTTGGGAGGATGGTAGTCAGGGTTGGGCAGTCGGGGAAGGGGTCAATAGTGGGGAGTTGGAAAAGCCAGATGTATATAACTCAAGAGTTAAAACTCTTTTATTTATCCATGCATCATTTCCTGGTAACTATCCAGGCAAGTTGGAATGCTTTGAAGGCTCTGACTCCAATTCAGATCTGGAAACCTTTTTAGAGAGTTTTGCCTGCAGGGAATTGGTCATTGGAAGTTTAAGCTTGCATCGTGTTGGGACTTCCTGATATCCCAGTTCCTGTTTTATGGGACACATCCAGTCTGATGATCTAGACTGGAAGTGCTGGGCACATGCCACAGATTGTGAGCAGAAGAAAGTGTAGGGTGAATCTTAATGTAATTTAAATCTAATCTAAAACAAAGAACTGCGGATGATCTGAAATGAAAACAGCGATTGCTGGAGAAAATCAGGAGGTCTGGCAGCATCTGTGGACAGAAAGCAGAATTAGCATTTTGAGTCCAGTGACCCTTGTTCAGAACTGAATAGTTCAGCTGGAACTCTGCTCATCTTATTTCCCTCTCACTTTAGTTATACAAGAATTCATGTTCTCCATGACAATCAATTAAAGGACTTCAGTTTGGAAAGCAATCACTTTGCTTAACTTGACTCGCTAATTTTCTAGTTTGCAGGTGTCTTTTCAAGGCCAGCGTTAGCTGAATTTCTTATCAGCAAGGACAGTCCTTGTTTGTTCTGTTTCTTTGTAGAGATGTTATCAGCTTGACCTTTCTCACAGTAATTCTTTTTGATTCAAACTGCCCTTCTCATAGAAATGTTCTTAAATAGCAAAGATTAATTATAAAAATGAACTACTTGCTAACAGAAATTTTAAATCAGAACTGGCTGTTATGGCAGAAGCTGCAATAACATTTAAGGGGAACTGGATTGGAAAAGCGGAAAATAATGCAGGGAAAAGGCAGGGAATGGGGCATTGACAAAGACGTGATCGGCCAATGTGCTGCTAATATCACTTGAAGGGAGGTGTTGTAGGCCTAATGGTATTATTGTTGAAAAGTCTAGTGCTGGAAAAGCACAGCAGGTCAGGCAGCATCCCAGGAGCAGGAGAATCATTGTTTTGGGCATCCCAGGATTCCTGATGAAGGGCTTTTGCCCAAAACATTGATTCTCATGCTCCTTGGGGTACCTATTCCCTTCAGCGCGTCACTCGCACATTCCCGTCAGGGCCTCTGTGGCGGGCTGTTGGCGGCGGTTTAAAGTGCCTGACCTGCTGTGCTTTTCCCACGGCACACTTTTCAACTCTGATCTCCAGCATCTGTAGTCCTCACTTTCTCCTAATGTTATTATTACTAGACTATTAATCCAGACACCCAGGTAATATTTTAATTTGATTTGATTTATTATTGTCACATGTACCACGATACAATGAAAAGTATTGTTATGTGTGCTATAATTACAGAAGAGTAATAGAACAGAATGCAGAATATAGTGTTACAGCTACAGAGAATGTTTAGCCGAATATTAATATGTGAGAGATCCATTCAAATGTCTGATAACAGCAGGGAAGAAGCTGTTCTTAAATTTGATTTAGATTCATACAGCGCAGAAAGACCTTTCCACCCATCACGTTTGCACTGACATAACTACCACTAAAACTGTGCTAATCCCAATTTCCTGCACTTGCCCCATATCCTTTAATGTTATGATATTTGAAGTGCTCATCCAAATGTTTTTTAAAGGTTGTAAGATTTCTGGTCACCACCAATTTCCCAGGCAGTGCATTCCAGATTCGCACCATCTGCAAAGTGAAAACATTTTTTTTCCCAAATCCTCTCCTCACCTCCTGCCTTTTCCCCTAAAATGATGTCCTCTTGCGACTGACCCCTCAACCAAGGGGAACAGCTGCTCATTATTCACCCTGTCCATACCCCTTAATCTTACACACCTCAATCATGTCCTCCTCAGTCTTCTCTGATCTGGAAAAAACAATCCAAACCTACCCAGCCTCAATTGTGGCTCAATTTCTCCATCACAGGCAACATCCCTGTGAATCTCTGCTGTCTCCCCTCCAGCGCTATCACATCCTTCCTGTAGTGAGGTGACCAGAACCTGCACTCCAGTTGAGGCCTGACCAATGCTCTGTACAATTTCACCATTACCTCCTTGCTCTTATTCTCTATGCCACAATTAATAAAAACAAGTGTCTCATATGCTTTCTTAACTATTGTATTCGTGTGCTCTGCTGACTTCAGGGATCTGTGAATAATTACCCCAAGATCTGTCTGTTCACTTAAGCTACTCAATGTCCTGCCATCATTAAATATTTCCTCATCTTGTTTTGTCTTCCAAAGTGCATCATCTCACACTTATCGAGGTTAAACACCATCTGTCACTAGTCTGCCCAACTGACCAACCCATCTATATCCTCCTGTAACCTATAACCATCTTCTTCACTATTGTCCACTTTACCAATCTTGGTGCCATCTGCAAATTTGTTTAACATCCCTCCCACATTTTCATCTATATCATTTATGTACATAACAAACAGTACGGGTGCCTGTAATAATCCCTGTGGTACACTACTAGACACTGACCTCCAGTGACTCAAACAGCCTTCTACCACTACCCTATGTGTCCTATTACTAGGCCCCTTTCTGATCCATCTTGCTGCATTTCTCTCAATTCCATGTTCTTCACCCTTCTTAATCAGTGACCCATGTGCAACCTTGTCAAAAACCTTGCTTAAATCCATAAAAATTGCAGCAATTGAACTTTCCTCACCCACACACTTGATCACATTTTCAAAAATTTCTAACAAATTTGTTAGGCATGACCTCCCTCTGACAAAGCCAGAATGACTATTTAATTAACCCATGCCTTTCCAAGTTGGTATTAATTCGCTCCTTCAGAATTTTTTCCAAAAGCTTTCCTACCACTCATGTGAGACTTGTCGTTCTGTAATTTCCTGGCTCATCTCTACCACCCTTCTTAAAAAGTGGAACCATATTTGCCAACCTCCAGACTTCTGGCACTTCCCCCATGGCCAGAGGGAAATTAAACATTTGGGTCAGAGCCACTGCAATTTCCAGCTTCACCTCCCACAGTAGCCCTGGATGCAATTCATCCAAGCCAGCGGATTTGTCTGTTCTTAAGCCTGACAGAGTCTCCAATAACTCTCGATTTCGTATGTCAAACTTTCCAAGCTCTTCACCACCCCTTTTCCTGAATTCCACACTTATGTTCTCCTTTGCTAAAGTGAAGACCAAAGAGATGTATTCATTCAACACCCTTCCAATATCCTGTGCCTTTGCACATAGGCCCCTAGTGGTCCCTGCTCTTTCCCTCGTTAACATCTTCCCTTCATGTGTTTTCACACTTGTGTATCTTCTGCCCAATGGAAGAGAGTGGAAAAGTGTATAACGGGGATGAGAGGGGTCTTTGATTATGTTAGCTGCTTTCCCAGAGAGTGGTGGGTGTGTGGAATGCACTGCTAGCAGTGGTAGTAGACTCAGAGACACTGGGGACATTTAAGTGACTGCTGGACAATCACATGGACGGCAGTAAATTGTGGGGTGGGTAGGTTAGGTTAATTGCTGGGCACAACATAGTGGGAAGTATTGATGGAGTCAATGGATGGAGTGGTTTGTGTGATGGAGTGGACTGTGTTCACAACTGTGTAATTTCTTGCGGACTTAGGCAGAGCATTGCCATACCAAGCTGTGATTCATCCAGATGGGATGCTTTCTATAATGCATCTATAAAAATTGGTAAATGTCATTGTAGACATGCTGAATTTCTTTAGCCTTCTGAGGAAGTAGAGGTGTTGATATGCTTTAGAACATAGAACATAGAAAAATACAGCACAGCCCTTTGGCCCATAATGTTGTGCCGAGGTTTAATCCGAATGTAAAATATAGTAACTTAACCTACGCACCCCTCAACTCACTGCTATCCATGTGCATGTCCAGCAGTCGCTTAAATGTCCCCAATGACTTTGCTTCCACCACTTTAACTGGCAATGCATTCCATGCATTCTTAACTCTCTGCATAAAGAACCTACCTCTGATGTCTCCTTTATGCCTTCTTCCTAATATCTTAAAACTATGACTTCTCGTACCAGTCAATCCTGCCCTGGGGAAAACTCTCTGGCTATTGACTCTATCTATTTCTCTCATTATTTTGTACACTCAATCAGGTCTCCTCTCTTCCTCCTTCTCTCCAGAGAGAAAAGTCCAAGCTTATTTAACCTTTTTTCATATAGCAAACCCTCCAGTCTAGGCAGCAACCTGGTAAACATTCTTTGCACCCTCTCCAAAGCCTCTGTATCTTTCCTATAGTAGGGCGACCAGAACTGGACACAATATTCCAAGTGTGGTCTCACCAGAGACTTGTAGAGCTGCAGCAAAACTCGATCCTCCTGTTAATGAAAGCCAAAACACCATATGCTTTCTTAACAACCCTATCTACTTGGGCGGCAACTTTGAGGGATCCATGTACTTGCACACCCAGATCCCTCTGTTCCTCCACTCTGCCAAGAATCCTGTCTTTAATCCTATATTCAGCATTCGAGTTCGACCTTCCAAACTGCATCACTTTGTATTTACCCAGGTCGAACTCCATCTACCATTTCTCAAACCAGCTCTGTATCCTGTCTATGTCATGCTGCAGCCTGCAGTAGCCCTCTAAACTATCGATGACACCTCCAACCTTTGTGTCATCTGCAAATTTACTAACCCACTCCTCAACCTCCTCATCCAAATCATTTATAAAAACTACAAAGAGCAGAGGCCCAAGAACAGAGCCCTGTGGGACCCCATCAACACTGACCTCCAGGCAGAATATTTTCCATCTACAACCACTCTCTGCCTTCTGTCAGCCAGCCAAGTGTGAATCCAGATAGCCAAATCTCCCTGTATCCCATACTTCCTGACTTTATGAATGAGCCTACCATGGGGAACCCTATCAAATTGCTGAAATCCATATACACCACATCCACTGCTCTACCGTCATTTACCTGTCTTGACACCTCCTCAAAGAACTCAATAAGATTTGTGAGGCATGACCTGCCCCTCACAAAGCCATGCTGACTGCCTTTAATCACACTATGCTTTGCCAAATAGTCATAAATCCTATCCCTCAGAATTCTTTCCACAACTTTGCTGACACAGATGTAAGACTGACTGGTCTGTAATTGCTAGGGATTCCCTATTACCCTTCTTGAAAAGTAGAACAACATTCGCCTCCTTCCAATCTTCCGGTACGACTCCCGTGGAGAGTGAGGAGGCAAATATCCTCGCCAGTGGCTTAGCAATCTCCTTTCTCGCTTCCCGGAGCAGCCGAGGATAAATCTGGTCTGGCCCTGGGAACTTATCAATCTTAATGTTTTCCAAAATTTCTAGCACATCAACTTCATCAATCTTGATCTGGTCAAGACGGTATCCTAGCTCCTCTAAGTTTTCATTTATAACAAGTTCCCTTTCCTTGGTGAAAACCAAAGCAAAAAACTCATTTGGGGCTTCCCCCATCTGCTCAGACTCCATGCACAAGTTCCCTCTGCTATCCCTGAACAGCCCTACCTTCTCCCTGAGCATTCTCTTATTCCTCACGTATGAGTAAAATGCCTTTGGGTGCTCCCTAATCCTTCCTGCCAAGCCTTTTTCGTGCCCCCTCCTGGCTCTCCTTAGTCCATTTCTGAGCTCTTTTCTAGCAAGCCTGTAATCATCTAATGCTGTGCTAGATCCTTGCTTCTTCCACCTTATGTAAGCTGCCTTCTTCCTTTTGACGAGAAATTCCTCTGTTCTCGTCATCCAAGTTTTCTTAATCTTACCCCTTCCTACCTGTCTCAGAGGAACAAATTTGTGCATCACTCGCAACAACTGATTAGATTAGATTAGATTAGATTACTTACAGTGTGGAAACAGGCCCTTTGGCCCAACAAGTCCACACTGCCCCGCCGAAGCGCAACCCATCCATACCCCTACATTTATCCCTTACCTAACTGTACGGGCAATTTAGCATGGCCAATTCACCTGACCTGCACATCTTTGGACTGTGGGAGGAAACCGGAGCACCCGGAGGAAACCCGAGCAGACACGGGGAGAACGTGCAAACTCCACACAGTCAGTCGCCTGAGGCGGGAATTGAACCCGGGTCTCTGGCGCTGTGAGGCAGTAGTGCTAACCACTGTGCCACCATGCCGCTCCTTAAATAGTCTCCACATGTCTGCTGTGCCCTTTCTGTGGAATAATTGCTCCCAGTCTGTACTACCCAACTCCTGTCTGATAGCATCATAATTTCCTTTTCCCCAATTAAATATTTTCCCTCGGTAACTGCTCCTTTCACTCTCCAAGGCTATGTGAGGCAGTTGTGATCACTTTCACCAAAGTGCTCTCCCACTGCAAGATCTGACACCTGTCCTGGCTCGTTGCCAAGCACCAAATCCAAAATGGCCTCTCCCCTCGTCGGTCTGTCTACATACTGAGCAAAGAAACCCTCCTGAACACACCTGACGAAAACGGCTCCATCCAACCCATCTGCACTTAGGAGGTTCCAGTCGATATTGGGAAAGTTGAAATCACCCATAACAACAACCCTGCTACTTTTGCATTTTTCCAGATTCTGCCTGCCTATGAGACCTTCAATCTCTCTACTGCTATTAGGTGGTCTGTAGAAAACCCCTAATGAGGTGGCTGTTCCCTTGCTGTCCCTAACTTCCACCCATACTGACTCAGTAGACAAACCTTCCTCAACAACCTTCATTTCTGTAGCTGTGATGCACTCTCTGATTTGCAATGCTGCACCCCCTCCTCTTTTTCCACCCTCCCTGTTCTTTTTAAACGTTCTAAACCCTGGAGCATCAAGCAACCATTCCTGCCCCTGCGAAACCACCCCTCCGATATGGCCACAGCATCGTAGGCCCAAGTACTGATCCATGCTCTAAGTTTGTCACCCTTATTCCGGACACTCCTTGCATTAAAGCAGACACACTTTAACCGATCCCTATGTTTCATCGCGTGAGAAACCTTCCTGATAGTTTCAATATATCCTGTCACTGCCCTGTCTGCAACTGACCCCCTCTCAGACATGTGGCTCTGATTCCCAACCCCCTGCCAAACTAGTTTAAAACCCCCCGAATCACACGAGCAAATCTTCCACCCAGGAATTTGTACCCCTTCAGTTCAGGTGCAACACATCCTTCTTGTACAGGTCTCACCTTCCCCAGAAGGTATCCAATGATCTAGGTATCTGAAGCCCTCCCTCCTGCAACAGCCTTGCAGCCACGTGTTAAGTTGCATTCACTGACTGTTCCTCACCTCACTATCTCGTGGCACCGGTAGCAAACCTGAGATCACTACTCGTCCTGCTCTTCAGATTCCAACCTAACTCTCTGTAGTCAGTTTCAGATCCTTAATCCCTTTTCTGGCTATATAATTGGTGCCAAAATGTACCACGACTTCTGGCTGCTCACTCTTCCCCTTCAGAATCTTGTAAACCCGAATGGCAACATCCCGGACCCTGGCACCAGGGAGGCAACATTTCTTCCGGGAGTCCCGTTCCTGACCACAAAACCTCCTGTCAATCCATCTAACTATTGAGTCCCCTACAACTAGCGCTTTTCTATTCTTCCCCTTTCCCTTCTGAGCCACAGTGCCAGGCTCAGTGCCAGAGACCTGACAACTATGGCTTTCCTTTGGTAGGCTGTCCCCACCAGCAGTATCCAAAACGGTATACTTATTGCTGAAGGGAACGGCCACAGGGGACCCCTGCTCTGGCCATCGGTTCCCTTTTTTCCCCCTGACTGTAACCCAGCTGTCTTTATCCTGTGTCTGGAAAGTGACCACCTCCCTGTACATCCTCTCAATTTCCCCCTCAGCCTCCCGGATGATCCGTAGTTCATCCAGCTCCAGCTCTAGTTCCCTAACTCGGTTTTCGAGGTGCTGGAGTTGGGTGCACTTCCCGCAGATGTAGTCAGCAGAGGCATGTGAAGTGTCTCTCACCTGCCACATTCTGCAGGAGGAACATGCAACTGCCCTAATGTCCATAACCCGTTACTCTTATAGCCCGCACAGAACTAAACAAAAGAAGAGAAGAAAAAAAAAGAAACCTGAAAACTCACCTAGTTTACAGACTCTTGGTAAGGTTAGAGGAGATGGGTGGGAGGGAGGCCATACGGTGTAGGGTTTTGTGTTTAGATCTCACCCACTTAAAACTGCCCAGAAATCCTTCACTCCTCCCTTGCACCTCTAGGCAAATGGAGGCCCCGACGCCTGAAGTAAGGTTTTTAAACGGTTAGACTCACCTTCCCAGAAGTCCTTTGCTCCTCCCTTGCTTTCTTGACCATAGCATTGACCTGAATGGACCCAGACAGATTGCTGGTGATATTTACACCAAGGAACTTGAAAATCGACCATCTCCACCTCAGCATCACTGATATACACAAGGATGTGTTCTCTAAGTTGATGACGAGCTCCTTTGTTTTGCTGACATTGAGGGAGAGATTGTTATCTTTACACCATGCCACTGAGTACTCTATCTCTTTTCTAAACGCTGTATCTTTCTTGTTCAAGATTCGACCCACTGCGGTGGTGTCATCAGCAAACTTGGAATAAGAGCAGATTTGGCCACATATTCGTGAATGTATAAGGAGTATAATAAAGGGCTAAGTATGCAACTTTGCAAGGCACTGGTTCTGAGGATCATTGTCGAGGAGTTGTTGCCCTGTCCTAGGTTTGAATGCTGTCATGGTAGACAGTAGAATTGGATTCAATAATAGTCTGGAATGAAGATGACCATGAAACCATTGCTGATTGTCAGAAAAAAATCCACCTGGTTCACTAATGTCCTTTCGGGAAGGAAACTGCCGCCCTTACCTGGTCCAGCCTGCATGTGATACAGGATTCACAGCAATGTGGTCAACTCTTAAATATACCAAGTAGGAATGGGCAATAAATACAGGTCTGGCCAGTGGTGCTCTTCCCTAATCATCCTGTGAATGAAAAAAAAGGGTCAGCATACTCCTGAGTTGCACTGCCACATTTTGACATTGATGAAACAACAAAACACAATTTTAAAAGACCTTTGAGGTAGTTCAAGGCTCTTTCTCCACTACTTATTCAGATGATTGTATAAAAAGCAAGTGGGTAACTAGAGAAAGGATTGGTCCACTAAAGGATAATGAAGGAAGGTTGTGTGTCGAACCTGAGAGAATGGGTGAGATTCTGAATAGTTACTTCGCATCAGCGTTCACTGAGGAGAGGGACATGATGAATGTTGAAATTAGAGATAGAAGTTTGATTACTCTGGATCACGTTGACTTAAGTAGGGAAGATGTGTTGGATAGGCTAGAGGTTATTAAGGTGGACAAATCCCTAGGATTGGATGGGATCTATCCCAGGTTGCTGAGGGAGGCGAGAGAGGAAATAGCTGGGGCTCTGAGAGATATCTTTGCAGCATCCTTAAACACAGGTGAAGAGCCGGAGGACTGGAGTGTTGCTCATGTTGTCCCCCTGTTCAAGAAGGGTAGTAAGGATATTCCAGGTAACTACAGACCCGTGAGCCTGACTTCAGTGGTGGGAAAGTTGGTGGAAAAGGTACTGAGGGATAAAATCTATTTATATTTGGAAAAGAATGGACTTATCAGTTATAGGCAACATTGTTTTGTGCCGGGGAGATAATGCCTTATCAACTTAATAGAGTTCTTTGAGAAAGTGACTAAGTTGATAGATGAAGGAAGGGCTGTAGTTATCATATACATGGTCTTTAGTAAGGCGTTTGATAAGGTTTCCCATGGTAAACTAATGGAGAAAGTGAAGTCACATGGTGTGCAGGGTGTTCTAGCCACGTGGATAAAGAACTGGTTGAGCAACAGGAGACAGAGAGTAGTAGTTTCTCAAAATGGAAAAAGGTGACCAGTGGTGTTCTACAGGGATCAGTGCTAGGGCCACTGTTGTTTGTGATATACATAAATTATCTGGAAGAGGGCACTGTTGGTATGATCAGCAAGTTTGCAGATGACACAAAGATTGGTGACGTAGCAGAAAGCATAGGGGACTGTCAGAGAATACAAGAGAATATAGATAGACTGGAGGGTTGGGTGGAGAAGTGGCAGATGGAGTTCAATCCAGGCAAATGTGAGGTGATGCATTTTGGGAAGTTCTAGAACAAATTATACAGTGAATGGAAGAGCCTTGGGAAAAGTTGATGAGCAGAGTGATCTGGGAGTTCAGGCCCATTGTACCCTGAAGGTTGCTGCACAGGTGGATAGAGTGGTCAAGAAGGCATACAGTATGCTTACCTTCATCGGACGGGGTATTGAGTATAAGAGCTGGCATGTCATGTTAAAATTGTACAAGACTTTGGTTCAGCCGCATTTAGAATACTGTGTACAGTTCTGGTTGCCACATTACCAAAAGGATGTGGACGCTTTGGAGAGGGTGCAGAGAAGGTTTACGAGGGTGTTGCCTGGTATGGAAGGTGCTAGCTATGAAGAGAGGTTGAGTAGGTTAGGATTGTTTTCATTAGTAAAAAGGAGATTGAGGGGGGACCTGATTGAGGTTAACAAAATCATGAATCAGGGTAGATATAGATAAGCTTTTTCCCAGGATGAAAGATTCAGTAACGAGAGGTCATGCTTTCAAGGTGAGAGGTGAAAAGTTTAAGGGGGATACATGCAGCAAGTACTTTACACAGAGGGTGGTAGGTGCCTGGAACGTGTTGCCAGCAGAGGTAGTATAGGCAGGCACGGTCGCTTCATTTAAGATGCATCTGGATAGATGCATGAGTAGGTGAGGAGCAGAGAAATACAGATGCTTAGAAATTTAGTGGATTTAGACAGTGGATTTGGATCGGCACAGGCTTGGAGGGCCGAAGGGTCTGTACCTGGGCTGTAAATTTTCTTTGTTCTTCTTTGTTTTTTATGATCATCGTAATGATTACCATTGCATAAACAATGTTCCTATTTCTTTAAACTGTCCATCTGGATGGCTCACTCTGAATCCCTCTGACCTTGTACAACTACCATCTACCTCTGGCTGTACCTTTTTTCTCAATTTCTACTGGACTGTGTGAAATCTTGTATTTTTTGCCACACTTCTCCAAGTGTTTCCCCATCCCTCTTACAGACACTTGTGCTGAGTTCTGATTAACCCACTGGTATCAATGGTGCCCATTTATTACATATGACAGGTTACTATTCTTCATTGGTGAATCTAGACAGTGAGGTGAAAAATGTATAGTGCATAGTTACAATGGTGGTTGCCTTCACTAGTGTCCTCCTCACTGAGCCCCACATCTCCTTACACAGGGAAAATGGCAGCACTTGTTTGTTTGCATGCCACTGTTTTGGCATGATACCCAAAAAGGTCAGTGACTGAACAGCACGACTTCCTCTCAAAACTGGATGGAATGTGGTTATAAAGAACAAAATAATCTGACTCATGTGCTGCAGCTTGTCCAAATGGAATGTGTGTAATGGTATCCTGGGCAACCAGGACCACACCCTCCGCTGTGGAATGGGAATGGTCCACCACCCACCAAAAGCAATGGAACCAGCTTGCTTCACATCAACTCTTTTCAATACATAACCAGGTCAGTACTGGTGTTCATAGTCTGTCTGATCGTGTTATAGGCTGACAAGGATTTCCTGCTGTCAAAAACATCAATGCTGACTTTTGTCCGGTGGAGGCATGAGCTACTCTTGCCTGATAGCATCCTTAACAGAGTGCAGTCACTGATCTTAACCAAAGGAACTGAACTGAGATGCATTGATATTTCTGTGAAGATTCCCAGCTCCAGATGGGAATAATATTTTTAAAACCTCCTGGCAAAAATACACTGTATATGAAAGTTAGTTTTGCTTCTGGAATCTATTTTAGACTGAGCCAGAATAAATTTGAGTACTTCTTAAGGTTTTTGAAACAGGAACTTAACAGTGTTCCGTTTTATATCCAAGCACTTTTATCTGATGAGATCATCCAGTGAACAGCCAGTACTTGGGCCTCAGTTCACAGGGATACAGTCAAAATCTCCAGAACTGACTTTACCAAACTAAATCTTCCAGTGTACAAACATTATTGACATAGGTTTGTTTCTGTTCTGGAGAGTCATCGCAGGGCCCCTAATTGGTGTCTTTCACCTGTGAGAGCAACAAATCCATTTCTACACTGGTGTCAATTGTGAATCTCTGGAGAGTGCTCTCAACTCTGAATCTGGATGTTGTAGATTCAAGGTTGAGAGTGTGGTGCTGGAAAGACATAGCAGGTCAGGCAGCATCCAAGGAGCAGGAAAATCGACGTTTCAGGCATAAGCCTTTTATCAGGAATCAGATTGTAGGTTCAACTCCACTTCGCAGATGTTGGTGGAATATTTAAGCAGTCATCCTAGAGCATTACAGAAGGATTGTTACACTGCTGGAGGAATGTTAAATCAAAGCTCTGACAACCCTCTCAGGTAGACGTAAAAGGTCTCAGGGTCACTATCTCAAAGAAAAGGAGGAGAATTCTCCCAACTATCATGGACAATATTTATCCTTCAACCAGCATCACTAAACGCATTATCTAGCCATTAGCCAATTGCAGTTTCTGGAAGTTTCCTGTGCCAATTGACTGTCATGCTTCAGACATTAAGGATAGTTTGGGCAAGGGGTTCGAAAATTATTGAAGGTAGATGGGAATGTGGAATTCACAACACAAACAAAACAGCCATGATGTTAATGAGTGGTGGAGCATGTTTGAGGTCCCAAATGACAGACTTTCACTCCCACTTTATGACTTTATTAAATGTAGAGTGATTTGCTGTACCCTGAGGTGGTGAAAAGTGCGATACAGATGAACGTTTTTTTCTCCTGTTGTGCTACTTTTGTTGCACACAGAAAACAGCTTGACTCTGAGATCATGGTGGATCCACAGGAATGGAAACGTAACCGCAGGTTTGAGAGACCTGAATCCATGCTCCTTGGAACCTGAGCTGGGTCTGCAGCAGTTTGAAGTGCTTGTTAGATAGACTATCAGTTGAGAAAAGTGCAAGCTTTCTCTTAGGAATTCCTTACGAAAACTCCAAGGTCTGGTTTCCATTTCAATTTCAAATTTGGGAATAAAACGAAAATTTTGCATCTGTGACACCTTTCATGACCACAGGACGTTCTAAAACACTTTTCAGCCAAGCTCTTTTTGAAGCACAGTAACTGCTGTAATGCAGGAAATACAGCATCCATGAGAGCATAGCAAGATCCCACAAATGAGATCCCTGAAGGTATTAGCCAAAGTACATATGGCGTGAAGAAGCCTCCTCTACCACCACCTCTACCTTTTGTTCTGTGGTACTTTTGATCTTTAATTTCCCTGATATGCCCTTTTGTTTTAGCAGCATAAAACCTATGACTTTCCCAAGTCCCTTCAGTTCCAAAGAATCCATTAGACTCGAAATGTTTCCCTCTCCACAGATGCTGCCACACCAGCTGAATTTCTCCAGTACTCATAAGTTCTATTCAGACAGCGGTGGGACCTTGTTTTAAGGTCCGATCCAAAATAAAGTACCTCCAACTGTATCGTGCTCTGGAGTGTCAGCTGAGATACTTATTTTTTGCTCTACTCCTGGTAAGGGATTTAAATTCATGACCTACAGACTTGGAGCTACGGATGATACCGGATGAATCAGGCAAATGAGAGAGGCTGGAAGTTGGCAATATCACCCTTCCCTCTACTACTCAGCTGCTTTCTATAATTAGGTTTGAGTTCACATTAAGTTCACGGCCAGGGGCCTACATTTGGAAAGCTCTCAAGAAATTGCAGAACAAGGGGTTTCCAGTGCCTCCCCTCCCCCCTTCCACACCCACCCACCCCCGCCCCCCACCTTTGGTGATATCCGAGAAAAAAATGTCCAAATGTGAAAGAAGGAAGAAACCTCCTCTGGATCATCATAGGCAAAGATTGTCTGATGTCCAAACGGGTAAATATGAACAAGGAACAAGAGTAGGCAACTTGCATTCAATAACATCTTTGCTGATCTGGCTTTAACCTCAACTCTGTTTTCCTGCATATCCCGGTAATCTTTCATCCCCTTGATAATCAAAGATCTATCCACTTCTGCCTCAACCATACTTAAAGTTTCTGCACTTATTGTCTTTTGAGGAAGGGATTGCAATTCTCAGAAGTGCATAGTAAACCATGAATGTTTCCCACCAAGCCTGTTGTGTGTTTCTGTTTGCATGTGTATGTATATCTGTACGCTTGACTTTGAGTAATGTTTGTTGACTCAGTATTCACAGTTGAGTAATTTGTGAAAAATTCCTGCTGAGGTTCAAACTTATGGAAAGGGTGGTTGAAGAATGTGGGAACCTCAGCATTCAGAGAGGATGGGAGAATCAGATAGCACCTCTGCACCAACATAACCACGTCCTCCACCCCTTCACAGGAACTCCCCCTTGTTGACATAGGAACCAATCATTCAAAACCGCTTGTGTACCAGACCCAAACTCACTCACAGAAATGCAGTGTTTAAATGAAAGAGCACTATTATATCAGCTGTATTGAAGCAAGTACAACTCTACAGCTTCAGGGCACACCCAAATGTCTGAAAGAAAAGGGCCTTAAATAAAATTCCAGTTTCCCACTGAGTTCAGTTCATACATACTGGTTGGTGTTTGTGTGTTGTACAGAGCCCTTTGACAAGTCCATCAGGCAGAGAGGGGTGCCTATTCCAGGCAGTGGAGGCCTTGATTCAAAACCTCCCTGTATACAGCTGGTGTCGCTGTTTTCTGCTCAGATTCACTGTCAGTGCACAGACTCATGAGCGTTTGTGACCAGCTCAAACTGGCCAAGGTAAATTGAGGCAAGAGTGAGGCCATGTTTGGGAACTGGGCTGACTGATCTTTGATTACCTTGTCTGTCAGGACAGATTCCCTCAAGGTGTTGGGTATATGGTTCAGAGGGGTGAGGGTATGCGCCAAAATCTGGGGGGAGTGTATCGCCAGTTTTCATTTGTAAGCATTAATGAGAACTCGGATGCTGGGAGAACAACACATTTCAAAGGACACCTGATAATCGATCATAGTTTCATTTTCATCATTAGACTTTTAATTCCAGATTTTTAAAATTAGAATTCAAATGCTACCATGTGCTATGACAGGATTTGAACATTACCTGGGTCTCTAGATTATTAGTCTAACAATAATGCTGCTAGGCCATTACCTACCCTTTTGCCAAAGTACAATGAGGGTCTATTCAGAACCCCTTTTGGCCTCAAAATCTATGTAAATATTTTCCTGTACAAGTAGAAAAATATCTTTGTCTGCAACCACAGGGAAGCTCTGAGGAATGTCCAATTTCAATGTGTTTATATTTTCCCTCTGCAATGGCTCTACAGAACTGTTTAAGTACATTGTGCATGTACATTTTTTTTAAAAAAAGTGTATTTTTGCAAAAAAAAAACTGAATGGTGTTTGGCAACCAGTCTCACGCATGAATGCAGGCTTCCAAGGGCATCACCAGCTGGGTAGGGTCTGCTTGAGAGTCAGTAATTCACCCCGACCAAATGTGTGCTCTATTGGGTGGGAAGATGCCTGAGGGCCTCATGCCCCTCAGGAATACGATCACTTTCATTCGGTGTAGTGGGATGGACACCTAGCTCACTAGCAGGATACTTTTTGACAGGATATTGCAGACCCATATGAGGGATGTACTCTCCGAAATGTGCTTTGGCAAGGGAATCTCAATTAGATCCGACTGCTTTACACCAAAATAAGTCGTGCAGTCTCAATCAATGGGTAGGAATCATAAAGTTTCTCAATCAGATCTGGAGTCAGGCAGGGCTGCCCACTCTCTTCTGCCTTGCTTGAGTGTTGTACAAGTAATTCTCAGATAACGCGGATTTGGGCAGCGCGATTTGTTTATAACGTCGCTGAGGAATTAAGGAACGGGAGTTCCGAGAACTCTTACCTCTGTTCGCAATAGCGCGATTCCAATGGGGATCATTTTGCACGCTTCGTTTGGTGCAAGCGCCGACGCCAGCTGATGACAGAGCAGCTTTCTGTGGGAGATACTGTACAGAGAGCAGCTTTCTGAGAGAAATACATTGAGTAGCTTCCTGTGAAAGGTACAATACTCCTAGATTATCGTTGTTTTTGAAAAGATGGAGGGGCATAGTGGCAAGACTGTTTCCTGGTGATAAAATTGCAGGTGGTAAATGCAAAAGAAAGGCTGTAACACTGGAAGAGAAGCTTAATGTTATAAAGCGTTTTGAGTGTAAAGGAGAGAATATGTGATACAGCTTGCTTAACAGGAATGAGGGAGTCTACCTCATGCACCATGATGACCATCTGTCCCTGCATTAACAATATCTTTTACATGTACGGTGTTAAATTTACTTTTGTTTTATTGATAGATATGATTTATACCTTCACTCAGGCTGTGCTATACTTTGTGTTAGACTTTTGGGTGATTTTTGATGTGAGTGGTATTTTTGGCTGGACTAATCCCACTTTTTCCATCAGCCCCATTATTTTATTAAGTGATTTTCTGTTCAGCGAGGTTTTTCTGGCATGCAACTACAGCATTATCGGAGAACCCATCTGCATAGAGCATTTTGCTGAGTCCATCAGGAAAAATGTGAGCCTGAGAGGGGTGACTAGTCCAGGCAGCACAGGCCTGCAGGTCAAAACCTCCCTGTACATGGAAGACGTTGCTGTTTTCTAGCTCAGATCTGCTGTGCACAGTGTGCAGATGCACAAGCATCTGCGACCAGTTTGAACTGGCCTCAGGAGCTAAGGTAAATTGAGCGCATGCAAGCATTCCTGACAGAGATAATAGGGTCTCCTCCTCGCTTCTCCTCTCCCTGCCTCTTCACACCATCACCTCCCACACCCCCATCACCAGCACCGCCAAATCTGCCATGCAGACATCATTAAATTCTGATTATTATCTCCGCAATCTCCTCGCAGTGACACCAGACTTTTTAATCCCAGAGCTTCTTTTGTGGTCACTTAAGCCGAAAATTCAAAGTTAGTCTTCAAGTTATTGTACAGTTCAAATTTCTTCATGGCTTTGCTGCTCCTTATCTCTAACCACCTCCAGGCCCACAGTCCTTTCTATAATTGTAACCTTCCCTGGCCCCACAATCCTTTTTGGAATGAACTGCCAGAGGAAGTGCCAGAGGAACATTTAAAATGCATCTGGATGGGTACATGAATAGGAAGGATTGAGAGGGATATGGGCCAAATACTGGCAAATGGGATTAATTTAGGATATCTGTTCAGCATGGCCAAGTTGGACTGAGGGGTCTATTTCCATGCTGTACAGATCGATGACTCGATGACTTTCTTTGTACGTCTCTCAGCCTCCACAAACTTCTCTGTCTCTGTAACCTACTCCAGCCCAATACCCCTTCTGATCTCTGTAACCGCTACCAGCCCTTACAATCTTCCAATCTCTATAATTTCCTCCAAGCAAAACATTCCTAAGTTATCTAGGTTTCTCTAATTCTATGATCTATTGCCATTCTTGATTGAAATGAATCCATGATTGGACTTCCAGCTACTATTCCCCTCAGCTCTAGAATTCTTTCTTTATAAATCTCTCTGCCTCATTACCTCTTTGTCCTCTTGTAAGATGCTATTTGAAACTTACTTCTCTGACTCATCGTTTTTACCCACCACTCATAGTATCTCCTTATGTGGCTCAGTGTCAAACATTATCCAATGACAGCCCTGTGGTGCTACATTAAGGATACAACACCATTACAAGTTGTTGTTGTATGGCAAAACCAAGTTTTGAGGAGTGGACCGTAGTTGTCCTTTGTTGACTGTGACTTTAATGTGAAACAATTAAATACTCTGTCACACCTCTGAGACTTATTGAGGCAGGATGATAAAATCTCAGGATGGATTATTGCCAATAAACAATAGATCCTGTCTGAATATCACAGATTGAAATCATACAATCTGTACAGTGTGGATTTGGCCTAATGAGTCCACATTGCCCTTCCGAACAGCGTTCCACCCAAATCCGCCCCCCACCTTATCCCTGTAGCCCTGCACTTCCCATTGCTAATGCCAAAACACATCCCCAAACACTATGGGTAATTTAGCATGGCCAATCCACAGAACTTGCACATCTTTGGACGGTGGGAGGAAACCAGAACACCTGGAGGAAACCACACAGAAAGGGGGAGAATGTGCAAACCCCACACAGACAGTCGCCTAAGAGTGTAATTGAATTCAGGTCTCAGGTGCTATGAGGCTGCCGTGCTAACAACTGACCCACTGTGCCACGCTAAACTCGGCAGTGGTATTTATAAATTCACTCAAGTTGCAGTTTGAAAGCAATGTTCAGAATGGGTAATGGTATAATGCACAGATAGGTGCTACTGCTGTGGTTCAGGCCTCACAGGGTTCCATAGAATATGTGATTCACCACATAAGAGACCATGTTTTCTTTTAGACTATAAATTGGAAAATGGAAGTTTCCTGATTTAGGACCAAAGTATCAGGAGTGTTGTTTGCAATTTGAAGATCAAGCGAGGTTGCACGGCGTACACTTTGGTTATTTCTAATCATATCTTACCAAACTTGCCTTATTAATGAGCCTCATTCCTGATGAAGGGCTTTTGCTGGAAACATCGATTTTTTTGCTCCTCAGATGGTGCCTGACCTGCTGTGCTTATCCAGCGCCACCTTTTTAAAACAGGCCCTTTGGCCCAACAAGTCCACACCGACCCTCTGAAGAGTAACCCACCCAGACCCATTCCCCTACCCTATATTTACCTAACACTATGGGCAATTTAGCATGGCCAATTCACCTGACCTGCAAATCATTGGATTATGGGAGGAAACCGGAGTACCTGGAGAACACCCACGCAGACACGGGGAGAATGTGCGAATTCCACACAGATAGTCACCTGAGGCTGGAATCGAATTCGGGGTCCCTGGTGCTGTGAGGCAGCAGTGCTAACCACTGAGCCACCGTGCCACCCCGAACTCTAATTCAACTCTGATTCTCCAGCATCTGCAGTCCTCTCTTCCTCCTGGACTTAAGTACTGCTGAACTTGGCTTCCAAACTGATTTTTTTCCCAACCATAATATTTGTGTTCAAATGTCTGTTTTTGTCTGTCTTATTTGTGAATTAATATCTGTGTATTTAGGATTTTAAAGGGGTGCAGCTTAAGTCACACAGTAGTAATAAGTAATGCATTTTGTTTACTGTTTACTAACGAATAAGCCTTTTTGGAATAAAGTTATTTTCCTGGTCATAACAAAGTCTGGTGTGAATTATTTTTGTCACGAATAGCAATTAGTTTTGCAATTTGATCTGTGCGGTTTAATTGGGTTGTGACACATTTAAGACCAAAAGACATAAGAGCAGGAGAAGGCCATTTAGCCCATTGGGTCTGCTCAATCCTTTAACGAGATCATGACTGATCTGATAATATTCAGCTCCACTCTCTTGCCTTTTTCCTATATCCTTGACATTTATGACAGCTTGTGAAATAATGGGGCTTGACTATTGGCGTAATATTCCCAACTGATTTGTGACATGATCTCATGTGTACACAGTACAGATGACCAAGTGCCAACCCATTGTCTGACGAGACAGAAAGCTGCTCAAGAATTGATTGGCATTGTGGAACCCTGTAGAACAAAATGCCAGGGGATTATCTCCTTTGATAAAGCATTAAATAGCTTTGTACACAAAAAGGTTATGATTACAGTTACAAGTCAGTAGAGGAATTAAGAAAGGATTTTAAACAAAGCGATCTCTTATAACTTAATGTCGTATTCATTTCTGATGAAAGGCTATTGATATGAAACATTAACTGTCCTCCCACCACAGACTGCTGAGTATTTACAATTATGATACTTGCCAAGAATGTGTTGATATTTGCAATGTATGGTAGAACAGCTGATAGCACCATGTAATCATGCCTTAATGGATGGGATCAAATTCTTTGTATGCCTCATTTGAATAATCCAGGACTAGAATGACTTTGCTATTTCTAATCTCCACACAAAATTATTTTAAATCTTGATCTCTGGTCAAGATAATTTCCCACTACTAATGGATCTCAGAATACTGCCCAAGAAGTTCATAAGATATAGGAGAAGAATTAGGCCATATGGCCCATCAAGTCTGCTCTACTATTTGATCATGGCTGACATGTTTCTCAGCTGCATTCTCCTGCTTTCTCCTCATATTCCTTGATCCCCTTATTAATCAAGAAACCAACCAACTCTGTGTTAAATACACTGAATGACTTAGCCTCCACAGCTTTCTATGACAATGTCTCCCACATATTCACCATCCTCTGGCTGAAGAAGTTCCTCACCATTTCAATTCTGTGCCCTCAGGTGCCAGTCTCTCCTATGAGTGGCGATATTTTCTCCATGTCTACTCTATCCAGACCTCTCAGTTTTCTGGAAGTTTCAATCAGATCCCCTACTATCCTTTTAAACTCCATCAAGTACAGACCCAGTGTCCTCAACCGCTTCTCATATAACATGCCCTTCATCCCTGGGATCATTCTTGTAAACCTCTTCTGGACCCCTTCACCACCAACATATCCTTCCTTAGATACAGGGCCCAACACTGCTCACAATATTTCAACTGTGTTCTGACCAGAGCCTTATACTCACCTCTTATATTCCAACTCTCTCGAAATGAATGCTAACATTGCATTTGCCTTCCTATCCACCAACTATACTTACGTGTTATTGTGAAAAGAATCCTGAACTCGGGCTCCTTTTCCAGATTTCTGAAGCCTTTCCCCATTTAGAAAATAGTCTATGACTCTATTCTTCTAACAGCATCCCCTTAAGCTTTCTGCCCGACCTTTCTAAGTGTCCCTAGATATGCAGTTACCAGCCCTCGTCGCTTTTTAGGCTGCTTCAATGTGCTTCCTCCTTGGTGTTACGGACTCAGAGAATGGTTTGGCAAGTGTGATACCACAACCGCTTACAAAACCAAGAAGCTGTGATTCGAACAAAAAGTGAATTTTGTCCTAACATTGTATGATTTATTCCACTTTTATAATTTATGTAATTAAAATGGTGCGGCTTATGGAGCTAATATACATTTTGCTATATTTTCATAAATACATGTAACAATAAATTACTGTTCCTATATAAAGATTAGAAGACATAGTAGCAGAAATTAGGCTATTCAGCCCATTTAATCTGCTCCACCATTCAATCATGGCTGATAAGTTTCTCAACCCCATTCTCCCGCTTTCTCCCTGTAACCCTTGATCCTGAAGAACCTATCTATCTCAGTCTTCTGTGGCAATGGCTTCCATGGATTCGCCACTCTCTGACTGAAGAAGTTTCTCTCTATCTGCATTCTAAAAAGTCTTCCCTTTACTCTAAGGCTATGCCCTCGTGTCCTAGTCTCTCCTACTAATGGAAACATCTTCCCAACATCTACTCTGTCCAAGCCATTCAGTATTCTGTAAGTTTCAATTAGATCCCCCTCATCCTCCATTGAGTATAGACTCAGAGTCCTCAAATGTTCCTCATACGTTAAACGTTTCACTCCTGAGGCCATTCCTATGAACCTCCTCTGAACACACTCCAGAGCCATTTCCTGAGAAATGGGGCCCAAAACTGCACACAGTACTCCAAATGTGGTCTTCCCTGAGCCTCATAAGCTTCAGAAGTATATTCCTGCTTTTATATTTAAGTTCTTTCAAAATAAATGCCATCATTGCATTTGCCTTCCTAACTGCTGACTTAATCTGGAGGTTTACCTTGAGAGAATCCTGGATAAGAATTCCCAAGTCTCTCTGCACTTCAGACTTCTGCATTTTTTCCCCATTTAGTAAATAGTCCATGCCTCTATTCTTCCTACCAAAGTACATGACCTCACAATTTCCCACGTTGTACTCCATCTGCCACTTCTTTGGTCCTTCTCCTAATCTGTCCAAATCCTTCTGCAGACTCTGCACCTCCTCAATGTTGCCTGTCCCTCTACCTATCTTTGTATCATCTGCCAACCTAGCCAGAATGCCCTTTCCTTCATCTAGATCGTTAATGTATAACACTGAGCCTTGTGGAACACCACTTTTCACCGGCTGCCATCCTAAGAAAGATCCTTTTATCCCCACTCTCTTACTCAGTAGCGTCCTGTGCAGCACCTTGTCAAAGACCTTCTTGAAGTCCAGGTAGATAACATCCATTGGCTCTCCTAGGTCTAACCTACTTGTTATTTCCTCAAAGATTTGTCAGGCATGGCCTCCGCTTGATGAAAGCATGTTGACTTTGCCCTATTTTACCATACACTTCCAAGTAGTCAGAAATCTCATCCTTCACAATGGATTCCAAGTTCTTACCACAATCGAGGTTAGGTTAATCTGTCTGTAATTTCCCATCTTATGCTTTAGTCCCTTTTTAAACAGGGGTATCATGATTTTCCAGTCCTCTGGAACCCTTCCTGATCTTCGTGATTCCTGAAAGACCACCACTAACACCTCCACTATCTCTGCAGCTACCTCCCATATTTTTAACCATATCTCTGTTATGATTATCATATCCTACCCATTTATATCAGCTTGTGCTCTTGATTTATCTGTCTTGCTCTTGATTCATTCAGCTAAAGAACTTTTAGTTTTGCATTTTTTACTATTCTCTTTTCTCTGAACTTACTTAGAGTAATAGAATCATAGAGATGTACAGCACGGAAACAGGCCCTTCAGTCCAACTCGTCCATGCCAACCAGATATCCTTAGTTAATCTAATCCCATTTGCCAGCACTTGGTCCATATCCGTCTAAACCCCTCATAATCATATACCTATCCAGATGCCTTTTAAATGTTGTCAATTGTATCAGCCTCCAACATTTCCTCTGGCAACTCATTCCATACACGCTCCCCTCTCTGCAAGAAGGCGTTGCCCTTTAGGTTCCTTTTAAATCTTTCCCCTCTCACCCTAAATCTCTGCCCTCAGTTCTGGACTCCCCCACCCCAGGGAAATAACCTTGTCTGTTTATCCTCACCATGTCCCTTATGATTATGTCGTATGCTCTGTCCCTTCCTATCAGACTCTGGTTTCCATATTATTACTCTGCATTCCTGAATTGTCATTTCTCTCACATCTCCCGTCACATGAACCATTTCAGCATTCAGTTTAAATCTCTTGTTTTATGACATGTCAGGATACAGGCCTGAAGCACCTCATGAAGGAGGGCATGCTATAGCAGATGACATAAGGCAGGGGAATGAATCTGTTCTCCTGGGACCCTTCCGGCTGTGTACAGTGTTTGGGAAGCAGAGGGTCAGAGCCAGGTCCCATGAGACATTGGACACAAGGAGCAAAGTCTCTGTTGGTGATGAGAGATCCAGGAAGGGGCATTGGAATACTTGTCCCAGCACTGGGCACACAGTGGTTCAGTGGTTAGCACTGCTGCCTCAGGGACTAGGATTCGACTCTTGCATCAAGCGATTATTCATGTGGAAATAGCATGCTCTCCCCATGTCTGTGTGGTACTCTTCCTCCTACAGTCCAAAGATATGCAGGCTGGATAGATTAGCCATGGGAAGTGCAGGGTTACAGGGGTAGGGAAGGGGGCGTGGGTCTGGATGGGATATTCTTCAGAGGGTCCATATGGACTTGATGGAACCAAATGGCCTACTTTCACACTGTCGGGATTCTATGGATAGGCGTGCAGCTGCTGCGTACCTAGGGAGATTGACTGTCAGCACCTTTGAGCCAGAGAAACCTCATGGAGATAAAAGGAGAAGAGAGCTGTAGCCAGGAGCTGGAGTAGGGTTCCAGATCAGCCAAGAGCTGGAGTAATGTTCCAGAGTAGCCAGGAGCTGGAATAGTGCAGAGCAAAGCCATAGAGAGTGACTGGGAGTTGGAAAGTGATTGTGGAGTGAATGAACTGCTGCAGGAAACCTAGATGGCCCACCAACTCCTGAGCTCAAGAGAAGGTACATCACTTTTGTGTCTGGAAAATAAGTAATCAGTGTCACATGATCAGAGAAAGTTTGCAGTTGGAATTCCACCGACGGAACTCTGCTGTATAAAGCTCAGGTATAAAGCTCTGCAGAAATATTCTGGAATATCAGGTGACCATCCAGCGTATATAGATCATTCCTCTGAATTATATGCTTCTAGTAGCATCTATATAGTTTTGTAGCCAGTGGAATAAAGTTCTGCAAACGAGTCACACAAGACTCAAAATATTAATTCTGTTTCTCTCGCCACAGATGCTGTCAGACCTGCTCAGTTTCTCAAGCATTCTCTGTGCTCATTTCAGATTTTTATCATCCACAGTAGTCTGCCTTTAATCTAGGAATGAATAGTGCTCCTGTTCCATAGAGTTTCAAGCCCAGCCTTGCTGCTGTGCATCAGTGAGAGGGAAACAATAGTTGTTTGCTGACATTATCCTAAAGGCTATCATTATTAACGCTGAGCTACCATCCACAACCTATCATGATTCCAGCAGTTGAATCTAAGTTCACTGTTTGATTGATGGTGCAGAGTTTACTGAAGGATCACTTGTCTCTGATGCAGTAGTATGAATACAAGTCTTTTGCTCAATAAAGAATTCAGTACTAAATGAGAGTAAAAATTTCAAACGGGCTTTCATAGGAATACTTTTATAACATAATAAATCCTGAGGTCTACCTTTGGAGCATGCTGGGTGAGTTGGTATGGAGGACGTAAGGGAAAAGATTGATGGATGGATCAGCAGGAGTTATCATAAGTTGGCATTAAATTGCCATTGGGACGATAAGAGTCAATGAGAGACGTGGGGTATGGGAGTTACTAGGCTTGGATAAAGACATGTATTGACAAGAGTTGACCTGAATAGGGCATGGAGTGTGTGTGTGAGATTTACATATCTTACCACAGCACCTGGTAGCCTCTGAGGCCACATTCAATTTTCATTCATAAACATCCTCTGATGTCCTTGCACTCCCAGACACACCTAACCCACACCACCAGCCCCCACCCCACTCCGCACCACCAAATTAAAATCCTGTTTTTTGATGTAGGTTTCTCCTAATGTGTACATAGTAACCCTTGTGTCTTGATAGAACATAGAACATAGAAGAATACAGCGCAGTACAGGCCCTTTGGCCCTCGATGTTGCGCCGATCCAAGCCCACCTAACCTATACTAACCCACTATCCTCCATATACCTATCCAATGCCCGCTTAAATGCCCATAAAGAGGGAGAGCCCACCACTGCTACTGGCAGGGCATTCCATGAACTTACGACTCGCTGAGTGAAGAACCTACCCCTAACTTCAGTCCTATATCTACCCCCCCTTAATTTAAAGCTATGCCCCCTTGTAATACCCGACTCCATACGCGGGAAAAGGTTCACACTGTCAACCCTATCTAACCCCCTAATCATCTTGTACACCTCAATCAAGTCACCCCTAAACCTTCTTTTCTCTAATGAAAACAGCCCCAAGTGTCTCAATCTTTCCTCATACGATCTTCCTTCCATACCAGGCAACATCCTGGTAAACCTCCTCTGCACCCGTTCCAGTGCCTCCACATCCTTCCTATAGTATGGCGACCAAAACTGCACACAATATTCCAGATGCGGCCGCACCAGAGTCTTATACAACTGCATCATGACCTCAGGACTCCGGAACTCAATTCCTCTACCAATAAAAGCCAGTAGGCCATATACCTTCCTCACTGCACTATTTACCTGGGTGGCAACTTTCAGAGATGGAATGATCTATTGACAGAGTGGAGCAGTAATCCTCCCAGCCACTGCTGAATTAGAAAGATGGTGAGATTGGAGTGGGTGCGCGTGATAAGTGAGTGAAGCTATGTTAAACATTTTGTGGATGCCTCTGTCCACAGTCAGGAGCATTGTGCAGGTAGGTCTGACTTAAATCTGAATTCCTCTGATTACTCCCAAAAAGAACCTCCCTGAATTTAAGCCACTCCCATAGAGGAGACAAAGGCCACCACATTATTCACCACGATTCGCAAGGAGCAATTTTAATAGTGACAGAAAGAAACTTCTAGAAACAAGAAAAAAAGGCATGATTTACATACAAATAAAGATACAATCTCTTCGAACAATCTCTGATCCCAGCTGGTAATTGATAGTGACACAATCTGGCTCGCTCAGTCTGGCTGCTTTCACACGGAAAATATAACAAAGCAATGTAGGCCAGAATTATATAAATAGTCAATTATCAACTCTTTTTCCAAAAAAATTAACCTTCTGGTGTGCTACTGACAAGGCCAGCATTTGTTCGCTTATTTATTTATGTTTGATTCACTCATGGGATGTGGGTGTCACTAACTGGACCAGCATTTGTTGCCCTTGGTTAGTTGCCCTTGAGAAGGTGGGAGTGAGCTGCAGTCCATGTGCTGTGGGAGACCCATAATGCTGTTAGGGAGAGGAGTTCCAGGATTTTGACTCAACAACACTGATGGAATGGTGGCATATTTCCAAGCCAGGGTCGTAAGTGGCTTGGAAGGGACCTTGCAACTGTATTACCCATCCCTAATTGCCCTTGAGAAGATTTGGTGATACAGTCCAACTGGCAAGTTCCTTATAATGCTATTAGAAAGAAGGCTTTTTATTTTGTAGTCACGATTGGGCTGGGGAACTTGCAGCTGGTGGCATTCCATGTATGTGTTCCTCTTGTCCTTCTCGATGATTGAGGTTGAAGGTTTGGATGGTACTGTTGAAGAAGCCTTGGTGAGATCTGAACCAGCCATTTAAATAATATGGTGGAACAGCAGGTCAGAACCCAAGAATCCTCCAACAAATAACTCACCTCTTTACTCCCCAAAGCCTGTCCAAACCTTCAAGGTACAAGTCTGGAATGTGAATAATACTCCCTTTGTACCTGGAGAGTGGAGCTCTAATAATAACCAAGAAGTTTGTCATTAGCCAGGACAAGGAAGCTCACTTTGTTGGTACCACATCCACAAATACACACTCCCTCCATTATCTGTACTTAGTGGTAGCAGTCTGTAACATCTACAAGACGCAATGCAGAAATCCACTAAGGCTTCTTCAACAGCACATTCTAAATTCATGATCACTACTGCCCAGTAGGTCAAGGGTAGCATTAATACGTGAATATGACTGTCTGCAAGTTCTCTTCCAAGCTACTCACCATTCTGATTCGGAAAAACATCAACATTCCTTCAGTATTGCTTGGTTAATATCCTGGAACACCATCGCTAACAGCATTGTGGATCTACTTACACCAAATTGACTGCAGCATTTCAAGTATGCTGCTCACCACCACCTTCTCTAGGACAACTCAGATGGGCAATAAATTAAGGCCCAAGCAGCAATGCCCACATCGCATGAATCAATTTTTTAAAAAGCTATGCACTGCAGTATTCCCATCCTCTGACCTGCTGTTGTAGCCACAGTATTTATAAGGCTGGTCCAGATCAGCTTCTGGTCAATGGTAACCAGGTGATATTGATAGTGGGGCAATTCAATGAAGACAATGCTATTGAGAGTCAAGGGGAATTTTCCAGATCCACAAGTGGTCATGTATAACGCAAGAGCTATTTGTGATTTATTAGATCAAGCTGGGATATTGTCCTGGTCTTGCTGTATGTGAACATGAATCTGTCCACTATCTGAGGAGATGTGAATGCTATTAAATATCGTGCACCCACGAGAACGTCCCTACTTCTGACCTTTTAATGGAGGGAAGGTTATTGAGGAGGCAGCTAAACATTATGTCCTGAGGATTTCCTGCAGGGATGGCCCGTCACTGAGATGATTGATTGCCAACAACCACAACCTCTTTCTTTATGCTAGGTAAGACACTAAACAGTTTTCCCCTGACTCCCAAGCAGTTTAGTTTTTCTTGGGATCCTTGATGCTCACTTGGTCAAATGCTGCCATATCAAGAGCAGTTATTTTCTCTTCACCTCTAGAATACAGTCTGTGTTTGGACCAAGGCTGTACTAGAGTCTGAAAATGAGTGGCACTGATGTAAGCTAAATTTACATCAACAGGTTTGTGCATGCTGGCCCACAACATTGTCCCATCATTTCCCAATTCCTTCAGATCAGTATCGAAAGTTAGGCCTTTTCCACGGCTAGGTCTTAAGTGCTGACTTCCCTGTCCCAAACCTCTCTGCTTCTCAACCTCTCTCTCTTCCTTTACATTGCTGCTTAAAACTTGGAATTCTTCTTTAAAACGCTTCAGCAATAGGGGTGGCATGGTGGCTCAGTGGTTAGCACTGCTGCCTCACCGCACCAGGGTCCCAGGTTCGATTCCAGCCTCGGGTGACTGTCTGTGTTGAGTTTGCACATTCTCCCCATGTCTGTGTGGGTTTCCTCCAGGTGATCCGGTTTCCTCCCACAGTCCAAAGATGTGCAGGTCAGGTGAATTAGACATGCTAAATTGCCCATAGTTTTAGGTGCATTAGTCAGAGGGAAATAGAACTGGGTGGGTTACTCTTCGGAGGGTCGGTGTGGACTTGTTGGGCTGAAGGGCCTGTTTCCACACTGTAAGTAATCTAATCTAATCTAAAAACCTACTGTAGTGATTATAATGACGTCAGACAGTTGGACCTCATAGAATATGAGTTCCCTGATTGGGGCTGTTAACCTGGTCCAATCAGGGAGCCCTGGCTCGACTCTGGAAGCTGATTCTGAGGAAGACGGATCAGTGTCAAGTACTATGCACATATAAATAGAGGATGACTGAATGACGGGATACCAGCCTCTTTGAGTTAATTTACCTAACTCCTTGTTCAAATGTTTCTTCCCCTATTCTATGATCACCTTCTTTGGTCTGTTGTTCAATTACGCTCATGCAAAGCAGCTTGAGAAAGTTCATCAAATTAAAGAAGCATCAAATATTTATTCTTATTGATATATAAGGGGAACAATATTCTATTCAATTTCAAAATACTCTCCCTAATTGTGCAGTTCCAAACGACATGCTTGCATTTATATTGCAGTTTAAGCAGCTTATCAACCATCGGAATTCCCTACATGTGGTTAAGGAAGGATTAATTTGAAATACTGCAACGGTTGTTCTGTAGGTTAGTGCATCAATTATTTTGTACACATGGCAAAGTGAGAAACAGCACTGGCCCCTTTGTTCGCTTCTACATTATGTTTGTTGTGTTGTTGAGGAAGCTTCCAATTAGTTTCTCTGTCTTAATGCTGCAGTCCCTCACTGGCCTTGTTTGTATGATATTGTCCAAAAGATGTGTGGGTAGAATGACCAACAGAATGGAATAATAGACACTGCTGCGAGAGGGATGCCAACTCCAATGGAACATTTTCCTGGAGCTTTGATCGCATGATCAAAACAAACAATCCTTAATCCCCAATCTCCAAGGTTGCTAAACCAATGAATAAAAACATTGAAAGGAAAAAAATGAAAACTATTTTGTTGATGCTGACTCTTTTTGATATCTCCCCCCCCACTCCCCCAACCAGGGTTGCTGCAGGTTTGTATTTAATGTCTGGAGGCTTTGAGGCAATCTTTGAGGGTTGCCAATATTATCCAGTTGCAGGCCTGGATAGCTATTGCTTTTCCCAACTGGAGCTCAGGTAGGAGGACAGAATAGGGTTGAAATAGCTTGTAACCATCTAGAAAGCAAACCCACCAAAGTCAAACGTGTCAAAGTCCTGATCCATGGTTTCGCATTCAAAAGAGTTATAGCCCGAACCTGGCTCAGTATCCTGGCAGGAGTCAGATGAGTGAATGCCAAGTTCCTTGAAATCCAGGGGAACTCTTTCAGAGGCTGGTGCAGAGGAGGAGGTCATCATGTAACCAAGGCTGGGGCCTGTGGCTGCGCCACCCACTAACAGGCAGGCAGCTCGGACAAGCTTTCTGGACTGGCAACCGTGTCGCAGGCATCCTCTCGGCTGCCGTCCTTTAATCCTGTTTGGTGTAGCTGTGGAGTAAAATGCAACAGAGCCTCAGAAGAAGAAATTAGACCCTTATCAAGTTGCCCTGAATATCAAAGTGACAATAGGCAGCATGCCCAGGACAACATAAAAGCCTCTTGTGCCTCAGGAAAGGAAGACTTGCATTTGGATTGAACAGGCCGATCACTCTACAGCCAATGAATTATTGTGATGTTGTAGGAAATGGGAACCAATTTGCACAATCCTACGCAGAGCAGATTAATTTCATGTTGATAAGGGCATGAAAAGTATGCAGGATCTTGCCTCTCCATCTCTTTCCTGAGTAGTACATTGGGATCTGCCTTAGAGGATATAGAAGGAGAGTCATATCAAACTCGAAATGTTCACTTTTTTTTTGTCTTTCTGCAGGTGCTGCCAAGTCACAGAGTCATAGCGATGTACAGCATGGAAACAGATCCTTTGGTCCAACCCATCCATGCCGACCAGATATCCCAACCCGATCTAGTCTCACCTGCAGCACCCGGCCCATATCCCTCCAAACACTGCCTATTCATATACCCATCCAAATGCCTTTTAAATGGTACAATTGTACCAACCTCCACCACTTCCTCCAGCAGCTCATTCCATACACATACCACCCTCTGTGAAAAAGTTGCCCCTTAGATCCCTTTTATATATTTCCCCTCTCAAACTATGCCCTCGAGTTCTGGACTCCCCCAAAGTCCTACTGAGATTCAACAATACTTTCAGTATTTAAATTTAGGACAAACATGGGCTTTTAGGTTCATGAAAGGCAGTAAAAAGTTGCCTCAGAGCAACATTGAGGTTTTGTTTAGACTTTATATTTAAATGTTTGCTTTGATTTGACCAGATTATTTCCCAATTCAGAAGCTGAGGCACAGCAACTGCTGTTGGAAACCATTCAAGGTTGGGGCAAGCACCCAGAAATATTATTTTTTCATCATGGGAAAACTAAGAAGACAAAATCAGTTAAAAGATAAATTCATTGTGAGGAAACCTGGCAGCCAATTTGTGCACTACAAAATCCGACATGCAGGACTTGGAGATGCCGGTGTTGGACTGGGGTGTTGGATTGGGGTGGACAAAGTTACAAATCACACAACACCAGATTATAGTCCAACGGGTTTATTTGGAAGTACTAGCTTTTGGAGTGCCGTTCCTTTACACAACCACCTGATGAAGGAGCAGTGCTTTGAAAGCTAGAGCTTCCAGATAAAATTGTTGGACTATAACCTGATGTTGTGTGATTTTCAACCACATGCAGGAGGCTGATAGAAACTGAACAATCTGTTTTATTAATATTGCTTAAGCAGAAAAATTGTCCAGGACACTATGGAGAACCCCCCTGTTCTTTGCTAAAATAAAACCATGAGAGCTGTTATATAACATTGGTTAGTACCGCAGGTGAAAGACACAGTCCTGACTTGGTGGCATTCCCTCAGTTCTGCACTGCAATGGTTATATGCTGTTGTGCGTGTACCTTGCCTTTAAGAGAGTTCACTTTTCAGGACTCCGTGTGCTCTGCCTATATAGTCATACAATTCACGACTGTCAGTTAGTCTGCTGCACTTATATAAACTACATAAACAGGAATCAGTTAGGTTTGCTGTGAGGTCTCCTTCATAACTTGCAATGAGTTTTACTGTTTTAAATAAAGTAACCCATGGAGTTAATTACTCATTAGGAGCTGATTGATCATTAGAATATTTTTATTGAAGTGACAGATCCCACAACTCAGGCTAACTGCTATGGAATTACAGAGTTTAACCAGGATAAGTATGAGGTGATGAACTTGGGTAGGTAAAACAAAGCAAAGGAAGAAATGATGAGCAGATGGAGCTCAGAAAGCACCGACGATTACAGGGGCATTGGAGTACATATATACCAGTCCCTTAATGTATCAGGACAGGTGGATAAGGTGGTTAGGAAGGCAACTAGCATACTTGCCATTATTACCTGAGGTATAGAGTTTAAGAGCAGAGAAGTCATACTGGAACTGTATGAAATCAACTAGCTTCCTCGGCTGAGGAGCTTTAGTTATGAAGAGAGATCGGACATATTGGGGTTGTTTTCCTTGGAATAGAATTAGAATAGTTAGGTGGTTGTTTTTGATGGAGGCATGTTTGATGCATGGAGGGGCCTTTCTTTCTTGCTTCAGGCTGTGATGATTCAGCGACTCGGTTGAGTCATAGCTGATGGCCCAATGCTTTGGTGGCATCCTCCTGCTTGAAGTTACGCATAAGAATAATCATCTAGGTCAAGACAGCAAAGGAGAGGGTGTGCAACTGAAAGAAATTTCACGGAGAAGCAGCAAAGTTCCTACCTTCCCGACAATGACATGCCATCTCCATTGCAACATGTTCTTTCTCTCGGTCAGATATGCTGAGCCTTTTATCAAAGTGGATCCTGCACAAGGACACATTGGGGGAAAAGGACTTTGAACAAAAAGAGAGACAAAATAAATCAATGCTCAGTTTAAATACGTCAGAGAAATAACACAAGGAAAGGCATAGTGAAGAGATGAAAATGGATGAAGAGGGTATTCCAGCAAGATTGATGAGTCATCTGGTCGGGATGGTCAGTTAGGTTACTGAAGGAAATAGTGTGGAAATCATTGAGACTTTGACCAGTCTCCCAGTCCTCGTCAGGTATGGGTCAGATGACTAGAGGACTACAAGTACTACTAAAAATGGAAAGAGGAAGAGGCCTATATTACAGGTCAGTCATCTTATTGTCAAAGGTGAGGAATCTCTTGAAAACAATAAATTAGTATAAAATTAATTGATGCATGAAAAAATATGAGCTAATAAATAAATGACCAACTTGAAGGAGTTCTTTGATGAAGTGAAGGAGAGATTTGATGAGGACAGCATTTCTGAAGTTCGGTAAATGGACCAGGCATTTGGTAAAGTAGCATATCATAATGCATAAACAAAATTAAAAACCATTAAATTAAATTTAAAAGGAGCATCAACAGATTGGATACAAACTTTCCAAAGGAATTAAAAATGTTAAAGAGAGGTGACCAGTTGTTTTTCAGATTGGAGGGAGACGTCTATCTTTTTGATATATTGTAATGACCTGGACTTAAATATCCACAGGACATCATTGTTTGTGGATGATATAAAATTTGAAAGTGCAGTGTACAATGAAGATAATTTACAGTTTACAGGAGGATATGGACAGGCAGATCAAAGGAAAACACAAGTCTCTATTAAACCATTTTTGCAAACAATGAGGAATGACAATGTGAACTGCATCCATGCTCTGATATTTGAAAAAGACAGAATGAGTTGCAAAGTTTCTTAAAACAAAACATTAGACCTTTGACTTTTTTGAGTTCCCTTTTTCCCTTTCAGTCCTGATACACAGCTATTTCTGGCATGTCTCGAGAACACTGTACAAATTGTTCAATCCAGCTGGCATCTCTTTATTCTTCATGATTCATTTTATAAAGGGCACCACTTACTTTGTTAACTTTTATCTATTTTTAAACATTTGAAGAAACCTACCTATCTGTTTTTACATTTTTGGCTGACTTTCTCTCATATTCTATTTTTTCCCACCTTGTTAATCTTTTAATAATAACTTGCTTTTTTTTAAATATTCTGTCCAAATCTTCTTACTTGCAACTTAGCTCTGGACAATTATATGTTTCTTCTTTGAGTTGGTGGCTATCATTGACTCTTTTAGTTAACCATGGCTGGCAGTCAGTCCTTTAGAATCTTCCTTATTTATTTGAATGTTTTCTATTTTATGATTTCTGGAATATCCCCTTAAAAACTTGTCATTGCATCTCTGTTGACCTATCCCCCAAACTAAATTGCTAGTTCACTTTTACAAGTTTTGCTTTCATCCCCTCATTGTTGCTCCAGGGTAGGTGATGGCCTAGTGGTATTATCGTTCAATTATTAATCCAGAATAGTATTCTAGAGACTTGGGTTTGAATCCTGCTACAACAGATGGTGGAATTTGAATTCAATAAACAATGTCATAGTTGACTGATGACTATGAAACCATTGCTGGAAAAATCCATCTAGTTCACTAATTTCTTTTGGGAAGAAAATCTGCTATCCTTACCTGGTCTGGCCTAAATGTGACTCCAGAGCCACAGCAATGTGGTTGACTCTCAACTGCTCTCTGAAATGGTCTAGCAAGCCACTCAGTTCACCATCACCTTCTCAAGGGCAAACAGGGATGGGCTATCAATACTAGCCAGTCAGTGACACCCAAGTCCCACAAATGAATTTTAAAAAGATTCAAAATAATAGTCATGGTCCCACACTTCTCTCCCTTCAACTGTAGGTACATTTAAATACAATATGGTTGCTGCTATCCAGGTATTCTTTCTTGTTGGTCAAAACCAGGTCTAGTGTAGCCTGCTCTTTGGTTGGAGCCATTGCATCTAGGTCTAAGATATTGGCCAAAATATTTTTCATCTGGATTACTTTTTCCCCATCTGATTGTCCAATCTATATGTACACTAAACTATGCCAAGATAATAGCTTTTTAAAAGCTCCCATTATTTCTTCCTTGATACCCTGTCCTATCATACAGCTTCCTTTAGAGCACCAGTACACAACTCCCAAAACTGACCTCTTAGCTTAATCGTTTCCACCTCGACTGGGACTGCTTCTATACCCTGTTTCCTGAATTTAGGATACTCCTCTTTTTTGTGCTCAAACAATCTATAATTGATAGAGACCCTCCTCCATTTTTTCCTAGCTTTCTGTCTGTCTTCGTCACAGTCTTCAATACTTAGGTCCCAATTGAGAGCATCCTGCAGCCATGTCTCAGTTAAGGCCCCAAGATCATACATAGTTATCTGAATTTGTACTACCAGTTCATCTGTGCCTTAGGATTTGTCCCTGTATTATTTTTGCAACCTCTAGTCTTATCTGCTGATTTGCATTCTCTAATTCTTCTTGTCATTATGTGGTTTATCTATTGTCACAAAGCTAGTCCCTTTTTTTCTAAAAGCTGTTCCTTGGCTCAAGGAGACTCTGTCCTTGATTGTTTTCAGAGTGGTAATAAACTGGGCTGGGCACCGATCAGTCTGGTTTGGTACAGAGATGAAAAGGATTTTGAGAGCCTTTTGTTTATATGTAAACAGATGAGACTTCAGGCCAAAGTGGTCATGCTTGAGAGTTGCCCTGTATAAAGAGAGGGGAGCGGTCAGCTCTCTAACTAGTTGAGCTGAGCAGTTTTAGTTCAGTCTTGAACTGGGAAATTTAACAGGGAGCTATGTGGAAACTCCCTTTTTTTTCTGTCCTTCAACTTCAACCTGTTCCATTTATACTGGTTTCTAAAAGGAGGTTGCTTATTGGGACTGTTGTGTGTATTCGGAACAGCAAAACTATTTATAGCTGGATAAGTTGAGTTTATTCTGTTCTTTGTTTTCATTGTGTAATTTTGTGAATAGATCTTTTGTCTGTTTTAAAAACTAGTAGTCAACCTAGCTATCTTACTCCAGGTAATTTTCACTTACTGAAACAAATTGCAAAGTTAGGTTTAGGGCTGCCTGCTTAAGAATGTTTTGAGTGGTCTGGCCTAGTCCATAACACTATTCATAGAACATAGAACAGCACAGCACAGGAACAGGCCCTTAGGTCCAAAATGCTGTTCTGAACATAACGCCAAATGAAACTATTCCCTTCTGCCTGCCGTTGATCCATATTCCTCCATTCCTTGCATTTTCATGTGCTCATCTAAAAAGTCCCTGAAATGTCCTTATCGTATTTGCTCCACAAGCACCCTGGCAGTGCGTTCCAGGCTCCTACCACTCTCTGTGTAAAAGACCTGCCTCTCACATCTTCTTTGAAATTTCCCCCTCTCACCTTAAATGCATGCTCCTAGTTTTAGACATGATTTGGAGATGCTGGTGTTGGACTGGAGTGTGCAAAGTTCAAAATCACACAACACCAGGTTATAGTCCAACAGGTTTAATGAAGGAGTGCTGCTCCAAAAGCTAGTGCTTCCAATTAAACCTGTTGGACTATAACCTGGTGTTGTGTGATTTTTAGTTTTAGACATTTCAACTCTGGGAAAAAGATTCTGATCATCAGCCCTATCTTTGCGTCGCTTAATTTTATAAACTTCTATCAAGTCTTCCCTCAGCCTCCACTACCCTAGAGAAAACAATCCTAGTTTTTCTAGCTTCTTCTTATAGCTCATACCTTCTAATCCAGGCAGACTAGGCAATAGATGAATGACAAGTCTTACCTCTTTCATCTTCCTTAGTACCTTCAACCAATGGCTGCATCAGGAGAACAAATACAAGTGTTATTATTTAATGCCTAAGCATGAGGGGGTTTGTGAATTCCAAGATGACATGAAAATTAAAATTTCTGTGATAAGGCATTTATTTACAAAGATGCTCCACCAGTCAGGATTAATATTTATTAAGCGGATGCTCTGTCCACACATTTTGATAACTTTGTGAAATACCTGTCAGAGTTCAGGTAATGTCTAGCATATTGAGAATCAAAGGTCTAATGCCTAAAATGTCAACTCTCCTGCTGCTCAGATGCTGCCTGATCTGTTGTGCTTTTCTGGTGTCACGGGTTTTGACTGTTTATCATTGCTGTCAAGATTAGAGTGGTGCTGGAAAAGCACAGCAGGTCAGGCAGCATCTGAGCAGCAGGAAAATCAATGTTTCGGGCAAAAGCCCTTCATCAGGAATGTTAATTCTTGCTGCCTAGCAGTTCCTCCCAGTTCTTTGATTTGCTGGGAAGATGAGCAAGGAAGCAGGATTTGAAAAGGGACTATCATCTGATAAGGAGTCAATCACTAAAACGTCCTTCGAGAAGATGATCTTGAAAATTACAGCCTCACATCCAGCCAATGTTTTGGTTATTAGAATGCTTCACGGCTTGTCCAGACCAGGGAACTCAGCAGCCAGGTAATCTTCTATTGATTGTTGCACCAACCTGGCGATTAATGCTTTATTCAGTAAGGCTGAACGTTTCATCTCTTCATCAGTTGTGGTGCAACTGATTCCCAAATTTCACTGGAGCTCCTGGATTCCTGCAGCAGCGTAATCATTAGGACCCATGGGACCTGGACCCTCAGCACAGTGGATTGATTTACATGATCAACACGTGATTTGACCTTGACAATTTGCCGCAACAGTTCCATTTGACGTTGCTATCTGGCCTGGACTAATTTTCGATGAGGTCAAGGAAGATAGGTCAAACTTGTAATCATGTAAATCCTTCTGCAACATCACAGGGAGCTTCACAAGCAAAGAATTACTTTGGAATAATAAGGGCAGAAGTCACATGACACCTGACAAAGGAGCAGCGCTCTGAAAGGTCATGATTTCAAATAAACCTGTTGGACTATAATCTAGTATCATGTGACTTCTGACTTCGTCCCCCCCAATCTAACACCGGCACCTCCACACTTTAGAGTTATAGTCACTGTTGTGAAGTAGCAAACACTGCAGCTAATAATCCCACAGTAAGACCTCACAAAAATCAAGATAATAATTTCCAGCTTAAACTGTGTAAGTAGATTGCATTTTGTGTCACCCTTATTTCACTCGATAGCTCTGTCTTCTCTGAACTGGAAGGTCATGACCAGTAGCTTGAGACCTGTGACCACTTTTGAAAGTGCTGCCTGAGGTAACAGCATTGCAGTATAAGGAGATTCATGTAAATTATGATGGTTGTCACAAGAGCTCTGATATCAAGAAGACTGAAGATCGAAGTCTAGAGAGATGTTTTCCACACCCCACTTTATTGAATGACCTATTATACAGGCATAAATAAGAGTACATAAGGCGTTGAAAAGCCTTGCATAGAGATAAGGAGACATCAACCTCAGGAGTAGTTTATCTACAGACACCCACAGCCCAAGATATTCTGGGCCAGTATCTTGAGGAGTCTGTGTTCCACGTGTACACTGGTTGCAGTCACTCTCAAACCCTCTTTCACTTTTTGAAGTTGCTGCTCTTCAAATTTTTGGAACCTGTGAATCTTTGGTCACTCAGTTGGGATGGTGAGATCTGGTGGAGCAGAGCAGTGGAACTCCTGCTCCTGGTTTTAGCCAAAGTGTGCATCATCATATCAAAGGCAGCAAATGGTCTGAGGTGGCCATTAAGCCTAACTGTCTGCCTCTCCCCTGTGGTCCCATAAATGCCTGGGTGACCTGAGACAGTACCCACTGGCAAGCTTGAAGCTTTCTCTGGCCATTGGGCACCACAGCAGCTGCAGTGGGTTCTTAATTTTTAAAACAGCCAGTTAATATAATTTTGTTGTTTTAAGTTTGTAAATTTAATGTCTGGGACAGCGTTCCTGTTAGGGGTTGACACCCTTTACCCTAGTTTAAAATGCTGTGATTTGACTTATTGGAATGGATTTGGTGGAACTAATTTTAAAATGGCTACCTGCAATCCTTGTAGGAATTGACTTGATGGAACTAATTTTAAAATGGCTACCTGCAATCCTCAGCATCTGTTGCCAGCAACAGAAGAAGCTTGCCTTCTGTCAGTATCAGAGCCAAGCAGCAGTCTGCGTGTACTCCTAGGGGAAGCCGGGGAAGGTCACTGATCTGGCTGCCCTTGACGATGGCCTTACAGCTACTCGGGAGTGAGATTTCAGCCTCAGGCAGTGCATCCTGGTCACGACAGATTGCCAAGGATCCCTTCGTCGATAAAAAGAAGAATTTCTCCTTCCATTGCTTGAAGACAAACCCACCTGCAGCGTGAAACAACGAACAAAACACCATCAGCCACAGTTGCACAGAACTGCAGGTGTGCAACGTCTGCTGCAGGAAGTGGAGTTCTCTTAGTCCAGCAGCAAAGAGAGTCAGTTTTGTTTGAACTGGAATATCTGGCAGTACCAACAGCATCGTATATTTATCTGGGAGAACAATAGCTGTAGATTATTTGAGATTGAGACCCGCATCAAATGGAAATGTTTGCATTTCTGTAGCACTTTTTGCATGACTTCAGGACATCTAAAAGCACGTTATACAGTCAATGAGGTACTAGAGTCACAGTGTATTAGATTACCTACAGTGTGGGAACAGGCCCCTTGGCCCAACTAGTCCACACCGACCCTCCAAGGAGTAACCCACCCAGACCCATTCCCCCTAACTAATGCACCGAACTCTATGGGCAATTTAGGATGACCAATTCACCTAACCTGCACATCTTTGGACTGTGGGAGGAAACCCATGCAGACACGGGGAGAATGTGCAAACTCCATACAGTTGCCTGAGGCTGGAATCAAACCTGGGTCCCTGGCACTGTGAGGCAGCAGTGCTAACCACTGAACCACCGTGCTGTCCAAAAATTAGCAGAGGAATTGAATTCAAGAGTCGTGAAGTGATGTTACAGCTGTACAGGACTTTGGTTAGGCCACATTTGGAGTACTGTGTGCAGTTCTGGTCGCCTCACTTTAGGAAAGATATGGAAGCTTTGGAGAGGGTGCAGAGGAGATTTACCAGGATGTTGCCTGGAATGGAGAATAGGTCGTACGAGGATAGGTTGAGAGTGCTAGGCCTTTTCTCATTGGAACGGAGAAGGATGAAGGGTGACTTGATAGAGGTTTATAAGATGATCAGGGGAATAGATAGAGTAGACAATCAGAAACTTTTTCCCCGGGTACAACAGAGTGTTACAAGGGGACATAAATTTAAGGTGAAGGGTGGAAGGTATAGGGGAGATGTCAGGGGTAGGTTCTTTACCCAGAGAGTGGTGGGGGCATGGAATGCGCTGTCTGTGGGAGTGGCAGAGTCAGAATCATTGGCGAACTTTAAGTGGCAATTGGATCGGTACATGGATGGGTGCTTAAGCTAGGACAAATGTTCGGCACAACATCGTGGGCCGAAGGGCCTGTTCTGTGCTGTATTGTTCTATGTTCTATATTCTATGTTCTAAAATGTGGTTTTACTTTCCAAGAAGGGTGGGGAAAGAAAGCTATGGCACAGAGGAATTTAGGAATCCTTGTGCATAAACACAAAAAGCTAGCATACAAATTTAGCAGGTAATTGGAAAGGTAAATGGAATGTTTATTTTAAAGGGTATAAAGTGTGAAAGAAGGGAAGTTTTCCTAAAATTATACAAGGCATGAGTCAGTCCACAGCTGGGATACTGTGAACAGCTTGGACTTGTTGTCAAAGGAAAGATATACTGGCATTGGAAGCAGTCCAGATTGATATCAGGCATGGGGAGACTGATTTATGAGGAGAGGTTGAGTAGGTTGGACATGCACTTATTGTTCTTTAGAAGAATGAGAGGTGACCTTATGAAACATGCAACATTTTTAGGGGAGTTGACGTGGTAATGTTGTTTCCTGTCACACGTGAGTCTAGGGCCAGGGCCAGCATTATCTGAGAAGAAGAGGTCAACTTATTAAGATAGAGATGAGGAGGAATATCCTCTCTCAGAGGGTAGTGAATTTGTGGAGTTTGTAACCACAGAGGTCTGTAGAGGATGGGTCAGTAAGTACATTCAAGGATAAAATAGATTTTTAATCAAGAGTTATGGGGACAAAAACAGGGAAGTAGAGATGATAATTATCAGATCAATCATGAGCTCACTGAGTAGTAGAGTAGGCTCGATGGGCTGAATGGCCTACATCTGTTCCTCTGTCTTATGTGAGATAACTCCATAAAGGCTGGTATCCCATCATCAAATCACCATTTATTTACACATGACAGTCCTTGATTGTAGTACGGTCTCATACCAGAGTGTCAGTATCCTTGACATTCCTCCTTTTTATGGGACAGAGTGGGGACTGCAGATCCTGGAGATCAGAGTCGAAGAGTGTGGTGCAGGAAATGCACAGCTTATGCTCGAAACATCGATTCTCCTGCTCCTCGGATGCTACCTGACCAGCTGAGTTTTTCCAGCACCCCACGTTTTGACTCTGACTTTTTATTAGAGTGGGGATGGAAAAGCACATTTCTGATGAAGGGCTCCTGCCTGAAATGTCGATTTTCCTGCTCCTCGGATGTTGCCTGACTTGGTGTGCTTTTCCAGAACCACTCTAATCTTGACTCTGATCTCAAGCATCTGCAGTCCTCACTTTCGCCCTTCATCTTTTTTATGTCAGCCAGGGCTCCCTGACTGGACTAGATTAAAAGTCCCAGTCAGGGAACTCGTATGTTATAATGTCTAACTGGCTGACCTCGTTACAATCACTGCATCCTGCCCCCTCTGAGTTCACAGACACAGGTCAATCCTTTCTCTTTGAGAGCCTCCGGGGGTGTTTTCGAACCAGACCGGGTTCCTCCCACTCGGTATCTGACACAGCTGCATGTAATGTAGGGGAGCTCGCTTCTTGTGCCAGGAGACCCTCAGTCGACTTTGCCTTTCAGCTTCTTGTGGCAAAGGCGTCAAGACAGCTAATTCTGTCATGTCCATCTCTGATTCAGATCTTGACAATGTTTGACAGAGAGGGTAAATCTATGGGTTCCGGCAGTATTTCTGAAGGTCCCAAGGGGCAGGGCACGGTATGCTCCCAAACTGTTGGTGAATTTTGTGCTTTTATCTGGTCCATGTTCTTGTGCAAGACGGTCGAACCTCCTCAAAATTGACAAATTATTGGTCCTGATCTTGCGTTGGCCATGTCTCTGACCCATGTGAGGACATTTCTGTGATTCTTACACTGAGCTTCGATCCCTCATATCAAACTGTCTCTCTCGCTTGGCTGAGTCATGGTTTCGACATTGGAGTTTCATTCTCCCGGCCAGGTCCCAGAGGATCAGACTTAACCTGGTGAGGAGTCTACTACCCATTAGCAACTCTGCAGCTGCATGTGGTGTGGTCATATAATGAAGCAAGAACCATGACAACTTGTGAGGTTGTAGTTGCTTCTTCAATCCAGCCTTCAAAGTTTGGACCACTCTTTCTGTCACATCATTTGGCAATGGGAGGTTTGGATCTGTATGTATATGTCGGATCCCATTCAACTTTCAGAAATAACCAGTTTCCTTGCTGATAAACGATGACTGTTGTATGTGACCAACAATTCTGGGACTCTGCATGTTGCAAAAGATTTGCTCAGTTTTTCTATCATTGTCTCAGTGTTTCCCTAACGAGCCCTATGCACGTCCAACCACATTAAATAGACATCTACAATGACTAAGAATATTGAACCCATGAAAGGACTTGCATAGTTGACTTGCAACTGAATCCAACATTGATCTGGCCATTCCCATGGATGTGGGAGCTGCTGACGGTAATTTTTGTCTTTATTGGCACTTTGGATACTGCCCCACCAAAGCAGCTAAGTCTCCGTGCAAGCTTGGCCACCAGACCTACCTTCTGGCCAACATCTTCATTTTGAAGATCCTGGTTAGCCCTTTGGAGGTCAGCCACTATCTGAAGGCAGCCTTTGCTCAGGACATTAATTCTTACTCTCCATAACAATATGCCATTCTCTACCAAGAGCTGGTCTTTCCAGATCCAAAAGGGTTTTAATTCGAGTTGCAACGGTCTTTGGTTTCCACCATTAATTCAAATTGTTACAGTTTGGAAAGGATGGATCTTTCCCTGTCCAAGTCTGATATTGTTAGCTATGAATGGGACATTGTCTCAAAAATTTAATATCATTTCAGACTCTTCCATTGGGGGCACCACCAGCGGTGTATATGCTAATGGGAGGTGCCTCGATGCATCTGCATTCATTACTCAACCTCCCAGATGGTGTTCTTACTTGTAATTTTAAACACTTAATGTTAGAGCCCACCGCTGAATACAGCTCAAAGCTGTGGGCAGTACTGCTTTGTCCACTTGGCCAAGTAGGGGTTTGCAGTCTGTCATCAGCATAAATTTTATAGAACATAGAAATAGAAGAATACAGCGCAGTACAGGCCCTTTGGCCCTCGATGTTGCGCCGATCCAAGCCCACCTAACCTACACTAGCCCACTATCCTCCATATGCCTATCCAATGCACGTTTAAATGCCCATAATGAAGGAGTGTCCACCACTGCTACTGGCAGGGCATTCCATGAACTCACGACTCGCTGAGTAAAGAATCTACCCCTAACATCTGTCCTATACCTACCCCCCCTTAATTTAAAGCTATGCCCCCTTTCAGCCATAAATGTACTGGAAGAACTTCTGACTTCAAATATGGCACCAATCCTTCTTTTGCTACCTGGACTTATTTACACTCTGCATTAACCAAAGGTCTACATGCATAAGCTAATGGGGGTTCCTTTCCATTGGACCACCTATGAGCTAGCACCATCCCAATGCCAGAGAGAGAGGCATGACATATCAATATCAGATCTTTCTTGGGATCATAGTGTGCTCACATCTCAGAGTTGATAGCTGTTTCTTTCCTTCATTAAAAGCTAGGGCTTGTCTATGAATACATTTTCAATGCTGACCATTTTTAAGGAGTTGATGCAAAGTTTTCAGGATGGGATGTCATGTTGAATATGAACTTTATTTAACAATTTACCAGACCAAGAAATGACCTAAGCTCCTGGATTGATATGGGAGCTGGGACACCTTTGATCACTCTCACATTACCTTCTCACCAGTCTAACCTGGTCTTGTCAACTACATAACACAAATAGGTCATTTGGGGGGCCTGGACACACATTCTTCCCTACTTAGGTAGATAGATGCCTTGGGAAAGCACCTTTGGACAATATCCAAGTTCTCTAAGCATTCCTTATTCATTTTCCCTGCTATTGGGACACCATCTCAGTAAATGGCAACCTGAGATAGACCATGCAAATGAAATTGAACAGATTGATGATATCCCAAATGATGTTGGTACAAAGTCTTATGGATATTAATTGTAGCATACTTCTGGGAAATCCTGGTTTGGACTCAATTGCAAGATGAAGGGCTTTTGCCCGAAACATCAATTTCCCTGCTCCTCGGATGCTGCCTGACCTGCTGTGCTTTTCCAGCACCACTCTAATCTAGACTCTGGTTTCCAGCATCTGCAGTCCGTGTTTTTACCTCAATTGCAAGTGCGCATGGATCCTGCCCAACTTTGTGAAGGGCAGTCCCACAGCCAGCTTTGTCTATATCTCCTCTATCCGAGGGATTGGGCATTTATCCAGCTGTAAAAAGTGGTTTGCCATTTGTTTTAAATTCCCACAAAGGCAAACTGACCCATTGGGCTTCAAAATTGGTATGACCAGTAGTGCCCATTCTGCGAATTGGACTGGTTTGATGATTCATGTACTTTCCAGCCTTCGGATTTCTGCTTCTACTTAAATGACATTGGGTGGACCTTGCAGAATTGTGGAATTGCTTCCTGGTTAATGTGCAAAGTGGCCTTGACTCCTCTGATAGTCCCAACACATTCCTGGAAGACTTCCAGGTACTTAACGAGCACTTCATTCAAGCAGCTATTTTCTCGTTGAAAAATGTTGAGTTGATCTAGGCGACTCTCTTGCAACCAATTGCATCCCATCAGACTTTGTCCTGAGCCTTTTACTACAATCAGTGATTACTGAACCAGCTGCTTTTCATAAGAGACAGGAACTGAAGTTGCCCCCTTAATCTGAAAAGGATTGCTGGTATAAGGTTCTCAGCCTAGCTGAGGTCACACACAGATTTAAAGGGTTGGAGTCAAGAGTGAATTTTTTAAATACTGGTTCTGCGATCATTGATATGCCCGCTCTGGTATCAGCCTCTGTGAGAACTGGATGACCATTTAACCAAACGTTTACCTTGACTGGTTCTGACTTTGATGTTATTAGAACATAAGAACTCGGAGCAGGAATAGGCCTCTGGCCCTTCGAGCCTGGTCCTCCATTCAGTAAGAACATGGCTGATTTTGTTTGTGGTCTCAGCTCCACTTATCTACCCACTCACTGTAACACTTTATCCCTTTATTCTTTAAAAAAGATATATCTTAGCTTTAAAACCATTTACTGAAGTAGCGTCAACTACTTCACTGGGCAGGGAATTCCATTGACTCTCAACCCTCTGGGCGAAGAAGTCCCTTCTCAGTTCAGAACTAAATCTGCTCCCTCTAATTTTGAGGCTATACCCTGTTGTCCGTGTTGCACCTGCCAGTGGAAACATCCTCTCTACGTCTATCTTATCTATTCCTTTCATAATTTTACATGTTTCTATAACATCCTCCCTCATTCTTCTAAATTCCAATGAATATAATCCCAGTCTACTCAATCTCTCCTCATAAGCCAACCCCCTCAACTCTGGAATCAACCTAGTGAACCACTGCTGCACCCCCTCTAGTGCCAGTACACCCTTTCTCAAGTATGGAGACCAAAATTACACATAGTACTCCAGGTGTGGCTTCACCAGCACCCTATTCAGCTGCAACATAACCTCCCTGCTTTTAAACTCAATTAACCAAAACTAGATGTAAGTGGACTTTCCAACGTCTAAACTCCCCTTTATGCCCTCTTGGATACCAGCATATGAGTTATCTTACTCAATTTAGGTCTAGTAGGATGCTTTTGCTATCTCAACTTTGGAAATCGGCAACAATTACAATGGTTTACCAGCCCAGTATTGTATGCACACACTTGTGTTATGTGTTGCCTGTCATGACATAAAAGCTGAACATGAAAGGAGTGATCGCCTTTCCTGACTGAATTGTGGTTGTCCAGCCAGCACTTTAATGGCCAGCTGTGTGCAACCTCTGACACCGTGAACCTTCAAAAACCCTCACTAAATGAAATAAACTCATGTACCCCACCAAATGTGGCATCTGTGACTACCTTGATGTGGTGATCTGCATTTGGTTTTGTCACTCACATAGGTGATGCCCTATGATGAAACAATTCCAAGCCACTGTGATCTTCAAGGGCACTTGCATCGAGTGTCCTTCCACAAAACAGCATGTGCTCTTCCTAGCCAACATGTCAGATTTTGATGTAATGGACAGTCAGTGGTGCTCTGTGGTTTCCAAGTATGTCAGATCTTGCCTTCTCTGTCTACCTGCTGTGGCCTCCCCTCCCTTGCTCTATGGCAAGCTGGCACATGTTAGAAACTGGGCCGTAGCTGGACTTGCACAGATGCTCCTTCAGCTTCTCAACCTCGCTGGAAATGCAGCTTCCCACTCAACATACAATTCCCTGTTCAGACTGTGACATACAGCACAGATGGCGAACAGCACAATCTTGCTTGTAGGACTTTCTTTTGTCCCCTGTCTGAAGGAAAAGCTCCATTACAGTTTTAAAGTGAATGAAAAATCAAATTACCGACACCAGGAATGTCTTCCAACCATTTATATGCACAAAACGCACAAGGGCCCCAACTCTTTACGATCTAATTGAATGAATTGGATGTGGGGATAGAAAGTGCAATATGTAACTTTGCAGGTGACACAAAAATAAGTAGAAAAGTAAGTTGGACTAAGAAACTTACAAATGGACATGAAAAGGTTTAGTGGATGGGCCAAAGTTTGGTAAATGAAGTTTAATGTGGGTAAGTGTGAGGCTATCCATTTTTGTCAGATGAATAGAAAGGCAACGTATTATCAAAATAGGGAGAAAGTCCAGAGAGCTTAAAGAGTCTGGGTGACCTCAAGCATGAATCGCAAAATGCAGATACTACAGCTAATAATGAAGGCAAATGGAAAGTTGGCATTTATTACTAAAGGAATAGAGTTTAAAAATATGAAAGTACTGCAGCAACTATACAAGACATTAGTGGGACAAGACCTGGAGTACAATGTTAGTCACCTTAAGAGAGGAGAGATAGAGAACATAGAACATAGAACATAGAACAGTACAGCACAGAACAGGCCCTTCAGCCCATGATGTTGTGTCGACCATTGATCCTCATGTCAGGTAAACCTCATGTACAACCCTCAAATTTCTGTGACCATATGCATGTCCAGCAATCTCTTAAATATCCCCAATGACCTTGCTTCCACAACAGCTGCTGGCAATGCATTCCATGCTCTCACAATTCTCTGCGTAAAGAACCCGCCTCTGACATCCCCTCTATACTTTCCACCAAACAGCTTAAAACTATGAGCCCTCGTGTTAACAATTTCAGCCCTGGGAAAAAGCCTCTGGCTATCAACTCTATCTATGCCTCTCATTATCTTTTACACCTCAATTAGGTCCCCTCTCTTCCTTTTTTCCAATGAAAAAGTCTGAGCTCAGTCAACTTCTCATCGTAAGATAAGCCTTCCATTCCAGGAAGCAACCTGGTAAACCTCCTCTGAACCCTCTCCAAAGCATCCACGTCTTTCCTATAATAGGGCGACCAGAACTGGACACAGTATTCCAAGTGCGGTCTAACCAAAGTTTTATAGAGCTGCAACAAGATCTCACGGCTCTTAAACTCAATCCCCCGTTAATGAAAGCCAAAACACCATATGCTTTCTTAACAACCCTGTCCACTTGGGTGGCAATTTTAAGGGATCTATGTACCTGCACACCAAGATCTTGCTGTTCCTCCACACTACCAAGAATCCTGTCTTTAATCCTCTACTCAACTTTCAAGTTCAACCTTCCAAAATGCATCACTTTGCATTTATCCAGGTTGAACTCCATCTGCCACGTCTCAGCCCATCTCTGCATCCTGTCAATGTCACGCTGCAGCCTACAACAGTCCTCTGTACTGTCAATGACACCTCCAAACTTTGTGTCATCTGCAAACTTGCTAACCCATCCTTCAATCTCCTCATCCAAGTCATTAATAAAAATTACAAAGAGTAGAGGCCCAAGGACAGACCCCTGTGGAACACCACTCACCACTGACTTCCAGGCAGAATACTTTCCTTCCACTACTACTTGCTGTCTTCTGTCGACCAGCCAATTCTGTATCCAGACAGCTAAATTTCCCTGTAGCCCATTCCTCCTGACCTTCTGAACGAGCCTACCATGGGGAACCTTATCAAATGCCTTGCTGAAGTCCACATACACCACATCCACCGCTCGACCCTCATCAACTTGTCTAGTAACATCCTCAAAGAACTCAATAAGATTTGTGAGACATGACCTGCCCCTCACAAAGCCGTGCTGACTGCATTTAATCAAGCCATGCTCTTCCAGATGGTCATAAATCCTATCCCTCAGAATCCTTTCTAACACCTTGCAGGTGACAGATGTGAGACTGACTGGTCTGTAATTGCCGTGGATTTCCCTATTTCCTTTCTTGAAGAGAGGAATTACATTTGCCTCCCTCCAGTCCTCAGGTATGACTCCGGTGGAGAGCGAGGATGCAAAGATCTTCGCAAGCGGCGAAACAATCACATTTCTTGCTTCCCAAACCAGCAAAGGACAAATCTGGTCTGGCCCTGGCAACTCGTCAATCTTAATGTTTGTCAAAATTTTCAGCACATCAGCTTCCTCAATCTCTATCCGTTCTAGCATGCTTACCTGCTCCTCAATGGTTTCATTCACTACAAGGTCCTTTTCTTTAGTAAAGACAGAAGCAAAAAACTCATTTAGGGCTTCCCCTACATCCTTAAACTCTATACACAAGTTCCCTATACTATCCCTGATCAGCCCTACTCTTTCTTTGATCATTCTCTTATTCCTCACATACATGTAAAATGCCTTCGGATTGCCATGTTGCTGAACTAGAGGCAGTTCAGAGAAGGTTCTCTAGATTGATTCCAGAAAGGAGGGGTTTGTCTTATGAAGAGAGATTGAGCAGTTTAGGCCAATATTCTTTGGCGTTTAGAAGTTTAAACAATCAAATTGAGGTGTACAGGGGATTGACAAACTAGACGTAGAATGGATGGGGCAATCAAGAATGTTAGGTCATAGTTTTAGGATAAGGGGCGCCACAGTGGCTTAGTGGTTAGCATTGCTGCCTCACAATGCCAGGAACTCAGGTTCGATTCCATCCTTCAGTGACTGTTAGTGTGGAGTTTGCACGTTCTCCCTGCATTTACATGGGTTTCCTTGGGTTCTCCAGTTTCCTCCCACAGTCCAACGATGTGCAGTTTAGACAGATTGGCCATGGTCAATTGCCCATAGTGTCTGGGGATGCACAGGCTAGATAGATTAGCCATGGGAATTATGGGGATATGGTAGGAGGGTGGGTCTGGGTGGGATGCTGTTTGGAGGGTCGGTGTAGACTTGGTGGGCTGCACTGGCTTCTGTGCTGTAGGGATTCTATGATTCTATGGAAACAGAGATATGGAGAAATTACTTCAGTTAAGAGTCATGAATCTTTGTAATCCACTGCCCCAAAGTCTGGTGGATGCTGGACAGTGAAGAATTTTAAGGAGGCAAAGACAGATTTTTAATTAGTAATAGGTTGAACAGTTATCGAGTGTGGTGTGGAAGGTGGAGTTGAGGCTGGGATGAGATCAGCCATGATCATAAAAGCAGAGCAAGGTCGAAGGGTTGAATTGTCTAGTTCTGCTCCTAGCTCTGGTGTTATGTTCTGACATCACCACAATTCCCACTGACCACATCTTCCATGCACCCCAGCACATTGTGCCATGAGAAATGCACTGTTCAGGCCATGATGTGGAGGAGCCTGTGTTGGACTGGGGTGTACAAAGTTAAAAATCACACAGCACCAGGTTATAGTGCAACAGGTTGATTTGGAAGCACTAGCTTTCGGAGCGACGCTTCTTCATCAGGTGGTTGTTGAATATAAGATTGTAAGACCCAGAATTTATAGCAAAAGTCTCATACGGGGCAGCTAACATCTTAAGTGCACCGTTTGGGCCGACATGACACAAATTGTTAAAGTTCACTTGAGAATGTAATTTGAAAAAAGTTATGCGATTTGCTTATGAAAGAACTGAAACTAACATGTTCATTCTAAAAGATGCGAGACTTAACAAACAATCCTGGTCTTTTTCAATATATGATTTCAATTACATCACACTGTAAACCTTTGCTATAAATTCTGTGTCGAATGATTTTATACTCCGCAACCACCTGAAGAAGCAGCGCTCAGAAAGCTAGTGTTTCCAAATAAACCTGTTGGGCTATAACTTGGTGTTGTGTGATTTTTAACACTGTTCAGGTCAGTCATCCCAATGATGGTTTCCATTAATTTGTCTTTTAAAAGAGCTGAAGATTCTGGCACCATCCCAAAGTGTGTACTATGGGAGTTTGCACATTAGGTCACACACATGTGGTAAATGACAGCTGTCCGGATTCCCACAAAGAAAATTCATAAATGAAAATGCCTTAAAGGGTAGTAGAGATGGGAACCATTACAACATTTAAGAAATATTTTGATGATCACCTGAAATGCTTTGGGCTACAGACCAAGTGCTGGAAAGTGGGACTAGACTAGATAGGTGCTTCCAAGGAGCAGGAAGTTGACGTTTCGAGCATAAGCTCTTCATCAGGAATGAATGAGCACCACACTTTTTGACTCTGATCTCCAGCATCTGCAGTCTTCACGTTCTCCTAGAGAGGTGCTTCATGACCAGTGCAGATATGATGGGCAGAAGAGCATCATTCCAAGAATTTATCATAGCATCCCTACAGTGTGGAAACAGGCCCTTTGGCCCAATAAGTCAACACTGACCCTCCGAAGAGTAACCCAGCCAGACACATCCCCCTACCCTATCACTTAATATTTCCCCTGACTAATGCACCTAGCCTACACATCCCTGAACACTATGGGCAATTTAGCACAGCCAATTCACCTAAGCTGCACATCTTTGGACTGTGGGAAGAAACCGGAGCATCCGGAGGAAACCCGTGCAGACATGGGGAGAACGTGACAGAGACAGAGACTATAATATAGAGATTGCAATGAGGTTGGCCAACTGGACTTCATAGAACATGGGTTCCCTGATTGTGTCTGTCAAGCCCTGACTTAAGTAAAAAGGTCGAATGTTACTCTGGTGCCTGATTCTTTGTGAGGCAGCACTTTAATCAAGAACTGTTAATGTGTAAATAAAGCGTGGTTTGGTGATGTGATACTGACCCCTGTGGAGTTATTTAACCTGCACCAAGAATAAAGCATGATCCTGAAGAAACTTACTCACAATAGTCGCTTTTGAGTTGGGGGTAAGCATTTTCTCCTGGCTTGCCTTTGATTGGGAAGCTTGAATTAATTGCCCCCTGCCCACTATGTGGAAAGAATGTATTTTTTCCAGGCTGACATGGTGGCAGACAGAAAATGAATAATCTTCCTGACAGCTTGTGCAACTACAACTCTTTCTGTCATTCCAAGTCCAACCTTCCCAGAAACTCCCGCCTCAGGCGACTGACTGTGTGGAGTTTGCACATTCTCCTCGTGTCTGCATGGGTTTCCTCCGGGTGCTCCGGTTTCCTCCCACAGTCCAAAGATGTGCAGGTCAGGTGAATTGGCCATGCTAAATTGCCTGTAGTGTTAGGTAAGGGGTAAATGTAGGGATATGGGTGGGTTGCGCTTCGGCGGGTCAGTGTGGACTTGTTGGGCCGAAGGGCCTGTTTCCACACTGTAAGTAATCTAATCTAAAATCATTAAGAACTGACTGACAAAATTAAGGAATATCGTGACCCCAAGCCTCCTTAAATTCTGAGACATTCTCGCTTTTACTTGGCAGTTTGAGAACCAGGGGAATCCATATCAGGGTTTTTGACTGGGTTAAGACAACTGCCTGTGAATTTGGTTTATTCCTTAATGAGAGATACTGGTTTGTGAAGTTCCTAATGTAACCATGCAAAAATTCCTGCTAGTCCAAATGGACTTCCAACAGGTGCTACAACTGGCTTTATCATTGGAAAATGCGACACGTGGAGCATATGGATTGTAATGTATCCCGATGAAAGTGAACACCCTTACTGGTCTGATTGAGCTTGTGGAACACCATTTGAGTGCAGGCAATTGCATAGCCTCACTCAGGATGTTCCCCACCCCTATTCACCTATTGTACTCCTTTCTCCATCCCCACCCCATTCACCTATTGTACTCCTTTCTCCATCCCCACTCCAATTCACCTATTGTATTCCTTTCTCCATCCCCACCCCAATTCACCTATCGTACTCCTTGCTCCATCCCCACCCCAATTCACCTATTGTACTCCTTGCTCCATCCCCACTCCAATTCACCTATTGTACTCCTTGCTCTATCCCCACCCCAATTCACCTATTGTACTCCTTTCTCCATCTCCACCCCTATTCACCTATTGTACTCCTTTCTCCATCCACACCCCTATTCACCTATTGTACTCCTTTCTCCATCCCCACCCCAATTCACCTATTGTACTCCTTTCTCCATCCCCACTCCAATTCACCTATTGTACTCCTTTCTCCATCCCCACTCCAATTCACCTATTGTACTCCTTTCTCCATCCCCACCCCAATTCACCTATCGTACTCCTTGCTCCATCCCCACCCCTATTCACCTATTGTACTCCTTGCTCCATCCCCACCCAAATTCACCTATTGTTCTCCTTGCTACCTTCTCCCCAGCCCCACCCCCCCACCCCCCATTTATCTCTCCATCCTGGAGGCTCCCTGCCTCTATTCCTGATGAAGGGTTTTTGCCCGAAACATCGATTTTCTTGCTCCTCAGATGCTGCCTGATCTGCTGTGCTTTTCCAGCACCACTCTAATCTAAACTCTGGTTTCCAGCATCTGCAGTCCTCACTTTTGCCTAGAGGGTCACTCAGTCAGCCCACAGCAAAACTCCAAAACAAAGCCATGTTTCAGTGGAACAGTTAAAATTGTCTTCAGATAGTCAAATAGACACAGTCAAGGAATAAATGAAAAGAAAAAAAATCAATGAGATATAACTGGCCAGTTCACTTAAAACTCCAAAATCATAACATCACAGGTCATAGAGTCATAGAGTCATGGAGATGTACAGCACGGAAACAGACCCTTCGGTCCAACTCATCCATGCCGACTAGATATCCCAACTCAATCTCATCCTACTTGCTAGCACCCGGCCCATATCCCTCCAAACCCTTCTTATTCATGTACCCATCCAGATGCCTTTTAAATGTTGCAATTGTACCAACCTCCATCACTTCCTCTGGCAGCTCATTCCATACACATGCCACCCTCTGCGTGAAAAAGTTGCTTCTTAGGTCTCTTCTATATCTTTCCCCTCTCACCCTAAACCTTTGCTCTCTAGCTCTGGACTCCCCCACCCCAGGGAAGAGACTTTATCTATTTATCCTATCAATGCCCCTCATGATTTTACATTGAATTGTATCTTGCTTGGCTTCTGAGGACACCAATTCATGCAAATATTTTCCAGTAGGTTCCAAGGAACATTCACTTAATACTTACGACTGAGGTTCCATTCTGGAACTTTCAATGAGTTGATAACGGGTGGATCAATGAGTTGATAATGGGTGGACAACCAAGGGACAAGCAAATCTCCACCCCGTAGCTTTTGCAGCCACAATCCTTTTGACTTCAACACAGGTCAAAACCATTTTTAGAAGGGTTGTTTCCCTTTGAGCCCCCAGTTAATATTCAATATCTACCATTTGTTTGAGCATATGCATCCCCAGCACTGAAAAAGAATCAACCTGCAATTAACTTCCAGACAAAGCTCAGGAGAAACGTGGTTTCCAAACCAAGGTAATTTTCATGAGGAAGGCTGGCAGAGTTTGGTGAAGTATCAATTTTAAGGAGAACACTGAAGGAAGCAGGGGAAGTGGAGAGGGAGAGGGATTGATGAAGAGAATGCACGAGGCTGGCTAAGGCCACAAAAGGAGAACTGCCTCGTTCACTTTACAAGGTAGTTTTTGAAAGTGAGGCAGCCACAGTACATGGTTTTAGAAGCAGCTTTCAGAATAAACTCAAAGTGAATTCTTGAATAAGCCTTCACCTGATTTCAACTTTAAGCTGCATTCACCACTTCCTATTTGAGAAGTAGCTTGATCTTTTGTAAACAGTGTTGTACTTGATGTGAATTAGCTCATGCCCAATTACAGAACCTTTTCTGTATATTGCTCAGTGATACGACTGACTATACAGTAACACTGTTTGCACAGGCTTTCACTATGTGTAGTGTCCCTACCTCTAAACAAGAAGCCGTGGATTCAGGTCTCATTTGCTCCAGATGCGTGTCATACATATCTGGATACGTTGATTGAAAATATTTACAATTGTCTCTCTTTGAAGAATAAGTACAAGACTTTATTGCACTTATTCTGTGCGTTGGATTGAATTCTACTTCCTTCCTCCCCTAAAGATGATGACCAAAGTTTTGCCTTTGGCAGCAGAGATCCCACTCTGGAATTCTTTCCATAAACTTCTCTGCCTTTCCACTTCCATCTCCGGAACTTCACATGACCAGTTTTAATGTGGGACCTAAATGCCAATTCCTCCTCTTGGAACAATTTCCGTTTCATGAATAAAGATATATGTTGTCAGCTCCAGCTGTCATATCTCTGGAGAATTTGTCACATGTCTTTCCATCTGTAAAAACTATGTCCAGTCAAAAAGCATTTATCCAAAACACCAATTACTTCAAGACTAATTTTTAAAAGTGTGCAAATAAAACACACTATTTTCTAATAGTCTGTTGGTAATTCCCTGATTGCTCATATTAGTGTCCAACAGAAAAAGACTTTCCTTTCAAGAACAGCTTTCACATCTTGGAAAGTCTCAAAGTGTTTTACACCCATTAATGTCATTTTGAAGTGTACTCACTGCTGTCATATAGAAATACAAATTCTTACAAAACAGCAATATGATAATCAGCAGTTAGTTTGTTTTTCTGATGATGTTTGAGGAATAAACGTTGCCCAGGACATCAGGAAAATTCCCTGTTCTACTTAAGGGAGCTAAAATTCACCAAAGATCCTTAGACAGTGCCTTTCAAATCCACAACTGCTACCACCTAGAAAGACAAAGGCAGCAGATACATGGCAACAACGCCACCTAGAAGTTCCCCTTCAAGCCTCTCACTACTCTGGCTTAGAAATATATCTCTATTCCTTCATTGTCATTGGGACAAATGCCTGTAATTTCCTCCCTAGCAACACTGTAATTCTACCTACTGCACATCGACAGCAGTGGCTCAAGGAGGCAACTCATCATCATGCTCTCAAGGGTACTTAGACATGAGCAATAAATGCTTGCCCATCCCATGAGTGAATTTGTTAAAAAGTCCCTCAATGCAGCACATTTACTAAATTTGATTGATGTATATGTAGCACTCCTGGAGTGGAAATAAAAGCCATAATCTTTTGACTCAGAGTAAAGAAGAAATTTATATTTGATTCCTGGAGAATCCAGGAAATTTGGTAACTCTACTGAAGGCCCGACGTACAATTCTGGGGCAGTGAGCCAAGCATCATGTTTCTCTGATGTCTCCGTGAGTTGGGGCAGAGTAACATATCGACTAAGAAGGTAATGACTTCAATGCCAACTCGGCTTTCCTATGTGAACTCAGACCGTTTTAACTACAAAATTACAATTTCAAACCAAACTTGAGCCTTACTCATAATTGGGCTCTGTAATTTTGGGATTCTTGATAGCAATTATTTCCAGATTGTATCTGACCTTCGGCATGCATGAGAGTTGGCAAGAAAAGTGGGGCCTGGCAGAGCATTTTGGTTCCCAGGCATGAGTTGCGTATGGTCCCCAGCCCTTGCCATTTCAGGCTCAGATGGCTCAGGATCAATGTTGAGACTCCTCGATCGGGCTTGGGCCTTGGTCAGTACTCCTGTCACGAATACCTCCAGTTGCCCATTCAGAACCAGTGAGACAGAGGTCCTGCCAGAAATCATGGGAAGCACAAGTCTCATAGATTAGATTACATTACAGTGTGGAAACAGGCCCTTCAGCCCAACAAATCCACACCGAACCGCCGAAGCGCAACCCACCCATACCCCTACATTTACCCCTTACCCAACACTACGGGCAATTTAGCATGGCCAATTCACCTGACCTGCACATCTTTGGACTGTGGGAGGAAACCGGAGCACCCGGAGGAAACCCACGCAGACACGGGGAGAACGTGCAAACTCCACACAGTCAGCTTGTGGGAAGGCTAGGAATTTGAATTGATGGACAGATAATAGAAAATACATTCAAAAACAAGGCAGAGAATCACACATCACTTCAAAAATCAATGTTAATGGCACATAAATATTGAGAACAAGCAAAGCTTCACAAAAGCTTTGTGGGTGGCACGGTGGCACAGTGGTTAGCACTGCTGCCTCACAGTGCCAGAGACCCGGGTTCAATTCCCGCCTCACACTGTCTGTGTGGAGTTTGCACATTCTCCCTGTGTCTGCGTGGGTTTCCTCTGGGTGCTCCGGTTTCCTCCCACAGTCCAAAGATGTGCAGGTCAGGTGAATTGGCCATGCTAAATTGCCCGTAGTGTTAGGTAAGGGGTAAATGTAGGGGTATGGGTGGGTTGCGCTTCGGCGGGTCAGTGTGGACTTGTTGGGCTGAAGGGCCTGTTTCCACGCTGTAATGTAATCTAATCTAATATAAAATTTACAACTGACAATAAAACAGAGAAATTTGTTTATAATCAACACACAGTTCAAGTTAATTATGATATGTCTAAGGATGAACTTGCTGACACTCAGGAACATGTGCACATGTGTCAGGACATCAATAACCAAAACATGTGCTCACAAACACATTTAAAATAACTGTATTAGCCAAATCCTCAAACCTACGAGATATATCGACCATTCATACAGTTTTCGATTGATTTATGATCGATTCGTTAATATGATGAAGAATTCTCTTGCCTTCCTTCCTAGCTTGACGTCTGAGTTCACTGAGAAGCGAATGCAGCTTGGGGTCTCTGCGTGGCGGGTGGAACCATGACCATACCCAGTAAACAGGACTTTTTTTAAGCATGTCTTTGAGCACAGCATCTTCAACTGCATCAGTTGGTTTAAGGCCGAATCGAATAGTTTCTTGATTGACAAAGGATGTCAGGGAGGGGATGAATAGGAGAGTAAACACAGTCCTATCAATGGGCACAGTAGGTTCATGTTCCTGACTCATATATTCGGATGTATGTTTGTAATTAATTGTTAGTAATTAAATAAACCACTTAAATTGAATTAAACCAGTTCAATTAAATGCACCATTTATAAACCAGCTTTCAATGAATATTGAACTATGTTTTTTTTAAAAAAACCTCACAATCTTAAGCCAAATCTCTTAATTGTTAAGAGATTCTCTTACAATTTATGAGAAGGTCAGGTTGACATTACTGCCATCCCTAGTTAGATGCCATCAGTGAATCAGAGATAAGCAGCATAAGAAAGGACGCCAGTTGGCATCATGTCAGAGGTTACTAATCATTTCCTCTGCTCTTTCCCTTAATCCATGCAAATGTTTTACTTTAATCATTCACAGATTAACACTTCCAAAATGTTTTCATTGCCTGAAAACGTCCAGACTTTGCATCCAATTACCACAGCGTTCAAAATCCTGAGGGCTCTGCAGAAGGAAAGACCACACATTGGTGGAAGAATTGAGAAACAGAGATCACATTGATCCATACCAAAGCTATGGCACAGATAAAAGCAGTCAGCTCATTGTATCTACACCAGGACAGACTTAAGGTCAAAAAGCAATGGCTGCACGTGGAAAACTGTTTGCATGCAGCAAGTGGTTCGAGTTTAAAATGCATCAGCTGAGAGTGCAATGGAGGCAGGATTAAGACTATAAGATATCAGAGTAGAATTAGATCAATCAGCCCATTAAATCTGCTCTGCTGTTCGATCATGGCTGATACGTTTCTCAACGCCTTTCAATTAATTGGTACTTTCCGATGATTATTGGATAATCATCTGTCAAGGAATAATGTGCAGGGTTACAAGAAAATGTTAAGTGGCACTTGGTGAACTGCACTTTTAGATAGGGGGAGGTGATGGCCTACTGGTACTACCACTAGTTTGGTAATCCAGTGATCCAGCTAATGTTCCAGGAACCCGAGTTCATATCCCACCACAGCAGTTTGTAGAATTTGAATCCAATTAAGAATCGAATGATGACCATTATTCATCAGTGAAAGAGCTTGCCCCTGATCTCACCAATCCTAAAGACCATCCTAGCAGTGGGAAGGGGGGAAGTTTTAACACAACTGAATCCATCCAATGTGTTAACTCTCAGCAGATTCCCCAAGTGTTCCTCTTAGTGATAGCAACTGAGCCAGTCACCTCAACACAGTTTCAGTTTGAAGTATGAATTCCAGTTACATCCACTTGGACATTACTACAATTCTAATCTCAGACTTGTGTGGGAGTACGAGGGTTCACTCTACTGTTGGAGACATAATTATTCTTCAACCAATGTCAAAAAAAGATTGTCTGGTTCTTACAACATTGCTGTTAATGGAATCCTACTGTGCACATTCAGCTGCTGTGTTTCCTACTTTAAAGTAATGAGTACACTTGAGACTATTTCATTGGCTGCAAAATGTTTGGGATATCCTGTAAATGGCTATAGATCCACATGAGTTATGTGTGTGCTGGAATGTTACCCACTTACCTGAATGAATGTTATTTCTACAACACTCACAAAGCTTGACACCATCCAAGAAAAAACAACCTGCTTGATCGACACAAACATCCACCAACAGTAGTAGCAATGTCTACCATCCACAGGATGCACTACACAATTTCTCCCAGGCTCTTCAGACAGCACTTTCCAAGCTCACAACCAGTTCCATTGAGACAGTGAGGAGCAGCACATACATGGGAAAATCACAAGCAAAAGCTCCTCTGCAAGCTATTTATCATCCTGATTTGGAATTAAAATGCTGTTCCTTTAGTGTCACTGAGCCAAAATCCTCTCAAAATGCACTGAGGGTTTACCTGGGCAAACAGACTGCAGTGGTTCCACTTGGCAGCTCGTGACTGAGTTCTCTAGGGCAGTTAGAAATGAGCTATAAATGCTGATCCAACCAACGATACCCATATCTCATGAAGGAATCAAAACAAAGTCTCTCTTTTTTAAAAGATTACTATTTTTAACTTGAGATTATCAATTTATTTGGACTAAAAGCAAACTCAGCTTTTAAAATAATGGTATTACAAATGATTTCTATTTAATGAAATAAACCTGTAGAATCACACACCCATTATCATTACTCTTTCCACTATCCTAATTGAGCAACATTCTGATGGCTACCTAATCGTCCTGTCTCAAATAATCCCCATTCTGAAATGCATTCTGAACCCTCTTTCATATTCATATTAAAATCATGCATTAGATTATGATCCACTGTGAATTAATAATACTTCAAAGCTATGGAGAGAGAGAGAGAGAGAGAGAGAAAGCAGTGATAGATTAAAGACTGATTAAGTTATGTTTATGGGCTATAATACTTGCTGGATTAGGAAGTAATCAGCTTTTTGCAGCATTAATCTCTAATGCACTCAGGGCCCCATGTGGGCAGAATCCTGAAAGCAGGATGCCGTAATGTTTGATTGGAGCTGTTTAATCTGGAACAGAATTCATTTCCTCCCTGGCTTTTCTCCCTCATTCACAAGCTGATTGCTCTCCACGGGTTTGCATAGGACAGTATGTTCTGAGATCCCATCCCCTCACTGCGTCTGACTTCATCTGCAGTTTGAATAAAGTGCGCGGGAAACCTGTTAACATCATTTTCTCAGATGCATTAAATTACTCCATCTCATTCATAATGTGATCAGATATTTAAGGCTGACATTACCCACAATAAATGGAAACACATGCATTTTTACAGCCTCTTTCACAATCTCTGAATAAAAAACACTTCACAGCCAATTAAGTTCTTTCGAAATGTAATGATCTTCAGTAAAATAAGAAACACAGCAGCCGATTTGTAGATAGAAAGATCCCATAAACAGTGACATAATAAATCATCCGTTTAGGTCAATAAAAACAGAAAGCGCTGGAGAAACTTAGTAGGTCTAGCACCATCTGTGGAAAGAGAAATAAAGTTAACATTTTGAGTCTGATATGTCTCTACTCTGGAACGCACAGTTGAAAGTGGTGGGGGTTAGAAAGGAGTGGGCTGTCAAGAGCTATCACTGAAAGCTGCTACTGAAGTATCACGGAAATTATTAGTATGAAAGGAAGCGCTTTGACATTTTAAATTTGTCTATTAATCATTTCAACTTCACACTGAGTGGCTTGAAGATCTGGGATTATTGAGCGATGTCTGCAAGCTGTTTAAAAAATCATAGAATCGCAGAAGCTCTACAATGCAGAAAAATTATTCGGCTCAACAAGTCTGTACTGATCCTCCAAAGACCAGCCCAACCAGTCCCAACTCGCCCTGTGATTGTCATGATTAATCCACCTTGCCTGTACATTTCTGAACACTGCAGGGTAATTTAGCATGGGCAATGCACCTAAGTTGCACACCTTTGGACTGTGGGAGGAAGCCGGAGCACCCGGGTTGGGGGGGGGGGGGGATCCCACTCAGACACATGGAGAACATGCAAATTCCATGCAGACAGTCTCTTATGGCTGGAATAGAACCCAAGTCTCTGGTGCTATGAGGCAGCAGGGCTAACAAATGTGATCTTCTGGGCTTTATTAATAAATGTGTAGAGCACAGAAGCAAAATGGCTTTGCTAAGCCCCTCTAAAATACTGCTTGGGCCTAAGGTGGAATAAACAACTACATGTCAGAGATGCTAGCAAGTCCCTAAAGAGAGTGCAGTATAGGTAAAGTGGAAAGTTGCAGGGATGTGGGTCTTCAGTAATGCGGAGAAATCAGAGACGCTAGAGGTTTCCTCCCTAAATATGGGAAGGTGAAGAGAAGACTTCATCGAGGTGTGTCAGATCAAGAAAGGATACAGTGAAGAGAACTGTTTTCAACAGTTGAAGGCTCAAATAACCCTCTTCAGGACAAAGATAAAAGGAAATACTTCCTCTTAAATGATTGTATAGCTATGGACCCCTCTCAGAAGGCGGTGGAGAGAGGTTCATTGAAGATTTTTAAGGCAGAGCTAAATAGATTCTTGTTAAAGGAAATCAATTGATATGGAGCAAATGGAATATAAACGGTGTATGACATTATTGAATAACAGAGCAGGTTTGAAGTGCTGAATGGTCTTCTTCAGCTCCTAATTCATGTGATTGAATGTTGATTGAAAATGATCGGTGAGAGGCAATGTGAGGAAAAGTTTGTTGTTCAGTGAGCTCTGGTCTGGGATGCTACATGAGGAAGTGAAAGCAGCTTCAGGGCGGCACGGTGGCTCAGTGGTTAGCACTGCTGCCTCACAGCACCAGGGTCCCAGGTTCGATTCCAGCCTTGGGTGACTGTCTGTGTGGAGTTTGCACATTCTCTGTGTGGGTTTCCTCCGGGTGCTCTGGTTTCCTCCCACAATCCAAAGAGGTGCAGGTGAGGTGCATTAGTCAGAGGGAAATGGGTCTGGAAGGGTTGCTTTTCGAAGGGTCGGTGTAGACTGGTTGGGCCGAAGGGCCTGTTTCCACACTGTAGGGAATCTAATCTATAACGCTCAAATGAAAATTAACTAAATGGTATGAGGAAGTGCAGGTGACTGACAGTAAGTCATAATGCTCATTAGAGAACCATGCAGACATAAAGTCATAGAGCATGGAAACAGACCCTTTGGTCCAACAAGTCCATGTCGACTATAATCCCATACTAAACTTGGCCCATATCTCTTCAAATATTTCTTTTTCATATACATATCTAAATTTTTTTACATGTTGTAACTGTACCCGCATCCACCACTTCCTCTGGAAGTTCATTCCATACACCAACCAGTCTCTGGGTAAAAAAAAATTGCATTGCATGACTTTTTAAAATCTTTCTGCTCTCTCCTCTGGGGTGGAGAGAGGCTCCCAGCCTCTTTCCTGATGAAAAGCTTTTGCCCGAAACATCGATTTTCCTGCTCCTCGGATGCTGCCTGACCTGCTGTGCTTTTCCACACCACTCTAATCTATCATGAATTAATTAACTAGCCCCTTGCTGTATTTTCACTGTCCCTCTGTTTATAAACTGATATTAAGTAAGAAGGTATCAAACTGGTTAGGATCAAGGGCAAGGAATCATACCAAATTTCTCTTAATGATTTTTATAGGCATCATAAAGTATATATCTTTCAGTAATATAAATGTCAGAAGATTTATATTATTGAAGGTGCTCAAAGGACCTGAATAATTTTAAACTTTAATAATTTTGGATGCATACATTTTCAACCTATTATTCACTGAATTCTGATGTGTTGCATTTTCCTCTAATACTTGTACTTTTTTCTCCCATTTTTTGAGACTACTGCTCTACTCCCTGTAACAGACACCATTCACCTTTCTAGCTACTGTCAATGGTTTCAATCCGAAAAACATGCACACAGCAATCACAACATTAATGTTGAAAAATATCATGATTAATGTATTCAAATGTCCATCAAATGTGCATCCAAGGATAATAAAGGTAAAATGTGTGGTGATTCTGAACATAAATAAAGACTGAGGAAGTTGACTACAAGGATAAATGAAAAAGATGAGTGTTTTACACTGAGGGGTTAAAGCTTGAAATATTTTACCATTAGAGGATTATTGAGGGAGAGATTGTAAGATCATCTGAAAAGGAATTGGAAAGGGATTTGAAGGGGAAGATTTTAAAAGAATATTGGGAAAAAAAATTGGGATATGGATTGGAGTAAAGTTCTCGTTGAAAAATTAGTACATTCATGATGAGCCACATAGATTTCTTCCATACTATAATTTCCCACGATTAAAAAGGCAGTTTAAAAATATTTGATCGTCATGACTCGTCCAGTACGTCATTGTTTAAGCTTGTCAATTTCCCTAGGTTATTGAGTCTGTTATAATCTGGTGCTGTGTCTCCTCATTGTGAAAAAATAAGTAAGACATGTTTTACAACCTTACCATATTTCTTCAGGTATCCTTGATGAATCCCTCGAGAACACATTCTAACGCATTGCTGTCACCAGCTCTGTGATCCTCCAGCCAGTACTGACAGATTCTGCCAATTCCAGGCAAGTGCAGTGGGGGTGGGAGCAATTTGTCCTGATGTCATAATCAGATGTACCCAATTGGAACAGTAAAGAAGGATTTTTAGTGACATTGCTGATGCACAGGCCCTGGTAGAAGAGAACAACAGAGGATGAGAGAGCTTGTTTCTCTCAGCGCCTTACATAAACACCAATCAAGGAATCAAGCACCAATCAAGTATTAAGCATCATTGATAGTTTGCTAAAATAAAAGCACAGGGAATTCTCATCATGTCAAAAAGCATCTTGGAGAGAGATACCGAGTCGAATTTTCATTTTAGAGGTGGGGGGGGGAAGGGGGGGGGGGCTCATGTTGGGAAATATCCCAGCTCGATGCTTCATTTCCCCGTGAGAGATAGTGACCTGATGGCCCATGTTCATTCCAGGAGGGCAGTGGCAGGATAGCACCACCTCCAGATACAAACTGAAGGCACCTGAAGGCTGTTACCTGCCAAAGTGATCTGTTTAAGATGCTTACCTTCACCAGCACTCCTCATCTCAACACCAACTACCCATTGTCTATCCATGCTAACTCATGTCTCCACCCAGCCCAATATACCTCTGTGCCCCTCAATGATGGGCCCTTATCCTTTCCATACCAATCCATGCCCCTCTACCCACTACCTGATGTCATTATACCCTTGACAACTTACCTGCTATCCAACAGAAGCAGACCTCGGGAGCCGTGCTGAAAGAAAAAAAGTTCTATTACAAAATCCTTCTGCTCTCACTGTAAAAGTATGCGCCTTAGTCTTAATATCCCCCACCCTAGAAAAGACATCAGACATTCATAACACATTTATAAAAACATTCTGAAAACACACACAAAAGCACATTCAATACACTTAAGTATGTAATCTTTCACAAAAAACAAACATCAGTATTCATAACCCGCATCAAAGACAGTTCATTTTTTGGAAGTCTGCTGGAGGTAGACCACCAATCAACCACACCTCCCTGTGGCCCAACACCAATCAACCACACTGCCTATGGCCCAACATTTCAACTTCCCCTCCCACTCTGCTGAGGACATGGAGGTCCTGGGCCTCCTTCACCGCCGCTCCCTCACCACCAGGCGCCTGGAGGAAGAACGCCTCATCTTCCGCCTCGGAACACTTCAACCCCAGGGCATCAATGTGGACTTCAACAGTTTCCTCATTTCCCCTTCCCCACCTCACCCCAGTTCCAAACTTCCAGCTTAGCACTGTTCCCATGACTTGTCCCACCTGCCTATCTTCATTTCCAACTATCACCTTCATCCCCTCCCGCACTCACCTATTGTACTCTATGCTACTTTCTCCCCATCCCCACCCTTCTCTCACTTATCTCTCCACCCTTCAGGCTCTCTGCCTGTATTCCTGATGAAGGGCTTTTGCCCGAAACGTTGATTTTACTGCTCCTCGGATGCTACCTGAACTGCTGTGCTTTTCCAGCACCACTCTAATCTAGCCTCTACTGGAGGTGCCAGTCAAATTATTAACTTGGAGTCTCTCTCTCTACTGTGGTTTTGGTGAGACTAAGTGGTTTGATAATCAGGAGTTGTGTGGATGAAGAATCAAGGAGGATGGTTACCATGGAGTATACAAGGATGTTGTGCAGAAGGAACAGTTGCATAATTATAAGGCCAAGCATTCAGCAAGGTGCTGGTTGGTTGGCAACAAATGCCTGGGTGTATAGATTAATTGTTGTTACATCTGCATGATTGCAGTGACATCAGCATGAGAGAATTGGTTCTTCATCCTCCAAAAGAGACATCAAATGAAGTGAACATACTCTGAAGTTAAATAAATGCATATACTTGACTTCCTACAGTGTGGAAACAAGTCCTTCTACCCAACAAGTCCACATCAACCCTCTGAAGAGTAACCCGCCCAGACCCAATTATCTCTGACTAGCACAATGGGCAACTTAGTGTGGCCAATTCACATGATCTGCACATCTTTGGACTGTGGGAGGAAACTGGACCAAACCCATGCAGACACGGGGAGAATGTGCAAACTCCACACGGGGAGAATGTGCAAACTCCACACAGACAGTCGCCTGAGGCTGGAATTGAACCAGGGTCCCTGGTACTGTGAGGCAGCAGTGCTACCCACTGAGCCACCATGCCCCCAAATGACCCAGGAGTTTGGTACTTCCTGGCAATGTTAATTAATGTTTTATTGGCACTATGCAGGCATCTTTACGATGCAATTAGATGATTATTTTGGAGGCTGAGAGCAGTGAATTTGAAAACATTGTAATGAATGAAAGTTAATATTGGCAACTAGGCTTCAGAGACTTCTAAGTAAATTGGATTGGAAATCAGGCAGAAAAGATCAAGTCAATTTCAATCAGTAATTTTATTTGAAAAATGTTAATGTAGTCCAGGTAGGGTTTCAAAAGTTGCATTGGTTTCAAAAATTGAAATGGAGGAATTGTGAAGAACAGTGTGGCTGGGCACCTAATGGAGCCAGGTTTGAAATGTTACAGTACAACTGTGAAAAAGCCTAAGATGGAAGATACTCTCTGAGTGAACAGCATTGAAAACATTAAAAATGGAACATTATGTTTTGAAATTTCCATCACAGGGAGATGCAAAGAAAGAAGGCATTTGGTATGCTTTCCTTTATTGGTCAGAGTATTGAGTACAGGAGTTGGGAGGTCATGTTGCGGCTGTACAGGACATTGGTTAGGCCACTTTTGGAACATCATGTGCAATTCTGGTCTCCCTGCTAGAGGAAGGATGTTGTGAAATTGGAAAATGTTCAGAAAAGACTTACGGGAAAGTTGCCAGGGTTGGAGGATTTGAGCTATAGGGAGAGGCTGAACAGGCTAGGGCTGTTTTCCCAGGAGTGTCAGAGGCTGAGGGGTGTCCTTATAGAGGTTTATAAAATCATGAGGGGGTATGGATAGGGTAAATAGACAAGGACTTTTCCCTGGGGTGGGGGAGTGCAGAACTAGAGGGCATAGGTTTCGGGTGAGAAGGGAAAGATATAAAAGAGACCTAAGCGGCAACTTTTTCATGCAGAGGGTGGTACGTGTATGGAATGAGCAGCCAGAGGAAATGATGGATCCTGGTACAGTTACAACATTTAAAAGGCATCTGGAGGGGTACATGAATAGGAAGGATTTAGAGGGATATAGGCCGGATGCTGGCAGGTGGGACCAGATTGGGTTGGGGTATCTGGTCCACATGAACAAGTTGGACCGAAAGCGTCTGTTTCCGTGCTGTACATATCTATGACTCCAAGTGAAATTTGTTTTTAGTACATCCATGTGATGGGTTCTTGAGGCAGGAGGGTTTCTAGTTTTTATTTGGGAAGGTGAGAGAAATGTTGTTAGTACAGTCTAAAGGATGTCTGAAACCTACAGAACCTACAACGTTCCTGATGACTGTACGTCCCAGAACCAGGGTCACAGTAAATGTCTTCACTCAGAAAGTGGTAAATTCTCTGTCGAATTCTCTACCACAGAAGATGGCTGAAACCAAAATATTGAATGCTTTGAAGGTGTTAGATCTAATTCTTGGGCTAAAAGGATCAAAGGCTCTGGGGAGAAAGAAGGAGCAGGGTACTGAGCAAAATGACCAGCCGTGATCATATTGAATGGTGGAGCAGGCTGGAAGGGCCAAATAGGCTACAACTGTTTTTATTTTCAATGTTTCTATGACCTAACAGGGCAATAAAACAGGTGAGGCATGCTTGAATTAAGGACTGTTTGGGTGGGGACTAGTTGTATAAATATGGCAAGTTAATAATCAATGCAGTGAGAGTTTAACAGTGTGTAGTTAACGAAAATAAACCTCTCACTAAAAGTGTGGATGGGGATTTTGTTAAAAGCTGTTATTTTCTCATGTATAACATCAGGAAGATGTGTTCAAATCCTACCATGACAACGGGTAGAATTTAATTTTAATTAATTAATAAATTAGTGTCGGTACTGATGACGATAAAGCTATTATCAATTTCCGTACAGTGAGCAAGACAGATCAAGATTGAAGTGTATACTTTGGTACACAGACATCATAAATAAAGGGTGCTATTCTAAAGAGTGTGCAGGAGCAGAGAGGTCTTGGCTGTATATATAAGAAAAAATAGAAGAGGCTGTTTAGGTGTCTGGAATTTGATGCTCAGTTTGGTGTTGGATACAGATACCCTCAACTTGTTTAAAGGAACCTGGATCTGCCCCAAACCTGATGCCTCACAAGATATTATCATGTATTTGAGATGTAATGCAACTAGCAATTAAGTGAGACATAATAAACCTATTTACAGTTCAAGATTGAGTCTATCTGCTGCTGAAATATTTGCGTAGGCACCTTCCCCACATTGTTTCTAAAACCAGTGACACTAATATAACATGCTGGCAATTCAGAGCCATGATATTGTTATAACTTTGACTTGCAGTCCAATGTTAAAACATTTCTGGATATCACATAGACAGCATTTTGGGGTGAGACAGACAGAGAACAGATGGCAAGAAAGTAAGAGAGAATGTTTGCCTATCCTTGGAATATGATTTTCTTGGGATTTGTTGGGGAATTGTCCTTGAAAAGAGACAAGGCGTGGAATTACAGCCACTTCACTAGTTTCTATAGAGCAAGGATAAAAACTGGAGAGGTTACTGCACATAAGGAGCTGCAAGGGGAAATTTGTGCACATTATGCAACCACATGGAATCCAGTTTTTTAAATTTTTGAACACCTGGCCAGCTTAAGCAGACAACCTGAAACTCATAAGCTCGTGTTTGTAAAAACACAATTTATTCACCTTGTTTTCAGATATATTGGTAAGGGGTTTGATGAGAGCTAATACCTTTGCTGCTGAAGCAGCAAGAACTTCTTCGGATCATAGAGTCATATAACACAGAAGAGGTCTTGCTTCCCAATGGGTCTGCACTGACCTAGCTATGGTTATCCCACTGTCCAGCACTTACCTTGAATGTTATGTCACTTCAACTGCTCATACATGTACTTTTTAAAAGGTTGAGAGGCTTCCTGCATCTACCAACCTCCCAGGCAATGCATTCCAGGATCCCACCATTCCTGGATGAAAACAATTTTCCAGAAATCCCCTCTAAACACCCTGCCCTTCACCATAAAATTATTCCTCTTTGAACAACTAAAGGAACAGCTGCTTCCTTTCCAACTTGTCCATGTCCCCCGTAATCTTACACATCTCACTCAGGTCCCCTCTCAGCCTTCTCTGCTCTAAAGACCTTCTTCAAACTCTTCTTCCAGCTCGACAACTAAAGATGCAAGTTCATTCCCTCACAGGTCAGTAACCGAACAATGGGCCAAGTTCAAAGAGCAAATATTTTGGGTAGAGTCAAGGTATTGTGGGATCGTGTTCAAATAACGGCTGAAATCGGTGCGGTGAAAGTAGTCTCTTTATTCAGCAACCACAGTCGCACAAGTTTGAGGTAGCAATAGAATTCCGGAACACAGTTTTACAGCAGCATCGTATAACACAGTTCTTACATATATTAGAATTCTGTCACTATAGTGTTACATTGTTTTATCTACAGTACATAAAGGTTTGAGGGGCTTCTGTCCTGAGGCAGGAGGTGGGTTAAAAGATGTGCTAAGTGCTGGTTGCTACTTCTGATGGGGGAAAGAGTGTCCGGTCTACTTGCACAATTAGGAGGTCACGGTGTGGAAGTGCCGGTGTTGGACTGGGGTAGACAAAGTTAAAAATCACACAACACCAGGTTATAGCCCAACAGGTTTATTTGGAAGCACTAGCTTTCAGAGCGCTGCTCCTTTGTCAGGTAGGTGGTGGGGTAGGATCACAGAACAGGAGGTCAGGCAACATCCAAGGAGCAGGAAAATCGACGTTTCGGGCAAAAGCCCATCATCAGGAATAAACTTTGGTTGCTAGCATATACAGTCCTCACTTTTGCCCAGGATCACAGAACACAGAATCTATAGCAAAAGATCATCGTGTCATAATTAAGAGGTGTTAGTTCTTTTGTCTTTTGAGTTAGTAAATATTAGTAAAAATACTAGACCTCTATGCTCTAAATAAGTTAGAAATTGGACCTGTACTTAATAAAAGAATAGAGGATATTAAACGGATTACCTCAGCTGGGTTGTGAGATATGTTTACAATTTGCTGGTGTGAGTTTCATTCATTAATGCAATTTAATATAGGGCCATACAGTCACAAGGATGTACAGCACAGAAACAGACCCTTCAGTCCAACTCATCCATGCTGACTAGATATCCTAAATTAACCTAGTCCCATTTGTTAGCACTTGGCCCATATCCCTCTGAACTCTTCTTATTCGTATACAGATGCCTTTTAAATGTTTAAGCACCGTTTTAAAAGGTATTCAACAAGTGCATCCTAATTGGGGAAACTGTTTGGTGTTCTGTAATCTATTTTGTAATCTAATCAGGCCTTACCAACCATGAGAGATGGTTGGTAAGGCCTGATTAATATTATAGTGTTTTGTGGAGACTTGATAGGGATGGCATTGTTTATGATACGAAAACTTATTCCGAGTTAAATAAGCCTAAACACTACTTGTAGCAAGGGCTGATTAGGATCGAAGGTGTGAAAAAGCAGTAATGGGTTTGAAAGGGTTGTTTTGATTAGAAAGAGTTGTTTTACTTTGGTCTATTTTATGATAGTAAAATGTACGACAGAACAACCGTTTTATGAATGAATGAATGAAACCGTATTATAGTAGGGAGTTATGAATGAAAAGGAATGCAGTGTTCGCTTGTGAGTGGGTTAGTAAAGGAGTTATGAATGAATAAACATAGACGGCTTGTGACTGGGAAATATAAAGTGCTTGTGAGTGATTTAGTGAAGGGACCTAACATATAATATCTCACAGTCTATTCCTGCTAACACAAAAAGTGGGACAAATTCAGAGAGCCCCAGGTGACAAAGGGGTTGGAATTAACACTAGAAACGAAGTGTGCTGACAACATATGTAAGGTTAAAAATACAATAGAGTGGAGGCAATGGCTCGTTGTATTAGTGCTGGACTGTTAATTCAGAGAGTCGAGAGTAGAGTGGTGCTGGAAAAGTACAGCAGGTCAGGCAGCATCCAAGGAGCAGGAAAATCAATGTTTCGGGCAAAAGCCCTTCATCAGGAATGAGGCTAATGTTAATCCAGAGACGCAGGTAATGTTCTGGGGACCCAGGTTTGAATCCTAACATGGCAGATGGTGAAATCTGAAGTTTCAAAAATCTGGAGTCTAATGATGACCATGAAACTGTTGTTGATTGTCAGGGAAACCCATCTGGCCTGTAGGAAGGAAACTGCTGACATGTGACTCCAGACTCAACTCAATGTGGTTGACTTTTAACTGCCCTCTGGGCAATTAGGAATGGACACAAATACGAGTTGGCAATGCCCTCATCCGGTGAACAAATCATAAAAAAAGAGAGAATCAACAGGAATACCAAAGGCTTGGGTGAGGGTGGGGGAGCTGCTACCTTTTATCATGCAAAGAGGATGCATGATAAAGGTAGCAGCTTTCATAGAATCCCTACAGGCCCTTCAGCCCACACCGACCATCCGAAGCATAACACACCCAGACCCACTCCCCTACATTTACCCCTGACAAAGACACCTAACCTACACACTCCTGAACACTATGGGCAACATAGCATGGCTAATTCACCTAACCTGCACGTCTTTGGGTTGTGGGAGGAAACCCATGCAGACACAGGGAGAATGTGCAAACTCCGCACAAACATTTGCCCAAGGCTGGAATCGAACGCAGCCCCCCGGCACTCTGAGGCAGCAGTGCTAATCACTGAGCCACCATGTCACCCATCTTTCATTAAGGAAAGTCTCAAAGTCTTCAATCAGAATGAAAACAGTAAGGCAATGGTCTGAAATAGCAGTAGGATCAGTCAAATACTGAAAAGTGGATTTATAGTAGTTGGTAAGGAGCAACGTTTGACGTGAATACTTTGCAACTATCTAGATGCTGCCCAGAAAGGTTCAAAAGTCAAAAGGAAGATTGTGAATAAATTGCAATATGTAAATTGGAGTCGTAGTCAATAAATGGTGCATTGTGCACACTTGTGGATGAAGACGTCATTAGAATGTGTTTACCCAAACTGCCTATTTATGAAGATTTGCAACCAACATTAGTGACTGAAACAGAGACCATGTCAAAACTTAAATACAGTTTAGAAAGACAAGTAAAACCAAGGGAAGTTAAATGGAAACAGCGTGGGGAAGAAGGATTGGAACTAGTTGTACAGTGCAATCACAAGACGGAAACAGGCCATCTTGATACTTACTTAAGCTGCAGCCCCATCCCACATAAAGTTAGCAAGGCACCACGACTGTTTTAGATGCATCCAGGGATTTTGAAGGAATTAAGGGTAGAAGTCACAGAGGCACTAATCATAATATTTCAGTCCTCTTTGGACTTCAGCGATTTAGCAGAAGAATTGTCAGCATTATGGCCTGTTTCTAGAAAGTTGTAAGGATACTGCCAGCAGTTACAGATCAGTCAATTTAACTTCAGCGGTGCGAAATGTTTAGAAAAATTATTTGGAATTAAGTCAGTAGTGACACGGAAGGTGAGTTTAGTTAGGAAGTGTCAACATGAATCTAAGGGAGAAATTGTGTGTAACTACCTTTCTGTAGTTTTTTGAAGAGGTGACAGAAATGGTTGATGAGGATAGTATTTTTGAAGCAGTATGCGTAGATTTCGAGAAGACATTTCACGCAGATGTGTGAGAAAAGTTGTAAGTCCGTGTATCAAAGGGACAGTGGAAACATGGATAGCAAATTGACTGATTGATACGAAACAGAGATTAATGGGTCAATGGATATTTTTCAGATTGGAGGAAGGTTTGAGCGGATCCCAGGGATCATATCGGATCATATGGATATTTAATAATGATCTGGACCTTGATGTGCATAAGAGCATAAGAGGTACAGTTAGTAAGTTTACAGATGACACCAAAATTGGAGGTGTGGTGGACAGCGAAGAGGGTTATCTCAGATTACAACAGGATCTGGACCAGATGGGCCAATGGGCTGAGAAGTGGCAGATGGAGTTTAATTCAAATAAATGCGAGGTGCTGCATTTTGGGAAAGCAAATCTTAGCCGGACTTATACACTTAATGGTAAGGTCCTAGGGAGTGTTGATGAACAAAGAGACCTTGGAGTGCAGGTTCATAGCTCCTTGAAAGTGGAGTCATAGGTAGATAGGATAGTGAAGAAGGCATTTGGTATGCTTTCCTTTATTGGTCAGAGTATTGAGTACAGGAGTTGGGAGGTCATGTTGCGGCTGTACAGGACATTGGCTAAGCCACTGTTGGAATATTGAGTGCAATTCTGGTCTCCTTCCTAGGGGAAAAGATGTCGTGAAACTTGAAAGGGTTCAGAAAAGATTTACAAGGCTGCTGCCAGGGTTGGAGGATTTGAGCTATAGGGAGAGGCTGAACAGGCTGGGGCTGTTTTCCCTGGAGCGTTGGAGGCTGAGGAGTGACCTTATAGAGGTTTACAAAATTATGAGGGGCATGGATAGGATAAATAGGCAAAGTCTTTTTCCTGGGGTCGGGGAGTCCAGAACTAGAGGGCATAGGTTTAGGGTGTGAGGGGAAAGATATAAAAGAGACCTAAGGGGCAACTTTTTCACGCAGAGTGTGGTATGTGTATGGAATGAGCTGTCAGTAGATGTGGTGGAGGTTGGTACAATTGCAACATTTAAGAGGCATTTGGATGGGTATATGAATAGGAAGGGTTTGGAGGGATATGGGCTGGGTGCTGGCAGGTGGGACTAGATTGGGTTGGGATATCTGGTCTGCATGGACGGGTTGGACCGAAGGGTCTGTTTCCATGTTCGCAGGTGACAATATACTTGGAAGAATCATAAACTGTAAGGAGGAATGTGCAGAACTCCAAAAGGACATTGCCAAGATGGCAGAGGTGGCAGATGAGGTTAAATGCAGAGAAGTGTGATGTAATGTGCTTTTGTTGGAACATCATAAAAAGGCAGTATAAAATAGAGAGTACTGGAGCAGAGGGACTTGGATGTTTTTGTGTGAAGATCATTGCAGGTGACAGGACAAATGGAAATTGCAATAACTATGACATAAAGTGCAAAGCTTTATTAATAGGGGAAGAGAGTACATGGGCAACGAGGTGATATTGAACTTGTGTAAGACACATCACACCTCAGCTAAAGTATTATGTGCAGTTGTGGTTGCCACACTATAGAAAGTAAGTAATTTACTGGAATGGATCCAGGTGTGAGAATTTTTAACTTTGTGGATAGTCAAAGAACTTCACAGAGACCAGCGTCATGTCACCAAGTCATCCTTTATTTACATGTGGAGAGTCATTGACACTGTGATCCAGCTCCCTCAGAACCAGCTCTCAGAGTGTCAGGATGTCTGACACTCCTGTTCTTATCTGTCAGCCAGGGCTCCCTGATTGACCCAGGTTAACAGCCCCAATCAGGGAACTTGTATTCTATGAGGATCACCTGGCTGACCTTGTTACACTCACTATAAATAGACTGAAAAAGTTGGGACTGTTCTCCTCAGACAGAGGAAGGTGAAGTGGAGATCTATTTGAGATTTTCAAATTGTGAGCAGCCTGGACTGAGCTGATGTTAGGCTGGTCAAAAGAAAGAAGAATGAGAGGGCATAGATTTAAAGTCTAACAAAGAAATAACTCTTTCAGTGAGGAGTTAGCTTATAGAATGAAAAACCCATAAATGTCATGGAGGCAGGTTCAAGTGAAGCATTCAGGAGGACATTGGATAGTTATTTGGATAGAAATGGTGTGCAAGGTTTTGTGAAAAAGGCAGGAAATTGGGACTGGATATTAGAGTTAGTGGAGGCCTCTTTCTGCTCTGTAACAATTATGATTCCGTGACATTTGATCCTCTGGCAAATGAGAAGAGGTGACTTCTAAATACCATTATCAAATCCAAGGCTTTAGCAGAATCTTTGACTGAGAGATAGGCAGACCCCAGGATCCAGTCTATCAGTTGTAAACAGCAAACCCGGACACAGCTCCTTGCTCCCAGGGAAGGGAGGGGTATGGGAGCCTGGAAATAGTGTCGTTGACATTCTGAAGGCAGCCCGGGGACAGACAAAAGTTGATCACTGTTCCCACGTTGGAAACCAGCAAACAGTTTGAGGTCAGGTTTCCTAAAAATAGGATTAAGTTTCTATCCAGCTGTGCAGCCGGGATTTTGAAGACATCAACAAACTGCCTAGTAATGTTGCATGTTTAGTTTTGTCAGACTTGTAAGACTAGGGCTGAGGGAGTCAGGGTTTGGAGGAGGGGCTCAGTATTAAAGGATGCTGTGCTGGACAATGGCAATTAAAGCAAACCCCTTTGCAATACCCTTCACTGTCGTTCGGCAAAGTGAGCACATTTTATTCGAACCATTCCCCCCAAAAAATTCCCAAAGGCCCTGGAGGCATGGGCTGGAAGAGGGGAGGCAAGTTTGAATGAGAGGTAAAATGAATCAACCATTTGTAATTAACTATCAAAATGCAACAAAGAAATTGCTAATTTATTTCTTGTACAGTGCACACTGATCAATCAGAAGAGCTGATGGAAGAGAGGATTGTAAGGAAAGTTCCTATTTTATGTATTCTTTCATGAGATGCGGCCATTGTTGTCTGACCCAGCGCTTAATTGATCACATTTTAACTTTGCGAAAGTGGTAGTGAGCTGCGTGGAATAATGATGTATCTTCAAATTTAATGGCTTGGAAGTTGGCTACTTTGTCCTGAATAGTAATCAATTTGTGCTTTCTTGGAGTTGCATTCCTTCAGGCAAATAGAAAGTAGTATTTCACATATTTTGAAGATGGTGGATAGGTCAGAATGTGAGTTATTCATGACAAGATTCCTAGCCTCTTAGCTGTCCTTGTAATCACTGCATTTCTATGACTAGGCCAGTTTAGTTTCTGATTAACCCCCAGAATGTCGATAGTGGGGGAGAGTGCAGAATGGGGACAACAACCAGAGCAGAGAGGGTACAGCAACCAGTGCGGAATGGGGACAGCAACCAGTGCGGAGAAGGGACAGCAACCGGTGAGGAATGGGAATAGCAACCAGAGCGGAGGAGGGACTGTAACCGGTGAGGAATGGAGACAGTAACCAGTGCGGAATGGGGATAGCAACCAATGCGGAATGGGGACAGCAACCAGTGCAGAGAGGGGACAGCAACCAGTGCAGAGAGGGGTCAGCAGCCAGTGCAGAGAGGGGACAGCAACCAGTGCGAATGGGGATAGCAACCAGTGCAGAGTAGGGACAGCAACCAGTGCAGAGAGGAGTCAGCAACCAGTGCAGAATGGGGACAGCAACCAGTGTGGAATGGGGACAGTAACCAGTGCAGAGAGGGGACAGCAACCAGTGCGGAATGGGGACAGTAACCAGTGCAGAGAGGTGACAGCAACCAGTGCGGAATGGGGACATCAACCAGTCCGGAATGGGGACAGCAACCAGTGTGGAATGGGGACAGTAACCAGTGCAGAGAGGGCACAACAACCAGTGTAGAATGGGGACAACAACCAGTGCGGAGTGGGGACAGCAACCAGTGCAGACAGGTTGCAGCAACCAGTGAAGACTGGGGACAGTAACCAGTGCAGACATGGCACAGCAACCAATGCAGAATGGGGACAGGAACCAGCGCAAAGTGGGGACAACAAGCAGTGCAGACTGGGGACAGTAACCAGTGCGGAGTGGGGACAGCAACCAGTGTCGACTGGGGACAGCAACCAGCGCAATGTGGGGACAGCAACCAGTGCAGAGAGGGGACAGCAACCAGTGCAGAATGGGGATAGCAACCAGTGCAGAGAGAGGACAGCAACCAGTGCAGAGAGGGGACAGCAACCAGTGCAGAGAGAGGACAGCAACCAGTGCAGAGAGGAGACAGCAACCAGTGCAGACAGGGTGCAGCAACCAGTGAAGACTGGGGACAGTAACCAGTGCGGAGTGGGGACAGCAACCAGTGCAGACATGGCACAGCAAGCAGTGCAGACTGGGGACAGTAACCAGTGCGGAGTGGAGACAGCAACCAGTGCAGACTGGGGACAGCAACCAGAGCAAACTGGGGACAGCAACCATAAGACCATAAGACATAGGAGCGGAAGTAAGGCAATTCGGCCCATCGAATCCACTCCGCCATTCAATCATGGCTGATGGGCATTTCAACTCCACTTACCCACATTCTCCCCATAGCCCTTAATTCCAGTGCATAATGGGGACAGCAACCAGTGCAGAGTGGGGACAGCAACCAGTGCAGAATGGGGACAAGAACCAGTGCAGAATGGGGACAGTAACCAGTGCAGAATGGGGACAAGAACCAGTGCAGAATGGGGACAGCAACCGGTGCCGAATGGGGACAGTAACCAGTGCAGAATGGGGACAAGAACCAGTGCAGAATGGGGACAGCAACCAGTGAGGAATGGGGATAGCAATCAGTGAGGAATGGGGACAGCAACCAGTGCAGAATGGGGATAGCAATCAGTGTGGAATGGGGACAGCAACCAGTGCGGAATGGGGATAGCAATCAGTGCGGAATGGGGATAGCAATCAGTGTGGAATGGGAACAGCAACCGGTGAGGAATGGGGATAGCAATCAGTGCAGAATGGGGATAGCAATCAGTGTGGAATGGGGATAGCAATCAGTGCAGAATGGGGATAGCAATCAGTGCAGAATGGGGATAGCAATCAGTGTGGAATCGAGACAGCAAGCAGTGTGGAATGGGGATAGCAACCAGTGCGGAATGGGGATAGCAATCAGTGTGGAATGGGGACAGCAACCAGTGCAGAGTTGGGACAACAACCAGTGCAGACAGGGCGCAGCAACCAGTGCGAAATTGGGATAGCAACCAGTGCAGAGTAGGGACAGCAACCAGTGCAGAATAGGGACAGTACCCAGTGCGGAATGGGGACAGGAACCAGTGCAGAGAGGGGACAGCAACCAGTGCAGAGTAGGGACAACAACCAGTGCAGACTGGGGACAGTAACCAGTGTGGAATGGGGTCAGTAACCAGTGTGGAATGGGGACAGTAATCAATGCAGAGTAGGGATCACAATCAGTGGAGAGAGGGCACAGTAACCAGTGCAGAATGGGGACAGCAACCAGTGCAGAATGGGGACAGCAACCAGTGTGGAATGGGGATACCAACCAGTGTGAAATGGGGATAGCAATCAGTGCGGAATGGGGACAGCAACCAGTGCAGAATGGGGATAGCAACCAGCGCAAAGTGGGGACAGCAACCAGTGCAGAATGGGGATAGCAACCAGTGCGGAATGGGGATAGCAACCAGTGCGGAATGGGGACAGCAACCAATGCAGAATGGGGATAGCAACCAGTGTGGAATGGGGACAGCAACCAGTGCAGAATGGGGATAGCAATCAGTGCGGAATGGGGACAGCAACCAGTGCGGAATGGGGACAGCAACCAGTGCGGAATGGGGACAGCAACCAGTGCGGAATGGGGAAAGCAACCAGTGCAGAATGGGGATAGCAATCAGTGCGGAATGGGGATAGCAACCAGCGCAAAGTGGGGACAGCAACCAGTGCAGAATGGGGATAGCAATCAGTGCGGAATGGGGATAGTAACCAGTGCAGAGTTGGGACAGCAACCAGTGCAGACTGGGGACAGTAACCAGTGCAGATTGGGGACAGCAACTAGTGCACAATGGGGACAGCAACCAGTGCAGAGTGGGGACAGTAACCAGTGTGGAGTGGGGACAGTAACCATTGCGGAGTGGGGACAGCAACCAGTGTCGACTGGCGACAGCAACCGGTGAGAAATGGGGATGGCAACTGGTGAGGAATGGGGATAGGAACCAGTGCGGAATGGGGACAGCAACCAGTGCGGAATGGGGACAACTACCAGTGCAGAATGGGGATAGCAGCTGGTGAGGAATTGGATAGCAACCAGTGCGGAATGGGGACAGCAACCAGTGCAGAATGGGGACAGGAACCAGGGCAGAATGGGGACAGCAACCAGTGCGGAATGGGGACAGGAACCATGGCAGAATGGGGACAGCAATCAGTGCGGAATGGGGACAGCAACCAGTGCGGAATGGGGACAGGAACCAGGGCAGAATGGGGACAGCAACCAGTGCGGAATGGGGACAGCAACCAGTGCAGAATGGGGACAGCAACCAGTGCAGACATGGCACAGCAACCAATGCAGAATGGGGACAGGAACCAGCGCAAAGTGGGGACAACAAGCAGTGCAGACTGGGGACAGTAACCAGTGCGGAGTGGGGACAGCAACCAGTGTCGACTGGGGACAGCAACCAGCGCAATGTGGGGACAGCAACCAGTGCAGACAGGGCACAGCAACCAGTGCGGAATGGGGATAGCAACCAGTGAAGAGTAGGGACAGCAACCAGTGCAGAATAAGGGATAGTACCCAGTGCGGAATGGGGACAGCAACCAGTGCAGAGAGGGGACAGCAACCAGTGCCGAATGGGGACAGCAACCAGTGCAGAGAGAGGACAGCAACCAGTGCAGAGAGGGGACAGCAACCAGTGCAGAGAGAGGACAGCAACCAGTGCAGAGAGGGGACAGCAACCAGTGCAGACAGGGTGCAGCAACCAGTGAAGACTGGGGACAGTAACCAGTGCGGAGTGGGGACAGCAACCAGTGCAGACATGGCACAGCAAGCAGTGCAGACTGGGGACAGTAACCAGTGCGGAGTGGAGACAGCAACCAGTGCAGACTGGGGACAGCAACCAGAGCAAACTGGGGACAGCAACCATAAGACCATAAGACATAGGAGCGGAAGTAAGGCAATTCGGCCCATCGAATCCACTCCGCCATTCAATCATGGCTGATGGGCATTTCAACTCCACTTACCCACATTCTCCCCATAGCCCTTAATTCCAGTGCATAATGGGGACAGCAACCAGTGCAGAGTGGGGACAGCAACCAGTGCAGAATGGGGACAAGAACCAGTGCAGAATGGGGACAGTAACCAGTGCAGAATGGGGACAAGAACCAGTGCAGAATGGGGACAGCAACCGGTGCCGAATGGGGACAGTAACCAGTGCAGAATGGGGACAAGAACCAGTGCAGAATGGGGACAGCAACCAGTGAGGAATGGGGATAGCAATCAGTGAGGAATGGGGACAGCAACCAGTGCAGAATGGGGATAGCAATCAGTGTGGAATGGGGACAGCAACCAGTGCGGAATGGGGATAGCAATCAGTGCGGAATGGGGATAGCAATCAGTGTGGAATGGGAACAGCAACCGGTGAGGAATGGGGGCAGCAACCAGTGCGGAATAAGGGCAGCAACCAGTGCAGACAGGGCGCAGCAACCAGTGCGAAATTGGGATAGCAACCAGTGCAGAGTAGGGACAGCAACCAGTGCAGAATAGGGACAGTACCCAGTGCGGAATGGGGACAGGAAGCAGTGCAGAGAGGGGACAGCAACCAGTGCAAAATTGGGATAGCAACCAGTGCAGAGTAGGGACAGCAACCAGTGCAGAATAGGGACAGTACCCAGTGCGGAATGGGGACAGGAAGCAGTGCAGAGAGGGGACAGCAACCAGTGCAGAATGGGGTCAGCAACCAGTGTGGAATGGGGACAGTAATCAGTGCAGAGTAGGGATCGCAATCAGTGGAGAGAGGGCACAGCAACCAGTGCAGAATGGGGATAGCAATCAGTGTGGAATGGGGATACCAACCAGTGTGGAATGGGGATAGCAACCAGTGCAGAGTTGGGACAACAACCAGTGCAGAATGGGGACAGCATCCAGTGCAAAGTGGGGAGAGGAACCAGTGCATAATGGGGATAGCAACCAGTGCAGAGTGGGGACACGAACCAGTGTGGAGTGGGGACAGAAACGAGTGAGGAATGGGGACAGCAACCAGTGCAAAGTGGGCACAGCAATCAGTGCAGAATGGGGATAGCAACAAGTGCAGAATGGGGATAGCAACCAGTGCAGAATGGGGACAGCAACCAGTGTGGAATGGGGCAGCAACCAGCGCAAAGTGAGGACAGCAACCAGTGCAGACTGGGGACAGTAACCAGTGCCGACAGGGTGCAGCAACCAGTGTAGACTGGGGACAGCAACCAGTGCAGACAGGGTGCAGCAACCAGTGAAGACTGGGGACAGTAACCAGTGTGGAGTGGGGACAGCAACCAGTGCAGATTGGGGACAGCAACCAGAGCAAAATGGGGACAGCAACCATAAGACCATAAGACATAGGAGCGGAAGTAAGGCCATTCGGCACATCGAGTCCACTCCGCCATTCAATCATGGCTGATGGGCATTTCAACTCCACTTACCCACATTCTCCCCATAGCCCTTAATTCCACTGCATAACGTGGATTGCAAACAGTGCAGAGTGGGGACAGCAACCAGTGCAGAATGGGGACAAGAACCAGTGCAGAATGGGGACAGTAACCAGTGCAGAATGGGGACAGCAACCGGTGCCGAATGGGGATAGCAATCAGTGCGGAATGGGGACAGCAACCAGTGCGGAATGGGGATAGCAACCAGTGTGGAATGGGGATAGCAATCAGTGCAGAATGGGGATAGCAATCAGTGTGGAATGGGGATAGCAATCAGTGCGGAATGGGGATAGCAATCAGTGCAGAATGGGGATAGCAATCAGTGTGGAATGGGGATAGCAATCAGTGTGGAATGGGAACAGCAACCAGTGAGGAATGGGGATAGCAATCAGTGCGGAATGGGGATAGCAACCAGTGCAGAATGGGGATAGCAATCAGTGCGGAATGGGGATAGCAACCAGTGCAGAATGGGGATAGCAATCAGTGCAGAATGGGGATAGCAATCAGTGTGGAATGGGGATAGCAATCAGTGTGGAATGGGAACAGCAACCGGTGTGGAATGGGGACAGCAATCAGTGCAGAATGGGGATAGCAATCAGTGCGGAATGGGGACAGCAACCAGTGTGGAATGGGGATAGCAACCAGTGCGGAATGGGGATAGCAATCAGTGTGGAATGGGGACAGCAACCAGTGCAGAGTTGGGACAACAACCAGTGCAGACAGGGCGCAGCAACCAGTGCAAAATTGGGATAGCAACCAGTGCAGAGTAGGGACAGAAACCAGTGCAGAATAGGGACAGTACCCAGTGCAGAATGGGGACAGGAACCAGTGCAGAGAGGGGACAGCAACCAGTGCAGAGTAGGGACAACAACCAGTGCAGACTGGGGACAGTAACCAGTGTGGAATGAGGTCAGTAACCAGTGTGGACTGGGGACAGTAATCAGTGCAGAGTAGGGATCACAATCAGTGGAGAGAGGGCACAGTAACCAGTGCAGAATGGGGATGGCAACCAGTGTGGAATGGGGATACCAACCAGTGCGGAATGGGGACAGCAACCAGTGCAGAATGGGGATGGCAATCAGTGTGGAATGGGGATAGCAACCAGTGCAGAATGGGGATAGCAATCAGTGTGGAATGGGGACAGCAACCAATGCAGAATGGGGACAGGAACCAGGGCAGAATGGGGATAGCAATCAGTGCGGAATGGGGATAGCAACCAGTGTGGAATGGGGACAGCAACCAGTGCAGAATGGGGACAGCAACCAGTGTGGAATGGGGACAACAACCAATGCAGAATGGGGACAGCAACCAGTGCAGACATGGCAAAGCAACCAGTGCAGACTGGGGACAGTAACCAGTGCGGAGTGGGGACAGGAACCAGTGCAGACATGGCACAGCAACCAGTGCAGAATGGGGACAGCAACCAGTGTGGAATGGGGACAGCAACCAATGCAGAATGGGGACAGGAACCAGGGCAGAATGGGAACAGCAACCAGCGCAAAGTGGGGACAACAAGCAGTGCAGACTGGGGACAGTAACCAGTGCGGAGTGGGGACAGCAACCAGTGCGGTATGGGGATAGCAACTAGTGCAAAGTGGTGACAGCAACCAGTGCAGACTGGGGACAGTAACCAGTGCCGACAGGGTGCAGCAACCAGTGAAGACTGGGGACAGTAACCAGTGCGGAGTGGGGACAGCAACCAGTGCAGACATGGCACAGCAAGCAGTGCAGACTGGGGACAGTAACCAGTGCGGAGTGGAGACAGCAACCAGTGCAGACTGGGGACAGCAAACAGAGCAAAATGGGGAGAGCAACCATAAGACCATAAGACCATAAGACCATAAGACATGGGAGCGGAAGTAAGGCCATTCGGTCCATCGAGTCCACTCCGCCATTCAATCATGGCTGATGGGCATTTCAACTCCACTTACCCACATTCTCCCCATAGCCCTTAATTCCAGTGCATAATGGGGACAGCAACCAGTGCAGAGTGGGGACAGCAACCAATGCAGAATGGGGACAAGAACCAGTGCAGAATGGGGACAAGAACCAGTGCAGAATGGGGACAGTAACCAGTGCAGAATGGGGACAGTAACCAGTGCAGAATGGGGACAGCCACCGGTGCCGAATGGGGACAGTAACCAGTGCGGAATGGGGACAAGAACCAGTGTGGAATGGGGACAGTAACCAGTGCAGAATGGGGACAGTAACCAGTGCAGAATGGGGACAGCCACCGGTGCCGAATGGGGACAGTAACCAGTGCGGAATGGGGACAAGAACCAGTGTGGAATGGGGACAGTAACCAGTGCAGAATGGGGACAGTAACCAGTGCAGAATGGGGACAGCCACCGGTGCCGAATGGGGACAGTAACCAGTGCAGAATGGGGAGAAGAACCAGTGTGGAATGGGGACAGCAACCGGTGCTGAATGGGGATAGCAATCAGTGCGGAATGGGGATAGCAATCAGTGTGGAATGGGAACAGCAACCGGTGAGGAATGGGGATAGCAATCAGTGTGGAATGGGGACAGCAACCAGTGCAGACAGGGCGCAGCAACCAGTGCGGAATGGGGGCAGCAACCAGTGCGGAATAAGGGCAGCAACCAGTGCAGACAGGGCGCAGCAACCAGTGCAAAATTGGGATAGCAACCAGTGCAGAGTAGGGACAGCAACCGGTGCAGAATAGGGACAGTACCCAGTGCGGAATAGGGACAGGAAGCAGTGCTTAGAGGGGACAGCAACCAGTGCAGAATGGGGTCAGCAACCAGTGCAGAGTAGGGACAGCAACCAGTGCAGAATAGGGACAGTACCCAGTGCGGAATAGGGACAGGAAGCAGTGCTTAGAGGGGACAGCAACCAGTGCAGAATGGGGTCAGCAACCAGTGCAGAGTAGGGACAGCAACCAGTGCAGAATAGGGACAGTACCCAGTGCGGAATAGGGACAGGAAGCAGTGCTTAGAGGGGACAGCAACCAGTGCAGAATGGGGTCAGCAACCAGTGCAGAGTTGGGACAACAACCAGTGCAGAATGGGGACAGCATCCAGTGCAAAGTGGGGAGAGCAACCAGTGCATAATGGGGATAGCAACCAGTGCAGAGTGGGGACACGAACCAGTGTGGAGTTGGGACAGAAACGAGTGAGGAATGGGGACAGCAACCAGTGCAAAGTGGGCACAGCAATCAGTGCAGAATGGGGACAGCAACCAGTGCAGAATGGGGACAGCAACCAGTGCAAAGTGGGCACAGCAATCAGTGCAGAATGGGGATAGCAACCAGTGCCGACAGGGTGCAGCAACCAGTGAAGACTGGGGACAGTAACCAGTGCGGAGTGGGGACAGCAACCAGTGCAGACATGGCACAGCAAGCAGTGCAGACTGGGGACAGTAACCAGTGCAGAGTGGAGACAGCAACCAGTGCAGACTGGGGACAGCAACCAGAGCAAAATGGGGACAGCAACCATAAGACCATAAGACCATAAGACATAGGAGCGGAAGTAAGGCCATTCGGCACATCGAGTCCACTCCGCCATTCAATCATGGCTGATGGGCATTTCAACTCCACTTACCCACATTCTCCCCTTAGCCCTTAATTCCACTGCATAACGGGGATTGCAAACAGTGCAGAGTGGGGACAGCAACCAGTGCAGAATGGGGACAAGAACCAGTGCAGAATGGGGACAGTAGCCAGTGCAGAATGGGGACAAGAACCAGTGCAGAATGGGGACAGCCACCGGTGCCGAATGGGGATAGCAATCAGTGCGGAATGGGGACAGCAACCAGTGCAGAATGGGGATAGCAATCAGTGTGGAATGGGGACAGCAACCAGTGCAGAATGGGGATAGCAATCAGTGCAGAATGGGGATAGCAATCAGTGCAGAATGGGGATAGCAATCAGTGCGGAATGGGGATAGCAACCAGTGCAGAATGGGGATAGCAATCAGTGCGGAATGGGGATAGAAACCTGTGCAGAATGGGGATAGCAATCAGTGCAGAATGGGGATAGCAATCAGTGTGGAATGGGGATAGCAATCAGTGTGGAATGGGAACAGCAACCGGTGAGGAATGGGGATAGCAATCAGTGCAGAATGGGGATGGCAATCAGTGCAGAATGGGGATAGCAATCAGTGTGGAATGGGGATAGCAATCAGTGCGGAATGGGGACAGCAACCAGTGTGGAATGGGGATAGCAACCAGTGCGGAATGGGGATAGCAATCAGTGTGGAATGGGGACAGCAACCAGTGCAGAGTTGGGACAACAACCAGTGCAGACAGGGCGCAGCAACCAGTGCAAAATTGGGATAGCAACCAGTGCAGAGTAGGGACAGAAACCAGTGCAGAATAGGGACAGTACCCAGTGCAGAATGGGGACAGGAACCAGTGCAGAGAGGGGACAGCAACCAGTGCAGAGTAGGGACAACAACCAGTGCAGACTGGGGACAGTAACCAGTGTGGAATGAGGTCAGTAACCAGTGTGGACTGGGGACAGTAATCAGTGCAGAGTAGGGATCACAATCAGTGGAGAGAGGGCACAGTAACCAGTGCAGAATGGGGATGGCAACCAGTGTGGAATGGGGATACCAACCAGTGCGGAATGGGGACAGCAACCAGTGCAGAATGGGGATGGCAATCAGTGTGGAATGGGGATAGCAACCAGTGCAGAATGGGGATAGCAATCAGTGTGGAATGGGGACAGCAACCAATGCAGAATGGGGACAGGAACCAGGGCAGAATGGGGATAGCAATCAGTGTGGAATGGGGACAGCAACCAGTGCGGAATGGGGATAGCAACCAGTGCGGAATGGGGATAGCAATCAGTGCAGAATGGGGATAGCAATCAGTGTGGAATGGGGATAGCAATCAGTGTGGAATGAGAACAGCAACCAGTGAGGAATAGGGATAGCAATCAGTGCGGAATGGGGATAGCAATCAGTGCAGAATGGAGATAGCAATCAGTGCAGAATGGGGATAGCAATCAGTGCGGAATGGGGATAGCAACCAGTGCAGAATGGGGATAGCAATCAGTGCGGAATGGGGATAGCAACCAGTGCAGAATGGGGATAGCAATCAGTGCAGAATGGGGATAGCAATCAGTGTGGAATGGGGATAGCAATCAGTGTGGAATGGGAACAGCAACCGGTGCGGAATGGGGACAGCAATCAGTGCAGAATGGGGATAGCAATCAGTGCGGAATGGGGACAGCAACCAGTGTGGAATGGGGATAGCAACCAGTGCGGAATGGGGATAGCAATCAGTGTGGAATGGGGACAGCAACCAGTGCAGAGTTGGGACAACAACCAGTGCAGACAGGGCGCAGCAACCAGTGCAAAATTGGGATAGCAACCAGTGCAGAGTAGGGACAGAAACCAGTGCAGAATAGGGACAGTACCCAGTGCAGAATGGGGACAGGAACCAGTGCAGAGAGGGGACAGCAACCAGTGCAGAGTAGGGACAACAACCAGTGCAGACTGGGGACAGTAACCAGTGTGGAATGAGGTCAGTAACCAGTGTGGACTGGGGACAGTAATCAGTGCAGAGTGGGGATCACAATCAGTGGAGAGAGGGCACAGTAACCAGTGCAGAATGGGGATGGCAACCAGTGTGGAATGGGGATACCAACCAGTGCGGAATGGGGACAGCAACCAGTGCAGAATGGGGATGGCAATCAGTGTGGAATGGGGATAGCAACCAGTGCAGAATGGGGATAGCAATCAGTGTGGAATGGGGACAGCAACCAATGCAGAATGGGGACAGGAACCAGGGCAGAATGGGGATAGCAATCAGTGCGGAATGGGGATAGCAACCAGTGTGGAATGGGGACAGCAACCAGTGCAGAATGGGGACAGCAACCAGTGTGGAATGGGGACAACAACCAATGCAGAATGGGGACAGCAACCAGTGCAGACATGGCAAAGCAACCAGTGCAGACTGGGGACAGTAACCAGTGCGGAGTGGGGACAGGACCCAGTGCAGACATGGCACAGCAACCAGTGCAGAATGGGGACAGCAACCAGTGTGGAATGGGGACAGCAACCAATGCAGAATGGGGACAGGAACCAGGGCAGAATGGGAACAGCAACCAGCGCAAAGTGGGGACAACAAGCAGTGCAGACTGGGGACAGTAACCAGTGCGGAGTGGGGACAGCAACCAGTGCGGTATGGGGATAGCAACTAGTGCAAAGTGGTGACAGCAACCAGTGCAGACTGGGGACAGTAACCAGTGCCGACAGGGTGCAGCAACCAGTGAAGACTGGGGACAGTAACCAGTGCGGAGTGGGGACAGCAACCAGTGCAGACATGGCACAGCAAGCAGTGCAGACTGGGGACAGTAACCAGTGCGGAGTGGAGACAGCAACCAGTGCAGACTGGGGACAGCAAACAGAGCAAAATGGGGAGAGCAACCATAAGACCATAAGACCATAAGACCATAAGACATGGGAACGGAAGTAAGGCCATTCGGCCCATCGAGTCCACTCCGCCATTCAATCATGGCTGATGGGCATTTCAACTCCACTTACCCACATTCTCCCCATAGCCCTTAATTCCAGTGCATAATGGGGACAGCAACCAGTGCAGAGTGGGGACAGCAACCAATGCAGAATGGGGACAAGAACCAGTGCAGAATGGGGACAAGAACCAGTGCAGAATGGGGACAGTAACCAGTGCAGAATGGGGACAGTAACCAGTGCAGAATGGGGACAGCCACCGGTGCCGAATGGGGACAGTAACCAGTGCGGAATGGGGACAAGAACCAGTGTGGAATGGGGACAGTAACCAGTGCAGAATGGGGACAGTAACCAGTGCAGAATGGGGACAGCCACCGGTGCCGAATGGGGACAGTAACCAGTGCAGAATGGGGAGAAGAACCAGTGTGGAATGGGGACAGCAACCGGTGCTGAATGGGGATAGCAATCAGTGCGGAATGGGGATAGCAATCAGTGTGGAATGGGAACAGCAACCGGTGAGGAATGGGGATAGCAATCAGTGTGGAATGGGGACAGCAACCAGTGCAGACAGGGCGCAGCAACCAGTGCGGAATGGGGGCAGCAACCAGTGCGGAATAAGGGCAGCAACCAGTGCAGACAGGGCGCAGCAACCAGTGCAAAATTGGGATAGCAACCAGTGCAGAGTAGGGACAGCAACCAGTGCAGAATAGGGACAGTACCCAGTGCGGAATAGGGACAGGAAGCAGTGCTTATAGGGGACAGCAACCAGTGCAGAATGGGGTCAGCAACCAGTGCAGAGTAGGGACAGCAACCAGTGCAGAATAGGGACAGTACCCAGTGCGGAATAGGGACAGGAAGCAGTGCTTAGAGGGGACAGCAACCAGTGCAGAATGGGGTCAGCAACCAGTGCAGAGTTGGGACAACAACCAGTGCAGAATGGGGACAGCATCCAGTGCAAAGTGGGGAGAGCAACCAGTGCATAATGGGGATAGCAACCAGTGCAGAGTGGGGACACGAACCAGTGTGGAGTTGGGACAGAAACGAGTGAGGAATGGGGACAGCAACCAGTGCAAAGTGGGCACAGCAATCAGTGCAGAATGGGGATAGCAACCAGTGCAGAATGGGGACAGCAACCAGTGCCGACAGGGTGCAGCAACCAGTGTAGAGTGGGGACAGCAACCAGTGCAGACAGGGTGCAGCAACCAGTGAAGACTGGGGACAGTAACCAGTGCGGAGTGGGGACAGCAACCAGTGCAGACATGGCACAGCAAGCAGTGCAGACTGGGGACAGTAACCAGTGCAGAGTGGAGACAGCAACCAGTGCAGACTGGGGACAGCAACCAGAGCAAAATGGGGACAGCAACCATAAGACCATAAGACCATAAGACATAGGAGCGGAAGTAAGGCCATTCGGCACATCGAGTCCACTCCGCCATTCAATCATGGCTGATGGGCATTTCAACTCCACTTACCCACATTCTCCCCTTAGCCCTTAATTCCACTGCATAACGGGGATTGCAAACAGTGCAGAGTGGGGACAGCAACCAGTGCAGAATGGGGACAAGAACCAGTGCAGAATGGGGACAGTAGCCAGTGCAGAATGGGGACAAGAACCAGTGCAGAATGGGGACAGCCACCGGTGCCGAATGGGGATAGCAATCAGTGCGGAATGGGGACAGCAACCAGTGCAGAATGGGGATAGCAATCAGTGTGGAATGGGGACAGCAACCAGTGCAGAATGGGGATAGCAATCAGTGCAGAATGGGGATAGCAATCAGTGCAGAATGGGGATAGCAATCAGTGCGGAATGGGGATAGCAACCAGTGCAGAATGGGGATAGCAATCAGTGCGGAATGGGGATAGAAACCTGTGCAGAATGGGGATAGCAATCAGTGTGGAATGGGGATAGCAATCAGTGTGGAATGGGAACAGCAACCGGTGAGGAATGGGGATAGCAATCAGTGCAGAATGGGGATGGCAATCAGTGCAGAATGGGGATAGCAATCAGTGTGGAATGGGGATAGCAATCAGTGCGGAATGGGGACAGCAACCAGTGTGGAATGGGGATAGCAACCAGTGCGGAATGGGGATAGCAATCAGTGTGGAATGGGGACAGCAACCAGTGCAGAGTTGGGACAACAACCAGTGCAGACAGGGCGCAGCAACCAGTGCAAAATTGGGATAGCAACCAGTGCAGAGTAGGGACAGAAACCAGTGCAGAATAGGGACAGTACCCAGTGCAGAATGGGGACAGGAACCAGTGCAGAGAGGGGACAGCAACCAGTGCAGAGTAGGGACAACAACCAGTGCAGACTGGGGACAGTAACCAGTGTGGAATGAGGTCAGTAACCAGTGTGGACTGGGGACAGTAATCAGTGCAGAGTAGGGATCACAATCAGTGGAGAGAGGGCACAGTAACCAGTGCAGAATGGGGATGGCAACCAGTGTGGAATGGGGATACCAACCAGTGCGGAATGGGGACAGCAACCAGTGCAGAATGGGGATGGCAATCAGTGTGGAATGGGGATAGCAACCAGTGCAGAATGGGGATAGCAATCAGTGTGGAATGGGGACAGCAACCAATGCAGAATGGGGACAGGAACCAGGGCAGAATGGGGATAGCAATCAGTGTGGAATGGGGACAGCAACCAGTGCGGAATGGGGATAGCAACCAGTGCGGAATGGGGATAGCAATCAGTGCAGAATGGGGATAGCAATCAGTGTGGAATGGGGATAGCAATCAGTGTGGAATGAGAACAGCAACCAGTGAGGAATAGGGATAGCAATCAGTGCGGAATGGGGATAGCAATCAGTGCAGAATGGGGATAGCAATCAGTGCAGAATGGGGATAGCAATCAGTGCGGAATGGGGATAGCAACCAGTGCAGAATGGGGATAGCAATCAGTGCGGAATGGGGATAGCAACCAGTGCAGAATGGGGATAGCAATCAGTGCAGAATGGGGATAGCAATCAGTGTGGAATGGGGATAGCAATCAGTGTGGAATGGGAACAGCAACCGGTGCGGAATGGGGACAGCAATCAGTGCAGAATGGGGATAGCAATCAGTGCGGAATGGGGACAGCAACCAGTGTGGAATGGGGATAGCAACCAGTGCGGAATGGGGATAGCAATCAGTGTGGAATGGGGACAGCAACCAGTGCAGAGTTGGGACAACAACCAGTGCAGACAGGGCGCAGCAACCAGTGCAAAATTGGGATAGCAACCAGTGCAGAGTAGGGACAGAAACCAGTGCAGAATAGGGACAGTACCCAGTGCAGAATGGGGACAGGAACCAGTGCAGAGAGGGGACAGCAACCAGTGCAGAGTAGGGACAACAACCAGTGCAGACTGGGGACAGTAACCAGTGTGGAATGAGGTCAGTAACCAGTGTGGACTGGGGACAGTAATCAGTGCAGAGTAGGGATCACAATCAGTGGAGAGAGGGCACAGTAACCAGTGCAGAATGGGGATGGCAACCAGTGTGGAATGGGGATACCAACCAGTGCGGAATGGGGACAGCAACCAGTGCAGAATGGGGATGGCAATCAGTGTGGAATGGGGATAGCAACCAGTGCAGAATGGGGATAGCAATCAGTGTGGAATGGGGACAGCAACCAATGCAGAATGGGGACAGGAACCAGGGCAGAATGGGGATAGCAATCAGTGCGGAATGGGGATAGCAACCAGTGTGGAATGGGGACAGCAACCAGTGCAGAATGGGGACAGCAACCAGTGTGGAATGGGGACAACAACCAATGCAGAATGGGGACAGCAACCAGTGCAGACATGGCAAAGCAACCAGTGCAGACTGGGGACAGTAACCAGTGCGGAGTGGGGACAGGACCCAGTGCAGACATGGCACAGCAACCAGTGCAGAATGGGGACAGCAACCAGTGTGGAATGGGGACAGCAACCAATGCAGAATGGGGACAGGAACCAGGGCAGAATGGGAACAGCAACCAGCGCAAAGTGGGGACAACAAGCAGTGCAGACTGGGGACAGTAACCAGTGCGGAGTGGGGACAGCAACCAGTGCGGTATGGGGATAGCAACTAGTGCAAAGTGGTGACAGCAACCAGTGCAGACTGGGGACAGTAACCAGTGCCGACAGGGTGCAGCAACCAGTGAAGACTGGGGACAGTAACCAGTGCGGAGTGGGGACAGCAACCAGTGCAGACATGGCACAGCAAGCAGTGCAGACTGGGGACAGTAACCAGTGCGGAGTGGAGACAGCAACCAGTGCAGACTGGGGACAGCAAACAGAGCAAAATGGGGAGAGCAACCATAAGACCATAAGACCATAAGACCATAAGACATGGGAGCGGAAGTAAGGCCATTCGGCCCATCGAGTCCACTCCGCCATTCAATCATGGCTGATGGGCATTTCAACTCCACTTACCCACATTCTCCCCATAGCCCTTAATTCCAGTGCATAATGGGGACAGCAACCAGTGCAGAGTGGGGACAGCAACCAATGCAGAATGGGGACAAGAACCAGTGCAGAATGGGGACAAGAACCAGTGCAGAATGGGGACAGTAACCAGTGCAGAATGGGGACAGTAACCAGTGCAGAATGGGGACAGCCACCGGTGCCGAATGGGGACAGTAACCAGTGCGGAATGGGGACAAGAACCAGTGTGGAATGGGGACAGTAACCAGTGCAGAATGGGGACAGTAACCAGTGCAGAATGGGGACAGCCACCGGTGCCGAATGGGGACAGTAACCAGTGCAGAATGGGGAGAAGAACCAGTGTGGAATGGGGACAGCAACCGGTGCTGAATGGGGATAGCAATCAGTGCGGAATGGGGATAGCAATCAGTGTGGAATGGGAACAGCAACCGGTGAGGAATGGGGATAGCAATCAGTGTGGAATGGGGACAGCAACCAGTGCAGACAGGGCGCAGCAACCAGTGCGGAATGGGGGCAGCAACCAGTGCGGAATAAGGGCAGCAACCAGTGCAGACAGGGCGCAGCAACCAGTGCAAAATTGGGAAAGCAACCAGTGCAGAGTAGGGACAGCAACCAGTGCAGAATAGGGACAGTACCCAGTGCGGAATGGGGACAGGAAGCAGTGCTTAGAGGGGACAGCAACCAGTGCAGAATGGGGTCAGCAACCAGTGCAGAGTAGGGACAACAACCAGTGCAGAATGGGGACAGCATCCAGTGCAAAGTGGGGAGAGCAACCAGTGCATAATGGGGATAGCAACCAGTGCAGAGTGGGGACACGAACCAGTGTGGAGTGGGGACAGAAACGAGTGAGGAATGGGGACAGCAACCAGTGCAAAGTGGGCACAGCAATCAGTGCAGAATGGGGATAGCAACCAGTGCAGAATGGGGACAGCAACCAGTGCCGACAGGGTGCAGCAACCAGTGTAGACTGGGGACAGCAACCAGTGCAGACAGGGTGCAGCAACCAGTGAAGACTGGGGACAGTAACCAGTGCGGAGTGGGGACAGCAACCAGTGCAGACATGGCACAGCAAGCAGTGCAGACTGGGGACAGTAACCAGTGCAGAGTGGGGACAGCAACCAGTGAAGACTGGGGACAGTAACCAGTGCGGAGTGGGGACAGCAACCAGTGCAGACATGGCACAGCAAGCAGTGCAGACTGGGGACAGTAACCAGTGCAGAGTGGAGACAGCAACCAGTGCAGACTGGGGACAGCAACCAGAGCAAAATGGGGACAACAACCATAAGACCATAAGACCATAAGACATAGGAGCGGAAGTAAGGCCATTCGGCACATCGAGTCCACTCCGCCATTCAATCATGGCTGATGGGCATTTCAACTCCACTTACCCACATTCTCCCCATAGCCCTTAATTCCACTGCATAACGGGGATGCAAACAGTGCAGAGTGGGGACAGCAACCAGTGCAGAATGGGGACAAGAACCAGTGCAGAATGGGGACAGTAGCCAGTGCAGAATGGGGACAAGAACCAGTGCAGAATGGGGACAGCCACCGGTGCCGAATGGGGATAGCAATCAGTGCGGAATGGGGACAGCAACCAGTGCAGAATGGGGATAGCAATCAGTGTGGAATGGGGACAGCAACCAGTGCAGAATGGGGATAGCAATCAGTGCAGAATGGGGATAGCAATCAGTGCAGAATGGGGATAGCAATCAGTGCGGAATGGGGATAGCAACCAGTGCAGAATGGGGATAGCAATCAGTGCGGAATGGGGATAGCAACCTGTGCAGAATGGGGATAGCAATCAGTGCAGAATGGGGATAGCAATCAGTGTGGAATGGGGATAGCAATCAGTGTGGAATGGGAACAGCAACCGGTGAGGAATGGGGATAGCAATCAGTGCAGAATGGGGATGGCAATCAGTGCAGAATGGGGATAGCAATCAGTGTGGAATGGGGATAGCAATCAGTGCGGAATGGGGACAGCAACCGGTGAGGAATGGGGATAGCAATCAGTGCAGAATGGGGATGGCAATCAGTGCAGAATGGGGATAGCAATCAGTGTGGAATGGGGATAGCAATCAGTGCGGAATGGGGACAGCAACCAGTGTGGAATGGGGATAGCAACCAGTGCGGAATGGGGATAGCAATCAGTGTGGAATGGGGACAGCAACCAGTGCAGAGTTGGGACAACAACCAGTGCAGACAGGGCGCAGCAACCAGTGCAAAATTGGGATAGCAACCAGTGCAGAGTAGGGACAGAAACCAGTGCAGAATAGGGACAGTACCCAGTGCAGAATGGGGACAGGAACCAGTGCAGAGAGGGGACAGCAACCAGTGCAGAGTAGGGACAACAACCAGTGCAGACTGGGGACAGTAACCAGTGTGGAATGAGGTCAGTAACCAGTGTGGACTGGGGACAGTAATCAGTGCAGAGTAGGGATCACAATCAGTGGAGAGAGGGCACAGTAACCAGTGCAGAATGGGGATGGCAACCAGTGTGGAATGGGGATACCAACCAGTGCGGAATGGGGACAGCAACCAGTGCAGAATGGGGATGGCAATCAGTGTGGAATGGGGATAGCAATCAGTGCAGAATGGGGATAGCAATCAGTGCGGAATGGGGATAGCAACCAGTGCGGAATGGGGACAGCAACCAGTGCAGAATGGGGATAGCAATCAGTGTGGAATGGGGATAGCAACCAGTGCGGAATGGGGACAGCAACCAGTGCAGAATGGGGACAGCAACCAGTGTGGAATGGGGATAGCAACCAGTTCAGAATGGGGATCGCAATCAGTGCGGAATGGGGATAGCAACCAGTGTGGAATGGGGACAGCAACCAGTGCAGAATGGGGATAGCAATCAGTGCGGAATGGGGATAGCAACCAGTGCGGAATGGGGACAGCAACCAGTGCAGAATGGGGATAGCAATCAGTGCGGAATGGGAATAGCAACCAGCGCAAAGTGGGGATAGCAATCAGTGCGGAATGGGAATAGCAACCAGTGCAGAGTTGGGACAGCAACCGGTGCAGACTGGGGACAGTAACCAGTGCAGATTGGGGACAGCAACCAGTGCATAATGGGGACAGCAACCAGTGCAGAGTGGGGACAGCAACCAGTGCAGACTGGGGACAGTAACCAGTGCAAAGTGGGGACAGCAACCAGTGCATAATGGGGACAGCAACCAGTGCAGAGTGGGGACGGTAACCAGTGTGGAATGGGGACAGTAACCATTGCGGAGTGGGGACAGCAACCAGTGTCGACTGGGGACAGCAACCGGTGAGGAACGGGGATGGCAACTGGTGAGGAATGGGGATAGGAACCAGTGCGGAATGGGGACAGCAACCAGTGCGGAATGGGGACAGGAACCAGGGCAGAATGGGGACAGCAACCAGTGCAGAATGGGGACAGGAACCAGGACAGAATGGGGACAGCAACCAGTGCGGAATGGGGACAGCAACCAGCGCAAAGTCGGGACAGCAACCAGTGCAGACAGTGCGCAGCAATCAGTGCGGAATGGGGACAGCAACCAGTGCGGAATGGGGACAGGAACCAGGGCAGAATGGGGACAGCAACCAGTGCGGAATGGGGACAGCAACCAGTGCAGAGTAGGGACAGCAATCAGTGCAGTCATGGCACAGCAAGCAGTGCAGACTGGGGACAGTAACCAGTGCGGAGTGGAGACAGCAACCAGTGCAGAATGAGGACAGCATCCAGTGCAAAGTGGGGACAGCAACCAGTGCATAATGGGGATAGCAACCAGTGCAGAGTGGGGACACGAACCAGTGTGGAGTGGGGACAGAAACGAGTGAGGAATGGGGACAGCAACCAGTGCAAAGTGGGCACAGCAATCAGTGCAGAATGGGGATAGCAACAAGTGCAGAATGGGGATAGCAACCAGTGCAGAATGGGGACAGCAACCAGTGTGGAATGGGGCAGCAACCAGCGCAAAGTGAGGACAGCAACCAGTGCAGACTGGGGACAGTAACCAGTGCCGACAGGGTGCAGCAACCAGTGTAGACTGGGGACAGCAACCAGTGCAGACAGGGTGCAGCAACCAGTGAAGACTGGGGACAGTAACCAGTGCGGAGTGGGGACAGCAACCAGTGCAGACATGGCACAGCAAGCAGTGCAGACTGGGGACAGTAACCAGTGCGGAGTGGAGACAGCAACCAGTGCAGACTGGGGACAGCAACCAGAGCAAAATGGGGACAGCAACCATAAGACCATAAGACATAGGAGCGGAAGTAAGGCCATTCGGCACATCGAGTCCACTCCGCCATTCAATCATGGCTGATGGGCATTTCAACTCCACTTACCCATATTCTCCCCATAGCCCTTCATTCCAGTGCATAATGGGGATAGCAACCAGTGCAGAGTGGGGACAGCAACCAGTGCAGAATGGGGATAGCAATCAGTGTGGAATGGGGACAGCAACCAGTGCGGAATGGGGACAAGAACCAGTACAGAATGGGGACAGCCACCGGTGCCGAATGGGGATAGCAATCAGTGTGGAATGGGGACAGCAACCAGTGCGGAATGGGGACAGCAACCAGTGAGGAATGGGGATAGCAATCAGTGAGGAATGGGGACAGCAACCAGTGCAGAATGGGGATAGCAATCAGTGTGGAATGGGGACAGCAACCAGTGCGGAATGGGGATAGCAACCTGTGCAGAATGGGGATAGCAATCAGTGCAGAATGGGGATAGCAATCAGTGTGGAATGGGGATAGCAATCAGTGTGGAATGGGAACAGCAACCGGTGAGGAATGGGGATAGCAATCAGTGCAGAATGGGGATAGCAATCAGTGCAGAATGGGGATAGCAATCAGTGTGGAATGGGGATAGCAATCAGTGTGGAATGGGGACAGCAACCAGTGTGGAATGGGGATAGCAACCAGTGCGGAATGGGGATAGCAATCAGTGTGGAATGGGGACAGCAACCAGTGCAGAGTTGGGACAACAACCAGTGCAGACAGGGCGCAGCAACCAGTGCGAAATTGGGATAGCAACCAGTGCAGAGTAGGGACAGAAACCAGTGCAGAATAGGGACAGTACCCAGTGCAGAATGGGGACAGGAACCAGTGCAGAGAGGGGACAGCAACCAGTGCAGAGTAGGGACAACAACCAGTGCAGACTGGGGACAGTAACCAGTGTGGAATGGGGTCAGTAACCAGTGTGGAATGGGGACAGTAATCAGTGCAGAGTAGGGATCACAAACAGTGGAGAGAGGGCACAGTAACCAGTGCAGAATGGGGGATGGCAACCAGTGTGGAATGGGGATACCAACCAGTGCGGAATGGGGCCAGCAACCAGTGCAGAATGGGGACAGCAACCAGTGTGGAATGGGGATAGCAACCAGTGCAGAATGGGGATAGCAATCAGTGCGGAATGGGGATAGCAACCAGTGCGGAATGGGGACAGCAACTAGTGCAGAATGGGGATAGCAATCAGTGCGGAATGGGGATAGCAACCAGTGTGGAATGGGGACAGCAACCAGTGCAGAATGGGGACAGCAACCAGTGTGGAATGGGGATAGCAACCAGTGCCGAATGGGGGTAGCAATCAGTGCGGAATGGGGACAGCAACCAGTGCGGAATGGGGACAGCAACCAGTGCGGAATGGGGACAGCAACCAGTGTGGAATGGGGATAGCAACCAGTGCAGAATGGGGATAGCAATCAGTGCGGAATGGGGATAGCAACCAGTGCGGAATGGGGACAGCAACCAGTGCAGAATGGGGATAGCAATCAGTGCGGAATGGGGATAGCAACCAGCGCAAAGTGGGGATAGCAATCAGTGCGGAATGGGGATAGCAACCAGTGCAGAGTTGGGACAGCAACCGGTGCAGACTGGGGACAGTAACCAGTGCAGATTGGGGACAGCAACCAGTGCATAATGGGGACAGCAACCAGTGCAGAGTGGGGACAGCAACCAGTGCAGACTGGGGACAGTAACCAGTGCAAAGTGGTGACAGCAACCAGTGCATAATGGGGACAGCAACCAGTGCAGATTGGGGACAGTAACCAGTGTGGAGTGGGGACAGTAACCATTGCGGAGTGGGGACAGCAACCAGTGTCGATTGGGGACAGCAACCGGTGAGGAATGGGGATGGCAACTGGTGAGGAATGGGGATAGGAATCAGTGCGGAATGGGGACAGCAACCAGTGCGGAATGGGGACAACTACCAGTGCAGAATGGGGATAGCAACTGGTGAGGAATTGGATAGCAACCAGTGCGGAATGGGGACAGCAACCAGTGCGTAATGGGGACAGGAACCAGGGCAGAATGGGGACAGCAACCAGTGCGGAATGGGGACAGGAACCAGGGCAGAATGGGGACAGCAACCAGTGCGGAATGGGGACAGCAACCAGCGCAAAGTCGGGACAGCAACCAGTGCAGACAGTGCGACGCAATCAGTGCGGAATAGGGACAGCAACCAGTGCGGAATGGGGACAGGAACCAGGGCAGAATGGGGACAGCAACCAGTGCAGAGTAGGGACAGCAATCAGTGCAGACAGGGCACAGCAACCAGTGCAGACTGGGGACAGCAACCAGTGCAGACAGGGCGCAGCAACCAGTGCAGAGTAGGTGCAGCAACCAGTGCAGAGTGGGGACAGCAACCAGTGCAGACTGGGGACAGCAATCAGTGCAGACAGGGCAGATCAACCAGTGCAGAATGGGGACAGCAACTAGTGCAGAGAGGGGACAGCAACCAGTGCGAAATGGGGATAGAAACCAGTGCGGAATGGAGACAGCAACCAGGGCAGAATGGGGATAGCAACCAGTGCGGAATGGGGACAGCAACCAGTGTGGAATGGAGATAGCAACCAGTGCAAAGTGGGGACAGCAGCCAGTGCAGACTGGGGACAGTAACCATTGCAGTGTAGGTGCAGCAACCAGTGCAGAATGGGAACAGCAACCAGTGCGGAGTGGGGACAGCAACCAGTGCAGACAGGGCGCAGCAACCAGTGCGGAATGGGGACAGCAACCAGTGCAGAGTAGGGACAGCAATCAGTGCAGACAGGGCACAGCAACCAGTGCAGAATGGGGACAGCAACCAGTGTGGAATAGGGACCATACCCAGTGTGGAATGGGGACAGCAACCAGTGCAGAGAGGGGACAGCAACCAGTGCAGAGAGGGGACAGCAACCAGTGTGGAATAGGGATAGCAACCAGTGTGAAATGGGGATAGCAACCAGTGCAGAGTAGGGACAGCAACCAGTGCAGAGAGGGGTCAGCAACCAGTGCAGAGAGGGGACAGCAACCAGTGTGGAATGGGGACAGCAACCAGTGCAGAGAGGGGACAGCAACCAGTGCAGAGAGGGGACAGCAACCAGTGTGGAATGGGGATAGCAACCAGTGTGAAATGGGGATAGCAACCAGTGCAGAGTAGGGACAGCAACCAGTGCAGAGAGGGGTCAGCAACCAGTGCAGAGAGGGGACAGCAATCAGTGTGGAATGGGGATAGCAACCAGTGCAGAGTAGAGACAGCAACCAGTGCAGAGAGGGGACAGCAACCAGTGCAGACTGGGGACTGCAACCAGTACAGAATGGGGACAGTAACCAGTGCAGAAAGGGTCAGCAACCAGTGCGGAATGGGGACAGTAACCAGCGCAGAGAGGTGACAGCAACCAGTGCGGAATGGGGACAGCAACCAGTGCCGAGAGGGGACAGCAACCAGTGTGGAATGGGGACAACAACCAGTGCGGAGTGGGGACAGCAACCAGTGCAGTCAGGTTGCAGCAACCAGTGAAGACTGGGGACAGTAACCATTGTGTAGTGGGGACAGCAACCAGTGCAGACATGGCACAGCAACCAGTCCAGACTGGGGACAGTAACCAGTGCGGAGTGGGGACAGGAACCAGTGCAGACATGGCACAGCAACCAGTGCAGAATGGGGACAGCAACCAGTGTGGAATGGGGACAGCAACCAATGCAGAATGGGACAGGAACCAGGGCAGAATGGGAACAGCAACCAGCGCAAAGTGGGGACAACAAGCAGTGCAGACTGGGGACAGTAACCAGTGCGGAGTGGGGACAGCAACCAGTGTCGAATGGGGATAGCAACCAGTGCAGACAGGGCACAGCAACCAGTGTGGAATGGGGATAGCAACCACTGAAGAGTAGGGACAGCAACTAGTGCGGAATAGGGACAGCAACCAGTGTGGAATGGGGATAGCAACCAGTGCGGAATGGGGATAGCAACCAGTGCAGAGAGGGGACAGCAACCAGTGCGGAATGGGGATAGCAACCAGTGAAGAGTAGGGACAGCAACCAGTGCGGAATAGGGACAGCAACCAGTGTGGAATGGGGATAGCAACCAGTGCGGAATGGGGATAGCAACCAGTGAAGAGTAGGGACAGCAACCAGAGCGGAATAGGGACAGCAACCAGTGTGGAATGGGGATAGCAACCAGTGCGGAATGGAGATAGCAACCAGTGCAGAGAGGGGACAGCAACCAGTGCAGAATGGGGACAGCAACCAGTGCAGAGAGGGGACAGCAACCAGTGTGGAATGGGGATAGCTACCAGTGCGGAATGGGGATAGCAACCAGTGCAGAGAGGGGACAGCAACCAGTGCAGAATGGGGACTGCAACCAGTGCAGAATGGGGACAGCAACCAGTGTGGAATGGGGACTGTAACCAGTGCAGAGAGGGGACAGCAACCAGTGCGGAATGGGGACAGTAACCAGTGCAGAGTGGGGACAGCAACCAGTGTCGACTGGGGACAGCAACCTGCGCAACGTGGGGACAGCAACCAGTGCAGAATGGGGACAGCAGCCAGTGTGAAATAGGGACAGTACCCAGTGCGGAATGGGGACAGGAACCAGTGCAGTGAGGGGACAGCAACCAGTGTAGAGAGGGGATAGCAACCAGTGCGGAATGGGGACAGCAACCAGTGAGGAATGGGGACACGAACCAGTGCAAAGTGGGGACAGCAATCAGTGCAGAATGGGGATAGCAACAAGTGCAGAATGGGGATAGCAACCAGTGTGGAATGGGGCAGCAACCAGCGCAAAGTGAGGACAGCAACCAGTGCGGTATGGGGATAGCAACTAGTGCAAAGTGGTGACAGCAACCAGTGCAGACTGGGGACAGCAACCAGTGCAGACAGGGGCCAGCAATCAGTGAAGACTGGGGACAGCAACCAAGTGCAGACATGGCACAGCAACCAGTCCAGACTGGGGACAGTAACCAGTGCGGAGTGGGGACAGGAACCAGTGCAGACATGGCACAGCAACCAGTGCAGAATGGGGACAGCAACCAGTGTGGAATGGGGACAGCAACCAATGCAGAATGGGACAGGAACCAGGGCAGAATGGGAACAGCAACCAGCGCAAAGTGGGGACAACAAGCAGTGCAGACTGGGGACAGTAACCAGTGCGGAGTGGGGACAGCAACCAGTGTCGAATGGGGATAGCAACCAGTGCAGACAGGGCACAGCAACCAGTGTGGAATGGGGATAGCAACCACTGAAGAGTAGGGACAGCAACTAGTGCGGAATAGGGACAGCAACCAGTGTGGAATGGGGATAGCAACCAGTGCGGAATGGGGATAGCAACCAGTGCAGAGAGGGGACAGCAACCAGTGCGGAATGGGGATAGCAACCAGTGAAGAGTAGGGACAGCAACCAGTGCGGAATAGGGACAGCAACCAGTGTGGAATGGGGATAGCAACCAGTGCGGAATGGGGATAGCAACCAGTGAAGAGTAGGGACAGCAACCAGAGCGGAATAGGGACAGCAACCAGTGTGGAATGGGGATAGCAACCAGTGCGGAATGGAGATAGCAACCAGTGCAGAGAGGGGACAGCAACCAGTGCAGAATGGGGACAGCAACCAGTGCAGAGAGGGGACAGCAACCAGTGTGGAATGGGGATAGCTACCAGTGCGGAATGGGGATAGCAACCAGTGCAGAGAGGGGACAGCAACCAGTGCAGAATGGGGACTGCAACCAGTGCAGAATGGGGACAGCAACCAGTGTGGAATGGGGACTGTAACCAGTGCAGAGAGGGGACAGCAACCAGTGCGGAATGGGGACAGTAACCAGTGCAGAGTGGGGACAGCAACCAGTGTCGACTGGGGACAGCAACCTGCGCAACGTGGGGACAGCAACCAGTGCAGAATGGGGACAGCAGCCAGTGTGAAATAGGGACAGTACCCAGTGCGGAATGGGGACAGGAACCAGTGCAGTGAGGGGACAGCAACCAGTGTAGAGAGGGGATAGCAACCAGTGCGGAATGGGGACAGCAACCAGTGAGGAATGGGGACACGAACCAGTGCAAAGTGGGGACAGCAATCAGTGCAGAATGGGGATAGCAACAAGTGCAGAATGGGGATAGCAACCAGTGTGGAATGGGGCAGCAACCAGCGCAAAGTGAGGACAGCAACCAGTGCGGTATGGGGATAGCAACTAGTGCAAAGTGGTGACAGCAACCAGTGCAGACTGGGGACAGCAACCAGTGCAGACAGGGGCCAGCAATCAGTGAAGACTGGGGACAGCAACCAAGTGCAGACAGGGTGCAGCAACCAGTGAAGACTGGGGACAGTAACTAGTGCGGAGTGGGGACAGCAACCAGTGCAGACATGGCACAGCAAGCAGTTCAGACTGGGGACAGTAACCAGTGCGGAGTGGGGACAGCAACCAGTGCAGACATGGCACAGCAACCAGTGCAGACTGGGGACAGCAACCAGAGCAAAATGGGGAGAGCAACCATATGACCATAAGACCTAGGAGCGGAAGTAAGGCCATTCGGCCCATCGAGTCCACTCCGCCATTCAATCATGGCTGATGGGCATTTCAACTCTACTTACCCACATTCTCCCCATAGCCCTTAATTCCAGTGCATAATGGGGACAGCAACCAATGCAGAGTGGGAACAGCAACCAATGCAGAATGGGGACAAGAACCAGTGCAGAATGGGGACAAGAACCAGTGCAGAATGGGGACAGCTACCGGTGCCGAATAGGGATAGCAATCAGTGTGGAATGGGAACAGCAACCGGTGAGGAATGGGGATAGCAATCAGTGTGGAATGGGAACAGCAGCAGTGCAGAATGGGGATAGCAATCAGTGTGGAATGGGGACAGCAACCAGTGCAGACAGGGCGCAGCAACCAGTGCGGAATGGGGGCAGCAACCAGTGCAGACAGGGCGCAGCAACCAGTGTGAAATTGGGATAGCAACCAGTGCAGAGTAGGGACAGCAACCAGTGCAGAATAGGGACAGTACCCAGTGCGGAATGGGGACAGGAAGCAGTGCAGAGAGGGGACAGCAACCAGTGCAGAATGGGGTCAGCAACCAGTGCAGAGTAGGGACAAGAACCAGTGCAGACTGGGGACAGTACCCAGTGCGGAATGGGGACAGTAATCAGTGTAGAGTAGGAATCGCAATCAGTGGAGAGAGGGCACAGCAACCAGTGCAGAATGGGGACAGCAACCAGTGCAGAATGGGGATAGCAATCAGTGTGGAATGGGGACAGCAACCAGTGTGGAATGGGGATAGCAACCAGTTCAGAGTTGGGACAGCAACCAGTGCAGATTGGGGACAGCAACCAGTGCAAAGTGGGGATAGCAACCAGTGCAGAGTGGGGAGAGTAACCAGTGTGGAGTGGGGACAGTAACCTGTGCGGAATGGGGACAGTAACCAGTGCGGAGTGGGGACAGTAACCTGTGCGGAATGGGGACAGTAACCTGTGCGGAGTGGGGACTGTAACCAGTGCGGAATGGGGACAGGAACCAGTGCCGAGTGGGGACAGTAACCAGTGTAGAGTGGGGACAGGAACCAGTGCGGAGTGGGGACAGTAACCTGTGCGGAGTGGGGACAGTAACCAGTGCGGAGTGGGGACAGTAACCTGTGCGGAGTGGGGACAGTAACCAGTGCGGAGTGGGGACAGTAACCAGTGTGGAGTGGGGACAGGAACCAGTGCGGAGTGGAGACAGTAACCAACTGTCAGACCATGTGGAGGCACCCTGTGCTGGTCTGCTTGATGATCCCTTGGTGAGAGACTGTGATATTTGTCTTTTAAATTGTGCTTGTTATTTTTCTGACCTGTGGTTATACTGTGTAGAGCTGTAATGTAACTTTTCTTTTCTTTCTTCCTCTATTCTGTAACTAAGGATTCGACCTCGGTATTCTGGCCCTGAGATGGCACTGTGTCTTGGTGACATTGTACACTGTAACTAATCTTGTAACTGAAGACACTGTACCGAGAGACCCTTCCATCTAAGGTAGTCCTGTAAGTGGCGACTTATCAACTTTCCACTGCACTCATTTGAGTACAAGGTAGTTCTCAGGTAATGCGCATTCCGGAAGTGCAATTTTCGTATAATATTTCTGAGAATTAAGGGACAGTATTTTCAAGAACAGTTACCTCTGTTGGCAATAGTGCGATTCCAGTGGGGATCACGCACTTTGTTCTGAGCATGCGCCGATGTCAGCTCTGGTCTTCGTGCCCTTCTGCCCATGCTGCCAACAGAAGAGCTTTCTGGCAGAGCTACTGTATAGAGAGCAACTTTCTGTGGGAGGTATTGTGCAGAGAGCAGCTGTCTGGGAGAGATACATTGAGCAGCTTCCTGTGAAAACTACACTACTCCTAGACTATCCCTTTTTTTGAAAAAAATGGAGGGACTTGGTGACAAGAATGTTAGCAAGAAGGGTCCCGGTGATAAGGTTGCAAGTGCTAAATGCAAAAGAGCGACTCTAACACTGGAAGAGAAGCTCGATGTTATAAAGCGTTTTGAGTGTAGGGAGAGAATATGAGATATAGCTTGCTTAACAGGAATGAGGGAATCTATCTCACACACCATGATGACCCTCTGTCCCTACATGAACAATATTTTTTATATGTACTGTGTTAAATTTACTTTAGTCTCATTGATAAGCATGATTTATACCTTCATTCAGACTGTGCTATACTTTGTGTTCGACCTTTGGGAGATTTATGACCGATTGTGAGTGATTTTTTTCTGCTGGTCTGCCCGCTTTTCCCATTGGCCCCATTGTTTCTATTAGGTGATTTTCTACTTAAATGAGGTTTCGCTGGGACGCAGTTACGGTGTTATAGGAGAACCACCTGTACACATGACAATAAAGCGAATGCTCATTCTAATTCTGATGTTGAGGAGAGCCACTCTCAGTGTACCTGTGGAATTTGCTTCTTTTGTCCAACACTAGAACGCCATCAGGAGCCAAGTGACCCTGATGGCTCCCAAACTGAGTGTCAGTCAGCAGGTTGTAGCTAAGATGCATTGTTTGACAGCACTTGGCTGACTGGTGAGAGTAGACTGATGGGTGAGGCATTAGTCGGTTTGGATTTGCCCTGCTTCTTTTGTGAACAGTAAATACCTGGGCAATTTTTCACAGTGTTGGGTAGATGACATTTTCACTGTATTGGGACAACCTGACTTGGAACATGGCTTCTTCTAGAGACAAGTTTTCTGAATATAGTTTCTGCAGTATCCAGGTCTTTAGCCATTTCTTGATATCTGATGAAGGGCTTTTGCCCGAAACATCGATTTTCCTGCTCCTTGGATGCTGCCTGACCTGCTGTGCTTTTCCAGCACCACTCTCATCTAGACTCTGATTGCCAGCATCTGCAGTCCTCACTTTTGCCCATAACCTGGTGTTGTGTGATTTTTAACTTTGATATCTAGCAGAATGGAAACAATGTAAAATCCCTCAAGCTATATGTTTGACATTAACATGGCTGTTATGGATATAATCTGATATTGTAAAAGGAGTCAGGCACTCAGACGTCTACATACTGTATTGAATGATACTGAACTGTTTTTCAATTTATGTAATGCTAGCCAGCTTTGAACTAATACACCATGCAATTTTGTGAAATTTTGTAAGTTTTATGAATATAGCATATTTTTAGATGTTTACAACTCTAATATGTTTTAAGTGAGTGAGGAAAGCTATGAGGGAAGATGGAAAACAGCTGAATAGTATTTTAAATCATATGGAAGGGAAAGTAGACTGTAGTAAATCTTCAAAAGATTTTTGATAAGATGCCTGGAATAGTTTAACGAACAAAGTCAGAAAATGAAAAGTCTGGGGAATAGGAGCAGATTTGTTTGCAGCTGACAAAAAAGCAGAAAGTGGGAGTAAAGGGGAATTGTTCAGAGTGCTGGCAGAAGGTGAGAAGTTGTTTCCCACAGGAATCAATACTGGAATCATTCTGTGAACAATTTACATCCAACAACTTGGACTTTGAAAAGCACAATTTCTATTTTGCAGATGAAACCAAATTTAGAGGGATGGTGTGACAGATAATACAGAGGATGTTTGTGGGGCATGGTGACTCAATGGTTAGCACTGCTGCCTCACGGCGCCAGGGACCCGGGTTTGATATCACCCTCAGACTACTATCTGTGTGGAGCATGCACATTCTCCTGTGTCTGCATTGGTTTCCTCCGGGTACTCCAGTTTCCTCCCACAATCCAAAGATGTGCAGGTTAGGTATATTGACCATGCCAAATTGTCCATAGCATCCAGGAACGTGCAGGCAAGATGGATTAGCCATGGGAAATGTAGAGTGATAGGGTAGAGAGGGTGAGTTGTTCTTTGGAGGGTCGGTGTGGGTTTGATGGACCGAATGGCCTGATTCCACACTGTAGGGATTCTAAGATTGCAACAAACTTCAGGACATTAATAAATTTTCAGGATGGGCAAATAATTAGCAAATTAAGTTCAACATGGATCAATATGAAGCCGAACATTTTGGTCCAAATAATGCCATTAATCACTAGGAAGGTGAGAGTCAGGGTTATGTAAGAACAAGACAATATCAGAGGACAAACATAACAAGGCTCATAAACAAGCAAGCTGTGTTTTCGGCTTTATATCAAGATGGATAGAATTGAGAAGATACCAGTAGTGTTTGTATGCTAATAGTAACTGCTGCTTAGAGCACACTTCGTGTATGTAGTTCTGGTTATCATATTACAAAATGGTGTTAAATAACTGAAGCTAGCAGTAGAACATAAAACTTGCAACACAAGGTACAAATGTGGGGGTGGCATGTTGGCTCTGTAGTTAGCACTGCTGCCTCACAGCACCAGGGACCCGGTTTCGATTCCAACCTCGGGCGACTGTCTGTGTGGAGTTTGCATGTTGTTTGCGTGGCTTTCCTCTGGGTGCTCCAGTTTCCTCCCACAATCCAAAGATGTGCAGGTTAGGATGAATTGGCCATGCTAAATTGCCCTTAGGATTCAGAGATGTGTTAGTTAGGGGTAAAATATAGAGTAATTGGGGAAGGGAATTGATTTGGGTGGGATACTCTTCAGAGGGTCAGTGCGGACTGGTTGGGCAGAGGGCCTGTTTCATCACTGGAGGGATTCTATGAAATGGTGGGTAGAAAAAGCATTGGAGATTGATGTTCATTTTCTTCAGTGTGGTCAAGATACTCACAGTGCCAATCTTGGAAGGGATATCAGGAGTGAGGAGTTTGTGCTGATGGGGAGAACATTTTAAAGAATTGTTCAGTAAAGGCTCTGAATTCAGCCCAAAATTCCTCAACTATATCCCTCAAAATAGCCCGTGGGACTCGGTCTTGATTAAAACTTGGCCTGTCTCGGCCCTGAATATACTTACTGACTCAACCTCAACAGTCCTGTGCTGTAAAGCATGAAAAAAGACCCTCATCAATTCTGTCTTAAATGGGCAACCCCTTTTTCTGAGATTACACCCTCTGATCCTTGACTCGACCACAAGGGAAAACAGACTCTCAGTAACTACGCTGTCAAGCCCCCTAAGAATCCTGCATGTTTTAATTAAGGTGTCCTCTCATTCTTCGAAATTCCAATGAGTACAAGCCCAACTTACTCAACTGCCAGAGGATCTTTTCTTTGATAAGGGGGACCAAAACTTTTCACAGTATTCAGGTTGTGATATGACCAATACCTGCTAAAATTGTATACAAGCTGCAATAACTCAGAAATCCTGACTAGAAAGAAGCATTGTTTATTGTTGAACACCAAAATAGAGCCATTACTTGTAGTGTCCATTGGCTAATCCCAGAACTATGTCTACAGTTCTACGTATATCATGAGTAGTGGCTTTACTTTGGTGTTCAAGAATAAACAATGTTCCTTTTCAGTTTGGCTTCATGAGATATTATATGAGCTTTTTGTGATTTATGCACCAAATCCCTTTGTTCTGTAGTGTTATGCAGTCATTCTACATTTAAATAATATTCAGCTCCTTATTATTCCTACCAAAGCTCCTTATTATTCCTACCTCATATTTTCCCACACTATATTTCATCTGCTAAACTATTGCCCACTCACTTAACCTATTCATATGTAAATCTATATCCCTCCACAGTCTCTTTGTGTTATCCTCGCCACTTGCCTTCCCATCTATTTTTGTGTCAAATTCAAAGTTGGGAACACTTTCCTTATCCAAGTCTTCAATACATCTAGTACAGGTAAATAAGTATGACCACAACACTGATCCTTGTGGCACTCCACTCCACAGGTTGACATCCTGAAAATGTCCCTTAGTACCTTCAACATCACAGGCTCTTATGTTATTAAGTAGGCTAATATGTGGCACCTTATCAAATGCCTTCTGAAAAATCCAAACATCACATCCATTGTTCTTCCTTTATCTATCCTGCTTGATACCTCCTTAAGTAATTTGAATAAATTTCCCCTTCATTCAAGACATGCTGACTCTGCTTGATCATATTATTTATTTCTAAATGTTTTGCATTTACATCTTTTCTAACAGACTGTAACGTTTTCCCATGAACACATGCTAAGCTAACTGGTCTATGGCTTTTGTCTGAAATGTCGATTCTCCTGCTCCTCGGATGCTGCCTGACTTACTGTGCTATTTTTGCCACTCACTGCTTTCAGTTATTATTTGAACACCATCCTAACTTTTCTGATTAACCCTGGTTGATTTAACCCCTTCCTAGAATTCTTCTTTCTTAAAGGAAACTTTTTCTATTGAGAACCATGCATTATTTTCTTATACATCCTCAACCATCCTTGCTGCAGAACTCTTTTCCCAGTCAGCTCTATCCAGCTCTGCCCTTATTCCTTTATAATTACCTTTATTTGAATTGGACATAGTTGTTTCTGATCCAGTTTCCTCCCTCTCAAACTGAGTGTAAATTCTACCATGTTATGTTCACTGCTTCCTCAGGGACCTTTAACTCTCAGATCCTCTGTTAAACCTGTCTCATTATCAGATCGTCAGACCTAAAATACCTGATCTTTGTGAATCCACAACCTACTGTTCTAGGAACCTGTCCCAGATATACTACAGAGGTAAAAACAATGACTGCAGATGCTGGAAACCAGATTCTGGATTAATGGTGCTGGAAGAGCACAGCATTTCAGGCAGCATCCGAGGACAGGCAAAATCGACGCTTCGGGCAAAAGCCCTTCATCAGGAATAAAGGCAGAGAGCCTGAAGCATGGAGAGATAAGCTAGAGGAGGGTGGGGGTGGGGAGAGAGTAGCATAGAGTACAATAGGTAGGTGGGGAAGGAGATGAAGGTGATAGGTCAGGGAAGAGAGGGTGGAGTGGATAGGTGGAAAAGGAGCTGGGCAGGTCGGACAAGTCCGGACAGGTCGAGTTACTGGAGGTTAGAAACTAGGATGAGGTGGGGGAAGGGGAAATGAGGAAACTGTTGAAATCCACATTGATGCCCTGGGGTTGAAGTGTTCCGAGGCGGAAGATGAGGCGTTCTTCCTCCAGGCGTCTGGTGGTGAGGGAGCGGCGGTGGAGGAGGCCCAGCACCTCCATATCCTCGGCAGAGTGGGAGGGGGAGTTGAAATGTTGAGCCACTGGGCGATTTGGTTGATTGATGCGGGTGTCTCTGAGATGTTCCCTAAAGCGCTCTGCTAGGAGGCGTCCAGTCTCCCCAATGTAGAGGAGACCGCATCGGGAGCAACGGATACAATAGATGATAGTGATGACCGACTTGACACTGACATTTTCTAGAAACCCACCGATTCCCACAGCTACCTGGATTACACCTCTTCCCACCCTACCTCTTGCAAAAATGCCATCCCGTATTCCCAATTCCTCCGCCTCCGCCGTATCTGCTCCCAGGAGGAGCGGTTCCACCATAGAACACACCAGATGGCCTCCTTCTTTAGAGACCGCAATTTCCCTTCCCACGTGGTTAAAGACGCCCTCCAACGCATCTCATCCACATCCCGCACCTCCGCCCTCAGACCCAACCCCTCCAACCGCAACAAGGACAGAACGCCCCTGGTGCTCACCTTCCACCCTACCAACCTTCGCATAAACCAAATCATCCGCCGACATTTCCGCCACCTCCAAACAGACCCCACCACCAGGGATATATTTCCCTCCCCACCCCTCTCCGCCTTCCGCAAAGACCATTCCCTCCGTGACTACCTGGTCAGGTCCACGCCCCCCTACGACCCACCCTCTCATCCTGGCACTTTCCCCTGCCACTGCAGGAACTGTAAAACCTGTGCCCACACCTCCTCCCTCACCTCCATCCAAGGCCCTAAAGGAGCCTTCCACATCCATCAAAGTTTTACCTGCACATCCACTAATATCATCTATTGTATCCGTTGCTCCCGATGCGGTCTCCTCTACATTGGGGAGACTGGACGCCTCCTAGCAGAGCGCTTTAGGGAACATCTCAGAGACACCCGCATCAATCAACCAAATCGCCCAGTGGCTCAACATTTCAACTCCCCCTCCCACTCTGCCAAGGATATGGAGGTGCTGGGCCTCCTCCACCACCGCTCCCTCACCACCAGACGCCTGGAGGAAGAACGCCTCATCTTCCGCCTCGGAACACTTCAACCCCAGGGCATCAATGTGGATTTCAACAGTTTCCTCATTTCCCCTTCCCCCACCTCATCCTAGTTTCTAACCTCCAGTAACTCGACCTGTCCGGACTTGTCCGACCTGCCCAGCTCCTTTTCCACCTATCCACTCCACCCTCTCTTCCCTGACCTATCACCTTCATCTCCTTCCCCACCTACCTATTGTACTCTATGCTACTCTCTCCCCACCCCCACCCTCCTCTAGCTTATCTCTCCATGCTTCAGGCTCTCTGCCTTTATTCCTGATGAAGGGCTTTTGCCCGAAGCGTCGATTTTGCCTGTCCTCGGATGCTGCCTGAATTGCTGTGCTCTTCCAGCACCACTAATCCAGATATACTACAGTCTTCTTTGTGGCTACGTCCCCCAATATGAGCTTACCATTCTTCGTTCATATCAAAGTCACCCATGATTAATGTACTGTCTTTGTTACATGCTCTCATTATCTCCTGAACTATTCTCTGACCATATAGATACTGTTAGAGGATCTCCAGTCTATTATAAATAGTGACTTATTCCCCTTTTCCACAGAATTACAGAGACATTATGGTGCAGAAAGAGGCCATTCAGCTAATCATCTCAAATGAGGATCGTTACCTAGTCTGCTTCACCATTCCCTCACTTTTTACACTCTTTCTATCCAAATAATCCAACGCTCTCTTAAATTCCTTTGTATTTCACAGTTGGCCGTACTGTGGCTTTAAGAGGTGTTTTTTTTTCCATTTTTTTTCCTTTTTTGTGAAGAGAGGTTTTTAAGGTAGAGATGCTGAGCAGTCTACTAGAGTCATTATAGTAAACACTTGGTGAGGCCTTGGCATGTTTTTAAAAGTTAGAATAAAGGAGCAGCCTGAAGGTGTGTCACCAAGTTCCCACAGAGCCAGGATTTTCAGTTTTGGCTTTAAGCAGCTGCCACTTGGAGAAGTGGAAATTCTTAGTTCCCTATCTCGGTTACAGCTGAAAGATGGGGAATTTTTCTTCCTGCTGCTGGAGTTGCATATGAGACAACGTGTTTTCCAGCTTCTGCCAAGGGTGAATTAATGGGATGTTACTATATTGGAACAGTTATTCTGTTATTTTGTTAAGTTTTCTAACAGTGCTAAGTGATTCTAATTGCTTCTTTTTTTTGTTGTATTTTAACTTTAGTGGATGTATAAAGTGTTTATATCCTTTAGTTTGACCAATTGCATTGCATCTGGAATGCAACACTTACCTTTAAAATAAGAAAAAGTCAGGTTCTATACTATCTTCTGAATATTTTGCAGGGGGTTTAGTCTGGTTCAGATGGATCCCACATCGTCTGATCGAAGATCATTTCTTGCTATTGGACTTAGACCAATAATACTACCCCACCACCCTCTCCTTCCTGTCTGTCCTTTAGAAAGGTCATATACCCTTGAATATTTAGTTCCCAGCTTTGATCTGCTTGTTACCATGCTATAAGACCATATTCATTAACCTGCATTTGAGCCATTAATTAATTTTTCCCGGATACCATGCAGATTCTGAACTTGTGATGGAAGGAAGGTCACTGACAAAGCTGCTGAAGATGTAGGACCTAGTTCCCTCAGGAGCTCCTTAGTGATGTCGTGGAGTTGAGATGATTGACTTCCAACAATCACAACTATCTTCCTCCACCACTCATGACATAACTGCATTTGGGATCACTCGATCTTGTCTCTCACTTGCTACTAATGCTGTTGGACAATCTCTAGCAAGAAATAATCTAACTATTACCCATTGACATATAATGGTATTATCATCTTTGAATTCCCCCATTATCAATATTGCGGATGTTGCCATTGACTAGATTCGGGGCCTACTAACACCTTCAGCATGCACTTCCTAAACCACTAATAGACATCAGCAACACATGATCCACTGCAACAGCTTAGCAAGGCTTCGACCACAGCATCTCCAAATCTGTGAACTCTTGCACCTTGAAGGACATCGACAGCAGATGCTTAGGAGCACTACCCTTCAAGCCGCTGTCTTGGAACTATACACAAACAAACAGCCAAGGTACAAAAATGTATTGATTATATAATAATATAATATTCTAAAATATAATATAATCCTCAAAATATTCAGAAGACGCTGAATTCTTCTTTTAAAGGTAACTGTTGCATTCCAGATGCAATGCAACTGGTCAAACTACCACATATAGAACAAAACACACTTTACACATCCACTATAATCAAAATACAACAAGAAAAAAGAAGTAATTGAAAAATTATATAATGTAGTATAACAATACAATTCAGCACCTTGAACCTGCTCCATTGCTCAATAAGATCAAAAATCTCATGGCTTATCTGATTGTAATGTGAAATCCACATTCCTGCCTGCCACGATAATGTTTCACTACCCCACATCCCGCACTGCCCCACAACCTGCGCTTTACTTAACAAGAATTTATGCGCCTCTGCCTTACAACTATTCAAAGACTTTGCTTCCAAATACTTCCTTTTCAGGTCCAAATACTCATCCTCTGTGAGAAAATATTTGCCTCATCCCTTTTAATGATTGACTTCTTAATTTTAAACAAAGACCCCAGTTGTAGATTCTCCTATAGCAGTAAACATCTACTCCATATCTGTCCTTTTAATACCTCATAGGATTTTATATCTTCTCTTCTCTGACTTAGAATGATACACAAACATACAAACAAGGTCTATTCAGCACCTTGAAGCTTCCTCACTGTTCAATAAGATCAATAAGATTGAAAGGCAGCACAGTGACACAGTGGTTAGCACTGCTGCTTCACAGCCAGAGACCCAGGTTCAATTCCCACCTCAGGCGACTGTTTGTATGGAGTTTGCACATTCTCCCCGTGTCAGCGTTGGTTTCCTCCGGGTGCTCTGGTTTCCTCCCACAGTCTAAAAATGTGCAGGTTAGGTGAATTGGCCATGCTAAATTGCCCGTAGTGTTAGATGTAGGGGAATCGGTCTGGTTGGGTTGCTCTTTGGAGGGTTGGTGTGGACTTGTTGGGCCGAAGGGCCTGTTTCCACACTGTAAGTAATCTAATCAATAAGATCATGACTGATCTGATTGTAATGTCAAGCCCACATTCCCACTTGCCATGATAACCTTTCATCACTTCACCCTCTTTACTTAACAAGAATTTATCCATCTCCACTTTACAACCATTTAAAGACTTATTTATTCATTCATTTTGCGGAATGTGGGTGTTGCTGGCTGGCCAGCAGTTATAGCCCATCCCTAGTTCCCCCTGCGAAGGTGCTGGTGATCTGTCTCCTTGAACTGCTGCAGACTACCTAATGTGGGTTGACCCAAATTGCCATTAGGGAGGGAATTCCAGAATTTTGACCAGTGACAGTGAAGGAACACCAATACGTTTCTAAGTGAGGATGATGAGTGACTCGGAGAGGAACTTTAATTTGGTGGTTTTTCCATATATCTACTGCCCTTGTTCTTCTAGATAGAAGTGGTCATGATTTTGAAAGGTGCTGTCTGAGGAGCCTTGGTGAATTTCCACAGTGCATCTTGTACTGCTGCTACTGAGCATTGGTGTTGGAGGGAGTTTATGGACTTAGTGCCAATCAAGTGGGTTGCTTTGTCCTGGATGGTATCAAGCTTCTAGAGTGTTGTTGGAGCTACACTCATCCAGACAAGTGGAGAGTATTTCATCACACTCCTGACATGTGCCTTGTAGATGGTGGACAGGCTGTCAGGAGTCAGAAGGCAAGTTACTTGCCGCAGTATTCCTAGCCTCTGACCTGCTCTTGTAGCCACTGCATTTATGTGGTGACTATGATGTGGAGGTGCTGGTGTTGGAGTAGATGGACAAAGTTAAAAATTACACAACACCAGGTTGTAGTTCAACAGGTGTATTTGGAGGTATAGGCTTCCAGAGAGCTGCATCTTCATCAGTTGGCGAGTGGAGCAGGACTATAGGACATAGAATTTATAGCAAAAGATCATAGTGTCATACAACTGATGTGTTAAATTGAACAAACCTAGATTACTGTTAAATCTTTCATCTTTTATAATGGATTGCAGGTTTCAATTTATTAAATGCAAATCCTAGAATTTCTTTCAAGCCACATTCCTGCAATAACTTAAGGTTTTATATAAAAATGGTGGCAGCTCAGACAATGCATTAAAGGTTAGACCCTGTCTGTATTCCAATCTTGGTTCTAATTCCAAAGTAGGAATTTATAAAATGTCCAATGGATTGACTGCCTACAGATTGTGTATTTTTTGAGCAAAATAGAATGTGTCGACAAATACAATTCTGCAAATGCAAATTCACTGCATAGACTTATATGTATGTGGAGGAGAGTGAGAGAGAGTGCGCGTGTGTGTGTGTGTGTGAGAGAGAGAGGGAGAGAGAGGGAAGGGGAGAGAGAGAGAGAGGGAGAGGGAGAGGGAGAGGGAGAGAGAGAGAGGGAGAGGGAGAGAGTGTGATTGTGTGTCTGTGAGATAAGTTGTGTGTGGGTGTGAGTGTGGGGGATCTGTGTGTGTGTGTGTGCCTGAGAGAAAGTGTGTGTATGAGAAAGGGTGTGCATGAGTGTGTGTGTAAGTGTATAGTGTAGTGGGGTCACCTGGAGTGCGACATGAACCCAAGGTCCCAGTTGAGGCCATTCTAATGGGTACTGAATTTAGCTCTCAGCCACTGCTCAGTGATTCTGCATTGTTGTGTATCCTGAATTCCACCTTGGAGAACGAACACCCAAAGATCCGAGACCAAATTCCCCTGACCGCTGAAGTGCTCCCTGACAGGGAGCGAACACCCCTGCCTAGTGATTTTTGCACCACGTCCATTCATCCATTGTTGTAGTGTCTGCTTGGTCTCACCAATGTATCATGCCTCAGGGCATCCTTGCCTGCAGCGTGTGAGATAGACAACGTTGGCTGAGTCACATGAATAATAGCCGTGTACACAGTGGGTGGTGTCCCCACAGGTAATGGTGGTATCCATGTGGTCACTCTGATACATTTTGCAGTGGTTGACATGACAGAGTTGTACAATGTTGCGGTCGATCTTGTCCTGAAAGCCGGGCGGTTTGCTGTGAACAATCATCTCTTTAAGGTTTGGTAGTTGTTGAAAGGTAAGAAGTAGAGGCGTGGGGAAGGTCCTGGCGAGGTGCTCATCTTCATCAACAATGTGTTGCAGGCTGTGAAGAACATGATGTGGTTTATCTGTTCTTGGGAGGTACTGAACAATGAAGGGTACCCTATCAGTCACATCTCATGTCTGTCTCCTGTGGAGGTCATTGCGGTTACTCGCTGTAGCACGTCGGAACTGGTGATCATGAATGGAGTATCGTATCCTGTTTTTATGAAGGTGTCCTTTAGCACCTTCAGGTGTTGACATGGATACCACCATTTCACATGGGGACACCACCCACCGTGTATGCAGCAGGTACTCATGTGACTCGGTCAACGTTGGCTATCTCACATTCTGCTGGCAAGGATGCCCCGAGGTATGGTACTTTGGCAAGACCAAGAAGACGCTTCGACAATGGATGAATGGACACCCGCGCAACAATTGCCAGACAGGAGTGATTCCTCCCAATCGGGGAACACTTCAGCGGTCAGGGACATTCGGCCTCAGATCTTCGGGTGACCATCCTCTAAGGCGGAGACTTCGGGATACATGCAAAGTGGTCGAGCAGAGGCTGATAGCCAAGTTCGGTACCCATGAGGACGGCCTCAACTGGGACCTTGGGTTCATGTCACACTACAGGTGACCCCACTGCACTATACACTGACACACAAACACACATACACAGACACTCTTACATGCTCACGCACTCACACAGACCCTCGCTCGTACACACACTTTCTCTCAGACACACACACACCTTGTCACAGGCATATACTCAATGACAGTCACGTACACACACTATCAAACACGCACATACACACGCACACATATACTCTTTCTGTCTCACATGCAATCACACACACACTCTCTCTCTCCCTCGTGCAGACACTCACACACATGTAGGTCTATGAGGTGAAGGAGAATTGTATTTGCAGATACATTCTACTTGGCTAAAAAGCACAAACAATCTGTCAACAGTCAATCCATGTGACATTTTATGAATTCCTACTTTGGAAATACAGCCAGTCTGACTCAAGATTTGAATACAAACAGAGTCAAACCTCACACCTTTAATACATTGTCTGAGCTGTTTGTCATCTTTTTTTTATATAAAACCTTAAGTTATCGCAGGAATGTGGCTTGAAAGAAGTTCTGGAATTTACATATTAATGAATCAAAACCTGCAAACCATTCAAAAAGATCAAAGATTTAACAGCAATCTAGGTTTGTTCAATATATCACATCAGTTGTATGACACTATGATCTTTTGCTCTAAATTCTGTGTTCTATGATTCTGTTCTACTAGCTACCCGATGGAGGAGCAGCACTCCAAAAGCTTATACTTCCAAATAAACTTGTTGGACTATAACCTGGTGTAGTGTGATTTTTAACTTTATGTGGTGAATCCAGTTGAGTTTCTGATCAATGATAACTCCGAGGATATTGATAGTACAGGGATTCGGTGGTGGGAACACCATTGAATGTCAAGGGGCGGTGGTTAGACTGTCTGTTATTAGTGATGAAAAATGTGTTGCTGGAAAAGTGCAGCAGGTCAGGCAGCATCCCAGGAGCAAGAGAATCGATGTTTCGGGCATAAGCCCTTCGAAACGTCGATTCTCCTGCTTCTTGGATGCTGCCTGACCTGCTGCGCTTTTCCAGCAACACATTTTTCAGCTCTGATCTCCAGCATCTGCAGTCCTCACTTTCTCCCTATTATTGGTGATGGTCATAGTCTGGTATTTATGTGGCAAAAACATTACTTGGTACTTGTCAGCCCAAGCCTGGTAATTGTTGTATTTGGACATGGCTGCTTCAGTATCTGACGAGTCACGAATGGTGCTGAACATTGTGCAATCATCAGTGAACATTCCCACTTCTGACCTTATGATGGAGGGGAGGTCATTGATGAAGCAGCTGAAGATGGTTGGGCCTAGAACAGTGACCCAAGGAACTCCTGCAGAGATGTCCTGGAGCTGAGGTAACTGTCCTTCAACAAGCACAACCAAGGGTTGATGTCAAGGGCTGTCACTATCATCCCCCCTCTGGAATTCAGCTCTTTTGTCCATGTTTGAACCAAGGCTGTACTGAGATCAGGAGCTGAGTGGCCCTGGTGGAACCCAAACTGGGGGTTACTGAGCAGGATGTTGCTGAGCAAGTGCTGCTTGATAGCACTGTTGATGACCACTTCTATCACTTTACTGATGATCGAGAATAGACTGATGGGGCAGGAATTGGCTGGGTTGGATTTGGCAAAAGTGAGGACTGCAGATGCTGGAAACCAGAGTTTAGATCAGAGTGGTGCTGGAAAAGCACAGCAGGTCAGGCAGTATCCGAGGAGCAGGAAAATTGATGTTTCGGGCAAAAGCCCTTCATCAGGAATAGAGGCAGGAAGCCTCCAGGGTGGAGTGATAAATGGGGGGAGTGGGCTGGGGAGAAGCTAGCAAAGAGTACAATAGGTGAATGGGGATGGGGATGGAGGTGATAAGTCAGAGGGGAGGGTATAGCAGATAGGTGGGAAGGGAGATTGGGAGGTAGGACAGGTCATGTGGATAGTGCTGAGCTGGAAGGTTGGAGCTGGAGTAAGGTGGGGAGAGGGGAAATGAGGAAACTAGTGAAGTCCACATTGATGCCCTGGGGTTGAAGTGTTCCGAGGCGGAAGATGAAGAGCTTCAAGGCAGAGGAGATGACCTGGGGGTTGCAGTGAGAGAGAGACTCACTGAGATTCTTGTGGAGAGAAGAGGAGAACTTCTCCAAGGTAGGCATCCTAGCAAGATTTGCCCTGGGTTGGATTTGCCATGCTTTTTATGTAGAGGACTCTGCTCCCACTACCTTTTCAGATCCAAATACTCATGACCCTCTACGAGAAAATATTTTGATTTGCTGCTTTTAATGATTGACACCTTAATTTTAAACAGAGACTGCAGTTATAGATTCTCCCATAACAGGAAACATCCACTCCATATCCGTCCTTTCAAGACCCCTTAGCATTTTATATCCTCTCTTACTATTAACTTTTTAACTGCAGCCGCTCCAAGCCTAATCCTTTCTCACAAGACAACCCGTCCATTTCAAGCATTAGTCTAGTAAACCTTCTCTGAACTGCCCATCTTAAATTAGGTGACCAATACTGCACATGGTATTCCAGATCTGCTCTCACCAGTATCTTATGTAATCTCCTTACTGTTGTGCTCAATTCTCAATGCCATAAACAGAGAAATTCTAACTTCATGTTGTATCAGCACAGTAATCTTTGGGATTGCTGGGCAAGGATAAAACTTTAATTTAAGTTTTAAATTTTAAATTTTAAGTTTTAATTTAAGGAAAGAGGATAAACCAGTGGGATTAGTTCAGGTAGGGAAGGAAATCCCAAAAGAAGTTGAGGAGCTGCAGGAGAGTGAACAGCCTAGTCATAGGCAGGATAGTAAGATAGCACCTGATCTTTTCAAAGACTTCACCTGTGTGGGTAAGATTTACTCAGGTAGAATGTGCAGATTGGTAAAGACGTCAAAATATTGAGAGATACGGGAGTTAGTCAGGCACAGCAGTTCAGGCAGCATCCGACTCGAATCAGGAGGAAGTGTTAACTTCTGAATGATAAATGGAGTTACAACAAAAAGATAAGATGATAAAGAATTTATATCACAAAGCCTACTCAGAAAAAGAATCAGAGTGTACTCCTGAATGTTATTACCTTAAGGATAACGTGTTAAAGCAGAAATGGAAACAGTGGCAGGTTAGTGCAGATGAGAAATGGGCAGAAGTTCATCAGATTGTGTTGCCGGTAGTACACAGACAGAAGGCATTGCAGATAGCACACTAATTTCCTGGAAGAGATAATCTAGAAATGAGGAAGACACAGGCTAAGACACAGAAGCATTTTCATTGGCCTGGATTGCTTAAAGATGTGGTTGAATTTTGCCATAGCTGTCCAATGTGTCAGATGGGTTGGAAAGCCACAGGCAGTGATAAAAACCAGTGCCTTCGATGCCAATACCTGCATTTGAAGAACCTTTTACACGGGTTACAATTGATTGTGTAGGTCCCGTCCCTAAAACCAAGAGTGGGAACCAGTATTTGCTAACCATAATGGATGTGTCTACCAAGTTTCTGAAGGCAACTCCATCATGGAATGTAAAGGGGAAACAGATTGTGGAGGAGCTGCGTGCTCTCTTTACCCATTATGGACAACCCAGGGAGATTCAGTCAGACCAAGGGCCCATTTTACTGCCAAGTTATTTAAAAATGTCATGGATAGTTTTGGCATCCAACACTTTACATCAAGTGTGTACCATCCTGAATCCCATGAAACATTGGAAAGGTGGCATCAGACCCTAAAGACTATGTTGAGGATTTATTACCAGGATTAACCAAATGCGTGGGATAAAGATATCCCATTTATACTATTTGCTATTACAGATGCTCCAAATGAATCGACTCAGTTTACTCGCTCTGAATTGGTATTCGGACATGAAGTAATAGGGCATTTAAAATTAATTAAGGAAAAAGGCTTATGCCCGAAACATCAATTCTCCTGCTCCGCTTTTCCAGCGACACATTTTTCAGCTCTGATCTCCAGTCCTCACTTTCTCCCACACAGACAGTTGCCCAAGGCAGGAATTGAACCTGGGTCCCTGGCTCTATGAGGCAACAGTGCTAACCACTGAGCCACCATGTCACCCTCTGATGTGAGAGAACAATTAAACAGAGTCGGTGAATTAGCTAGAAAACATTTGAAGGTGACACACACCGAATGAAGCACGAAGTCGATAAGAAATCTAAAATTCATATGTTTGCCCAGAGGGATAAAGTATTGGTGCTGTTACCAGTGTGGGAGATCCCTTCAAAGCAAGGTTTAGTGGTCCCTATCAGATTGAGAAGAAGTTAAGTCAGGTGAATTATTTGGTAAAGATGCCAGATAGGAAAAAAAATGTATCAAGTATGTCATGTGAAAATGCTGAAACAGTACTATGACCGGGAAAGGGAACCAGAGAAAAAGGCATTAGTTACTGCCACTCAGTGAGGAATCAAATCCAGATGACTTGGATTTTGATTTGCCTCAGAATAAATTGAACAATAAGGAAGTCTTTAAGAACTGGGATAGGGTAGTGAGCTATCTATCTCAGGAGCAGAGAACTGAATTTAAAGACTTGTTACAGTGCTATAAAGACCTACGTGGAAATAGAATGGAAAGGACTAAAGGCATAGTGCATGAGGATATTTTATCGGGATTTTCCAGTAAAACTACACTCCTGCAGACTTAACCCTGTCAAAGCAGTGCAGGTTCAGAAGGAAGTGGAAGCGATGTTCCAAGAAGGCGTCATAGAGACGAGTCAAAGTGAGTTAAGGTCACTGATCATGATGGTCCCCAAACCTGATACTCAATGATTCTGCGTGGATTATCCAAAGATGAATGCTGTGACCAAATCTGACTCATCCCCAGTTCCAAGGCTGGAGGACTGTGTGGAAAAAATAGGACAAGCCATTTACCTCACCAAGTTGTGATGTGGAGGAGCCGGTGTTGGACTGGGGTGGACAAAGTTAAAAATCACATAACACCAGGATATAGACCAACAGGTTTATTTGGACGCATAAGCTTTTGGAGCACTTGTGCAATCACAAAGTTGGACTAACTTTGCAGTTACTGGCAAGTACCTTTGTTGGAGAGAGCAAGAGAACTTGTTGCTTTTGTAACCCCGAATGGGTGATATCAATTTAAGGTTGTGCCCTCTGGAATGAAATATGCACCAGCCACTTTTCAAAGGCTTATGATCTGAGTTACAGGATTGACTCATTGTGCCATCTATATATAGATGACTTAGTGATCTTTAGCCATTTGTGGGTGGCATGGTGGCACAGTGGTTAGCACTGCTGCCTTACAGCACCAGAGACCTGGGTTCAATTCCCACCTCAGGCGACTGACTATGTGCAGTTTGCACATTCTCCCTGTGTCTGCGTGGGTTTTCTCCTACAGTCCAAAAATGTGCTGGTTAGGTGAATTGGCCATGCCAAATTGCCTATAGTGTTAGGTGTAGGAGAATGGGTCAGTGTGGACTTGTTGGGCCGAAGAACCTGTTTCTACTACTGTAAGTAATCTGATCAAATAACTTATGGAAATACCCCATGAAACATTTGGCAGAGCTCTTTGATAGACTATGGAAGGCAAAGTTGGTCATAAACTTGGCAAAAACAGAATTTGCGAAGGTGGAGGTGACATTCTTAGTGCACAACATCGCATGGGGATGGATGACATGGAGGAATGTGAAGATGAAGGCCATTGAGGAATTCCTGAGACAATCCTCGAAGAAGGAAGTGCTATGATTTTTAGGATTGAGTGGATTCTACAGGAAATTTGTACCAAACTTTGGTGGCACCATTGATTGATATGTTAAAAAAGAACATGAAATTTCGGTGCACAGAACAATGCCAATAGGATTTGAGAATTTAAAAGCAGAATCAACCACTGTACCAGTTTTAGACAAGCCACATTTTTTAAAAACCCTTCAAAGTTGCCATTGACACAAATGATGTAAGTGTTGGAACGGAGTTGTTACAGGATGATGATTGTCAAATTGAAAGTCTGATCAATTATTTTTCAAAAAAATGCAATATCACCAGAACAAAAATTCAACCATTGAAAAAGTGTTTTTGAGTTTGGTAATGGCCCTTACAATATTTTAATGTTTATGTTGCAAACAATGCGTCAGTGACAATTGTGTCTACCAACCACAATTCTTTGACATTTCTGAAAAATCTAAGGACAAGCACATCAGATTGTTTCATTGGAGTCTCAAGTTACAAGCATTTAATTTACACATTGTACGTGTTATGAAAGCTTTATCACGAGTTTACAAAAAAAGTGCAAAATAGAAATGGTAGTGTTCAATGTTACATATATCGAGAATTAGTATAAAATGTGTAACTCTAGATTAATGTGCTATTGTTCTAGTAGTATGATGGAATTAAGGCTTTGAAAGGAAAAGAATGAAATCAACTTTTCATAATAATGGTTCATTTTTTTCTTCGAGGGTGAGATACAATTCTTTGGGTATTTTGATTTTATTTCTCAGAGCAGGGTTAATCTCCATTTTATAACAGACCAAGAAGGTGGCAAGTCAGAAAAAAGAACCCTTGCTGTTTCACAATGAGTATCACAACCATAGCGAGTGCACACAAGACACAACTATACTGGGGAGATCAGGAGCCGTAGAAGTAATTTATACTGAGTTTGCAACACTGGAAATATTGCAAAACAGCATTAAGTCAACAAATAAGATGAGTTAAAAGCAAAGTGGAGTGAAAACGATAGCTTGAATATGTTTGAGATTGTGATAAGTGTAGGAGATGCATTATTTTAACCACAGTTCTGGTAGGAAGGATTTAACATTGCAGGCCGAAAGGTTTATTTGGGGAAGTTCTGGATAGGACATTATGTATCAGGCTGTGAAAAGTAGGAAGTGTCCATTTTTCCTGCAGAGGGTGGGAAACTTCCATTTTGATCACAAACAGGAATGAAAATTTCCAATAGGTACTATTCATATTTAATCGAATTAAAGCTTTTAAAGAACAGAGACGGGTGCAATCCTGCATCACTTAAAAGCTTTAGGTCAAGAAAAATAAAACAATATTGCCATTTATAGAAGTAAAAGTCACCAAAGCTAAGAGATTATAGTAACATGGAGATACAATAAAAATGATCAATTCTGATTTAATAAAAATTATAAATCACACCAGGAAGACATGGCATGAGAAACAAGACTAGCTACAAGATTTAATAAACAAAGGTGAATCAAATAGAGTGGACACTTGGAGAAAACTGTTTTTAAGATGTGTATTTCCTTCAAAATTACATGCTAAACCACAAGCTGAACAAGTAAATACACCATTATTGAGCACTTTAAATCGGTATTCACCAAGAAAAAGGCATTGGATGATGGTGAGTTTAGACAGGGGTTTGTCGATTGTCTAAGGCATGTCAATGTTAAACAGGAAGTAGTGTTGGGTGTCTTGAAAAGCATTATGGTAGACAAATCCCTAGGACCTGATAAGATACTGAAGGAAATAAGGGAGGAAATTAGAATCATAAGATCATAGAATTACTAGAGTGCAGAAAGAGGACATTTGATCCATTGAGACTCATTGACTCTCCCATCCAATGCTGAATCTTTATATGCTTTTTTGGAATCCCAGAATCCCTCCAGTAAGGAAAAATGCTGTTCAGCCCATCGAGTCTGTACTGAGCCTCCAAAGAGCAACCACCCAAACCCTGCCCCCTACCTGATCTCCATCTACCATGGCTAATCCACCCATCCTACACATCCCGAGACATTGCTGTCAATTTAGCATGGCCACACCATCTAACTTGCATATCTTTGGATTGTGGGAGGAAACTGGAGCACTGGAGGAAACCCACGGAGACCCGCGGAGAACGTACAAACTCCACACTGATAGTTGCACAAGGCTAACCACTGAGCCATTGTGCTGTCCATTAGTCATAAGCGAGGTCCCAGAGGACTGGGGAATAACCAATATTGTTCCTCTGTTCAGGAAGAGACACAGGGATAGTTCAGGAAATCACAACCCAGTGAACCTTACATCAGTGCTAGGGAAATTATTGGAGAAGGTGCTTAGCGTCAGAAATTGGAGAAATTGCATGTGAAGAAGAATGGACATAGCAGGCATAGTCAGCAAGGCTTAATGCAGGGGAAGATTTGTCTCACAAATGTGATTGCATTTTCTGAGGAAGTGATGAAGGTAAGGCAGTAAATGTTGTCTACATAGACTTTATTAAAACATTTGACAAGGTCCCTCATGGTCCATAAGGTGGCCAGAAGATCAAATCATACGGAATCCAGAGTGAGTTGGCAAGTTGGATATAAAATTGGCTTAGCCACAGAAGACAGAGGGTAGTTATGGAGGGTTGATTTTCTGACTGGAGGCCTGTGACCAGTGGTACATACAAGGATCAGTACTGAGACTTCTGTTGTTTGTAATAGTTACATTAATAATTTGAATGAAAATTGGGTTGTCTGATTAGCAAGCTTGGATATGCAAGCAAGAAGGATTTCAAAAGATGCAGCAGGTTATAGGTTAGCTAGAAAGTTCAGTGGAGAATTGATGGAATGTAATCCAGACAAATGCATCCAGACGTGATGCATTTTGGGAGGTCAAATGCAGGAGGAAAGTATACAGTAAATGGCAGGACCGTTAGGAGCATTGGTATCCAGAGGGATTTGGGGTTGAAATCCGTGAGGTATACAGCATACTGATGCTTCATCAGTCAGGGCATTGAGTATAAAAGTTGTAAAAGACTTTGTTCGGGCCACATTTGGAGTATTGTGTGCAGTTCTTATCATTGCACTATAGGAAGGACATGGAGGCTTTGGAGAGGGTGCAGAACAGGATGTGGCCTGGATTGGAGTATATTAGATATAAGGAAAGGTTTGACAGCTTGGATTAATTTCGGTAGAGTGACAGAGGCTGAGTTACGACCTGAATTAAGTATAGAAGAATGAGGAGAGGCATGGATAGCATGGATTGTCGGAGTCTCTTTTCTAGGGTGGAAATGTCAACTGCTAGGAGGCATAAGTTTAAGGTGAGAGGGGAAATTTAAAGGAGGTGTGCAAGGAGAGTTTTTTTATACAGAGGGTAATAAGTGCCCAAATGCATTGCCGGGGAGATGGTAGAAGCAGATTTGACAGCAAAGTTTTGGAAGCATTCAGACACACAAGTGAACAAGCAGAGAATAGAGGGATATGGACCATGTGCAGCCAGATGGGATTAGTTTAGAATAGCATCAAAGTTGGCACAAACATGGTAGGCTGACAGGGCTTTTTCTGTGCTCTACTGTTCTTTGTTCTTTGTGAATGGACACCTTATTCATTTTAAGCTTGTTACTAGGTCAAGTGCCACTACCATATCAATTGAATACTTTGGCTGTGAACATTAGAATCTATAAAGATGAAACTATATGGTCCAGGTCACACAACTCTCAAGGTCAGAAGTCTGTTGCAAGCAACACTAACAGCAGAAGAGAATTCAGAATTGGCACTTAATTTATATTCAACACTTCTCATTTTTGAGTTTGCATGCATGTCTTGATCTCAACATTCTTGAGGTAGCAGAAAGTGTTGAATTAGATCCAAAAGACAGGAGCAGGGCAACAAACATCAAGTTATGCCAAGTCAGTTCAACAAGAATCCAGTCTGGGAACAACTGGTCTCGAACAAAGTGTTGTTATCCCGTTGATTAAGGTAGAATATTTTATTGGATTTCCTAGATTCATGGCAGAACACAAAATGAAGAAGGAATCTATTACAGTTTCCTACGGTATAAGGGAATTGTTTCATACTTTCAACAGGAAAGAAATCTGTGGCTATACAGAACTGGTAGAAATGGCTTCCATTCCTAACAGAACTGAAGAAATTTCAGTTTACAGAAATCGACAAAGATTGCAAGCAGAAGCAAATAATGACATCAAGCAATACCACCTACTTGAACTCATTAAGAAATTATTAGCTGAAGTCATTTGGATGGAAAAATTATTTGCAGAACAGAGATTAAAGCAGAATTGAATCTGATATTAGATCATGAGATGCCACAGGTTCAAGAGTCATGAGATGCCACAGGTTCAAGAGGAATATTTACATTCTTCGTCATCCAGAGCATACCCCTCACTAGCGGTGACAGAAACAATGTCAGGGAAGCAGCAATACTCCACACTGAAGAAAGGAAAATGTCTGATGCATCAGTACAATACCAGACAGTGCAAAGGAAGACATCTAACCTAATCATAGACTTGAAGTAAAGAGCTTACAAAGTTCAACACAGATCTAACTGCAGATTGAGCATCAAGAGTTCCTTGGACAAAAGGAAGATGAACCGCATATGAATTGTGGAAGGCAGACCAACCTCAGCAGATTCACGATGAGGGTAAAGTGATAAAATTGTCTGGCTTAGAAACTCAGGATATTGAAAAGAAGAAAGTGTATGTTTGCACCAAGCAACCTTCTTTCACAATAGAAATTCATGAGAGTAAAGAACCCTATATGTTGTTATGCGGCAAATACCTCATGCATCAGGGAAGTTTTGCATTGCAAAAGACATTCAGAAGATTAAAGGCTTTCGAGATAACTTAATGGATCAATTACATGGTCAACAAGAATGATACCCTCTGCAAAGGCCTTCAGGAGATAAATTGTCCTCCAACAAAAAGATAGAAAATAGGTCATGTAAGAACAACATTTAAATCATCGCCATTTGCTCTTTGTCAAGGTCAGAGCAAAGGTCAACTGGCCCAACACCAAAGATCTACCAATTTTCCTAATTCCAAATAATCCATTTGGGAGGAAAATGGAGAAGTGGTCAATGTAACGATATTCATTAACATACAAATGCCATCTATGGAGAAAAATCTAGAGAGATATGTTTCTAAGTTAATGATTCTGAAAGAGTTTATTCTGCAGGCTGCATTAGGCTCCAACCAATCGAACAAAACAACATTCCCACAATATGAAAGAAGACCTGTGCTCCAAACCTTGTCTTGCCACTAGCCGAATGGTTCCAGTATAGCTACAACACTAACACCTGCCCAATACTGTGGTAAATTCTCCCAGTTGTACCAATCTGCCATGTGGGACTTTATCGAATGCCTTGCTAGAGTCCATATAGACTATATCTACAGCCCTTCCCTCATCAATTATCTTTGTCACCTCTTCAAAAAATTTAATCAGGTCGGTGAGATATGATCTTCCCCATTCAAAACCATGTTGCCTGTCACTAACGAGTCCATTTTCTTCCAAATGTGCATACGTCTTGTCCCACAGAATCTTCTCAAAGAACTTCCCCAGCACAAACATCAGGCTCACTAGCCTATAATTTCCTGGATTATCCTTACTTCCTTTCTTAAACAAGGGAACAACATTGGCTAATCTCCAGTCTTCTGGAACCTCGCCTGTGGTCAAAGAGGATGTGAAGATATCTGCTAACTCCCCAACTATTTCTTCCCTTGCCTCTTGCAGTAAGCTGGGATAGATCCCTTCCTGGCCCTGGGATTTGTCTACCTTAGTGCAATTTAAGATACCCAAAACTTCCTCCTTCAATATGTTGACATTCTCTAGAGTATTCACACACTCATCCCTGACATCAACATCAGCCACGTCCTACTCCTTGGTGAATACCGATGCAAAGTACTCATTAAGGATCTCTCCCACTTCCTCTGGCTCCATGCATAACATCCCTCCTTTGTCCTTGAGTGGGCCTGCTCTTTCCTTTGCTATCCCCTTTCATCTAATATATGCATAAAAATGAGGAGGGACACCACTTCAATTGCGACAACACATCAATCCTAGGACAAGCCAAACAGAGACACACATGAGAATTCCTACCAGAGTGGCATTCCAACATGAAGTCTATCAACAAACACATTGACTTGGATCCCATTTACCACCCCTTGAGAAAAAGAACAGGAAATGACATCACAAAAGGAAATAACATCACCAACCCAAGGAAACCTAAAGACATAAATAAAAAGTGGGCCAATACCACCAGTGCTTCACCGGAGGCTCACTGATGATGTTACCTAGCATGGTGATGAAACGTCAGAAAACAAACCTTCCAGCTCAGCAAGCAAACTTACATCTAGAACCTCAACCTGAGGTACAAATCTTCTCAAAACTCGATATGCATAAAAAGTCTTGGTATTCTACTTGACCCTGTTTGTTATTAACATTTCATGATCCATTTTAACCTTCCTAATTCCGCAGTTAAGTTCTTGCCCAATTTCTCTATACTCCTCAAGGGCTTCGGCAGTTTGTAGCTGCCTAGACCTATTGTATGCTTCTTTTTTTGCTTTGACTAAACTTAGAATTTTCCTTGTCATCCATGGTTCCTGAACCCTGCCATTCCTATCTTTCAGTTTTGCAAGGACATGTATGTCCTGCACATTAATCAACTGGTCTTTAAGAGCCTCCCACATGCCAGATGTAGATTTGCCCTCAAATAACTGCTCCCAATCTACATTCCCCAGTTTCTGTCTAACTTTGGTGTAATTGGGCCTTGCCACCCAGCTTAGTATCATCAGTAAATTTGCTAATGTTATTGCTAATACCATCTTCTATATCATTAACATATTATAAAAAGCTGCGGTCCAAGTACTGATCCCTGCGGTACCCCACAGGTCACTGCCTGCCATTCCAAAATGGAGCCGTTTATCACTACTCTTTGTTTCCTATCAGCCAACTAACTTTCAATCCAAGTTAGTACTTTGCCCCCAATACCATGCGCCCTAATTTTGCTCATTAACCTCTTATGTGGGACTTTATCAAAAGCTTTCTGAAAGTCCAGGTACACTACATCTACTGGATCTCCCTTGTCCATCTTCAGAGTTACATCCTCAAAAAATTCCAGAAGATTAGTCAAGCATGATTTCCCCTTCATAAATCCATGCTGACTCTGACCTATCCTGTTACTACTATCCAGATGTGTCGTAATTTCATCCTTTATAATAGATTCCAGCATCTTTCCCACCACTGAGGTCAGACTAACTGGTCTATAATTTCCTGCTTTCTCTCTCCCACCTTTCTTAAAAAGTGGTACAACATTAGCTACCCTCCAATCCGCAGGAACTGATCCCGAATCTATTGAACTCTGGAAAATAATCACCAATGCATCCACTATTCCTCGAGCCACCTCCTTCAGTACCCTGGGATGTAGACCATCAGGCCCCAGGGCCTTATCAACCTTCAGACCTAACAGTCTCTCCAACACCAATTCCTGGCAAATATAAATTCCCTTAAGTTCAGGTCATTCAGCCACTGTTACCTCAGGGAGATTGCTTGTGTCTTCCCCAGTGATCACAGATCTGAAGTACTAATTCAATTCTTCTGCCATTTCTTTGTTCCCCATACTATATTCCCCTGTTTCTGTCTTCAAGGGCCCAATTTTAGTCTTAACCATTGTTTTGCCTTTCACATATCTAAAAAAGCTTTTACTATCCTCCTTTATATTTTTGGCCAGTTTACCTTCGTATCTCATTTTTTCTCTGCGTATTTCCTTCTTAGTAATCCTCCATAACAACTGTAGTAACATCTTTGCGACAGGCCAATTTCAGCTCCTGATTTAACTTACATCCGACATCCAGACTACTGTTTGGGGGCCTGTAGATAACTCCCAAGAGGGTCTTTTTACCCTTAGTATTTCTCAGCTCTATCCACACTGACTCTACATTCCCTGATTCTAGGTCTCCCCGCGCAAGGGACTGAATGTCATCCCTTACCAACATGGTAAGCCCAAAATGTTCTCCTACTGAAACATCGATCATCTGTCCTAGATCATCCTCCAATATCAAGTCTAGTATGGTCTTCTGTCTGGTTGGATTGTCAACATACTGTCTCAAAAAGCCCTCTTGGACACATCCAGCAAATTGCTCTCCATCTGAGCCCCTGGCTCTAAGAGAATCCCAGTCATTAAGAGAAAAGTTGAAATCACTACACTGCCTTTTTCCACACCTTCCAGTATCTGACTACATATCTCCTCCTCTGTCTTCCATTGGCTGTTGGGAGGTCTATAGAAAACTCCCAACATTGTGATTTCCCCCTTCCTATTCCTGAGCTTCACCCATAATGCATCACTGCAAGATCCCTCTGATGTGTCCTCCCTCAACACAGCTCTGATGTGATCCCTCATCAGCAATGCTACTCTCCCACTCCTTTTATTTACCTTTCAATCCCATCTAAAACAGCGATACTCTGGAATGTTAATTTGCCAGTCCTGTCCCTCTTTTAACCATATCTCCGCAATGACAATAACATCATAACTCCATGCAGTGATCCATGCTCTTGGTTCATCTGTCTTTCCTGTTATACCTCTTACATTGATGGATGGGGGAGTCCACACCTAGAGGGCATGGGTTCAGGGTGAGAGGGGAAAGATCTAAAAGGGACCTAAGGGGCAACTTTTGCATGCAGAGGGAGGTATGTATAAGGAATGAGCTGCCAGAGGAAGTGGTGGAGGCTGGTTCAATTACAACATTTAAAAGGCATCTGGATGGGTATATGTATAGGAAGGGTTTAGAAGGATATGGGCTAAGTGCTAGCAAATGGGACTAGATTAGGTTAGGATATCTGGTCAGCATGGATGAGTTAGACCGAAGGGTCTGTTTCTGTGCTGTACATCTCTATGACTCAATGACTCTAAGTAAATGCACTCCAGACCTCCAGTCCCTCTGAGCCCCATGACATTTCTCTGCCTGCTCTTTCTCTGCGGGCCGGCTCAGTTTGGGTTCTGCCATTCAACTCTTGACCCATCTTTCCTCTAAGTTGCATGTGTGCAGCCACTCTGAACATCCATGCATGTTGACCAACAGCCTGATGCCATTTGCAGCATGCCATTTCCAAGATCTAACCTCAGAGATCTGCACTGAAAGCAAAGGAATTGGTAGCAACACAGCTCCTGACCTCATTACAGTTTCAGTTCAAACATGAGCTGTGACCCAGAAGGGAACTTAAAGTGACTGCCCTTAGCACGAAGAACACGTTTGACTGAGTATGACATCAATGAGCCCTAAGAAACAGACAGCCAATAGCAATTGGGGGGTAAACTCTCCACTGTTTGGAGTCATACTTAGCACAATGGAAAAGGGATTGGTTGTTGGAGGTCAGTGATCTCACCTGCAGGACCACTCTGTTGGACCACTTCAGCTGCCTAATCAATGACCTTCCTTCCATCATAAGGTCAGGAGTCAGCACCATTTGCATTTTCTCAGATACTAAAATACTCCACAGCAAGGTCCGGAAAATACCCAGGATCCTACCCAGATACGAAGAGGCATTATGGGATCATGTTTGCATTCATTTTGACAGGACTGGCAGACTACAGTTTAACCTCTCATTCCAAGGAGTGTCAACTTGGAGTTACACTTTCTAAGAGGAGAGCCATGCAGACATGATGAAGTTTTAGAATCTGGAAGGTAGAGGTTTCAATAGCATTTCTGAACTCTAATCATCTCTTACAAGCCCAGATAAGCAACTGAAACTGTCGGGTTACTCAGATTCAAAGTTCATTGCCCACTGCATGCTGATTTTCACTTAGTTTAATCAGGGTTGAAAGGCGATGCATTCCTGAAAGAAAATCAGCATGTCAGCTGTTTTGTTCAGTTCCCCATGCTTGAATGCTTGTTTGTCTGACAAGCTTTTAGGAATTGCTTCCACAGAAACAAATGGTTTACCGCTCTTCAGAATCAGGAGTTCCTGATCCGCAGCTCATGTCTGCTCATTTTAAAATGAAACCTGCCACACTCCTTCACCGTTAGTGAAGCAGCTTTCCAAACTGATCGAAGGGCTAGAGTATAATTTCCAAGTGCCCCTTGGCATTCTGCTGTTGCACTCAGGTTTTAGCTGCTGAGAGTGAACAGGGTTTGCATCCAAGTGAGGTGTCACTGTCCAGTGGTATCTGCACACATTTGATAATCATATGGGTGAAAATGGAGACAGATGGGCTTCGGATTGGTTCCACAGGTCAGCACAACATCCAGGGCCGAAGGGATTACTGCGCTGTAATGTTCTTTAGATTAGATTCCCCTACAGTGTGGAAACAGGCCCTTCGGCCCAACAAGTCCACACTGACCCTCCGAAGTTTAACCCACCCAGACCCATTTCCCTCTGACTAATGCACCTAACACTATGGGCAATTTAACATGGCCAATTCACCTGACCTGCACATCTTTTGGATTGTGGGAGGAAACCGGAGCACACGGAGGAAACCCACGCAGACATGAGGAGAATGTGCAAACTCCACACAGACAGTCACCCGAGGCTGGAATCGAACCTGGGTCCCTGGCGCTGTGAGGCAGCAGTGCTAACCACTCAGCCACTGTTCTATTACTTTCTAGTCAGAGGGCAAACCGTGCCAGGCACATTTTTATTAAACAATCAAACAGTTTTGAAGGACTGAATAGTTCTCTATTATAGAGTCATAGAGATGTACAGCATGGAAACAGACCCATCGGTCAAACCTGTCCATACCGACCAGATATCCCAACCCAACCTAGTCCCACCTGCCAGCACCCGGCCCATATCCCTCCAAACCCTTCCTATTCATACACCCATCCAAATGCCTCTTAAATGTTGCAATTGTACCAGCCTCCACCACATCCTCTGGCAGCTCATTCCATACACATACCACCCTCTGTGTGAAAAAGTTACACCTTAGGTCTCTTTTATATCTTTCCCCTCTCACCCTAAACCTATGCCCTCTAGTTCTGGACTCCCCGAACCCAGGGAAAAGACTTTGCCTATTTACCCTGTCCATGCCCCTCATAATTTTGTAAACCTCTATAAGGTCACCCCTCAGCCTCCAACGCTCCAGGGAAAACAGCCCCAGCCTGTTCAGCCTCTCCCTGTAGCTCAAGAAAAATGGAGGCTAATGGCATATACAGAGGGCTCGAAATAGTAGACGCCCCACAGGAGTACAAATTGTACAGGAGGAAAATTAAAGTGGGGGGGGGTTAGGAAAGCAAAAAAGGATATTAAAGATTACTGCCAGGTAAATAAATGAAAATCCTAAGTTACTTTACAGGTATGTTAAGAGAAAAAGGATAAGAAAGGAAAAGTAGGCCCCTTCAGGACCATAGCTGTAATTTGTGCATGGAGCTGGAGGATGTAGGCAATTAAAAATGAATATTTTGGGTTGATGTTCACTAGCTAGAGGGACATTAAAGAAATCAGGGGGAAGGCCTGTGATATAATTAAAGAAATCAGCAGGGACATAGATGTTCTGAGTGGTCTGGCAAGCTTAAAAATAGGTAAATCTCCAGGCCAGATGAATTGTATCCCAGGTTGTTGGGTGAAGCAAAGGAGGAAACAATAAGGGTTCTGGAACAAATATTAAGTTCCACTCTAGCCACTAGGAGAGGTGCCGAAGGACTAGGGGACAGCCAAAATGGTATGGTTATTCAACAAGGGAACAAGGAATAAACAAGGAAACTACAGGCCAGTCAGTCTAACCTCAGTACTGTGAAAAATGTCAGAAGCAATTCTGAGGACAGAATTATTCTGCACTTGAAGAGGCAGGGGTTAACCAAGAGCAGTCAGCGTCATATCTGACTGACTTGAGTGGATTTTTTGAAGAGGTAACCAGGTTTGTCAATGAGGGCAATGCAAGTTCCACAAGGGAGACTGATAGAAAAGATTGGGAGCCAAGGAAAGCTAGCTAAATGAATCAGAATTGGCTGATGGCAGGAAATAGAGGATGATGGTGGAGGAGTGTTTTTATGTCCAGTGATGTTCCACAGGAGTGTATTGGGCCTTGTCTGTTTGTGGTGTGCACAAATGATTTGGATTTGAATGTAGGAGGGTTGATCAGGAAGTTCATAGATGATGTAAAAATTGGTGAAGTACTGAATAGTGAGGAAATAGTCCTAGATTACTGGAGGATATAGGCAGGCTGGACCAATGGAATTCAATATGGTAACGTATGAGGTGTTGCACTTGACAGGGTAAACAAGACAAGGGAAAGCATGATGAATGGTTGGACTCTGGAAAGCAAAAAGGATGAGAGAAACCTTGGTGTGCTTGGGATTGAGGGTGACTTAGTAGTTTAGATCAGAAATTGGCTGGCTGAAAGAAGGCAGAGGAGAGTAGTTGATGGGAAATATTCATCCTGGAGTTCAGTTACTAGTGGTGTACCGCAAGGATCTGTTTTGGATTGACTGTTGCTTGTCATTTTTAGAAGTGACTTGGATGAGGGCATAGAAGGATGGGTTAGTAAATTTGCGGATGACACTAAAGTCAGTAGAGTTGCGGATAGTGACGAAGGGTATTGTAGGTTACAGAGGGACATAGGTAAGCTGCAGAGCTGGGCTGAGAGGTGGCAAAAGGAGTTGAATGTGGAAAAGTGTGAGGTGATTCACTTTGGAAGAAGTAACAGGAGTGCAGTGTACTGGGCTAATGGTAAGATTCCTGGTAGTGTAGATGAGCAGAGGATATCGGTGTCCATGTACATAGGTCCTTGAAAATTGCCACCAATGTTTGATAGGGTGGTTAAGATGGTATACAGTGTGTTAGCTTTCATTGGTAGAGGGATTGAGTTTCAGAACCATAAGGTCATGCTGCTGCTGTACAAAACTCTGGTGCGGTCACACTTGGAGTATTGTGTGTAGCGTTACAGGAAGGATGTTGAAGCTTTAGAAAGGGTTCAGAGGAGATTTACTAGGATGTTGCCAGGTATGGAGGGAAGGTCTTATGAGGAAAGACTGAGGGACTTGAGGCTGTTTTCATTAAAGAGAAGAAGGTTGAGAGGTGACTAAATTGAGACATGTAAGATAATCAGAGGGTTATATAGGTTGGACGGTGAGAGCCTTTTTCCTCAGATGGTGATGGCTAGCACGAGGGGACATAGCTTTAAATTGAGGGGGATATAGGACAGATATCAGGAGTAGTTTCTTTACTCAGAGTAGTAGAGGCGTGGAACGCATTGCCTGCAACAGTAGTGGATTCGCCAACTTTAAGGGCATTTAAAGGGTCATTGGATAGGCATATGGACAAGAATGGAATAGTATAGGTTAGATGGGCTTCAGATTGATTTCACAGGTAGGTGCAACTTTGAGGGCCGAAAGGCCTTTACTGCACTGTAATGTTCTATGTTCTGTGTTCTATTATGGTCGCACATCCCCAAGAGGTGTTGCACAACTAGACTGCCAATTATTCCATTCTCATTACACAATAACCAGTCTCGGATTACATGTTCTTTACTCGGTACCTTAACGCATTGACTCTCCTATTCTTGAAATGTTTTTGTATGTTCTACTGTGAAGACAGATAACGTTTCTCTTCAAAGCTGCTTTCATTTCTTTGCTATTCATTATTAAAGAACTAATGCTGAATATTGCTACTCATTATTGCATCCCTTTAAAATTAGCTACCCATCTCCTTTTCCAGGTCCTTCCAAAATGTCAAACGTCCTTTGGCCGAACTTTGGATTTTTTCCAGTCATATTTCTGTAATGGCTATTATATTACATTCATTTATACTATTGGTGCTATAAGTTAATCAATGATTAGAGACAAAAAACTGCAAATGCTGGAATCCAAAATAGACAGGCAGGAGGCTGGAAGAACACAGCAAGCCAGGCTGCATCAGAAGGTGGAGAAGTCAACATTTCGGGTGTAACCCTCCTTCAGTTAATCACTGAGAATTCAAACAAGAGGCTTTTAATTCTGATCTTTAACCACTTTTGCCTATTTGACCTTATTTCTGGTTGTCCATTGATAGTTGTGTTGTTATGCTCACAGTTGATGGTAAAACAGGAGAAGTCAGATCCCAGAGTGAAACTTGGCTTGATAGACCAACGTTTTATTTTTGCAATTTAATTACTTTTTTGATTGCAATTTGATGATGGTCAGTCACTGAATGTATTTGCACAAAACAGCCAATGCAATGTCATCATAAAAACACAACAGAAGTAAAATAAAATCTGTATGTGTAATATCTAAAAGACAATTTGGAAACATTTTATCATAAGCAGCAAAAAGAACGATTCACCATGTTTTCCCAGCAATATGGTTTACAGCCACATACCCCAGTAAAGCATCAGCCCTGTCATCACTCTTTAAATTCTTACTCAACTGATGAGGCCTCAAGTGTTCTCCTTCAGTGAATTTATACACATTCACCTCTTGTATATTCACCTCTTTCTGCAGAGCTATTAAGCCAGCCAAGGACCAATATCGAACTAGAGACCCAGACAAATACCCGGTGACTATGGCAAGGACTGAATGACATTGCAGGTTCTAAAAAGAGACAGTGCAAAATAGCAGATGATGACACATCCCTCCCAGATCATCTCAATGCCTTTTTTGCTGGCTTTGAGCAGAATTTCAGGGGAAAGTTAACACCTATTCTGACGAACCTATCCCAGCAGTCACTGCATCAGAGTCAGATCAGTTTTCCTTCGTGTGAATCCAAGGAAAGCGATGGGACCAGACAAAGTACCAGGCTGTGCACTCAGAGCATGTGCAAATCAACTGGCAGAGGTCTTCTCGGACATCTTCAATCTCTCCCTGCAGCAGGCCATTGTCCCTGCCTGTTTCAAGAGGGCTAACATCATCCCTGTGCCTAAGAAGGCTCATGCAGCATGTCTCACTGACTAACGCCCAGTGGCCCTAACTTTGGTGGTCATGAAGTGCTTTGAAAGGCTGGTCATGGCATTAATCAACTCCAGCCTCTCCACTACTCTTGACCCATTCTAATTTGCCTATTGGACCAACAGATCCATGGCAGATGCCATATCACTTGCCCTTCACTCCTCCCTAGAACATCTTGACACCAAGAACAGCTATGCAAGAATCCTACTCATTGACTACAGTTCAACCTTCAACACTATTATCCCCTCGAGACTGATTACTAAACTTAGTGATCTCGGACTAAGCCCCACTCTCTGCAACTGGATCCTCAGTTTCCTGACCTACAAGCCACAATCAGTGAAGACTGGGGACAATATTTCATCCTCACTAACACTCAACTCTGGAGCTCCCCCCAGGGGTGTGTACTCAGCCTCCTACTGTACTCAGTGTATACCCATGACCGCATCGCCAAATACCAGACTAATGTAATTTACAAGTTCCCGATTACACCACCATAGTCAAGTCTACTCTCAGATGGCAATGAAACAGACTACAGACGGGACGTGGAAGACCTGAAAAAATGGTGCACTGAGAACAGCTTAGCTCTCAATGCCAGCAAAACCAAGGAACTAATTATTGACCTTTGGCGGGATGTTACTCATGCCTCCCTACACGTTAACAGAACAGAGGTGGAACAAGTGGAGAGTGTCAAGCTCCTGGAAGTGGTCATCCACAACAAGGTTTCTTGGACTCTTCATGTGGCCGCACTGGTTACAAAGGCCCAACAATGTCTCTTCTTCCTCAGGCAGCTGAGGAAATTTGGCATAACGGCGAATACCCTTACCAATGTTTATAGATGCGCCATCGAGAGCATTCCGTCTGGATGTATCACTACCAAGTATGGCAACTGTACCATTCAAGATCGGAGATGGTTACAGAGAGTAGTGAACTCGGCCCGGACAATCACAAAGGCCAGCCTCCCATCTATAGAATCCATCTACCAGGCCCGCTGTCAAGGAAAGGTCACCAGCTTCTCAAAGATCCATCCCACCCTGACAATGTTTTTCTACAACCTCTACCATCGGGCAGAAGGTACAGAAGCCTGAACACACACATCAGCCGTTTTTGTAACAGTTTCTACCCTATTGTTGTTAGAATACTGGATGGACTCACAACCTCTTAACATTCGCCTGTACCTGTGTTTTTGTTTTTGCTGCTGTTTACCTATCATTTACTATCTATGCTACTTAACTCTGTGATCTGCCTATATTGCTCACAATACAAAGCTTTTCACTGTGCCTTGGTATATGAGACAATAAATTCAATTCAACTCAATTCAATTCAATTTACCTCACCTCCCTCGAGATGCACAAACATAAGTGAACTCCTTGATTGTTCCTACTGAACTGCAACTATAAACAGCACACCCTGGCTTATAAATCTTTTTGTCTGAACTGAACCTGGGTCTCTCATTCTCTGGGTCATGAAAGGTAAATTCTTCAGCAATTATCTCATCAGGTAGTTTCTCTCATCATTTTGCTGGAATCGTATAATTCCTTGGACATGCTGTTTTGACCAAGGGATGAAAAAAAGTCACCTTCACAGAACTAAAACCCAAATACCCACTTACGTCTTTTTTAGAACTCAATTCCTGAACAGTACAAACAGTAATCTATTACAACCTCCCTTACAGTATTTATACCCCCATCCTACTTACCACACTCTGATTATAAATACTCTGCACCACTGCCTCATTCTTTAACTTTCCAAACCTCTCCTCACATAACTCTCCCAATCCCCCACTATTTAGTTGAAAGCCCACTCTGGAGACCTCTGCTTGTACAATTTACCAGGACCTGGGTCCAAGCACTGTCCAGGTGAGGGTCATGCTGATAGCACTGTTTATTTCCTCACTGCAAGAACCAATGCCCAATCACTCAAAACTCATTTCACCCACACCAGGAAACAAGCCATGCATTCAACTTTCTAATCTTAGTTACCCAGTGCTTACGGCTCAGATAATAACCCTACATTTATTATATTTGCACTTGGTGCTTTAGAATTTAGCCCCAGTAGATTCAGGCCAGGAAGATGTCCTTAATCTTAGCACTGGACAGGGCAGCAGAGCATTCGTGATTATTTCAGATGCAGAATTTGATCACTTAACCATTCTTGCCTATACTACAACATCATTTTAACATCCCTCTGCTTGAATCATTGCATGCGCTATGCTACCATGATCAGTTTGTTCAGCTTTTCTGCAGTCCCGGTGCTCAAGTACTCAAGCTGCAAGAACCACGAACCTGTTGAATAAATACAGGGCCTGAAGGTCCTTTGTTGCTACTTTCTGTATCACCATACCTGCCTCAATTCCTGTTCCTGACAATGGACCAAATTTGAAGTGGCCTATCTCCTGAAAAACCAAAGTGTCCAGTTGATTTTAACCATCCCTGATGCAGCACTTTTTCCGTAACTCACCCCCCATCTAATCCACTCTATTGAGGTTCGGTCACCAACCCTGGATTTGGTATCTGTGGATCACAGAGGTGTTCCCCAATACCTCAAGCTGCTGCACAGCACCTGCCCTGCTGCCTTGCTTTATCTAAGAATTTAGGTTTCAAAATATCACTCAACTGTTACCCAGATCAAGTAGTTTAATAAGTTAAATTTTACATTAACCCTAATTGCCACTACCAGTTTAAATCACTTCCTCTATTTATAAAGAGGAAAGAAATCTTAAAGGTTAATTAATTAAAATTAGGTCAATGCTTCCAGGCACCAGCTCCATGTCGTGCTGCTCGGCTCCAGTTACTTTGAAGAAAGAGGAGTCTGCAGTCGGCCAGTCAGCACCTCCTGTCAGCTCCTCAGGCGATAGGATCATGACTGAGGTGTCCAAGGCCTCACCCCTCTTTCATGCCAGCTATCCATCGCCCTTAACTCCTCAATATTTCAAAAATCTATCTCCTCTTTCAATGTCTTCAGTGTTTGAATGTCACTTTGTGCTCAAATCTCTTGAACTCACAATCTGCTGGCTCAGGAGGAAATCTGTCATTGCAGAGCAACGTTGCCCCAAGCTCACCCATTTTGACACTTCACACCTCGCAGAGTCTGCTGGAGATGTCACATAAATGCAGCTGTCTCTGCTATCCTTTCAAATAAAACATAAACCCACTGAACTTGAGAACCCCTGCCTCTGGCTGAAACATGATCTCAGCGTAAGATCCACAGCCGTATTTGATCAACTTTAACCTGCCGGGGAGTCGATAATTCCATTGTTGAAACTATTCTTTATTTAGAGGTGGCAAGGAATGAGTTGAAAAGATTTTGTTTCAAATATCATCATGATCAGCTAATGGATCAGTTGTAATTGGTAACCGACAAAGGTACATTAGAAGGAACTGGAAGGAGAAATAATATGACCAATGAGGGATTGAACATTGATGAACCCCTATCCAACTGTAAGTATCGCTTGGGTCAGGGGTCAAGGTTTATTGGGTAACCATGGTGGCTCCTTGTGGTAACCTGCCTGTTGCCAACCCACACCTTCACAGGTGCTACTGCAATGAAACCATTTCGACAGGACCAAAATGATGTAATGCATTCATAGAAAATCTATGAAATCATAGAATCCCTCCATGTGGAAACAGGCCCTTCAGCCCAACAAGTCCACACCAACCCTCTAAAGAGCAACCCATCCAGACCCATTCCCTATCCTATTATTCTACATTTATCCCTGCCTAATGCACCTAACGTACATGTCCCTGAACACTATGGGCAATTTAGCATTGCCAATTCACCTATTCCATAGAAAGCTGTGAAAAGAAGTTCTACGCCAATGTCATCATCAACCTTCCTCGCCAATAATTACCAATGTGGCTCATGAACAGAGGCCACAGCTACCCAGTGCTTGCATTTCTCATAAAGACCAGAAAAGATAGGGGCAGGACACAGGCCATTCACCCCATCAAACTTGATCCAACATTCGATTACTACCTTAATTGAGTCCTTAACTTTACTTTCTTGTATCTGGCCCCATAATCCACAATTACTTTTGAGGTTGAAACTCTGTTTAATTCAGCCTTGAACATATTCAATGACCCAATCTACATTGCTTTTGTGGGGAGGGGGAAGAGAAGACTCTCTGGGCATCGTGGAGACATGGCTGCAAGGGGATCGCGATTGGGAGCTGAATACTCAAGGATAGACATCCTACTGAAAAGACAGGCAGGTGAGCAGAGGGGGTGGGGTTGCCTTATGAGTAAGAAATGAAATTAAATCAATAGTAAGAAACAAAGTCGGGTCAGATGGTGTAGAATCTGTGTGGGTAGATTTGAGGAACCATAAAGATGAAAAAAAACATAGTTGGAGTGTTTACAGGCTTTCAAACTGTAGCTGGGTTGCAAGATACACCAGGAGATAGAAAGGATGTGTAGGGAAGGCAAAGATACAGTGAGCATTGAGGATTTCCATATGCAGGTAGACTGCAAAAATCAGGTTGGTAGGGGATTGCAAGAAAAGGAATTTGTGGAATGTCTGCGAGGTGGCTTTTTGGAGCAGCTTGTGGTGGAGCCCTCGAGGGACCGGGCAATACTAGATTTAGTGTTGTGCAATGAGGCAGACTTGACAAAGGAGCTTAAGGTGAAGGAACCCTTAGGAGGTAGTGATAATAATATGATCAAATTTACTCTGCAATTTGAGAGGGAGAAGATAGAATCAGAGGTAACAGTATCATAGCTGAATAAAGGCAACTACAGAGGCATGAGGGAGGAGCTGGGTAGAATTGACTGGGAGAGGAGCCCAGCAGGAAAGACTGGAACAAGAATGGCAGGGGTTTCTGAGAGTAATTCAGGAGACACAGCAGAGATTCATTCTGAGGAAAAAAGAAACATGGTACAGGGAGGATGAGGTAACCGCGGCTGACTAGGGAAGTCAGGCATAGCATAAAAGCAAAAGAGAAAGCATACAATGTGGCAAAGGGCAGAGGATTGGGAAGTTTACAAGGCCAACAGAGGGCAACAAAAAAAAGAAATAAGTCATTTGGAAATAATAACAAAAATTGTGGTCCCAGCACTTTGAGGAAAGACCTTTTAGCCTCCCAACCTTTAGTCTGAAAACAACCATTTCTCACAATTTCCCCTCTCATCCTAAACCTATTCCTTCTAGTTCTGGATTCCCCCAACCCAGGGAATAAAAAACCTTGACTACCTACCTCCGCCATGATTTTATAAACCTCTATAAGTTCACCCCTCAGCCTCCGACGCTCCAGGGAAAACAAACCCAGCCTATTTAGCCTCTCCCCGTAGCTTAAACCCTGCAACTCTCTTTGTTTACATTTCATACTTGAGGAATTCACCTGTAACAAATCAAGCATCCTCTTTGTTTTGTTTCATCATAAACTCTATCTCCATGAAGCAAGAAGCTCTGATTTTAATACTCCTAATATAGAGTGTTTACACAGACATCATGGGGATGTAAGTATGAGGTATAGTTAATATGGCGAATGGAATGTTGTCCTTTATCTCTGGTAGACTGAAGACAAAGGTCAAGAAGTTATAAATCTCAGGTTGAATCCCAGCAAAGTAGGTCAGCACGGTGGCTCAGTGGTTAGCACTACTGCCTTACAGCGCCACAAACCCAGGTTTGATTTTGGCCTCGGGTAACTATCTGTGTGGAGTTTGCATGCTCTCCCTGTGTCTTTGTGGGTTTCATCCCACAGTCCAAAGATGTGCAGGTAGGTGAATTGGTCACGCTAAATTTCCCATAGAGTTCAGGGATGTGTAGACTAGGTGCATTAGTCAGGGGTAAATGGAGAGTAGTAGGGGAATGGGTCTGGGTGGAATATTCTTTGGAGGGTCAGTGTGGACTTGTTGGGCCAAAGGGCCTGTTTCCACACTGTAGGGAACCTAATTCTAACATCCATCCCAGTTGAAAAATGCTAAGTCTATGCCTATATCATATCACCCTTAAGAACAAGCTATTGTTCCAGGATAATTAGTCCTGGCTTTTATTTTACCCTGGTGAGATGCTAGATTCTCCCTCGTCCCACTGAAGTTATCCCCCTGCCAATTCCAAAGCTGCCAGTAGCTGGGAAGGTTTAAGATCTGTTACAGGTAGACTTTCAGCCTCAGAGCTAGTCAAGGGCATTGCCAGAGAAAATTGCGTCTCCGCCACATCTGCTCCCAGGAGGACCAGTTCCAATACCGAACAACCCAGATGGCCTCCTTCTTCAAAGACCATAATCTCCCCGCAGCCGTGATCGACGATGCTCTCCTCCGCATCTCCTCTACTTCCCGCTCCTCTGCCCTTGAGCCCCTCCCCTCCAACGGCCAACAGGAAGAACCCCACTGGTCCTCACCTACCACTCCACCAACCTACATAAACATCGTATCATCCGTCATCATTACCGCCACCTCCAAATGGACCCCACCACCAGGGATATATTTCCCTCCCTTCCCCTCTCAGCGTTCCGAAAAAACCACTCCCTCCGTTACTCCCTCGTCAGGTCCATACCCCCACCAACCCAACCTCCACTCCCGGCACTTTCCCCTGCAACCGCAAGAAATGCAAAACTTGCGCCCACACCTCCCCCCTTACTTCCCTCCAAGGCCCCAAGGGACACTTCCATATCCACCACAAATTCACCTGCACCTCCACACACATCATTTACTGCATCCGCTGCACCCGATGCGGCCTCCTCTATATTGGGGAGACAGGCTGCCTACTTGCGGAACGTTTCAGAGAACATCTCTGGGACACCCGGACCAACCAACCCAACCACCCCGTAGCCCAATACTTCAACTCCCCCTCCCACTCCACCAAGGACATGCAGGTCCTTGGACTCCTCCATTGCTAGACCATAGCAACACGACGGCTGGAGGAAGAGCACCTCATCTTCCGCCTAGGAACCCTCCAACCACAAAAGATGAACTCAGACTTCTCCAGTTTCCTCATTTCCCCTCCCCCCACCTTGTCTCAGTCCCAACCCTCGAACTCAGCACCACCTTCCTAACCTGCAATCTTCTTCCTGACCTCTCCGCCCCCACCCCCACTCCGGCCTATCATCCTCACCTTACCACCCTCACTTTAACCTCCTTCCACCTATCGCATTTCCAACGTCCCTCCCCCAAGTCCCTCCTCCCTACCTTTGATCTTAGCCCACTTGGCACACTTTCCTTATTTCTGAAGAAGGGCTCATGCCCAAAACGTCAATTCTCCTGTTCCTTGAATGCTGCCTGACCTGCTGCGCTTTTCCAGCAACACATTTTCGGCTCACCAGAGAAAATAACCACAACCTTGAATGTCTTTGTGTAAGCGTCTTCTACTTAGGAAAAAGATGCCACCTCCAACAGTGAGGGGAATGTCACTGATCCGCTAGATACCCGCAGACGGACATCCCTTACCAGAGAGAAACACTCAGAGTGCATGAATGGCTGTGCAAGGGTAGTGGGATCCTCTCTGATGCATACACTGTGCTTTAAGCTTGGAAATACACCTGAACCAGGGAGGAGTTCCATTCTGCTCAATGTCCCGTTGCTGTGCAGTTCCCTTTGTGGGTCAACTCCTGGCATCCTGGCGGCAGTCACGATGCCCACATTCTATGCCAATCTGATGGACCATCTGCATATGACCCATGATGAGAATCCACGGCTGGGCAAGAAGGGTGAGCCAGACCACCTGACTAGTGACTCTGACTCACAACCCAACCAATGCACAAATAATGAGGGCAGGGGGTGGGCGGGGGGGGGGGCTGCCCTGAAGTATTGGAGGTGTTGAATGAATGCTGGCAGTACCTCAACCATTCTGCAGGAACCTTCCCAGGCCCATTCCAATATGTCAGGGTCTTCTGCATCCTGAAATACATCACCATCATGAGGGCACAGTGATGCTCCAAAAATATGGTAAGCGACTGATGAACAGAGGAGGAGGAGAAAGAGAAAGGGTCAAAGCAACCACCTGAGCTCCTCTCCTCTCCTTCAGACAATAAAAATGACTTAGACTCGAACAAAAAAATCAAAAGGCCAAATGCCTTTACAACTGAAACTTGCCAAACTTTAATGAACATGCCATCACCAGGGGTCAGAGCCTGTTTCTGGTTGGCTGCCTCTGATCAGTGATTCTGTCTGGGATATCACAGAAACAGCCCATGTGCAGCTATCACAACCTTATCCACCCTGGGTCACTGGATTACAGCATCCTCTTGGCAAAAACAAAAGCCGTCACAAAATGCACGAAATAAATTAACATCATCAGACGAACCATCCAGATAGACATCAGCTACTCATCCTCTGCCTTTCCCTTTCAGCCCCCTGTTCTAGCCCCCTGTATCTGCCGCATGGCTGGTGCTACATTCTAGTTCAAGAGAGTTTACAGATGGAATTGTAGGATGCCATTGAAAAGCTCTGGGGAAGGGACCATGGATATGGTACGGCCCACATGACTTGGACAGCAGTAGAGGTGTAGGAAAAATCACGATGGGTGCATAAGCATGCCACCCCAATAGAAACCAATAGCTTTGATAGCATGTTCGGGCGACATTGTGATGGGGAGACAGTGCAATGGGTGACAGTGTGATGGGGTGACAGTGCAATGGGGCGACAGTTTGATGGGGCAACAGTGCGATGGGGTGACATTGTGATGGGGTGACAGTGTGATGGGGCTACAGTGTGATGGGGTGACAGTATGATGGGGTGACAGTGCGATGGTGAGACAGTGAGATGGGATGACAGTGTGATGAGGTGACAACGTGATGGGGTGACAGTGTGATGGGGAGACAGTGTGATGGGGAGATAGTGCGATAGGGTGACAGTGTGATGGGGAGACAGCGTGATGGGGCAACAGTACGATGGGGTGACTGTGATGTGGTGACAATGTGATGGGGCTACAGTGCGATGGGGCTACAGTGTGATGGGGTGACAGTGTGATGTGGTGACAATGTGATGGGGCTACAGTGCGATGGGGCTACAGTGCGATGGGGTGACAGTGCGATCGGGTGACAGTGCAATGGGGAGACAGTGTGATGGGGCAACAGTGCGATGGGGTGACAGTGCGATGGGGTGACAGTGTGATGGGGCAACAGTACGATGGGGGACAGTGTGATGGGGTGACAGTGTGATGGGACTACAGTGCAATGGGGTTACAATGCGATGGGGAGACAGTGAGATGGGGCTACAATGCAATGGGGTGACAGTGTGATGGGGTGACAGTGTGATGGGGCAACAGTGCGATGGGGTAACAGTGTGATGGGGTGACAGGGTGATGGGGCTACATTGCAATAGGGTGACAGTGTGATGGGGTGACAGTGTAATGGGGAGACAGTGTGATGGGGCAACAATGTGATGGGGTGACAGTGTGATGGGGTGACAGTGCGATGGGGTGACAGTGCAATGGGGAGACAGTGTGATGGGGCTACAGTGCGATGGGGTGACAGTGCGATGGGGTGACAGTGTGATGGGGCAACAGTACGATGGGGGACAGTGTGATGGGGTGACAGTGTGATGGGGCTACAGTGCGATGGGGTTACAATGCGATGGGGAGACAGTGAGATGGGGCTACAATGCGATGGGGTGACAGTGTGATGGGGTGACAGTGTGATGGGGCAACATTGCAATAGGGTGACAGTGTGATGGGGTGACAGTGTAATGGGGAGAGAGTGTGATGGGGCAACATTGTGATGGGGTGACAGTGTGATGGGGTGACAGTGCGATGGGGTGACAGTGCGATGGGGAGTCAGTGTGATGGGGCAACAGTGTGATGGGGTGACAGTGCGATGGGGAGACAGTGTGATGGGGTGACAGTGTGATGGGGCTACAGTGCGATGGGATGACAGTGTGATGGGGCTACAGTACGATGGGGTGACAGTGCGGTGGGAGTCAGTGTGATGGGGCAACAGTGCGATGGGGTGACAGTGTGATGGGGAGACAGTGTGATGGGGTGACAGTGCGATGGGGTGACAGTGCGATGGGGAGTCAGTGTGATGGGGCAAAAGTGTGATGGGGTGACAGTGTGATGGGGAGACAGTGTGATGGGGCTACAGTGCGATGGGATGACAGTGCGATGGGGTGACAGTGCGATGGGGTGACATTGTGATGGGGTGACAGTGTGATGGGGCTACAGTGTGATGGGGTGACAGTGTGATGGGGAGACAGTGTGATGGGGCTACAGTGTGATGGGGTGACAGTGTGATGGGGCTACAGTGCGATGGGGTGACAGTGCGATGGGGTGACAGTGCGATGGGAATACAGTGTGATGTGGCAACAGTGCGATGGGGTAACAGTGTGATGGGGTGACAGTGTGATGGGGCTCCATTGCAATGGGGTGACAGTGTGATGGGGTGACAGTGTGATGGGGCTACATTGCAATGGGGTGACAGTGTGATGGGGTGACAGTGTGATGGGGAGACAGTGTGATGGGGCAAAATGTGATGGGGTGACAGTGTGATGGGGTGACAGTGCGATGGGGCTACAGTGCGATGGGGTGACAGTGTGATGGGGAGTCAGTGTGATGAGGCAACAGTGCAATAAGGTGACAGTGCGATGGGGTGACAGTGCGATGGGGAGTCAGTGTGATGAGGCAACAGTGCGATGGGGTGACAGTGTGATGGGGAGACAGTGTGATAGGGCTACAGTGTGATGGGGTGACAGTGTGATGGGGCTACAGTGCGAGGGGGCTACAATGCGATGGGGTGACAGTGTGATGGGGTGACAGTGTGATGGGGAGACAGTTTGATGGGGCAACAGTGCGATGGGGTGACATTGTGATATGGAGACAGTGTGATGGGGTGACAGTGCGATGGGGAAACAGTGTGATGGGGTGACAGTGTGATGGGGCTACAGTGCGACGGGGTGACAGTCTAATGTGGAGACAGTGTGATGGGGTGACAGCGCGAGGGGGAGACAGTGTGATGGGGTGACAGTGTGATGGGGCTACAGTGCGATGGGGTGACAGTGTGATGGGGTGACAGTGCGATGGGGAGACAGTGTGATGGGGTGACAGTGTGATGAGGTGACAATGTGATGGGGCAACAATGTGATGGGGAGACAGTGTGATGGGGCTACAGTGCGATGGGGTGACAGTGTGATGGGGTGACAGTGCGATGGGGAGACAGTGTGATGGGGTGACAGTGTGATGGGGCAACAGTGCGATGGGGCTACAGTGTGATGGGGTGAGAGTGCGATGGGGTGACAATGCGATGGGGAAACAGTGTGATGGGGCAACAGTGCGATGGGGTGAAAGTGTGATGGGGCTAAAGTGCGATGGGGTGACAGTGCGATGGGGCTAAAGTGTGATGGGGTGACAGTGTGATGAGGTGACAATGTGATGGGGTGACAGTGTGATGGGGAGACAGTGCGATGGGGTGACAGTGCGATGGGGAGTCAGTGTGATGGGGCAAAAGTGCGATGGGGAGACAGTGTGATGGGGCTACAGTGCGATGGGGTGACAGTGCAATGGGGTGACAGTGCGATGGGAATACAGTGTGATGTGGCAACAGTGCGATGGGGTAACAGTATGATGGGGTGACAGTGTGATGGGGCTACATTGCAATGGGGTGACAGTGTGATGGGGTGACAGTGTGATGGGGCTACATTGCAATGGGGTGACAGGGTGATGGGGTGACAGTGTGATGGGGCTACAGTGTGATGGGGCAAAATGTGATGGGGTGACAGTGTGATGGGGTGACAGTGCGATGGGGCTACAGTGCGATGGGGTGACAGTGTGATGGGATGGCAGTGTGATGGGGCTACAGTGCGAGGGGGCTACAATGCGATGGGGTGACAGTGTGATGGGGTGACAGTGTGATGGGGAGACAGTTTGGTGGGGCAACAGTGCGATGGGGTGACATTGTGATGGGGTGACAGTGCGATGGGGAGACAGTGTGATGGGGTGACAGTGTGATGGGGCAACAGTGCGATGGGGCTACAGTGTGATGGGGTGAGAGTGCGATGGGGTGACAATGCGATGGGGAAACAGTGTGATGGGGCAACAGTGCGATGGGGTGACAGTGTGATGGGGCTAAAGTGCGATGGGGTGACAGTGCGATGGGGTGACAGTGTGATAGGAATACAGTGTGATTTGGCAACAGTGTGATAGGGTAACAGTGCGATGGGGTGACAGTGTGATGGGGCTAAAGTGCGATGGGGTAACAGTGTGATGGGGTGACAGTGTGATGGGGCAACAGTGCGATAGGGTGACAGTGCGATGGGGAGTCAGTGTGATGGGATAACAGTGCGATGGGGTGACAGTGTGATGGGGAGACAGTGTGATGGGGTGACAGTGTGATGGGGCTACAGTGCGATGGGATGACAGTGTGATGGGGCTACAGTGCGATGGGGTGACAGTGCGATGGGAGTCAGTGTGATGGGGCAACAGTGCTATGGGGTGACAGTGTGATGGGGAGACAGTGTGATGGGGAGACAGTGCGATGGGGTGACAGTGCGATGGGGAGTCAGTGTGATGGGGCAAAAGTGCGATGGGGAGACAGTGTGATGGGGCTACAGTGCGATGGGGTGACAGTGCGATGGGGTGACAGTGCAATGGGAATACAGTGTGACGGGGCTACAGTGCGATGGGGTGACAGTGTGATGGGGTGACAGTGCTATGGGGAGACAGTGTGATGGGGTGACAGTGTGATGGGGCAACAGTGCGATGGGGCTACAGTGTGATGGGGTGAGTGTGCGATGGGGTGACAATGCGATGGGGAGACAGTGTGATGGGGCTACAGTGTGATGGGGTGACAATGTGATGGCGCTAAAGTGCGATGGGGTGACAGTGCGATGGGGTGACAGTGTGATGGGGCAACAGTGCGATGGGGTGACCGTGTGATGGGGAGACAGTGCGATGGGGAGTTAGTGTGATGGGGCTACATTGCAATGTGGTGACAGTGTGATGGGGTGACAGTGTGATGGGGCTACATTGCAATGGGGTGACAGTGTGATGGGGCTACAGTGTGATGGGGAGACCGTGTGATGGGGCAAAATGTGATGGGGTGACAGTGTGATGGGGTGACAGTGCGATGGGGCTACAGTGCGATGGGGTGACAGTGTGATGGGATGGCAGTGTGATGCGGCTACAGTGCGATAAGGTGACAGTGCGATGTGGTGATAGTGCGATGGGGAGTCAGTGTGATGAGGCAACAGTGCGATGGGGTGACAGTGTGATGGGGAGACAGTGTGATGGGGCTACAGTGTGATGGAGTGACAGTGTGATGGGGCTACAGTGCGAGGGGGCTACAATGCGATGGGGTGACAGTGTGATGGGGTGACAGTGTGATGGGGAGACAGTTTGGTGGGGCAACAGTGCGATGGGGTGACATTGTGATGGGGAGACAGTGTGATGGGGTGAGAGTGCGATGGGGAGACAGTGTGATGGGGTGACAGTGTGATGGGGCTACAGTGCGATGGGGTGACAGTCTGATGGGGAGACAGTGTGATGGGGTGACAGCGCGAGGGGGAGACAGTGTGATGGGGTGACAGTGTGATGGGGCTACAGTGCGATGGGGGACAGTGTGATGGCGAGACAGTGTGACAGGGCTACAGTGCGATAGGGTGACAGTGTGATGGGGTGACAGTGCGATGGGGAGACAGTGTGATGGGGTGACAGTGTGATGGGGCAACAGTGCAATGGGGCTACAGTGTGATGGGGTGAGAGTGCGATGGGGTGACAATGCGATGGGGAAACAGTGTGATGGGGCAACAGTGTGATGGGGTGACAGTGTGATGGGGCTAAAGTGCGATAGGGTGACAGTGTGATGGGGAGACAGTGTGATGGGGCAACAGTATGATGGGGCTACAGTGCGATGGGGTGACAGTGCGATGGGGTGACAGTGTGATGGGGTGACAGTGTGATGGGGCTACAGTGCGATTGGGCTACAGAGTGATGGGGTGACAGTGCGATGGGGAGTCAGTGTGATGGGGCGACAGTGCGATGGGGTGACAGTGTGATGGGGCTACAGTGCGATGGGGTGACAGTGCGATGGGGTGACAGTGTGATGGGGCAACAGTACGATGGGGTGACAGTCTGATGGGGAGACAGTGTGATGGGGTGACAGCGCGAGGGGGAGACAGTTTGGTGGGGCAACAGTGCGATGGGGTGACATTGTGATGGGGAGACAGTGTGATGGGGTGACAGTGCGATGGGGAGACAGTGTGATGGGGTGACAGTGTGATGTGGCTACAGTGCGATGGGGTGACAGTCTGATGGGGAGACAGTGTGATGGGGTGACAGCGCGAGGGGGAGACAGTGTGATGGGGTGACAGTGTGATGGGGCTACAGTGCGATGGGGTGACAGTGTGATGGGGAGACAGTGTGACGGGGCTACAGTGCGATGGGGTGACAGCGCGATGGGGTGACAGTGCGATGGGGAGACAGTGTGATGGGGTGACAGTGTGATGGGGCAACAGTGCGATGGGGCTAAAGTGCGATGGGGTGACAGTGCGATGGGGTGACAGTGTGATGGGGCAACAGTACGATGGGGTGACAGTGTGATGAGGTGACAATGTGATGGGGTGACAGTGTGATGGGGTGACAGTGTGATGGGGCAACAGTACGATGGGGTGACAGCCTGATGGGGAGACAGTGTGATGGGGTGACAGCGCGAGGGGGAGACAGTGTGATGGGGTGACAGTGTGATGGGGCTACAGTGCGATGGGGTGAGAGTGTGATGGGGAGACAGTGTGACGGGGCTACAGTGCGATGGGGTGACAGTGTGATGGGGTGACAGTGCGATGGGGCTAAAGTGCGATGGGGTGACAGTGCGATGGGGTGACAGTGTGATGGGGCAACAGTACGATGGGGTGACAGTGTGATGAGGTGACAATGTGATGGGGTGACAGTGTGATGGGGTGACAGTGTGATGGGGCAACAGTATGATGGGGTGACAGTCTGATGGGGAGACAGTGTGATGGGGTGACAGCGCGAGGGGGAGACAGTGTGATGGGGTGACAGTGTGATGGGGCTACAGTGCGAAGGGGTGACAGTGTGATGGGGAGACAGTGTGACGGGGCTACAGTGCGATGGGGTGACAGTGTGATGGGGTGACAGTGCGATGGGGCTACATTGCAATGGGGTGACAGTGTGATGGGGTGACAGTGTTATGGGGCTACATTGCAATGGGGTGACAGTGTGATGGGGTGACAGTGTGATGGGGAGACAGTGTGATGGGTTGACAGTGTGATGGGGCTACAGTGCGAGGGGGCTACAATGCGATGGGGTGACAGTGTGATGGGGTGACAGTGTGATGGGGAGACAGTTTGGTGGGGCAAAAGTGCGATGGGGTGACATTGTGATCGGGAGACAGTGTGATGGGGTGACAGTGCGATGGGGAGACAGTGTGATGGGGCTACAGTGTGATGGGGCTACAGTGCGATGGGGTGACAGTCTGATGGGGAGACAGTGTGATGGGGTGACAGCGCGAGGGGGAGACAGTGTGATGGGGTGACAGTGTGATGGGGCTACAGTGCGATGGGGGACAGTGTGATGGCGAGACAGTGTGACGGGGCTACAGTGCGATAGGGTGACAGTGTGATGGGGTGACAGTGCGATGGGGAGACAGTGTGATGGGGTGACAGTGTGATGGGGCAACAGTGCAATGGGGCTACAGTGTGATGGGGTGAGAGTGCGATGGGGTGACAATGCGATGGGGAAACAGTGTGATGGGGCAACAGTGTGATGGGGTGACAGTGTGATGGGGCTAAAGTGCGATAGGGTGACAGTGTGATGGGGAGACAGTGTGATGGGGCAACAGTATGATGGGGCTACAGTGCGATGGGGTGACAGTGCGATGGGGTGACAGTGTGATGGGGTGACAGTGTGATGGGGCTACAGTGCGATGGGGCTACAGAGTGATGGGGTGACAGTGCGATGGGGAGTCAGTGTGATGGGGCGACAGTGCGATGGGGTGACAGTGTGATGGGGCTACAGTGCGATGGGGTGACAGTGCGATGGGGTGACAGTGTGATGGGGCAACAGTACGATGGGGTGACAGTCTGATGGGGAGACAGTGTGATGGGGTGACAGCGCGAGGGGGAGACAGTTTGGTGGGGCAACAGTGCGATGGGGTGACATTGTGATGGGGAGACAGTGTGATGGGGTGACAGTGCGATGGGGAGACAGTGTGATGGGGTGACAGTGTGATGTGGCTACAGTGCGATGGGGTGACAGTCTGATGGGGAGACAGTGTGATGGGGTGACAGCGCGAGGGGGAGACAGTGTGATGGGGTGACAGTGTGATGGGGCTACAGTGCGATGGGGTGACAGTGTGATGGGGAGACAGTGTGACGGGGCTACAATGCGATGGGGTGACAGCGCGATGGGGTGACAGTGCGATGGGGAGACAGTGTGATGGGGTGACAGTGTGATGGGGCAACAGTGCGATGGGGCTAAAGTGCGATGGGGTGACAGTGCGATGGGGTGACAGTGTGATGGGGCAACAGTACGATGGGGTGACAGTGTGATGAGGTGACAATGTGATGGGGTGACAGTGTGATGGGGTGACAGTGTGATGGGGCAACAGTACGATGGGGTGACAGCCTGATGGGGAGACAGTGTGATGGGGTGACAGCGCGAGGGGGAGACAGTGTGATGGGGTGACAGTGTGATGGGGCTACAGTGCGATGGGGTGAGAGTGTGATGGGGAGACAGTGTGACGGGGCTACAGTGCGATGGGGTGACAGTGTGATGGGGTGACAGTGCGATGGGGCTAAAGTGCGATGGGGTGACAGTGCGATGGGGTGACAGTGTGATGGGGCAACAGTACGATGGGGTGACAGTGTGATGAGGTGACAATGTGATGGGGTGACAGTGTGATGGGGTGACAGTGTGATGGGGCAACAGTATGATGGGGTGACAGTCTGATGGGGAGACAGTGTGATGGGGTGACAGCGCGAGGGGGAGACAGTGTGATGGGGTGACAGTGTGATGGGGCTACAGTGCGATGGGGTGACAGTGTGATGGGGAGACAGTGTGACGGGGCTACAGTGCGATGGGGTGACAGTGTGATGGGGTGACAGTGCGATGGGGCTACATTGCAATGGGGTGACAGTGTGATGGGGTGACAGTGTTATGGGGCTACATTGCAATGGGGTGACAGTGTGATGGGGTGACAGTGTGATGGGGAGACAGTGTGATGGGTTGACAGTGTGATGGGGCTACAGTGCGAGGGGGCTACAATGCGATGGGGTGACAGTGTGATGGGGTGACAGTGTGATGGGGAGACAGTTTGGTGGGGCAAAAGTGGGATGGGGTGACATTGTGATGGGGAGACAGTGTGATGGGGTGACAGTGCGATGGGGAGACAGTGTGATGGGGTGACAGCATGATGGGGCTACAGTGCGATGGGGTGACAGTCTGATGGGGAGACAGTCTGATGGGGTGACAGCGCGAGGGGGAGACAGTGTGATGGGGCGACAGTGTGATGGGGCTACGGTGCGATGGGGTGACAGTGTGATGGGGAGACAGTGTGACGGGGCTACAGTGCGATGGGGTGACAGGGTGATGGAGTGACAGTGCGATGGGGAGACAGTGTGATGGGGTGACAGTGTGATGGGGCAACAGTGAGATGGGGCTACAGTGTGATGGGATGAGAGTGCGATGGGGTGACAATGCGATGGGGAAACAGTGTGATGGGGCAACAGTGCGATGGGGTGACAGTGTGATGGGGCTAAAGTGCGATGGGGTGACAGTGCGATTGCGTGACAGTGTGATGGGGCAACAGTACGATGGGGTGACAGTGTGATGAGGTGACAATGTGATGGGGTGACAGTGTGATGGGGAGACAGTGTGATGGGGCTACAGTGTGATGGGGCTACAGTGCGAGGGGGCTACAATGCGATTGGGAGTCAGTGTGATGGGGCGACAGTGCGATGGGGTGACAGTGTGATGGGGCTACAGTGCGATGGGGTGACAGTGCGATGGGGTGACAGTGTGATGGGGCAACAGTACGATGGGGTGACAGTGTGATGGTGTGACAGTGTGATGGGGCTACAGTGAGATGGGGTGACAGTGTGATGGGGCTACAGTGCGAGGGGGCTACAATGCGATGGGGTGACAGTGTGATGGGGTGACAGTGTGATGGGAGACAGTTTGGTGGGGCAACAGTGCGATGGGGTGACATTGTGATGGGGAGACAGTGTGATGGGGAGACAGTGTGATGGGGCAACAGTACGATGGGGCTACAGCGCGATGGGGTGACAGTGCGATGGGGTGACAGTGTGATGGGGTGACAGTGTGATGGGGCTACAGTGCGATGGGGCTACAGTGTGATGGGGTGACAGTGCGATTGGGAGTCAGTGTGATGGGGCGACAGTGCGATGGGGTGACAGTGTGATGGGGCTACAGTGCGATGGGGTGACAGTGCGATGGGGTGACAGTGCGAGAGGGAGTCAGTGTGATGGGGCAACAGTGCGATGGGGTGACAGTGTGATGGGGAGACAGTGTGATGGGGCTACAGTGTGATGGGGCTACAGTGCGAGGGGGCTACAATGCGATGGGGTGACAGTGTGATGGGGTGACAGTGTGATGGGGAGACAGTTTGGTGGGGCAAAAGTGCGATGGGGTGACATTGTGATGGGGAGACAGTGTGATGGGGTGACAGTGCGATGGGGAGACAGTGTGATGGGGTGACAGCGTGATGGGGCGACAGTGCGATGGGGTGACAGTCTGATGGGGAGACAGTCTGATGGGGTGACAGCGCGAGGGGGAGACAGTGTGATGGGGTGACAGTGTGATGGGGCTACAGTGCGATGGGGTGAGAGTGTGATGGGGAGACAGTGTGACGGGGCTACAGTGCGATGGGGTGACAGGGTGATGGAGTGACAGTGCGATGGGGAGACAGTGTGATGGGGTGACAGTGTGATGGGGCAACAGTGAGATGGGGCTACAGTGTGATGGGATGAGAGTGCGATGGGGTGACAATGCGATGGGGAAACAGTGTGATGGGGCAACAGTGCGATGAGGTGACAGTGTGATGGGGAGACAGTTTGGTGGGGCAAAAGTGCGATGGGGTGACATTGTGATGGGGAGACAGTGTGATGGGGTGACAGTGCGATGGGGAGACAGTGTGATGGGGTGACAGCGTGATGGGGCGACAGTGCGATGGGGTGACAGTCTGATGGGGAGACAGTCTGATGGGGTGACAGCGCGAGGGGGAGACAGTGTGATGGGGTGACAGTGTGATGGGGCTACAGTGCGATGGGGTGAGAGTGTGATGGGGAGACAGTGTGACGGGGCTACAGTGCGATGGGGTGACAGGGTGATGGAGTGACAGTGCGATGGGGAGACAGTGTGATGGGGTGACAGTGTGATGGGGCAACAGTGAGATGGGGCTACAGTGTGATGGGATGAGAGTGCGATGGGGTGACAATGCGATGGGGAAACAGTGTGATGGGGCAACAGTGCGATGAGGTGACAGTGTGATGGGGCTAAAGTGCGATGGGGTGACAGTGCGATGGGGTGACAGTGTGATGGGGCAACAGTACGATGGGGTGACAGTGTGATGAGATGACAATGTGATGGGGTGACAGTGTGATGGGGAGACAGTGTGATGGGGAGATAGTGCGATAGGGTGACAGTGTGATGGGGAGACAGTGTGATGGGGCAACAGTATGATGGGGCTACAGTGCGATGGGGTGACAGTGCGATGGGGTGACAGTGTGATGGGGTGACAGTGTGATGGGGCTACAGTGTGATGGGGCTACAGTGCGATGGGGTGACAGTGCGATGGGGTGACAGTGCGATGGGGAGTCAGTGTGATGGGGCAACAGTGCGATGGGGTGACAGTCTGATGGGGAGACAGTGTGAAGGGGCTACAGTGTGATGGGGTGACAGTCTGATGGGGAGACAGTGTGAAGGGGCTACAGTGTGATGGGGAGACAGTGTGATGGGGCTACAGTGCGATGGGGTGACAGAGCGGTGGTGTGACAGTGCGATGGGGTGACAGTGTGATGTGGTGACAGTGTGATGGGGCAACAGTGCGATGGGGTAACAGTGTGATGGGTTGACAGTGTGATGGGGCGATATTGCGATGGGGTGACAGTGTGATGGGGTGACAGTGTGATGGGGAGACAGTGTGATGGGGTGACAGTGTGATGGGGCTACAGTGCGATGGGGCTACAGTGTGATGGGGAGACAGTGTGATGGGGCTACAGTGCGATGGGGTGACAGTGTGATGGGGCAACAATGTGATGGGGTGACAGTGTGATGGGGTGACAGTGTGATGGGGCTACAGAGCGATGGCGCTACAATGCAATGGAGTGACAGTGTGATGGGGTGACAGTGTGATGGGGAGTCAATGTGATGGGGTGACAGTGTGATGGGGTGACAGTGTGATGGAGAGACAGTGTGATGGGGCTACAGTGCGATGGGGTGACAGTGTGATGCGGCAACAATGTGATTGTGTGACAATGTGATGGGGCTACAGTGCAATGGGCTGACAGTGTGATGGGGTGACAGTGTGATGGGGCTACAGTGCGATGGCGCTACAATGCGATGGGGTGACAGTGTGATGAGGTGACAATGTGATGGGGTGACAGTGTGATGGGGTGACAGGGTGATGGGGCAACAGTGTGATGGGGCAACAGTGCGATAGGGTGACAGTGTGATGGTGCTAAAGTGCGATGGGGTGACAGTGCGATGGGGTGACAGTGTGATGGGGCAACAGTACGATGGGGTGACAGTGTGATGAGGTGACAATGTGATGGGGTGACAGTGTGATGGCGAGACAGTGTGATCGGGCAACAGTATGATGGGGCTACAGTGCGATGGGGTGACAGTGCGATGGGGTGACAGTGTGATGGGGTGACAGTGTGATGGGGCTACAGTGCGATGGGGCTACAGAGTGATGGGGTGACAGTGCGATGGGGAGTCAGTGTGATGGGGCGACAGTGCGATGGGGTGACAGTGTGATGGGCCTACAGTGCGATGGGGTGACAGTGCGATGGGGTGACAGTGTGATGGGGCAACAGTACGATGGGGTGACAGTCTGATGGGGAGACTGTGTGATGGGGTGACAGCGCGAGGGGGAGACAGTTTGGTGGGGCAACAGTGCGATGGGGTGACATTGTGATGGGGAGACAGTGTGATGGGGTGACAGTGCGATGGGGAGACAGTGTGATGGGGTGACAGTGTGATGTGGCTACAGTGCGATGGGGTGACAGTCTAATGGGGAGACAGTGTGATGGGGTGACAGCGCGAGGGGGAGACAGTGTGATGGGGTGACAGTGTGATGGGGCTACAGCGCGATGGGGTGACAGTGCGATGGGGAGACAGTGTGATGGGGTGACAGTGTGATGGGGCAACAGTGCGATGGGGCTAAATTGCGATGGGGTGACAGTGCGATGGGGTGACAGTGTGATGGGGCAACAGTACGATGGGGTGACAGTGTGATGAGGTGACAATGTGATGGGGTGACAGTGTGATGGGGTGACAGTGTGATGGGGCAACAGTACGATGGGGTGACAGCCTGATGGGGAGACAGTGTGATGGGGTGACAGCGCGAGGGGGAGACAGTGTGATGGGGTGACAGTGCGACGGGGCTACAGTGCGATGGGGTGACAGTGTGATGGGGTGACAGTGCGATGGGGCTAAAGTGCGATGGGGTGACAGTACGATGGGGTGACAGTGTGATGGGGCAACAGTACGATGGGGTGACAGTGTGATGAGGTGACAATGTGATGGGGTGACAGTGTGATGGGGTGACAGTGTGATGGGGCAACAGTATGATGGGGTGACAGTCTGATGGGGAGACAGTGTGATGGGGTGACAGCGCGAGGGGGAGACAGTGTGATGGGGTGACAGTGTAATGGCGCTACAGTGCGATGGGGTGACAGTGTGATGGGGAGACAGTGTGACGGGGCTACAGTGCGATGGGGTGACAGTGTGATGGGGTGACAGTGCGATGGGGCTACATTGCAATGGGGTGACAGTGTGATGGGGTGACAGTGTGATGGGGCTACATTGCAATGAGGTGACAGTGTGATGGGGTGACAGTGTGATGGGGCAACAGTGAGATGGGGCTACAGTGTGATGGGATGAGAGTGCGATGGGGTGACAATGCGATGGGGAAACAGTGTGATGGGGCAACAGTGCGATGGAGTGACAGTGTGATGGGGCTAAAGTGCGATGGGGTGACAGTGCGATGGGGTGACAGGGTGATGGGGCAACAATGTGATGGGGTGACAGTGTGATGAGGTGACAATGTGATGGGGTGACAGTGTGATGGGGAGACAGTGTGATGGGGAGATAGTGCGATAGGGTGACAGTGTGATGGGGAGACAGTGTGATGGGGCAACAGTACGATGGGGCTACAGTGCGATGGGGTGACAGTGCGATGGGGTGACAGTGTGATGGGGTGACAGTGTGATGGGGCTACAGTGCGATGGGGCTACAGTGTGATGGGGTGACAGTGCGATTGGGAGTCAGTGTGATGGGGCGACAGTGCGATGGGGTGACAGTGTGATGGGGCTACAGTGCGATGGGGTGACAGTGTGATGGTGTGACAGTGTGATGGGGCTACAGTGAGATGGGGTGACAGTGCAATGGGGAGACAGTGCGAAGGGGCTACAATGCGATATGGTGACAGTGTGATGGGGTGACAGTGTGATGGGGTGACAGTGCGATGGGGTGACAGTGTGATGGAGAGACAGTGTGATGGGGTGACAGTGTGATGGGGCTACAGTGCGATGGGACTACAGTGCGATGGGATGACAGAGTGATGGGGCTACAGTGCGATGGGGTGACAGTGTGATGGGGCAACAATGTGATGGGGTGACAGTGTGATGGGGCTACAGTGCGATGGGGTGACAGTGTGATGTGGTGACAGTGTGATGGGACTACAGTGCAATGGGGCTACAATGCGATGGGGTGACAGTGTGATGGGGTGACAGTGTGATGGGTCTACAGTGCAATGGGGCTACAATGCGATGGGGTGACAGTGTGATGGGGTGACAGTGCGATGGGGTGACAGTACGATGGGGTGACAGTGCAATGGGAATACAGTGTGATGCGACTACATTGTGATGGGGAGACAGTGTGATGGGGCAAAAATGTGATGGGGTGACAGTGTGTTGGGGTGACAGTGTGATGGGGCTACAGTGCAATGGGGTGACAGTGTGATGGAGTGACAGTGTGATGGGGCTACAGTGCGATGGGGTGGCAGTGTGATGGGGTGACAGTGTGATGGGGCTACAGTGCGATGGGGCTACAGAGTGATGGGGTGACAGTGCGATGGGGAGTCAGTGTGATGGGGCGACAGTGCGATGGGGTGACAGTGTGATGGGGCTCCAGTGCGATGGGGTGACAGTGCAATGGGAATACAGTGTGATGCGACTACATTGCAATGGGGTGACAGTGTGATGGGGTGACAGTGCAATGGGGAGACAGTGTGATGGGGCAAAAATGTGATGGGGTGACAGTGTGTTGGGGTGACAGTGTGATGGGGCTACAGTGCAATGGTGTGACAGTGTGATGGGGTGACAGTGTGATGGGGCTACAGTGCGATGGGGTGACAGTGTGATGGGGTGACAGTGTGATGGGGCTACAGTGCGATGGGGCTACAGAGTGATGGGGTGACAGTGCGATGGGGAGTCAGTGTGATGGGGCGACAGTGCGATGGGGTGACAGTGTGATGGGGCTACAGTGCGATGGGGTGACAGTGTGATGGGGTGACAGTGTGATGGGGCAACAGTACGATGGGGTGACAGTCTGATGGGGAGACAGTGTGATGGGGTGACAGCGCGAGGGGGAGACAGTTTGGTGGGGCAACAGTGCGATGGGGTGACATTGTGATGGGGAGACAGTGTGATGGGGTGACAGTGCGATGGGGAGACAGTGTGATGGGGTGACAGTGTGATGTGGCTACAGTGCGATGGGGTGACAGTCTGATGGGGAGACAGTGTGATGGGGTGACAGCGCGAGGGGGAGACAGTGTGATGGGGTGACAGTGTGATGGGGCTACAGTGCGATGGGGTGACAGTGTGATGGGGAGACAGTGTGACGGGGCTACAGTGCGATGGGGTGACAGCGCGATGGGGTGACAGTGCGATGGGGAGACAGTGTGATGGGGTGACAGTGTGATGGGGCAACAGTGCGATGGGGCTAAAGTGCGATGGGGTGACAGTGCGATGGGGTGACAGTGTGATGGGGCAACAGTACGATGGGGTGACAGTGTGATGAGGTGACAATGTGATGGGGTGACAGTGTGATGGGGTGACAGTGTGATGGGGCAACAGTACGATGGAGTGACAGCCTGATGGGGAGACAGTGTGATGGGGTGACAGCGCGAGGGGGAGACAGTGTGATGGGGTGACAGTGTGATGGGGCTACAGTGCGATGGGGTGACAGTGTGATGGGGAGACAGTGTGACGGGGCTACAGTGCGATGGGGTGACAGTGTGATGGGGTGACAGTGCGATGGGGCTAAAGTGCTATGGGGTGACAGTGCGATGGGGTGGCAGTGTGATGGGGCAACAGTACGATGGGGTGACAGTGTGATGAGGTGACAATGTGATGGGGTGACAGTGTGATGGGGTGACAGTGTGATGGGGCAACAGTATGATGGGGTGACAGTCTGATGGGGAGACAGTGTGATGGGGTGACAGCGCGAGGGGGAGACAGTGTGATGGGGTGACAGTGTGATGGGGCTACAGTGCGATGGGGTGACAGTGTGATGGGGAGACAGTGTGACGGGGCTACAGTGCGATGGGGTGACAGTGTGATGGGGTGACAGTGCGATGGGGCTACATTGCAATGGGGTGACAGTGTGATGGGGTGACAGTGTGATGGGGCTACATTGCAATGGGGTGACAGTGTGATGGGGTGACAGTGTGATGGGGCAACAGTGAGATGGGGCTACAGTGTGATGGGATGAGAGTGCGATGGGGTGACAATGCGATGGGGAAACAGTGTGATGGGGCAACAGTGCGATGGGGTGACAGTGTGATGGGGCTAAAGTGCGATGGGGTGACAGTGCGATGGGGTGACAGTGTGATGGGGCAACAGTACGATGGGGTGACAGTGTGATGAGGTGACAATGTGATGGGGTGACAGTGTGATGGGAAAGATAGTGCGATAGGGTGACAGTGTGATGGGGAGACAGTGTGATGGGGCAACAGTATGATGGGGCTACAGTGCGATGGGGTGACAGTGCGATGGGGTGACAGCGTGATGGGGTGACAGTGTGATGGGGCTACAGTGCGATGGGGCTACAGTGTGATGGGGTGACAGTGCGATTGGGAGTCAGTGTGATGGGGCGACAGTGCGATGGGGTGACAGTGTGATGGGGCTACAGTGCAATGGGGTGACAGTGTGATGGGGCAACAGTACGATGGGGTGACAGTGTGATGGTGTGACAGTGTGATGGGGCTACAGTGAGATGGGGTGACATTGCAATGGGGAGACAGTGCGAAGGGGCTACAATGCGATGGGGTGACAGTGTGATGGGGTGACAGTGTGATGGGGTGACAGTGCGATGGGGTGACAGTATGATGGAGAGACAGTGTGATGGGGTGACAGTGTGATGGGGCTACAGTGCGATGGGACTACAGTGCGATGGGATGACAGAGTGATGGGGCTACAGTGCGATGGGGTGACAGTGTGATGGGGCAACAATGTGATGGGGTGACAGTGTGATGGGGCTACAGTGCGATGGGGTGACAGTGTGATGTGGTGACAGTGTGATGGGACTACAGTGCAATGGGGCTACAATGCGATGGGGTGACAGTGTGATGGGGTGACAGTGTGATGGGTCTACAGTGCAATGGGGCTACAATGCGATGGGGTGACAGTGTGATGGGGTGACAGTGCGATGGGGTGACAGTACGATGGGGTGACAGTGCAATGGGAATACAGTGTGATGCGACTACATTGCAATGGGGTGACAGTGTGATGGGGTGACAGTGCAATGGGGAGACAGTGTGATGGGGCAAAAATGTGATGGGGTGACAGTGTGTTGGGGTGACAGTGTGATGGGGCTACAGTGCAATGGGGTGACAGTGTGATGGGGTGACAGTGTGATGGGGCTACAGTGTGATGGGGTGACAGTGCGATGGGGTGACAGTGCGATGGGGAGTCAGTGTGATGGGGCATCAGTGCGATGGGGTGACAGTCTGATGGGGAGACAGTGTGAAGGGGCTACAGTGTGATGGGGTGACAGTGTGAGAGGGCAACAATGTGATGGGGTGACAGTGTGATGGGGTGACAGTGTGATGGGGCCACAGTGTGATGGGGTGACAGTGTGATGGGGTGACAGTGTGATGGGGCTACAGTGCAATGGGGTGACAGAGCGGTGGTGTGACAGTGCGATGGGGTGACAGTGTGATGGGGTGACAGTGTGATGGGGCAACAGTGCGATGGGGTAACAGTGTGATGGGTTGACAGTGTGATGGGGCTATATTGTGATGGGGTGACAGTGTGATGGGGTGACAGTGTGATGGGGAGACAGTGTGATGGGGTGACAGTTTGATGGGGCTACAGTGCGATGGGGCTACAGTGTGATGGGGAGACAGTGTGATGGGGCTACAGTGCGATGGGGTGACAGTGTGATGGGGAGACAGTGTGATGGGGCTACAGTGCGATGGGGTGACAGTGTGATGGGGCAACAATGTGATGGGGTGACAGTGTGATGGGGTGACAGTGTGATGGGGCTACAGTGCGATGGGGTGACAGAGCGGTGGTGTGACAGTGCGATGGGGTGACAGTGTGATGGGGTGACAGTGTGATGGGGCAACAGTGCGATGGGGTAACAGTGTGATGGGTTGACAGTGTGATGGGGCTATATTGCGATGGGGTGACAGTGTGATGGGGTGACAGTGTGATGGGGAGACAGTGTGATGGGGTGACAGTTTGATGGGGCTACAGTGCGATGGGGCTACAGTGTGATGGGGAGACAGTGTGATGGGGCTACAGTGCGATGGGGTGACAGTGTGATGGGGAGACAGTGTGATGGGGCTACAGTGCAATGGGGTGACAGTGTGATGGGGTGACAGTGTGATGGGGCTACAGTGCGATGGGGTGACAGTGTGATGGGGTGACAGTGTGATGGGGCTACAGTGCGATGGGGCTACAGAGTGATGGGGTGACAGTGCGATGGGGAGTCAGTGTGATGGGGCGACAGTGCGATGGGGTGACAGTGTGATGGGGCTACAGTGCGATGGGGTGACAGTGTGATGGGGTGACAGTGTGATGGGGCAACAGTACGATGGGGTGACAGTCTGATGGGGAGACAGTGTGATGGGGTGACAGCGCGAGGGGGAGACAGTTTGGTGGGGCAACAGTGCGATGGGGTGACATTGTGATGGGGAGACAGTGTGATGGGGTGACAGTGCGATGGGGAGACAGTGTGATGGGGTGACAGTGTGATGTGGCTACAGTGCGATGGGGTGACAGTCTGATGGGGAGACAGTGTGATGGGGTGACAGCGCGAGGGGGAGACAGTGTGATGGGGTGACAGTGTGATGGGGCTACAGTGCGATGGGGTGACAGTGTGATGGGGAGACAGTGTGACGGGGCTACAGTGCGATGGGTTGACAGCGCGATGGGGTGACAGTGCGATGGGGAGACAGTGTGATGGGGTGACAGTGTGATGGGGCAACAGTGCGATGGGGCTAAAGTGCGATGGGGTGACAGTGCGATGGGGTGACAGTGTGATGGGGCAACAGTACGATGGGGTGACAGTGTGATGAGGTGACAATGTGATGGGGTGACAGTGTGATGGGGTGACAGTGTGATGGGGCAACAGTACGATGGAGTGACAGCCTGATGGGGAGACAGTGTGATGGGGTGACAGCGCGAGGGGGAGACAGTGTGATGGGGTGACAGTGTGATGGGGCTACAGTGCGATGGGGTGAGAGTGTGATGGGGAGACAGTGTGACGGGGCTACAGTGCGATGGGGTGACAGTGTGATGGGGTGACAGTGCGATGGGGCTAAAGTGCTATGGGGTGACAGTGCGATGGGGTGACAGTGTGATGGGGCAACAGTACGATGGGGTAACAGTGTGATGAGGTGACAATGTGATGGGGTGACAGTGTGATGGGGTGACAGTGTGATGGGGCAACAGTATGATGGGGTGACAGTCTGATGGGGAGACAGTGTGATGGGGTGACAGCGCGAGGGGGAGACAGTGTGATGGGGTGACAGTGTGATGGGGCTACAGTGCGATGGGGTGACAGTGTGATGGGGAGACAGTGTGACGGGGCTACAGTGCGATGGGGTGACAGTGTGATGGGGTGACAGTGCGATGGGGCTACATTGCAATGGGGTGACAGTGTGATGGGGTGACAGTGTGATGGGGCTACATTGCAATGGGGTGACAGTGTGATGGGGTGACAGTGTGATGGGGCAACAGTGAGATGGGGCTACAGTGTGATGGGATGAGAGTGCGATGGGGTGACAATGCGATGGGGAAACAGTGTGATGGGGCAACAGTGCGATGGGGTGACAGTGTGATGGGGCTAAAGTGCGATGGGGTGACAGTGCGATGGGGTGACAGTGTGATGGGGCAACAGTACGATGGGGTGACAGTGTGATGAGGTGACAATGTGATGGGGTGACAGTGTGATGGGGAGATAGTGCGATAGGGTGACAGTGTGATGGGGAGACAGTGTGATGGGGCAACAGTATGATGGGGCTACAGTGCGATGGGGTGACAGTGCGATGGGGTGACAGTGTGATGGGGTGACAGTGTGATGGGGCTACAGTGCGATGGGGCTACAGTGTGATGGGGTGACAGTGCGATTGGGAGTCAGTGTGATGGGGCGACAGTGCGATGGGGTGACAGTGTGATGGGGCTACAGTGCAATGGGGTGACAGTGTGATGGGGCAACAGTACGATGGGGTGACAGTGTGATGGTGTGACAGTGTGATGGGGCTACAGTGAGATGGGGTGACATTGCAATGGGGAGACAGTGCGAAGGGGCTACAATGCGATGGGGTGACAGTGTGATGGGGTGACAGTGTGATGGGGTGACAGTGCGATGGGGTGACAGTGTGATGGAGAGACAGTGTGATGGGGTGACAGTGTGATGGGGCTACAGTGCGATGGGACTACAGTGCGATGGGATGACAGAGTGATGGGGCTACAGTGCGATGGGGTGACAGTGTGATGGGGCAACAATGTGATGGGGTGACAGTGTGATGGGGCTACAGTGCGATGGGGTGACAGTGTGATGTGGTGACAGTGTGATGGGACTACAGTGCAATGGGGCTACAATGCGATGGGGTGACAGTGTGATGGGGTGACAGTGTGATGGGTCTACAGTGCAATGGGGCTACAATGCGATGGGGTGACAGTGTGATGGGGTGACAGTGCGATGGGGTGACAGTACGATGGGGTGACAGTGCAATGGGAATACAGTGTGATGCGACTACATTGCAATGGGGTGACAGTGTGATGGGGTGACAGTGCAATGGGGAGACAGTGTGATGGGGCAAAAATGTGATGGGGTGACAGTGTGTTGGGGTGACAGTGTGATGGGGCTACAGTGCAATGGGGTGACAGTGTGATGGGGTGACAGTGTGATGGGGCTACAGTGTGATGGGGTGACAGTGCGATGGGGTGACAGTGCGATGGGGAGTCAGTGTGATGGGGCATCAGTGCGATGGGGTGACAGTCTGATGGGGAGACAGTGTGAAGGGGCTACAGTGTGATGGGGTGACAGTGTGAGAGGGCAACAATGTGATGGGGTGACAGTGTGATGGGGTGACAGTGTGATGGGGCCACAGTGTGATGGGGTGACAGTGTGATGGGGTGACAGTGTGATGGGGCTACAGTGTAATGGGGTGACAGAGCGGTGGTGTGACAGTGCGATGGGGTGACAGTGTGATGGGGTGACAGTGTGATGGGGCAACAGTGCGATGGGGTAACAGTGTGATGGGTTGACAGTGTGATGGGGCTATATTGTGATGGGGTGACAGTGTGATGGGGTGACAGTGTGATGGGGAGACAGTGTGATGGGGTGACAGTTTGATGGGGCTACAGTGCGATGGGGCTACAGTGTGATGGGGAGACAGTGTGATGGGGCTACAGTGCGATGGGGTGACAGTGTGATGGGGAGACAGTGTGATGGGGCTACAGTGCGATGGGGTGACAGTGTGATGGGGCAACAATGTGATGGGGTGACAGTGTGATGGGGTGACAGTGTGATGGGGCTACAGTGCGATGGGGTGACAGAGCGGTGGTGTGACAGTGCGATGGGGTGACAGTGTGATGGGGTGACAGTGTGATGGGGCAACAGTGCGATGGGGTAACAGTGTGATGGGTTGACAGTGTGATGGGGCTATATTGCGATGGGGTGACAGTGTGATGGGGTGACAGTGTGATGGGGAGACAGTGTGATGGGGTGACAGTTTGATGGGGCTACAGTGCGATGGGGCTACAGTGTGATGGGGAGACAGTGTGATGGGGCTACAGTGCGATGGGGTGACAGTGTGATGGGGAGACAGTGTGATGGGGCTACAGTGCGATGGGGTGACAGTGTGATGGGGCAACAATGTGATGGGGTGACAGTGTGATGGGGTGACAGTGTGATGGGGCGACAGTGCGATGGCGCTACAATGCAATGGAGTGACAGTGTGATGGGGTGACAGTGTGATGGGGAGTCAATGTGATGGGGTGACAGTGTGATGGGGTGACAGTGTGATGGAGAGACAGTGTGATGGGGCTACAGTGTGATGGGGTGACAGTGTGATGGGGCTACAGTGCAATGGGCTGACAGTGTGATGGGGTGACAGTGTGATGGGGCTACAGTGCGATGGCGCTACAATGCGATGGGGTGACAGTGTGATGAGGTGACAATGTGATGGGGTGACAGTGTGATGGGGAGACAGTGTGACGGGGCTACAGTGCGATGGGGTGACAGCGCGATGGGGTGACAGTGCGAATGGGAGACAGTGTGATGGGGTGACAGTGTGATGGGGCAACAGTGCGATGGGGCTAAAGTGCGATGGGGTGACAGTGCGATGGGGTGACAGTGTGATGGGGCAACAGTACGATGGGGTGACAGTGTGATGAGGTGACAATGTGATGGGGTGACAGTGTGATGGGGTGACAGTGTGATGGGGCAACAGTACGATGGGGTGACAGCCTGATGGGGAGACAGTGTGATGGGGTGACAGCGCGAGGGGGAGACAGTGTGATGGGGTGACAGTGTGATGGGGCTACAGAGCGATGGGGTGACAGTGTGATGGGGAGACAGTGTGACAGGGCTACAGTGCGATGGGGTGACAGTGTGATGGGGTGACAGTGCGAGGGGGCTAAAGTGCGATGGGGTGACAGTGCGATGGGGTGACAGTGTGATGGGGCAACAGTACGATGGGGTGACAGTGTGATGAGGTGACAATGTGATGGGGTGACAGTGTGATGGGGTGACAGTCTGAGGGGGAGACAGTGTGAAGGGGCTACAGTGTGATGGGGTGACAGTGTGAGAGGGCAACAATGTGATGGGGTGACAGTGTGATGGGGTGACAGTGTGATGGGGCCACAGTGTGATGGGGTGACAGTGTGATGGGGTGACAGTGTGATGGGGCTACAGTGCGATGGGGTGACAGAGCGGTGGTGTGACAGTGCGATGGGGTGACAGTGTGATGGGGTGACAGTGTGATGGGGCAACAGTGCGATGGGGTAACAGTGTGATGGGTTGACAGTGTGATGGGGCTATATTGTGATGGGGTGACAGTGTGATGGTGTGACAGTGTGATGGGGAGACAGTGTGATGGGGTGACAGTTTGATGGGGCTACAGTGCGATGGGGCTACAGTGTGATGGGGAGACAGTGTGATGGGGCTACAGTGCGATGGGGTGACAGTGTGATGGGGAGACAGTGTGATGGGGCTACAGTGCGATGGGGTGACAGTGTGATGGGGCAACAATGTGATGGGGTGACAGTGTGATGGGGTGACAGTGTGATGGGGCTACAGTGCGATGGGGTGACAGAGCGGTGGTGTGACAGTGCGATGGGGTGACAGTGTGATGGGGTGACAGTGTGATGGGGCAACAGTGCGATGGGGTAACAGTGTGATGGGTTGACAGTGTGATGGGGCTATATTGCGATGGGGTGACAGTGTGATGGGGTGACAGTGTGATGGGGAGACAGTGTGATGGGGTGACAGTTTGATGGGGCTACAGTGCGATGGGGCTACAGTGTGATGGGGAGACAGTGTGATGGGGCTACAGTGCGATGGGGTGACAGTGTGATGGGGAGACAGTGTGATGGGGCTACAGTGCGATGGGGTGACAGTGTGATGGGGCAACAATGTGATGGGGTGACAGTGTGATGGGGTGACAGTGTGATGGGGCGACAGTGCGATGGCGCTACAATGCAATGGAGTGACAGTGTGATGGGGTGACAGTGTGATGGGGAGTCAATGTGATGGGGTGACAGTGTGATGGGGTGACAGTGTGATGGAGAGACAGTGTGATGGGGCTACAGTGTGATGGGGTGACAGTGTGATGGGGCTACAGTGCAATGGGCTGACAGTCTGATGGGGTGACAGTGTGATGGGGCTACAGTGCGATGGCGCTACAATGCGATGGGGTGACAGTGTGATGAGGTGACAATGTGATGGGGTGACAGTGTGATGGGGAGACAGTGTGACGGGGCTACAGTGCGATGGGGTGACAGCGCGATGGGGTGACAGTGCGAATGGGAGACAGTGTGATGGGGTGACAGTGTGATGGGGCAACAGTGCGATGGGGCTAAAGTGCGATGGGGTGACAGTGCGATGGGGTGACAGTGTGATGGGGCAACAGTACGATGGGGTGACAGTGTGATGAGGTGACAATGTGATGGGGTGACAGTGTGATGGGGTGACAGTGTGATGGGGCAACAGTACGATGGGGTGACAGCCTGATGGGGAGACAGTGTGATGGGGTGACAGCGCGAGGGGGAGACAGTGTGATGGGGTGACAGTGTGATGGGGCTACAGTGCGATGGGGTGACAGTGTGATGGGGAGACAGTGTGACGGGGCTACAGTGCGATGGGGTGACAGTGTGATGGGGTGACAGTGCGATGGGGCTAAAGTGCGATGGGGTGACAGTGCGATGGGGTGACAGTGTGATGGGGCAACAGTACGATGGGGTGACAGTGTGATGAGGTGACAATGTGATGGGGTGACAGTGTGATGGGGTGACAGTGTGATGGGGCAACAGTATGATGGGGTGACAGTCTGATGGGGAGACAGTGTAATGGGGTGACAGCGCGAGGGGGAGACAGTGTGATGGGGTGACAGTGTGATGGGGCTACAGTGCGATGGGGTGACAGTGTGATGGGGAGACAGTGTGACGGGGCTACAGTGCGATGGGGTGACAGTGTGATGGGGTGACAGTGCGATGGGGCTACATTGCAATGGGGTGACAGTGTGATGGGGTGACAGTGTGATGGGGCTACATTGCAATGGGGTGACAGTGTGATGGGGTGACAGTGTGATGGGGCAACAGTGAGAAGGGGCTACAGTGTGATGGGATGAGAGTGCGATGGGGTGACAATGCGATGGGGAAACAGTGTGATGGGGCAACAGTGCGATGGGGTGACAGTGTGATGGGGCTAAAGTGCGATGGGGTGACAGTGCGATGGGGTGACAGTGTGATGGGGCAACAGTAGGATGGGGTGACAGTGTGATGAGGTGACAATGTGATGGGGTGACAGTGTGATGGGGAGACAGTGTGATGGGGCAACAGTATGATGGGGCTACAGTGCGATGGGGTGACAGTGCGATGGGGTGACAGTGTGATGGGGTGACCGTGTGATGGGGCTACAGTGCGATGGGGCTACAGTGTGATGGGGTGACAGTGCGATTGGGAGTCAGTGTGATGGGGCGACAGTGCGATGGGGTGACAGTGTGATGGGGCTACAGTGCGATGGGGTGACAGTGTGATGGGGCAACAGTACGATGGGGTGACAGTGTGATGGTGTGACAGTGTGATGGGGCTACAGTGAGATGGGGTGACATTGCAATGGGGAGACAGTGCGAAGGGGCTACAATGCGATGGGGTGACAGTGTGATGGGGTGACAGTGTGATGGGGCTACAGTGCGATGGGGTGACAGTGTGATGGGGTGACAGTGCGATGGGGCTAATGTGCGATGGAGTGACAGTGCGATGGGGTGACAGTGTGATGGGGCAACAGTACGATGGGGTGACAGTGTGATGAGGTGACAATGTGATGGGATGACAGTGTGATGGGGTGACAGTGTGATGGGGCAACAGTATGATGGGGTGACAGTCTGATGGGGAGACAGTGTGATGGGGTGACAGCGCGAGGGGGAGACAGTGTGATGGGGTGACAGTGTGATGGGGCTACAGTGCGATGGGGTGACAGTGTGATGGGGAGACAGTGTGATGGGGCTACAGTGCGATGGGGTGACAGTGTGATGGGGTGACAGTGCGATGGGGCTACATTGCAATGGGGTGACAGTGTGATGGGGTGACAGTGTGATGGGGCTACATTGCAATGGGGTGACAGTGTGATGGGGTGACAGTGTGATGGGGCAACAGTGAGATGGGGCTACAGTGTGATGGGATGAGAGTGCGATGGGGTGACAATGCGATGGGGAAACAGTGTGATGGGGCAACAGTGCGATGGGGTGACAGTGTGATGGGGCTAAAGTGCGATGGGGTGACAGTGCGATGGGGTGACAGTGTGATGGGGCAACAGTACGATGGGGTGACAGTGTGATGAGGTGACAATGTGATGGGGTGACAGTGTGATGGGGAGACAGTATGATGGGGAGATAGTGTGATAGGGTGACAGTGTGATGGGGAGACAGTGTGATGGGGCAACAGTATGATGGGGCTACAGTGCGATGGGGTGACAGTGCGATGGGGTGACAGTGTGATGGGGTGACAGTGTGATGGGGCTACAGTGCGATGGGGCAATAGTACGATGGGGTGACAGTGTGATGGTGTGACAGTGTGATGGGGCTACAGTGCGATGGGGCTACAGTGTGATGGGGTGACAGTGCGATTGGGAGTCAGTGTGATGTGGCGACAGTGCGATGGGGTGACAGTGTGATGGGGCTACAGTGCAATGGGGTGACAGTGTGATGGGGCAATAGTACGATGGGGTGACAGTGTGATGGAGCTACAGTGAGATGGGGTGACATTGCAATGGGGAGACAGTGCGAAGGGGCTACAATGCGATGGGGTGACAGTGTGATGGGGTGACAGTGCGACGGGGTGACAGTGTGATGGAGAGACAGTGTGATGGGGTGACAGTGTGATGGGGCTACAGTGCGATGGGACTACAGTGCGATGGGATGACAGAGTGATGGGGCTACAGTGCGATGGGGTGACAGTGTGATGGGGCAACAATGTGATGGGGTGACAGTGTGATGGGGCTACAGTGCGATGGGGTGACAGTGTGATGTGGTGACAGTGTGATGGCACTACAGTGCAATGGGGCTACAATGCGATGGGGTGACAGTGTGATGGGGTGACAGTGTGATGGGTCTACAGTGCAATGGGGCTACAATGCGATGGGGTGACAGTGTGATGGGGTGACAGTGCGATGGGGTGACAGTACGATGGGGTGATAGTGCAATGGGAATACAGTGTGATGCGACTACATTGCAATGGGGTGACAGTGTGATGGGGTGACAGTGCAATGGGGAGACAGTGTGATGGGGCAAAAATGTGATGGGGTGACAGTGTGTTGGGGTGACAGTGTGATGGGGCTACAGTGCAATGGGGTGACAGTGTGATGGGGTGACAGTGTGATGGGGCTACAGTGCGATGGGGTGACAGTGCGATGGGGTGACAGTGCGATGGGGAGTCAGTGTGATGGGGCAACAGTGCGATGGGGTGACAGTCTGATGGGGAGACAGTGTGAAGGGGCTACAGTGTGATGGGGTGACAGTGTGATGGGGCAACAATGTGATGGGGTGACAGTGTGATGGGGTGACAGTGTGATGGGGCCACAGTGTGATGGGGTGACAGTGTGATGGGGTGACAGTGTGATGGGGCTACAGTGCGATGGGGTGACAGAGCGGTGGTGTGACAGTGCGATGGGGTGACAGTGTGATGGGGTGACAGTGTGATGGGGCAACAGTGCGATGGGGTAACAGTGTGATGGGTTGACAGTGTGATGGGGCTATATTGCGATGGGGTGACAGTGTGATGGGGTGACAGTGTGATGGGGAGACAGTGTGATGGGGTGACAGTGTGATGGGGCTACAGTGCGATGGGGCTACAGTGTGATGGGGAGACAGTGTGATGGGGCTACAGTGCGATGGGGTGACAGTGTGATGGGGCAACAATGTGATGGGGTGACAGTGTGATGGGGTGACAGTGTGATGGGGCGACAGTGCGATGGCGCTACAATGCAATGGAGTGACAGTGTGATGGGGTGACAGTGTGATGGGGAGTCAATGTGATGGGGTGACAGTGTGATGGGGTGACAGTGTGATGGAGAGACAGTGTGATGGGGCTACAGTGTGATGGGGTGACAGTGTGATGGGGCTACAGTGCAATGGGCTGACAGTGTGATGGGGTGACAGTGTGATGGGGCTACAGTGCGATGGCGCTACAATGCGATGGGGTGACAGTGTGATGAGGTGACAATGTGATGGGGTGACAGTGTGATGGGGAGACAGTGTGACGGGGCTACAGTGCGATGGGGTGACAGCGCGATGGGGTGACAGTGCGATGGGGAGACAGTGTGATGGGGTGACAGTGTGATGGGGCAACAGTGCGATGGGGCTAAAGTGCGATGGGGTGACAGTGCGATGGGGTGACAGTGTGATGGGGCAACAGTACGATGGGGTGACAGTGTGATGAGGTGACAATGTGATGGGGTGACAGTGTGATGGGGTGACAGTGTGATGGGGCAACAGTACGATGGGGTGACAGCCTGATGGGGAGACAGTGTGATGGGGTGACAGCGCGAGGGGGAGACAGTGTGATGGGGTGACAGTGTGATGGGGCAACAGTGCGATGGGGTGACAGTGTGATGGGGAGACAGTGTGACGGGGCTACAGTGCGATGGGGTGACAGTGTGATGGGGTGACAGTGCGATGGGGCTAAAGTGCGATGGGGTGACAGTGCGATGGGGTGACAGTGTGATGGGGCAACAGTACGATGGGGTGACTGTGATGAGGTGACAATGTGATGGGGTGACAGTGTGATGGGGTGACAGTGTGATGGGGCAACAGTATGATGGGGTGACAGTCTGATGGGGAGACAGTGTGATGGGGTGACAGCGCGAGGGGGAGACAGTGTGATGGGGAGACAGTGTGACGGGGCAACAGTATGATGGGGTGACAGTCTGATGGGGTGACAGTGCGATGGGGAGACAGTGTGATGGGGTGACAGCATGATGGGGCTACAGTGCGATGGGGTGACAGTGTGATGGGGAGACAGTGTGACGGGGCTACAGTGCGATGGGGTGACAGTGTGATGGGGTGACAGTGCGATGGGGCTACAGTGCAATGGGGCTACAATGCGATGGGGTGACAGTGTGATGGGGTGACAGTGCGATGGGGTGACAGTACGATGGGGTGATAGTGCAATGGGAATACAGTGTGATGCGACTACATTGCAATGGGGTGACAGTGTGATGGGGTGACAGTGCAATGGGGAGACAGTGTGATGGGGCAAAAATGTGATGGGGTGACAGTGTGTTGGGGTGACAGTGTGATGGGGCTACAGTGCAATGGGGTGACAGTGTGATGGGGTGACAGTGTGATGGGGCTACAGTGCGATGGGGTGACAGTGCGATGGGGTGACAGTGCGATGGGGAGTCAGTGTGATGGGGCAACAGTGCGATGGGGTGACAGTCTGATGGGGAGACAGTGTGAAGGGGCTACAGTGTGATGGGGTGACAGTGTGATGGGGCAACAATGTGATGGGGTGACAGTGTGATGGGGTGACAGTGTGATGGGGCCACAGTGTGATGGGGTGACAGTGTGATGGGGTGACAGTGTGATGGGGCTACAGTGCGATGGGGTGACAGAGCGGTGGTGTGACAGTGCGATGGGGTGACAGTGTGATGGGGTGACAGTGTGATGGGGCAACAGTGCGATGGGGTAACAGTGTGATGGGTTGACAGTGTGATGGGGCTATATTGCGATGGGGTGACAGTGTGATGGGGTGACAGTGTGATGGGGAGACAGTGTGATGGGGTGACAGTGTGATGGGGCTACAGTGCGATGGGGCTACAGTGTGATGGGGAGACAGTGTGATGGGGCTACAGTGCGATGGGGTGACAGTGTGATGGGGCAACAATGTGATGGGGTGACAGTGTGATGGGGTGACAGTGTGATGGGGCGACAGTGCGATGGCGCTACAATGCAATGGAGTGACAGTGTGATGGGGTGACAGTGTGATGGGGAGTCAATGTGATGGGGTGACAGTGTGATGGGGTGACAGTGTGATGGAGAGACAGTGTGATGGGGCTACAGTGTGATGGGGTGACAGTGTGATGGGGCTACAGTGCAATGGGCTGACAGTGTGATGGGGTGACAGTGTGATGGGGCTACAGTGCGATGGCGCTACAATGCGATGGGGTGACAGTGTGATGAGGTGACAATGTGATGGGGTGACAGTGTGATGGGGAGACAGTGTGACGGGGCTACAGTGCGATGGGGTGACAGCGCGATGGGGTGACAGTGCGATGGGGAGACAGTGTGATGGGGTGACAGTGTGATGGGGCAACAGTGCGATGGGGCTAAAGTGCGATGGGGTGACAGTGCGATGGGGTGACAGTGTGATGGGGCAACAGTACGATGGGGTGACAGTGTGATGAGGTGACAATGTGATGGGGTGACAGTGTGATGGGGTGACAGTGTGATGGGGCAACAGTACGATGGGGTGACAGCCTGATGGGGAGACAGTGTGATGGGGTGACAGCGCGAGGGGGAGACAGTGTGATGGGGTGACAGTGTGATGGGGCTACAGTGCGATGGGGTGACAGTGTGATGGGGAGACAGTGTGACGGGGCTACAGTGCGATGGGGTGACAGTGTGATGGGGTGACAGTGCGATGGGGCTAAAGTGCGATGGGGTGACAGTGCGATGGGGTGACAGTGTGATGGGGCAACAGTACGATGGGTTGACTGTGATGAGGTGACAATGTGATGGGGTGACAGTGTGATGGGGTGACAGTGTGATGGGGCAACAGTATGATGGGGTGACAGTCTGATGGGGAGACAGTGTGATGGGGTGACAGCGCGAGGGGGAGACAGTGTGATGGGGAGACAGTGTGACGGGGCAACAGTATGATGGGGTGACAGTCTGATGGGGTGACAGTGCGATGGGGAGACAGTGTGATGGGGTGACAGCATGATGGGGCTACAGTGCGATGGGGTGACAGTGTGATGGGGAGACAGTGTGACGGGGCTACAGTGCGATGGGGTGACAGTGTGATGGGGTGACAGTGCGATGGGGCTACATTGCAATGGGGTGACAGTGTGATGGGGTGACAGTGTGATGGGGCTACATTGCAATGGGGTGACAGTGTGATGGGGTGACAGTGTGATGGGGCAACAGTGAGATGGGGCTACAGTGTGATGGGATGAGAGTGCGATGGGGTGACAATGCGATGGGGAAACAGTGTGATGGGGCAAAAGTGCGATGGGGTGACAGTGTGATGGGGCTAAAGTGCGATGGGGTGACAGTGCGATGGGGTGACAGTGTGATGGGGCAACAGTACGATGGGGTGACAGTGTGATGAGGTGACAATGTGATGGGGTGACAGTGTGATGGGGAGACTGTGTGATGGGGAGATAGTGCGATAGGGTGACAGTGTGATGGGGAGACAGTGTGATGGGGCAACAGTATGATGGGGCTACAGTGCGATGGGGTGACAGTGCGATGGGGTGACAGTGTGATGGGGTGACAGTGTGATGGGGCTACAGTGCGATGGGGCTACAGTGTGATGGGGTGACAGTGCGATTGGGAGTCAGTGTGATGGGGCGACAGTGCGATGGGGTGACAGTGTGATGGGGCTACAGTGCGATGGGGTGACAGTGTGATGGGGCAACAGTACGATGGGGTGCCAGTGTGATGGTGTGACAGTGTGATGGGGCTACAGTGAGATGGGGTGACATTGCAATGGGGAGACAGTGCGAAGGGGCTACAATGCGATGGGGTGATAGTGTGATGGGGTGACAGTGTGATGGGGTGACAGTGCGATGGGGTGACAGTGTGATGGAGAGACAGTGTGATGGGGTGACAGTGTGATGGGGCTACAGTGCGATGGGACTACAGTGCGATGGGATGACAGAGTGATGGGGCTACAGTGCGATGGGGTGACAGTGTGATGGGGCAACAATGTGATGGGGTGACAGTGTGATGGGGCTACAGTGCAATGGGGCTACAATGCGATGGGGTGACAGTGTGATGGGGTGACAGTGTGATGGGTCTACAGTGCAATGGGGCTACAATGCGATGGGGTGACAGTGTGATGGGGTGACAGTGCGATGGGGTGTCAGTACGATGGGGTGACAGTGCAATGGGAATACAGTGTGATGCGACTACATTGCAATGGGGTGACAGTGTGATGGGGTGACAGTGCAATGGGGAGACAGTGTGATGGGGCAAAAATGTGATGGGGTGACAGTGTGTTGGGGTGACAGTGTGATGGGGCCACAGTGTGATGGGGTGACAGTGTGATGGGGTGACAGTGTGATGGGGCTACAGTGCGATGGGGTGACAGAGCGGTGGTGTGACAGTGCGATGGGGTGACAGTGTGATGGGGTGACAGTGTGATGGGGCAACAGTGCGATGGGGTAACAGTGTGATGGGTTGACAGTGTGATGGGGCTATATTGCGATGGGGTGACAGTGTGATGGGGTGACAGTGTGATGGGGAGACAGTGTGATGGGGTGACAGTGTGATGGGGCTACAGTGCGATGGGGCTACAGTGTGATGGGGAGACAGTGTGATGGGGCTACAGTGCGATGGGGTGACAGTGTGATGGGGCAACAATGTGATGGGGTGACAGTGTGATGGGGTGACAGTGTGATGGGGCGACAGTGCGATGGCGCTACAATGCAATGGAGTGACAGTGTGATGGGGTGACAGTGTGAATGGGAGTCAATGTGATGGGGTGACAGTGTGATGGGGTGACAGTGTGATGGAGAGACAGTGTGATGGGGCTACAGTGTGATGGGGTGACAGTGTGATGGGGCTACAGTGCAATGGGCTGACAGTGTGATGGGGTGACAGTGTGATGGGGCTACAGTGCGATGGCGCTACAATGCGATGGGGTGACAGTGTGATGAGGTGACAATGTGATGGGGTGACAGTGTGATGGGGAGACAGTGTGACGGGGCTACAGTGCGATGGGGTGACAGCGCGATGGGGTGACAGTGCGATGGGGAGACAGTGTGATGGGGTGACAGTGTGATGGGGCAACAGTGCGATGGGGCTAAAGTGCGATGGGGTGACAGTGCGATGGGGTGACAGTGTGATGGGGCAACAGTACGATGGGGTGACAGTGTGATGAGGTGACAATGTGATGGGGTGACAGTGTGATGGGGTGACAGTGTGATGGGGCAACAGTACGATGGGGTGACAGCCTGATGGGGAGACAGTGTGATGGGGTGACAGCGCGAGGGGGAGACAGTGTGATGGGGTGACAGTGTGATGGGGCTACAGTGCGATGGGGTGACAGTGTGATGGGGAGACAGTGTGACGGGGCTACAGTGCGATGGGGTGACAGTGTGATGGGGTGACAGTGCGATGGGGCTAAAGTGCGATGGGGTGACAGTGCGATGGGGTGACAGTGTGATGGGGCAACAGTACGATGGGGTGACTGTGATGAGGTGACAATGTGATGGGGTGACAGTGTGATGGGGTGACAGTGTGATGGGGCAACAGTATGATGGGGTGACAGTCTGATGGGGAGACAGTGTGATGGGGTGACAGCGCGAGGGGGAGACAGTGTGATGGGGAGACAGTGTGACGGGGCAACAGTATGATGGGGTGACAGTCTGATGGGGTGACAGTGCGATGGGGAGACAGTGTGATGGGGTGACAGCATGATGGGGCTACAGTGCGATGGGGTGACAGTGTGATGGGGAGACAGTGTGACGGGGCTACAGTGCGATGGGGTGACAGTGTGATGGGGTGACAGTGCGATGGGGCTACATTGCAATGGGGTGACAGTGTGATGGGGTGACAGTGTGATGGGGCTACATTGCAATGGGGTGACAGTGTGATGGGGTGACAGTGTGATGGGGCAACAGTGAGATGGGGCTACAGTGTGATGGGATGAGAGTGCGATGGGGTGACAATGCGATGGGGAAACAGTGTGATGGGACAAAAGTGCGATGGGGTGACAGTGTGATGGGGCTAAAGTGCGATGGGGTGACAGTGCGATGGGGTGACAGTGTGATGGGGCAACAGTACGATGGGGTGACAGTGTGATGAGGTGACAATGTGATGGGGTGACAGTGTGATGGGGAGACTGTGTGATGGGGAGATAGTGCGATAGGGTGACAGTGTGATGGGGAGACAGTGTGATGGGGCAACAGTATGATGGGGCTACAGTGCGATGGGGTGACAGTGCGATGGGGTGACAGTGTGATGGGGTGACAGTGTGATGGGGCTACAGTGCGATGGGGCTACAGTGTGATGGGGTGACAGTGCGATTGGGAGTCAGTGTGATGGGGCGACAGTGCGATGGGGTGACAGTGTGATGGGGCTACAGTGCGATGGGGTGACAGTGTGATGGGGCAACAGTACGATGGGGTGCCAGTGTGATGGTGTGACAGTGTGATGGGGCTACAGTGAGATGGGGTGACATTGCAATGGGGAGACAGTGCGAAGGGGCTACAATGCGATGGGGTGATAGTGTGATGGGGTGACAGTGTGATGGGGTGACAGTGCGATGGGGTGACAGTGTGATGGAGAGACAGTGTGATGGGGTGACAGTGTGATGGGGCTACAGTGCGATGGGACTACAGTGCGATGGGATGACAGAGTGATGGGGCTACAGTGCGATGGGGTGACAGTGTGATGGGGCAACAATGTGATGGGGTGACAGTGTGATGGGGCTACAGTGCGATGGGGTGACAGTGTGATGTGGTGACAGTGTGATGGGACTACAGTGCAATGGGGCTACAATGCGATGGGGTGACAGTGTGATGGGGTGACAGTGTGATGGGTCTACAGTGCAATGGGGCTACAATGCGATGGGGTGACTGTGTGATGGGGTGACAGTGCGATGGGGTGTCAGTACGATGGGGTGACAGTGCAATGGGAATACAGTGTGATGCGACTACATTGCAATGGGGTGACAGTGTGATGGGGTGACAGTGCAATGGGGAGACAGTGTGATGGGGCAAAAATGTGATGGGGTGACAGTGTGTTGGGGTGACAGTGTGATGGGGCTACAGTGCAATGGGGTGACAGTGTGATGGGGTGACAGTGTGATGGGGCTACAGTGCGATGGGGTGACAGTGCGATGGGGTGACAGTGCGATGGGGAGTCAGTGTGATGGGGCAACAGTGCGATGCGGTGACAGTCTGATGGGGAGACAGTGTGAAGGGGCTACAGTGTGATGGGGTGACAGTGTGATGGGGCAACAATGTGATGGGGTGACAGAGCGGTGGTGTGACAGTGCGATGGGGTGACAGTGTGATGGGGTGACACTGTGATGGGGCAACAGTGCGATGGGGTAACAGTGTGATGGGTTGACAGTGTGATGGGGCTATATTGCGATGGGGTGACAGTGTGATGGGGTGACAGTGTGATGGGGAGACAGTGTGATGGGGTGACAGTGTGATGGGGCTACAGTGCGATGGGGCTACAGTGTGATGGGGAGACAGTGTGATGGGGCTACAGTGCGATGGGGTGACAGTGTGATGGGGCAACAATGTGATGGGGTGACAGTGTGATGGGGTGACAGTGTGATGGGGCGACAGTGCGATGGCGCTACAATGCAATGGAGTGACAGTGTGATGGGGTGACAGTGTGATGGGGTGACAGTGTGATGGGGTGACAGTGTGATGGAGAGACAGTGTGATGGGGCTACAGTGCGATGGGGTGACAGTGTGATGCGGCAACAATGTGATTGTGTGACAGTGTGATGGGGCTACAGTGCAATGGGCTGACAGTGTGATGGGGTGACAGTGTGATGGGGCTACAGTGCGATGGCGCTACAATGCGATGGGGTGACAGTGTGATGAGGTGACAATGTGATGGGGTGACAGTGTGATGGGGTGACAGTGTGATGGAGCAACAGTACGATGGGGTGACAGCCTGATGGGGAGACAGTGTGATGGGGTGACAGCACGAGGGGGAGACAGCGTGATGGCGTGACATTTTGATGGGGCTACAGTGCGATGGGGTGACAGTGTGATGGGGAGACAGTGTGACGGGGCTACAGTGCGATGGGGTGACAGTGTGATGGGGTGACAGTGCGATGGGGCTAAAGTGCGATGGGGTGACAGTGCGATGGGGTGACAGTGTGATGGGGCAACAGTACGATGGGGTGACAGTGTGATGAGGTGACAATGTGATGGGGTGACAGTGTGATGGGGTGACAGTGTGATGGGGCAACAGTATGATGGGGTGACAGTCTGATGGGGAGACAGTGTGATGGGGTGACAGCGCGAGGGGGAGACAGTGTGATGGGGTGACAGTGTGATGGGGCTATAGTGCGATGGGGTGAGAGTGTGATGGGGAGACAGTGTGACGGGGCTACAGTGCGATGGGGTGACAGTGTGATGGGGTGACAGTGCGATGGGGCTACAGTGCGATGGGGTGACAGTGGGAAGGGATGGCAGTGTGATGGGGCTACATTGCAATGGGGTGACAGTGTGATGGGGTGACAGTGTGATGGGGTGACAGTGTGATGGGGCAAAATGTGATGGGGTGACAGTGTGATGGGGTGACAGTGCGATGGGGCTACATTGCAATGGGGTGACAGTGTGATGAGGCTACAGTGCGATGGGGCTACAGTGTGATGGAGAGACAGTGTGATTTGGCTACAGTGCGATGGGGTGACAGTTTGATGGGGCAACAATGTGATTGGGTGACAGTGTGATGGGGTGACAGTGTGATGGGGCTACAGTGCGATTGCGCTACAATGCAATGGAGTGACAGTGTGATGGGGTGACAGTGTGATGGGGCAAAAATGTGATGGGGTGACAGTGTGATGGAGTGACAGTGTGATGGGGCTAAAGTGCGATGGGGTGACAGTGTGATAGGCAGACAGTGTGATGGGGCAACAGTGCGATGGGGTGTCAGTGTGATGGAGAGACAGTGTGATGGGGCTACAGTGTGATGGGGTGACAGTGTGATGGGGCAACAATGTGATGGGGTGACATTGTGATGGGGCTACAGTGTGATGGGGTGACAGTGTGATGTGGTGACAGTGTGATGGGACTACAGTGCGATGGGGCTACAATGCGATGGTGTGACAGTGTGATGGGGTGACAGTGTGATGGGGCTACAGTGCAATGGGGCTACAATGCGATGGGGTGACAGTACGATGGGGTGACATTGCAATGGGAATACAGTGTGATGGGGCAACAATGCGATGGGGTAACAGTGTGATGGGGTGACAGTGTGATGGGGCTACATTGCAATGGGGTGACAGTGTGATGGGGTGACAGTGCGATGGGGAGACAGTGTGATGGGGCAAAAATGTGATGGTGTGACAGTGTCGTGGGGTGACAGTGTGATGGGGCTACAGTGCAATGGGGTGACAGTGTGATGGGGAGTCAGTGTGATGGGGCTACAGTGTGATGGGGCTACAGTGCGATGGGGTGACAATGTGATGGGGTGACAGTGTGATGGGGCTACGTGCGATGGGGTGACAGTGCGATGGTGTGACAGTGCGATGTGGTGACAGTGCGATGGTGTGACAGTGCGATGGGGTGACAGTGTGAAGGGGCAACAATGTGATGGGGTGACAGTGTGATGGGGTGACAGTGTGATGGGGTTACAGTGCGATGGGGTGACATTGCGATGGTGTGACAGTGCCATGTGGTGACAGTGCGATGGTGTGACAGTGCGATGGGGTGACAGTGTGATGGGGCAACAATGTGATGGGGTGACAGTGTGATGGGGTGACAGTGTGATGGGGCTACAGTGCGATGGGGTGACAGTGCGATGGTGTGACAGTGCGATGGGGTGACAGTGTGATGGGGAGTCAGTGTGATGGGGCTACAGTGTGATGGGGCTACAGTGCGATGGGGTGACAGTGTGATGGGGTGACAGTGTGATGGGGCTACGTGCGATGGGGTGACAGTGCGATGGTGTGACAGTGCGATGTGGTGACAGTGCGATGGTGTGACAGTGCGATGGGGTGACAGTGTGATGGGGCAACAATGTGATGGGGTGACAGTGTGATGGGGTGACAGTGTGATGGGGCTACAGTGCGATGGGGTGACAGTGCGATGGTGTGACAGTGCGATGGGGTGACAGTGTGATGGGGTGACAGTGTGATGGGGCAACAGTGCGATGGGGTAACAGTGTGATGGGGTGACAGTGTGATGGGGCTATATTGTAATGGGGTGACAGTGTGATGGGGTGACAGTGTGATGGGGAGACAGTGTGATGGGGTGACAGTGTGATGAGGCTACAGTGCGATGGGGCTACAGTGTGATGGAGAGACAGTGTGATTTGGCTACAGTGCGATGGGGTGACAGTTTGATGGGGCAACAATGTGATTGGGTGACAGTGTGATGGGGTGACAGTGTGATGGGGCTACAGTGCGATTGCGCTACAATGCAATGGAGTGACAGTGTGATGGGGTGACAGTGTGATGGGGCAAAAATGTGATGGGGTGACAGTGTGATGGGGTGACAGTGTGATGGGGCTAAAGTGCGATGGGGTGACAGTGTGATAGGCAGACAGTGTGATGGGGCAACAGTGCGATGGGGTGTCAGTGTGATGGAGAGACAGTGTGATGGGGCTACAGTGTGATGGGGTGACAGTGTGATGGGGCAACAATGTGATGGGGTGACAGTGTGATGGGGCTACAGTGTGATGGGGTGACAGTGTGATGTGGTGACAGTGTGATGGGACTACAGTGCGATGGGGCTACAATGCAATGGTGTGACAGTGTGATGGGGTGACAGTGTGATGGGGCTACAGTGCAATGGGGCTACAATGCGATGGGGTGACAGTACGATGGGGTGAATGTGCAATGGGAATACAGTGTGATGGGGCAACAGTGCGATGGGGTAACAGTGTGATGGGGTGACAGTGTGATGGGGCTACATTGCAATGGGGTGACAGTGTGATGGGGTGACAGTGCGATGGGGAGACAGTGTGATGGAGCAAAAATGTGATGGTGTGACAGTGTCGTGGGGTGACAGTGTGATGGGGCTACAGTGCAATGGGGTGACAGTGTGATGGGGAGTCAGTGTGATGGGGCTACAGTGTGATGGGGCTACAGTGCAATGGGGTGACAATGTGATGGGGTGACAGTGTGATGGGGCTACTTGCGATGGGGTGACAGTGCGATGGTGTGACAGTGCGATGGGGTGACAGTGCGATGGTGTGACAGTGCGATGGGGTGACAGTGTGATGGGGCAACAATGTGATGGGGTGACAGTGTGATGGGGTGACAGTGTGATGGGGTTACAGTGCGATGGGGTGACATTGCGATGGTGTGACAGTGCCATGTGGTGACAGTGCGATGGTGTGACAGTGCGATGGGGTGACAGTGTGATGGGGCAACAATGTGATGGGGTGAGAGTGTGATGGGGTGACAGTGTGATGGGGCTACAGTGCGATGGGGTGACAGTGCGATGGTGTGACAGTGCGATGGGGTGACAGTGTGATGGGGTGACAGTGTGATGGGGCTATATTGTGATGGGGTGACAGTGTGATGGGGTGACAGTGTGATGGGGCTACAGTGCGATGGGGTGACAGTGCGATGGTGTGACAGTGCGATGGGGTGACAGTGTGATGGGGAGTCAGTGTGATGGGGCTACAGTGTGATGGGGCTACAGTGCGATGGGGTGACAGTGTGATGGGGTGACAGTGTGATGGGGCTACAGTGCGATGGGGTGACAGTGCGATGGTGTGACAGTGCAATGGGGTGACAGTGCGATGGTGTGACAGTGCGATGGGGTGACAGTGTGATGGGGCAACAATGTGATGGGGTGACAGTGTGATGGGCCTACAGTGTGAAGGGGCGACAGTGTGATGTGGTGACAGTGTGATGGGACTACAGTGCGATGGGGCTACAGTGAGATGGGGTGACAGTGTGATGGGGCTACATTGTGATGGGGTGACAGTGCGATGGGGTGACAGTGCGATGGGAATACAGTGTGATGGGGCAACAGTGCGAGGGGGTAACAGTGTGATGGGGTGACAGTGTGATGGGGCTACATTGCAATGGGGTGACAGTGTGATGGGGTGACAGGGTGATGGGGTGACAGTGTGATGGGGCTACATTGTGATGGGGTGACAGTGCGATGGGGTGACAGTGCGATGGGAATACAGTGTGATGGGGCAACAGTGCGAGGGGGTAACAGTGTGATGGGGTGACAGTGTGATGGGGCTACAGTGCAATGGGCTGACAGTGTGATGGGGTGACAGTGTGATGGGGCTACAGTGCGATGGCGCTACAATGCGATGGGGTAACAGTGTGATGGGGTGACAGTGTGATAGGGTGACAGTGTGATGGGGCTACAGTGCGATGGGGCTACAGTGTGCTGGGGAGACAGTGTGATGGGGCTACAGTGCGATGGGGTGACAGTGTGATGGGGCAACAATGTGATGGGGTGACAGTGTGATGGGCCTACAGTGTGAAGGGGCGACAGTGTGATGTGGTGACAGTGTGATGGGACTACAGTGCGATGGGGCTACAGTGAGATGGGGTGACAGTGTGATGGGGCTACATTGTGATGGGGTGACAGTGCGATGGGGTGACAGTGCGATGGGAATACAGTGTGATGGGGCAACAGTGCGAGGGGGTAACAGTGTGATGGGGTGACAGTGTGATGGGGCTACATTGCAATGGGGTGACAGTGTGATGGGGTGACAGGGTGATGGGGTGACAGTGTGATGGGGCTACATTGTGATGGGGTGACAGTGCGATGGGGTGACAGTGCGATGGGAATACAGTGTGATGGGGCAACAGTGCGAGGGGGTAACAGTGTGATGGGGTGACAGTGTGATGGGGCTACAGTGCAATGGGCTGACAGTGTGATGGGGTGTCAGTGTGATGGGGCTACAGTGCGATGGCGCTACAATGCGATGGGGTAACAGTGTGATGGGGTGACAGTGTGATAGGGTGACAGTGTGATGGGGCTACAGTGCGATGGGGCTACAGTGTGCTGGGGAGACAGTGTGATGGGGCTACAGTGCGATGGGGTGACAGTGTGATGGGGCAACAATGTGATGGGGTGACAGTGTGATGGGGTGACAGTGTGATGGGGCTACAGTGCGATGGCGCTACAATGCAATGGAGTGACAGTGTGATGGGGTGACAGTGTGATGGGGAGTCAATGTGATGGGGTGACAGTGTGATGGGGTGACAGTGTGATGGGGCTACAGTGCAATGGGCTGACAGTGTGATGGGGTGACAGTGTGATGGGGCTACAGTGCGATGGCGCTACAATGCGATGGGGTGACAGTGTGATATGGTGACAGTGCGATAGGGTGACAGTGTGATGGGGAGACAGTGTGATGGGGCAACAGTACGATGGGGCTACAGTGCGATGGGGCGACAGTGTGATGGGGTGACAGTGTGATGGGGTGACAGTGTGATGGGGCTACAGTGCGATGGGGCTACAGTGTGATGGGGTGACAGTGCGATGGGGAGTCAGTGTGATAGGGCGACAGTGCGATGGGGTGACAGTGTGATGGGGCTACAGTGCGATGGGGTGACAGTGCGATGGGGTGACAGTGTGATGGGGTAACAGTACGATAGGGTGACAGTGTGATGGGGTGACAGTGTGATGGGGCTACAGTGAGATGGGGTGACAGTGCAATGGGGAGACAGTGCGATGGGGCTACAATGCGATGGGGTGACAGTGTGATGGGGTGGCAGTGTGATGGGGCTACATTGTGATGGGGTGACAGTGCGATGGGGTGACAGTGCGATGGGAATACAGTGTGATGGGGCAACAGTGCGAGGGGGTAACAGTGTGATGGGGTGACAGTGTGATGGGGCTACATTGCAATGGGGTGACAGTGTGATGGGGTGACAGTGTGATGGGGCGACAGTGTGAATGGGGCAAAAATGTGATGGGGTGACAGTGTGATGGGGCTAAAGTGCGATGGGGTGACAGTGTGATGGGGAGTCAGTGTGATGGGTCTACAGTATGATGGGGTGACAGTGTGATGGAGAGACAGTGTGATGGGGTGACAGTGTGATGGGGCTACTGTGCGATGGGGTGACAGTGTGATGTGGTGACAGTGTGATGGGACTACAGTGCAATGGGGCTACAATGCGATGGGGTGACAGTGTGATGGGGTGACAGTGTGATGGGGCTACAGTGCAATGGGGCTACAATGCGATGGGGTGACAGTGTGATGGGGATATATTGCGATGGGGTGACAGTACGTTGGGGTGACAATGCAATGGGAATACAGTGTGATGGGGCAAAAATGTGATGGGGTGACAGTGTGGTGGGGTGACAGTGTGATGGGGCTACAGTGCAATGGGGTGACAGTGTGATGGGGTGACAGTGTGATGGGGCTACAGTGTGATGGGGTGACAGTGTGATGGGGCAACAATGTGATGGGGTGACAGTGTGATGGATTGACAGTGTGATGGGGCTACAGTGCGATGGGGTGACAGTGTGATGGGGTGACAGTGTGATGGGGCTACAGTGCGATGGGGTGACAGTGCGATGGTGTGACAGTGCGATGGGGTGACAGTGTGATGGGGAGTCAGTGTGATGGGGCTACAGTGTGATGGGGCTACAGTGCGATGGGGTGACAGTGTGATGGGGTGACAGTGTGATGGGGCTACGTGCGATGGGGTAACAGTGCGATGGTGTGACAGTGCGATGTGGTGACAGTGCGATGGTGTGACAGTGCGATGGGGTGACAGTGTGATGGGGCAACAATGTGATGGGGTGACAGTGTGATGGGGTGACAGTGTGATGGGGCTACAGTGCGACGGGGTGACAGTGCGATGGTGTGACAGTGCGATGGGGTGACAGTGTGATGGGGTGACAGTGTGATGGGGCTATATTGTAATGGGTTGACAGTGTGATGGGGTGACATGTGATGGGGAGACAGTGTGATGGGGTGACAGTGTGATGAGGCTACAGTGCGATGGGGCTACAGTGTGATGGAGAGACAGTGTGATTTGGCTACAGTGCGATGGGGTGACAGTTTGATGGGGCAACAATGTGATTGGGTGACAGTGTGATGGGGTGACAGTGTGATGGGGCTACAGTGCAATTGCGCTACAATGCAATGGAGTGACAGTGTGATGGGGTGACAGTGTGATGGGGCAAAAATGTGATGGGGTGACAGTGTGATGGGGTGACAGTGTGATGGGGCTAAAGTGCGATGGGGTGACAGTGTGATAGGCAGACAGTGTGATGGGGCAACAGTGCGATGGGGTGTCAGTGTGATGGAGAGACAGTGTGATGGGGCTACAGTGTGATGGGGTGACAGTGTGATGGGGCAACAATGTGATGGGGTGACAGTGTGATGGGGCTACAGTGTGATGGGGTGACAGTGTGATGTGGTGACAGTGTGATGGGACTACAGTGCGATGGGGCAACAATGTGATGGGGTGACAGTGTGATGGGGCTAAAGTGCGATGGGGTGACAGTGTGATAGGCAGACAGTGTGATGGGGCAACAGTGCGATGGGGTGTCAGTGTGATGGAGAGACAGTGTGATGGGGCTACAGTGTGATGGGGTGACAGTGTGATGGGGCAACAATGTGATGGGGTGACAGTGTGATGGGGCTACAGTGTGATGGGGTGACAGTGTGATGTGGTGACAGTGTGATGGGACTACAGTGCGATGGGGCTACAATGCGATGGGGTGACAGTGTGATGGGGTGACAGTGTGATGGGGCTACAGTGCAATGGGGCTACAATGCGATGGGGTGACAGTACGATGGGGTGACAGTGCAATGGGAATACAGTGTGATGGGGCAACAGTGCGATGGGGTAACAGTGTGATGGGGTGACAGTGTGATGGGGCTACATTGCAATGGGGTGACAGTGTGATGGGGTGACAGTGCGATGGGGAGACAGTGTGATGGGGCAAAAATGTGATGGTGTGACAGTGTCGTGGGGTGACAGTGTGATGGGGCTACAGTGCAATGGGGTGACAGTGTGATGGGGAGTCAGTGTGATGGGGCTACAGTGTGATGGGGCTACAGTGCGATGGGGTGACAATGTGATGGGGTGACAGTGTGATGGGGCTACGTGCGATGGGGTGACAGTGCGATGGTGTGACAGTGCGATGTGGTGACAGTGCGATGGTGTGACAGTGCGATGGGGTGACAGTGTGATGGGGCAACAATGTGATGGGGTGACAGTGTGATGGGGTGACAGTGTGATGGGGTTACAGTGCGATGGGGTGACAGTGTGATGTGGTGACAGTGTGATGGGACTACAGTGCAATGGGGCTACAATGCGATGGGGTGACAGTGTGATGGGGTGACAGTGTGATGGGGATACATTGCGATGGGGTGACAGTACGTTGGGGTGACAGTGCAATGGGAATACAGTGTGATGGGGCAAAAATGTGATGGGGTGACAGTGTGGTGGGGTGACAGTGTGATGGGGCTACAGTGCAATGGGGTGACAGTGTGATGGGGTGACAGTGTGATGGGGCTACAGTGCGATGGGGTGACAGTGCGATGGTGTGACAGTGCGATGGGGTGACAGTGTGATGGGGAGTCAGTGTGATGGGGTGACAGTGTGATGGGGCTACGTGCGATGGGGTGACAGTGCGATGGTGTGACAGTGCGATGTGGTGACAGTGCGATGGTGTGACAGTGCGATGGGGTGACAGTGTGATGGGGCAACAATGTGATGGGGTGACAGTGTGATGGGGCTACAGTGTGATGGGGTGACAGTGTGATGGGGCAACAATGTGATGGAGTGACAGTGTGATGGATTGACAGTGTGATGGGGCTACAGTGCGATGGGGTGACAGTGTGATGGAGTGACAGTGTGATGGGGCTACAGTGCGATGGGGTGACAGTGCGATGGTGTGACAGTGTGATGGGGTGACAGTGTGATGGGGAGTCAGTGTGATGGGGTGACAGTGTGATGGGGCTACGTGCGATGGGGTGACAGTGCGATGGTGTGACAGTGCGATGTGGTGACAGTGCGATGGTGTGACAGTGCGATGGGGTGACAGTGTGATGGGGCAACAATGTGATGGGGTGACAGTGTGATGGGGTAACAGTGTGATGGGGCTACAGTGCGATGGGGTGACAGTGCGATGGTGTGACAGTGCGATGGGGTGACAGTGTGATGGGGTGACAGTGTGATGGGGCTACATTGCAATGGGGTGACAGTGTGATGGGGTGACAGTGCGATGGGGAGACAGTGTGATGGGGCAAAAATGTGATGGTGTGACAGTGTCGTGGGGTGACAGTGTGATGGGGCTACAGTGCAATGGGGTGACAGTGTGATGGGGAGTCAGTGTGATGGGGCTACAGTGTGATGGGGCTACAGTGCGATGGGGTGACAATGTGATGGGGTGACAGTGTGATGGGGCTACGTGCGATGGGGTGACAGTGCGATGGTGTGACAGTGCGATGTGGTGACAGTGCGATGGTGTGACAGTGCGATGGGGTGACAGTGTGATGGGGCAACAATGTGATGGGGTGACAGTGTGATGGGGTGACAGTGTGATGGGGTTACAGTGCGATGGGGTGACATTGCGATGGTGTGACAGTGCCATGTGGTGACAGTGCGATGGTGTGACAGTGCGATGGGGTGACAGTGTGATGGGTCTACAGTATGATGGGGTGACAGTGTGATGGAGAGACAGTGTGATGGGGTGACAGTGTGATGGGGCTACTGTGCGATGGGGTGACAGTGTGATGTGGTGACAGTGTGATGGGACTACAGTGCAATGGGGCTACAATGCGATGGGGTGACAGTGTGATGGGGCTAAAGTGCGATGGGGTGACAGTGTGATGGGGAGTCAGTGTGATGGGTCTACAGTATGATGGGGTGACAGTGTGATGGAGAGACAGTGTGATGGGGTGACAGTGTGATGGGGCTACTGTGCGATGGGGTGACAGTGTGATGTGGTGACAGTGTGATGGGACTACAGTGCAATGGGGCTACAATGCGATGGGGTGACAGTGTGATGGGGTGACAGTGTGATGGGGCTACAGTGCAATGGGGCTACAATGCGATGGGGTGACAGTGTGATGGGGATATATTGCGATGGGGTGACAGTACGTTGGGGTGACAATGCAATGGGAATACAGTGTGATGGGGCAAAAATGTGATGGGGTGACAGTGTGGTGGGGTGACAGTGTGATGGGGCTACAGTGCAATGGGGTGACAGTGTGATGGGGTGACAGTGTGATGGGGCTACAGTGTGATGGGGTGACAGTGTGATGGGGCAACAATGTGATGGGGTGACAGTGTGATGGATTGACAGTGTGATGGGGCTACAGTGCGATGGGGTGACAGTGTGATGGGGTGACAGTGTGATGGGGCTACAGTGCGATGGGGTGACAGTGCGATGGTGTGACAGTGCGATGGGGTGACAGTGTGATGGGGAGTCAGTGTGATGGGGCTACAGTGTGATGGGGCTACAGTGCGATGGGGTGACAGTGTGATGGGGTGACAGTGTGATGGGGCTACGTGCGATGGGGTAACAGTGCGATGGTGTGACAGTGCGATGTGGTGACAGTGCGATGGTGTGACAGTGCGATGGGGTGACAGTGTGATGGGGCAACAATGTGATGGGGTGACAGTGTGATGGGGTGACAGTGTGATGGGGCTACAGTGCGACGGGGTGACAGTGCGATGGTGTGACAGTGCGATGGGGTGACAGTGTGATGGGGTGACAGTGTGATGGGGCAACAGTGCGATGGGGTAACAGTGTGATGGGGTGACAGTGTGATGGGGCTATATTGTAATGGGTTGACAGTGTGATGGGGTGACATGTGATGGGGAGACAGTGTGATGGGGTGACAGTGTGATGAGGCTACAGTGCGATGGGGCTACAGTGTGATGGAGAGACAGTGTGATTTGGCTACAGTGCGATGGGGTGACAGTTTGATGGGGCAACAATGTGATTGGGTGACAGTGTGATGGGGTGACAGTGTGATGGGGCTACAGTGCAATTGCGCTACAATGCAATGGAGTGACAGTGTGATGGGGTGACAGTGTGATGGGGCAAAAATGTGATGGGGTGACAGTGTGATGGGGTGACAGTGTGATGGGGCTAAAGTGCGATGGGGTGACAGTGTGATAGGCAGACAGTGTGATGGGGCAACAGTGCGATGGGGTGTCAGTGTGATGGAGAGACAGTGTGATGGGGCTACAGTGTGATGGGGTGACAGTGTGATGGGGCAACAATGTGATGGGGTGACAGTGTGATGGGGCTACAGTGTGATGGGGTGACAGTGTGATGTGGTGACAGTGTGATGGGACTACAGTGCGATGGGGCAACAATGTGATGGGGTGACAGTGTGATGGGGCTAAAGTGCGATGGGGTGACAGTGTGATAGGCAGACAGTGTGATGGGGCAACAGTGCGATGGGGTGTCAGTGTGATGGAGAGACAGTGTGATGGGGCTACAGTGTGATGGGGTGACAGTGTGATGGGGCAACAATGTGATGGGGTGACAGTGTGATGGGGCTACAGTGTGATGGGGTGACAGTGTGATGTGGTGACAGTGTGATGGGACTACAGTGCGATGGGGCTACAATGCGATGGGGTGACAGTGTGATGGGGTGACAGTGTGATGGGGCTACAGTGCAATGGGGCTACAATGCGATGGGGTGACAGTACGATGGGGTGACAGTGCAATGGGAATACAGTGTGATGGGGCAACAGTGCGATGGGGTAACAGTGTGATGGGGTGACAGTGTGATGGGGCTACATTGCAATGGGGTGACAGTGTGATGGGGTGACAGTGCGATGGGGAGACAGTGTGATGGGGCAAAAATGTGATGGTGTGACAGTGTCGTGGGGTGACAGTGTGATGGGGCTACAGTGCAATGGGGTGACAGTGTGATGGGGAGTCAGTGTGATGGGGCTACAGTGTGATGGGGCTACAGTGCGATGGGGTGACAATGTGATGGGGTGACAGTGTGATGGGGCTACGTGCGATGGGGTGACAGTGCGATGGTGTGACAGTGCGATGTGGTGACAGTGCGATGGTGTGACAGTGCGATGGGGTGACAGTGTGATGGGGCAACAATGTGATGGGGTGACAGTGTGATGGGGTGACAGTGTGATGGGGTTACAGTGCGATGGGGTGACAGTGTGATGTGGTGACAGTGTGATGGGACTACAGTGCAATGGGGCTACAATGCGATGGGGTGACAGTGTGATGGGGTGACAGTGTGGTGGGGATACATTGCGATGGGGTGACAGTACGTTGGGGTGACAGTGCAATGGGAATACAGTGTGATGGGGCAAAAATGTGATGGGGTGACAGTGTGGTGGGGTGACAGTGTGATGGGGCTACAGTGCAATGGGGTGACAGTGTGATGGGGTGACAGTGTGATGGGGCTACAGTGCGATGGGGTGACAGTGCGATGGTGTGACAGTGCGATGGGGTGACAGTGTGATGGGGAGTCAGTGTGATGGGGTGACAGTGTGATGGGGCTACGTGCGATGGGGTGACAGTGCGATGGTGTGACAGTGCGATGTGGTGACAGTGCGATGGTGTGACAGTGCGATGGGGTGACAGTGTGATGGGGCAACAATGTGATGGGGTGACAGTGTGATGGGGCTACAGTGTGATGGGGTGACAGTGTGATGGGGCAACAATGTGATGGAGTGACAGTGTGATGGATTGACAGTGTGATGGGGCTACAGTGCGATGGGGTGACAGTGTGATGGAGTGACAGTGTGATGGGGCTACAGTGCGATGGGGTGACAGTGCGATGGTGTGACAGTGTGATGGGGTGACAGTGTGATGGGGAGTCAGTGTGATGGGGTGACAGTGTGATGGGGCTACGTGCGATGGGGTGACAGTGCGATGGTGTGACAGTGCGATGTGGTGACAGTGCGATGGTGTGACAGTGCGATGGGGTGACAGTGTGATGGGGCAACAATGTGATGGGGTGACAGTGTGATGGGGTAACAGTGTGATGGGGCTACAGTGCGATGGGGTGACAGTGCGATGGTGTGACAGTGCGATGGGGTGACAGTGTGATGGGGTGACAGTGTGATGGGGCTACATTGCAATGGGGTGACAGTGTGATGGGGTGACAGTGCGATGGGGAGACAGTGTGATGGGGCAAAAATGTGATGGTGTGACAGTGTCGTGGGGTGACAGTGTGATGGGGCTACAGTGCAATGGGGTGACAGTGTGATGGGGAGTCAGTGTGATGGGGCTACAGTGTGATGGGGCTACAGTGCGATGGGGTGACAATGTGATGGGGTGACAGTGTGATGGGGCTACGTGCGATGGGGTGACAGTGCGATGGTGTGACAGTGCGATGTGGTGACAGTGCGATGGTGTGACAGTGCGATGGGGTGACAGTGTGATGGGGCAACAATGTGATGGGGTGACAGTGTGATGGGGTGACAGTGTGATGGGGTTACAGTGCGATGGGGTGACATTGCGATGGTGTGACAGTGCCATGTGGTGACAGTGCGATGGTGTGACAGTGCGATGGGGTGACAGTGTGATGGGGCAACAATGTGATGGGGTGAGAGTGTGATGGGGTGACAGTGTGATGGGGCTACAGTGCGATGGGGTGACAGTGCGATGGTGTGACAGTGCGATGGGGTGACAGTGTGATGGGGTGACAGTGTGATGGGGCAACAGTGCGATGGGGTGACAGTGTGATGGGGTGACAGTGTGATGGGGCTATATTGTGATGGGGTGACAGTGTGATGGGGTGGCAGTGTGATGGGGCTACAGTGCGATGGGGTGACAGTGCGATGGTGTGACAGTGCGATGGGGTGACAGTGTGATGGGGAGTCAGTGTGATGGGGCTACAGTGTGATGGGGCTACAGTGCGATGGGGTGACAGTGTGATGGGGTGACAGTGTGATGGGGCTACAGTGCGATGGGGTGACAGTGCGATGGTGTGACAGTGCAATGGGGTGACAGTGCGATGGTGTGACAGTGCGATGGGGTGACAGTGTGATGGGGCAACAATGTGATGGGGTGACAGTGTGATGGGGCTACAGTGTGATGGGGCGACACTGTGATGTGGTGACAGTGTGATGGGACTACAGTGCGATGGGGCTACAGTGAGATGGGGTGACAGTGCAATGGGGAGACAGTGCGATGGGGCTACAATGCGATGGGGTGACAGTGTGATGGGGTGACAGTGTGATGGGGCTACATTGTGATGGGGTGACAGTGCGATGGGGTGACAGTGCGATGGGAATACAGTGTGATGGGGCAACAGTGCGAGGGGGTAACAGTGTGATGGGGTGACAGTGTGATGGGGCTACATTGCAATGGGGTGACAGTGTGATGGGGTGACAGGGTGATGGGGTGACAGTGTGATGGGGCTACATTGTGATGGGGTGACAGTGCGATGGGGTGACAGTGCGATGGGAATACAGTGTGATGGGGCAACAGTGCGAGGGGGTAACAGTGTGATGGGGTGACAGTGTGATGGGGCTACAGTGCAATGGGCTGACAGTGTGATGGGGTGACAGTGTGATGGGGCTACAGTGCGATGGCGCTACAATGCGATGGGGTAACAGTGTGATGGGGTGACAGTGTGATAGGGTGACAGTGTGATGGGGCTACAGTGCGATGGGGCTACAGTGTGCTGGGGAGACAGTGTGATGGGGCTACAGTGCGATGGGGTGACAGTGTGATGGGGCAACAATGTGATGGGGTGACAGTGTGATGGGGTGACAGTGTGATGGGGCTACAGTGCGATGGCGCTACAATGCAATGGAGTGACAGTGTGATGGGGTGACAGTGTGATGGGGAGTCAATGTGATGGGGTGACAGTGTGATGGGGTGACAGTGTGATGGGGCTACAGTGCAATGGGCTGACAGTGTGATGGGGTGACAGTGTGATGGGGCTACAGTGCGATGGCGCTACAATGCGATGGGGGGACAGTGTGATATGGTGACAGTGCGATAGGGTGACAGTGTGATGGGGAGACAGTGTGATGGGGCAACAGTACGATGGGGCTACAGTGCGATGGGGCGACAGTGTGATGGGGTGACAGTGTGATGGGGTGACAGTGTGATGGGGCTACAGTGCGATGGGGCTACAGTGTGATGGGGTGACAGTGCGAAGGGGAGTCAGTGTGATGGGGCGACAGTGCGATGGGGTGACAGTGTGATGGGGCTACAGTGCGATGGGGTGACAGTGCGATGGGGTGACAGTGTGATGGGGCAACAGTACGATAGGGTGACAGTGTGATGGGGTGACAGTGTGATGGGGCTACAGTGAGATGGGGTGACAGTGCAATGGGGAGACAGTGCGATGGGGCTACAATGCGATGGGGTGACAGTGTGATGGGGTGGCAGTGTGATGGGGCTACATTGTGATGGGGTGACAGTGCGATGGGGTGACAGTGCGATGGGAATACAGTGTGATGGGGCAACAGTGCGAGGGGGTAACAGTGTGATGGGGTGACAGTGTGATGGGGCTACATTGCAATGGGGTGACAGTGTGATGGGGTGACAGTGTGATGGGGCGACAGTGTGAATGGGGCAAAAATGTGATGGGGTGACAGTGTGATGGGGCTAAAGTGCGATGGGGTGACAGTGTGATGGGGAGTCAGTGTGATGGGTCTACAGTATGATGGGGTGACAGTGTGATGGAGAGACAGTGTGATGGGGTGACAGTGTGATGGGGCTACTGTGCGATGGGGTGACAGTGTGATGTGGTGACAGTGTGATGGGACTACAGTGCAATGGGGCTACAATGCGATGGGGTGACAGTGTGATGGGGATATATTGCGATGGGGTGACAGTACGTTGGGGTGACAGTGCAATGGGAATACAGTGTGATGGGGCAAAAATGTGATGGGGTGACAGTGTGGTGGGGTGACAGTGTGATGGGGCTACAGTGCAATGGGGTGACAGTGTGATGGGGTGACAGTGTGATGGGGCTACAGTGTGATGGGGTGACAGTGTGATGGGGCAACAATGTGATGGGGTGACAGTGTGATGGATTGACAGTGTGATGGGGCTACAGTGCGATGGGGTGACAGTGTGATGGGGTGACAGTGTGATGGGGCTACAGTGCGATGGGGTGACAGTGCGATGGTGTGACAGTGCGATGGGGTGACAGTGTGATGGGGAGTCAGTGTGATGGGACTACAGTGTGATGGGGCTACAGTGCGATGGGGTGACAGTGTGATGGGGTGACAGTGTGATGGGGCTACGTGCGATGGGGTGACAGTGCGATGGTGTGACAGTGCGATGTGGTGACAGTGCGATGGTGTGACAGTGCGATGGGGTGACAGTGTGATGGGGCAACAATGTGATGGGGTGACAGTGTGATGGGGTGACAGTGTGATGGGGCTACAGTGCGACGGGGTGACAGTGCGATGGTGTGACAGTGCGATGGGGTGACAGTGTGATGGGGTGACAGTGTGATGGGGCAACAGTGCGATGGGGTAACAGTGTGATGGGGTGACAGTGTGATGGGGCTATATTGTAATGGGTTGACAGTGTGATGGGGTGACAGTGTGATGGGGAGACAGTGTGATGGGGTGACAGTGTGATGAGGCTACAGTGCGATGGGGCTACAGTGTGATGGAGAGACAGTGTGATTTGGCTACAGTGCGATGGGGTGACAGTTTGATGGGGCAACAATGTGATTGGGTGACAGTGTGATGGGGTGACAGTGTGATGGGGCTACAGTGCAATTGCGCTACAATGCAATGGAGTGACAGTGTGATGGGGTGACAGTGTGATGGGGCAAAAATGTGATGGGGTGACAGTGTGATGGGGTGACAGTGTGATGGGGCTAAAGTGCGATGGGGTGACAGTGTGATAGGCAGACAGTGTGATGGGGCAACAGTGCGATGGGGTGTCAGTGTGATGGAGAGACAGTGTGATGGGGCTACAGTGTGATGGGGTGACAGTGTGATGGGGCAACAATGTGATGGGGTGACAGTGTGATGGGGCTACAGTGAGATGGGGTGACAGTGTGATGTGGTGACAGTGTGATGGGACTACAGTGCGATGGGGCAACAATGTGATGGGGTGACAGTGTGATGGGGCTACAGTGTGATGTGGTGACAGTGTAATGTGGTGACAGTGTGATGGGACTACAGTGCGATGGGCTACAATGCGATGGGGTGACAGTGTGATGGGGTGACAGTGTGATGGGGCTACAGTGCAATGGGGCTACAATGCGATGGGGTGACAGTACGATGGGGTGACAGTGCAATGGGAATACAGTGTGATGGGGCAACAGTGCGATGGGGTAACAGTGTGATGGGGTGACAGTGTGATGGGGCTACATTGCAATGGGGTGACAGTGTGATGGGGTGACAGTGCGATGGGGAGACAGTGTGATGGGGCAAAAATGTGATGGTGTGACAGTGTCGTGGGGTGACAGTGTGATGGGGCTACAGTGCAATGGGGTGACAGTGTGATGGGGAGTCAGTGTGATGGGGCTACAGTGTGATGGGGCTACAGTGCGATGGGGTGACAATGTGATGGGGTGACAGTGTGATGGGGCTACGTGCGATGGGGTGACAGTGCGATGGTGTGACAGTGCGATGTGGTGACAGTGCGATGGTGTGACAGTGCGATGGGGTGACAGTGTGATGGGGCAACAATGTGATGGGGTGACAGTGTGATGGGGTGACAGTGTGATGGGGTTACAGTGCGATGGGGTGACAGTGTGATGTGGTGACAGTGTGATGGGACTACAGTGCAATGGGGCTACAATGCGATGGGGTGACAGTGTGATGGGGTGACAGTGTGATGGGGCTATATTGTGATGGGGTGACAGTGTGATGGGGTGACAGTGTGATGGGGCTACAGTGCGATGGGGTGACAGTGCGATGGTGTGACAGTGCGATGGGGTGACAGTGTGATGGGGAGTCAGTGTGATGGGGCTACAGTGCGATGGGGTGACAGTGCGATGGGGTGACAGTGTGATGGGGCAACAGTACGATAGGGTGACAGTGTGATGGGGTGACAGTGTGATGGGGCTACAGTGAGATGGGGTGACAGTGCAATGGGGAGACAGTGCGATGGGGCTACAATGCGATGGGGTGACAGTGTGATGGGGTGGCAGTGTGATGGGGCTACATTGTGATGGGGTGACAGTGCGATGGGGTGACAGTGCGATGGGAATACAGTGTGATGGGGCAACAGTGCGAGGGGGTAACAGTGTGATGGGGTGACAGTGTGATGGGGCTACATTGCAATGGGGTGACAGTGTGATGGGGTGACAGTGTGATGGGGCGACAGTGTGAATGGGGCAAAAATGTGATGGGGTGACAGTGTGATGGGGCTAAAGTGCGATGGGGTGACAGTGTGATGGGGAGTCAGTGTGATGGGTCTACAGTATGATGGGGTGACAGTGTGATGGAGAGACAGTGTGATGGGGTGACAGTGTGATGGGGCTACTGTGCGATGGGGTGACAGTGTGATGTGGTGACAGTGTGATGGGACTACAGTGCAATGGGGCTACAATGCGATGGGGTGACAGTGTGATGGGGATATATTGCGATGGGGTGACAGTACGTTGGGGTGACAGTGCAATGGGAATACAGTGTGATGGGGCAAAAATGTGATGGGGTGACAGTGTGGTGGGGTGACAGTGTGATGGGGCTACAGTGCAATGGGGTGACAGTGTGATGGGGTGACAGTGTGATGGGGCTACAGTGTGATGGGGTGACAGTGTGATGGGGCAACAATGTGATGGGGTGACAGTGTGATGGATTGACAGTGTGATGGGGCTACAGTGCGATGGGGTGACAGTGTGATGGGGTGACAGTGTGATGGGGCTACAGTGCGATGGGGTGACAGTGCGATGGTGTGACAGTGCGATGGGGTGACAGTGTGATGGGGAGTCAGTGTGATGGGACTACAGTGTGATGGGGCTACAGTGCGATGGGGTGACAGTGTGATGGGGTGACAGTGTGATGGGGCTACGTGCGATGGGGTGACAGTGCGATGGTGTGACAGTGCGATGTGGTGACAGTGCGATGGTGTGACAGTGCGATGGGGTGACAGTGTGATGGGGCAACAATGTGATGGGGTGACAGTGTGATGGGGTGACAGTGTGATGGGGCTACAGTGCGACGGGGTGACAGTGCGATGGTGTGACAGTGCGATGGGGTGACAGTGTGATGGGGTGACAGTGTGATGGGGCAACAGTGCGATGGGGTAACAGTGTGATGGGGTGACAGTGTGATGGGGCTATATTGTAATGGGTTGACAGTGTGATGGGGTGACAGTGTGATGGGGAGACAGTGTGATGGGGTGACAGTGTGATGAGGCTACAGTGCGATGGGGCTACAGTGTGATGGAGAGACAGTGTGATTTGGCTACAGTGCGATGGGGTGACAGTTTGATGGGGCAACAATGTGATTGGGTGACAGTGTGATGGGGTGACAGTGTGATGGGGCTACAGTGCAATTGCGCTACAATGCAATGGAGTGACAGTGTGATGGGGTGACAGTGTGATGGGGCAAAAATGTGATGGGGTGACAGTGTGATGGGGTGACAGTGTGATGGGGCTAAAGTGCGATGGGGTGACAGTGTGATAGGCAGACAGTGTGATGGGGCAACAGTGCGATGGGGTGTCAGTGTGATGGAGAGACAGTGTGATGGGGCTACAGTGTGATGGGGTGACAGTGTGATGGGGCAACAATGTGATGGGGTGACAGTGTGATGGGGCTACAGTGAGATGGGGTGACAGTGTGATGTGGTGACAGTGTGATGGGACTACAGTGCGATGGGGCAACAATGTGATGGGGTGACAGTGTGATGGGGCTACAGTGTGATGTGGTGACAGTGTAATGTGGTGACAGTGTGATGGGACTACAGTGCGATGGGCTACAATGCGATGGGGTGACAGTGTGATGGGGTGACAGTGTGATGGGGCTACAGTGCAATGGGGCTACAATGCGATGGGGTGACAGTACGATGGGGTGACAGTGCAATGGGAATACAGTGTGATGGGGCAACAGTGCGATGGGGTAACAGTGTGATGGGGTGACAGTGTGATGGGGCTACATTGCAATGGGGTGACAGTGTGATGGGGTGACAGTGCGATGGGGAGACAGTGTGATGGGGCAAAAATGTGATGGTGTGACAGTGTCGTGGGGTGACAGTGTGATGGGGCTACAGTGCAATGGGGTGACAGTGTGATGGGGAGTCAGTGTGATGGGGCTACAGTGTGATGGGGCTACAGTGCGATGGGGTGACAATGTGATGGGGTGACAGTGTGATGGGGCTACGTGCGATGGGGTGACAGTGCGATGGTGTGACAGTGCGATGTGGTGACAGTGCGATGGTGTGACAGTGCGATGGGGTGACAGTGTGATGGGGCAACAATGTGATGGGGTGACAGTGTGATGGGGTGACAGTGTGATGGGGTTACAGTGCGATGGGGTGACAGTGTGATGTGGTGACAGTGTGATGGGACTACAGTGCAATGGGGCTACAATGCGATGGGGTGACAGTGTGATGGGGTGACAGTGTGATGGGGCTGCAGTGCAATGGGGCTCCAATGCGATGGGGTGACAGTGTGATGGGGATACATTGCGATGGGGTGACAGTACGTTGGGGTGACAGTGCAATGGGAATACAGTGTGATGGGGCAAAAATGTGATGGGGTGACAGTGTGGTGGGGTGACAGTGTGATGGGGCTACAGTGCAATGGGGTGACAGTGTGATGGGGTGACAGTGTGATGGGGCTACAGTGTGATGGGGTGACAGTGTGATGGGGCAACAATGTGATGGGGTGACAGTGTGATGGATTGACAGTGTGATGGGGCTACAGTGCGATGGGGTGACAGTGTGATGGGGTGACAGTGTGATGGGGCTACAGTGCGATGGGGTGACAGTGCGATGGTGTGACAGTGCGATGGGGTGACAGTGTGATGGGGAGTCAGTGTGATGGGGCTACAGTGTGATGGGGCTACAGTGCGATGGGGTGACAGTGTGATGGGGTGACAGTGTGATGGGGCTACGTGCGATGGGGTGACAGTGCGATGGTGTGACAGTGCGATGTGGTGACAGTGCGATGGTGTGACAGTGCGATGGGGTGACAGTGTGATGGGGCAACAATGTGATGGGGTGACAGTGTGATGGGGTAACAGTGTGATGGGGCTACAGTGCGATGGGGTGACAGTGCGATGGTGTGACAGTGCGATGGGGTGACAGTGTGATGGGGTGACAGTGTGATGGGGCAACAGTGCGATGGGGTAACAGTGTGATGGGGTGACAGTGTGATGGGGCTATATTGTAATGGGGTGACAGTGTGATGGGGTGACAGTGTGATGGGGAGACAGTGTGATGGGGTGACAGTGTGATGAGGCTACAGTGCGATGGGGCTACAGTGTGATGGAGAGACAGTGTGATTTGGCTACAGTGCGATGGGGTGACAGTTTGATGGGGCAACAATGTGATTGGGTGACAGTGTGATGGGGTGACAGTGTGATGGGGCTACAGTGCGATTGCGCTACAATGCAATGGAGTGACAGTGTGATGGGGTGACAGTGTGATGGGGCAAAAATGTGATGGGGTGACAGTGTGATGGGGTGACAGTGTGATGGGGCTAAAGTGCGATGGGGTGACAGTGTGATAGGCAGACAGTGTGATGGGGCAACAGTGCGATGGGGTGTCAGTGTGATGGAGAGACAGTGTGATGGGGCTACAGTGTGATGGGGTGACAGTGTGATGGGGCAACAATGTGATGGGGTGACAGTGTGATGGGGCTACAGTGTGATGGGGTGACAGTGTGATGTGGTGACAGTGTGATGGGACTACAGTGCGATGGGGCTACAATGCGATGGGGTGACAGTGTGATGGGGTGACAGTGTGATGGGGCTACAGTGCAATGGGGCTACAATGCGATGGGGTGACAGTACGATGGGGTGACAGTGCAGTGGGAATACAGTGTGATGGGGCAACTGTGCGATGGGGTAACAGTGTGATGGGGTGACAGTGTGATGGGGCTACATTGCAATGGGGTGACAGTGCGATGGGGAGACAGTGTGATGGGGCAAAAATGTGATGGTGTGACAGTGTCGTGGGGTGACAGTGTGATGGGGCTACAGTGCAATGGGGTGACAGTGTGATGGGGAGTCAGTGTGATGGGGCTACAGTGTGATGGGGCTACAGTGCGATGGGGTGACAATGTGATGGGGTGACAGTGTGATGGGGCTACGTGCGATGGGGCAACAGTGCGATGGTGTGACAGTGCGATGTGGTGACAGTGCGATGGTGTGACAGTGCGATGGGGTGACAGTGTGATGGTGCAACAATGTGATGGGGTGACAGTGTGATGGGGTGACAGTGTGATGGGGTTATAGTGCGATGGGGTGACATTGCGATGGTGTGACAGTGCCATGTGGTGACAGGGCGATGGTGTGACAGTGCGATGGGGTGACAGTGTGATGGGGCAACAATGTGATGGGGTGACAGTGTGATGGGGTGACAGTGTGATGGGGCTAAAGTGCGATGGGGTGACAGTGCGATGGTGTGACAGTGCGATGGGGTGACAGTGTGATGGGGTGACAGTGTGATGGGGCAACAGTGCGATGGGGTGACAGTGTGATGGGGTGACAGTGTGATGGGGCTATATTGTGATGGGGTGACAGTGTGATGGGGTGACAATGTGATGGGGCTACAGTGCGATGGGGTGACAGTGCGATGGTGTGACAGTGCGATGGGGTGACAGTGTGATGGGGAGTCAGTGTGATGGGGCTACAGTGTGATGGGGCTACAGTGCGATGGGGTGACAGTGTGATGGGGTGACAGTGTGATGGGGCTACAGTGCGATGGGGTGACAGTGCGATGGTGTGACAGTGCAATGGGGTGACAGTGCGATGGTGTGACAGTGCGATGGGGTGACAGTGTGATGGGGCAACAATGTGATGGGGTGACAGTGTGATGGGGCTACAGTGTGATGGGGTGACAGTGCGATGTGGTGACAGTGTGATGGGACTACAGTGCGATGGGGCTACAATGCGATGGGGTGACAGTGTGATGGGGTGACAGTGTGATGGGGCTACAGTGCAATGGGGCTACAATGCGATGGGGTGACAGTGTGATGGGGCTACATTGCGATGGGGTGACAGTACGATGGGGTGACAGTGCAATGGGAATACAGTGTGATGGGGCAACAGTGCGATGGGGTAACAGTCTAATGGGGTGACAGTGTGATGGGGCTACATTGCAATGGGGTGACAGTGTGATGGGGTGACAGTGCGATGGGGAGACAGTGTGATGGGGTGACAGTGCGATGGTGTGACAGTGCGATGGGGTGACAGTGTGATGGGGAGTCAGTGTGATGGGGCTACAGTGCGATGGGGTGACAGTGTGATGGGGTGACAGTGTGATGGGGCTACAGTGCGATGGGGTGACAGTGCGATGGTGTGACAGTGCGATGGTGTGACAGTGCGATGGTGTGACAGTGTGATGGGGAGTCAGTGTGATGGGGCTACAGTGCGATGGGGTGACAGTGTGATGGTGTGACAGTGTCGTGGGGTGACAGTGTGATGGGGCTACAGTGCGATTGGGTGACAGTGTGATGGTGTGACAGTGCGATGGGGTGACAGTGTGATGGGGAGTCAGTGTGATGGGGCTACAGTGCGATGGGGTGACAGTGTGATGGGGTGACAGTGTGATGGGGCTACAGTGCGATGGGGTGACAGTGCGATGGTGTGACAGTGCGATGGGGTGACTGTGCGATGGTGTGACAGTGCGATGGGGTGACAGTGTGATGGGGCAACAGTGCGATGGGGCGACAGTGTGATGGGGTGACAGTGTGATGGGGCTGCAGTGCGATGGGGTGACAGTGCGATGGTGTGACAGTACGATGGGGTGACAGTATAATGGGGTGACAGTGTGATGGGGTGACAGTGTGATGGGTCTACAGTGCGATGGGGTAACAGTGTGATGGGGTGACAGTGTGATGGGGCTATATTGCGATGGGGTGACAGTGTGATGGAGTGACAGTGTGATGGGGAGACAGTGTGATGGGGTGACTGTGTGATGGGGCTACAGTGCGATGGGGCTACAGTGTGATGTGGAGACAGTGCGATGGGGCTACAATGCGATGGGGTGACAGTGTGATGGGGTGACAGTGTGATGGGGCTACATTGTGATGGGGTGACAGTGCGATGAGGTGACAGTGCGATGGAAATACAGTGTGATGGGGCAACAGTGCGAGGGGGTAACAGTGTGATGGGGTGCCAGTGTGATGGGCTACATTGCAATGGGGTGACAGTGTGATGGGATGACAGTGTGATGGGGCGACAGTGTGATGGGGCAAAAATGTGATGGGGTGACAGTGTGATGGGGCTAAAGTGCGATGGGGTGACAGTGTGATGGGGTGACAGTGTGATGGGGAGTCAGTGTGATGGGTCTACAGTGTGATGGGGTGACAGTATGATGGAGAGACAGTGTGATGGGGTGACAGTGTGATGGGGCTACAGTGCGATAGGGTGACAGTGTGATGTGGTGACAGTGTGATGGGACTACAGTGCAATGGGGCTACAATGCGATGGGGTGACAGTGTGATGGAGTGACAGTGTGATGGGGCTACAGTGCAATGGGGCTACAATGCGATGGGGTGACAGTGTGATGGGGCTACATTGCGATGGGGTGACAGTACGTTGGGGTGACAGTGCAATGGGAATACAGTGTGATGGGGCAAAAATGTGATGGGGTGACATTGTGGTGGAGTGACAGTGTGATGGGGCTACAGTGCAATGGGGTGACAGTGTGATGGGGTGACAGTGTGATGGGGCTACAGTGCGATGGGGTGACAGTGCGATGGGGTGACAGTGCGATGGGGAGTCAGTGTGATGGGGCAACAGTGCGATGGGGTGACAGTGTGATGGGAAGACAGTGTGATGGGGCTACAGTGTGATGGGGTGACAGTGTGATGGGGCAACAATGTGATGGGGTGACAGTGTGATGGGGTGACAGTGTGATGGGGCTACAGTGCAATGGGGTGACAGTGTGATGGGGTGACAGTGTGATGGGACTACAGTGCGATGGGGTGACAGTGCGATGGTGTGACAGTGCGATGGGGTGACAGTGGAATGGGGAGTCAGTGTGATGGGGCTACAGTGCGATGGGGCTACAGTGTGATGGGGAGACAGTGTGATTTGGCTACAGTGCGATGGGGTGACAGTGTGATGGGGTGACAGTGTGATGGGGCAACAATGTGATGGGGTGACAGTGTGATGGGGTGACAGTGTGATGGGGCTACAGTGCGATGGGGTGACAGTGCGATGGTGTGACAGTGCGATGGGGTGACAGTGTGATGGGGTGACAGTGTGATGGGGCAACAGTGCGATGGGGTAACAGTGTGATGGGGTGACAGTGTGATGGGGCTATATTGTAATGGGGTGACAGTGTGATGGGGTGACAGTGTGATGGGGAGACTGTGTGATGGGGTGACAGTGTGATGGGGCTACAGTGCGGTGGGGCTACAGTGTGATGGGGAGACAGTGTGATTTGGCTACAGTGCGATGGGGTGACAGTGTGATGGGGCTACAGTGCGATTGCGCTACAATGCAATGGAGTGACAGTGTGATGGGGTGACAGTGTGATGGGGCAAAAATGTGAAGGGGTGACAGTGTGATGGGGTGACAGTGTGATGGGGCTAAAGTGCGATGGGGTGACAGTGTGATGGGCAGACAGTGTGATGGGGCAACAGTGCGATGGGGTGTCAGTGTGATGGAGAGATAGTGTGATGGGGCTACAGTGTGATGGGATGACAGTGTGATGGGGCAACAATGTGATGGGGTGACAGTGTGATGGGGCTACAGTGTGATGGGGTGACAGTGTGATGTGGTGACAGTGTGATGGGACTATAGTGCGATGGGGATCCAATGCGATGGGGTGACAGTGTGATGGGATGACAGTGTGATGGAGCTACAGTGCAATGGGGTGACAGTGTGATGTGGTGACAGTGCGATGGGGAGACAGTGTGATGGGGCAAAAATGTGATGGTGTGACAGTGTCATGGGGTGACAGTGTGATGGGGCTACAGTGCAATGGGGTGACAGTGTGATGGGGAGTCAGTGTGATGGGGCTACAGTGTGATGGGGCGACAGTGCGATGGGGTGACAGTGTGATGGGGTGACAGTGTGATGGGGCTACGTGCGATGGGGTGACAGTGCGATGGTGTGACAGTGCGATGTGGTGACAGTGCGATGGTGTGACAGTGCGATGGGGTGACAGTGTGCTGGGGCAACAATGTGATGGGGTGACAGTGTGATGGGGCTACAGTGCGATGGGGTGACAGTGCGATGGTGTGACAGTGCGATGGGGTGACAGTGTGATGGGGCTACGTGCGATGGGGTGACAGTGCGATCGTGTGACAGTGCGATGGGGTGACAGTGCGATGGTGTGACAGTGCGATGGGGTGACAGTGTGATGGGGCAACAATGTGATGGGGTGACAGTGTGATGGGGTGACAGTGTGATGGGGCTACAGTGCGATGGGGTGATAGTGCGATGGTGTGACAGTGCGATGGGGTGACAGTGTGATGGGGTGACAGTGTGATGGGGCAACAGTGCGATGGGGTAACATTGTGATGGGGTGACAGTGTGATGGGGCTATATTGTGATGGGGTGACAGTGTGATGGGGTGTCAGTGTGATGGGGCTACAGTGCGATGGGGTGACAGTGCGATGGTGTGACAGTGCGATGGGGTGACAGTGTGATGGGGAGTCAGTGTGATGGGGCTACAGTGTGATGGGGCTACAGTGCGATGGGGTGACAGTGTGATGGGGTGACAGTGTGATGGGGCTACAGTGCGATGGGGTGACAGTGCGATGGTGTGACAGTGCGATGGGGTGACAGTGTGATAGGGCAACAATGTGATGGGGTGACAGTGTGATGGGGTGACAGTGTGATGGGGCTGCAGTGCGATGGGGTGACAGTGCGATGGTGTGACAGTGCGATGGTGTGACAGTGCGATGGGGTGACAGTGTGATGGGGCAACAGTGCGATGGGGTAACAGTGTGATGGGGTGACAGTGTGATGGGGCTATATTGCGATGGGGTGACAATGTGATGGGGTGACAGTGTGATGGGGAGACAGTGTGATGGGGTGACTGTGTGATGGGGCTACAGTGCGATGGGGCTACAGTGTGATGGGGAGACAGTGCGATGGGGCTACAATGCGATGGGGTGACAGTGTGATGGGGTGACAGTGTGATGGGGCTACATTGTGATGGGGTGACAGTGCGATGAGGTGACAGTGCGATGGGAATACAGTGTGATGGGGCAACAGTGTGAGGGGGTAACAGTGTGATGGGGTGACAGTGTGATGGGGCTACATTGCAATGGGGTCACAGTGTGATGGGGTGACAGTGTGATGGGGCGACAGTGTGATGGGGCAAAAATGTGATGGGGTGACAGTGTGATTGGGCTAAAGTGCGATGGGGTGACAGTGTGATGGGGAGTCAGTGTGATGGGTCTACAGTGTGATGGGGTGACAGTGTGATGGAGAGACAGTGTGATGGGGTGACAGTGTGATGGGGCTACAGTGCGATGGGGTGACAGTGTGATGTGGTGACAGTGTGATGGGGAGTCAGTGTGATGGGTCTACAGTGTGATGGGGTGACAGTATGATGGAGAGACAGTGTGATGGGGTGACAGTGTGATGGGGCTACAGTGCGATAGGGTGACAGTGTGATGTGGTGACAGTGTGATGGGACTACAGTGCAATGGGGCTACAATGCGATGGGGTGACAGTGTGATGGAGTGACAGTGTGATGGGGCTACAGTGCAATGGGGCTACAATGCGATGGGGTGACAGTGTGATGGGGCTACATTGCGATGGGGTGACAGTACGTTGGGGTGACAGTGCAATGGGAATACAGTGTGATGGGGCAAAAATGTGATGGGGTGACATTGTGGTGGAGTGACAGTGTGATGGGGCTACAGTGCAATGGGGTGACAGTGTGATGGGGTGACAGTGTGATGGGGCTACAGTGCGATGGGGTGACAGTGCGATGGGGTGACAGTGCGATGGGGAGTCAGTGTGATGGGGCAACAGTGCGATGGGGTGACAGTGTGATGGGAAGACAGTGTGATGGGGCTACAGTGTGATGGGGTGACAGTGTGATGGGGCAACAATGTGATGGGGTGACAGTGTGATGGGGTGACAGTGTGATGGGGCTACAGTGCAATGGGGTGACAGTGTGATGGGGTGACAGTGTGATGGGACTACAGTGCGATGGGGTGACAGTGCGATGGTGTGACAGTGCGATGGGGTGACAGTGGAATGGGGAGTCAGTGTGATGGGGCTACAGTGCGATGGGGCTACAGTGTGATGGGGAGACAGTGTGATTTGGCTACAGTGCGATGGGGTGACAGTGTGATGGGGTGACAGTGTGATGGGGCAACAATGTGATGGGGTGACAGTGTGATGGGGTGACAGTGTGATGGGGCTACAGTGCGATGGGGTGACAGTGCGATGGTGTGACAGTGCGATGGGGTGACAGTGTGATGGGGTGACAGTGTGATGGGGCAACAGTGCGATGGGGTAACAGTGTGATGGGGTGACAGTGTGATGGGGCTATATTGTAATGGGCTGACAGTGTGATGGGGTGACAGTGTGATGGGGAGACTGTGTGATGGGGTGACAGTGTGATGGGGCTACAGTGCGGTGGGGCTACAGTGTGATGGGGAGACAGTGTGATTTGGCTACAGTGCGATGGGGTGACAGTGTGATGGGGCTACAGTGCGATTGCGCTACAATGCAATGGAGTGACAGTGTGATGGGGTGACAGTGTGATGGGGCTAAAGTGCGATGGGGTGACAGTGTGATGGGCAGACAGTGTGATGGGGCAACAGTGCGATGGGGTGTCAGTGTGATGGAGAGATAGTGTGATGGGGCTACAGTGTGATGGGATGACAGTGTGATGGGGCAACAATGTGATGGGGTGACAGTGTGATGGGGCTACAGTGTGATGGGGTGACAGTGTGATGTGGTGACAGTGTGATGGGACTATAGTGCGATGGGGCTACAATGCGATGGGGTGACAGTGTGATGGGATGACAGTGTGATGGAGCTACAGTGCAATGGGGTGACAGTGTGATGTGGTGACAGTGCGATGGGGAGACAGTGTGATGGGGCAAAAATGTGATGGTGTGACAGTGTCGTGGGGTGACAGTGTGATGGGGCTACAGTGCAATGGGGTGACAGTGTGATGGGGAGTCAGTGTGATGGGGCTACAGTGTGATGGGGCGACAGTGCGATGGGGTGACAGTGGGATGGGGTGACAGTGTGATGGGGCTACGTGCGATGGGGTGACAGTGCGATGGTGTGACAGTGCGATGTGGTGACAGTGCGATGGTGTAACAGTGCGATGGGGTGACAGTGTGATGGGGCAACAATGTGATGGGGTGACAGTGTGATGGGGCTACAGTGCGATGGGGTGACAGTGCGATGGTGTGACAGTGCGATGGGGTGACAGTGTGATGGGGCTACGTGCGATGGGGTGACAGTGCGATCGTGTGACAGTGCGATGGGGTGACAGTGCGATGGTGTGACAGTGCGATGGGGTGACAGTGCGATGGGGCAACAATGTGATGGGGTGACAGTGTGATGGGGTGACAGTGTGATGGGGCTACAGTGCGATGGGGTGATAGTGCGATGGTGTGACAGTGCGATGGGGTGACAGTGTGATGGGGTGACAGTGTGATGGGGCAACAGTGCGATGGGGTAACATTGTGATGGGGTGACAGTGTGATGGGGCTATATTGTGATGGGGTGACAGTGTGATGGGGTGTCAGTGTGATGGGGCTACAGTGCGATGGGGTGACAGTGCGATGGTGTGACAGTGCGATGGGGTGACAGTGTGATGGGGAGTCAGTGTGATGGGGCGACAGTGTGATGGGGCTACAGTGCGATGGGGTGACAGTGTGATGGGGTGACAATGTGATGGGGCTACAGTGCGATGGGGTGACAGTGCGATGGTGTGACAGTGCGATGGGGTGACAGTGTGATAGGGCAACAATGTGATGGGGTGACAGTGTGATGGGGTGACAGTGTGATGGGGCTGCAGTGCGATGGGGTGACAGTGCGATGGTGTGACAGTGCGATGGGGTGACAGTGTGATGGGGTGACAGTGTGATGGGGTGACAGTGTGATGGGGCAACAGTGCGATGGGGTAACAGTGTGATGGGGTGACAGTGTGATGGGGCTATATTGCGATGGGGTGACAGTGTGATGGGGTGACAGTGTGATGGGGAGACAGTGTGATGGGGTGACTGTGTGATGGGGCTACAGTGCGATGGGACTACAGTGTGATGGGGAGACAGTGCGATGGGGCTACAATGCGATGGGGTGACAGTGTGATGGGGTGACAGTGTGATGGGGCTACATTGTGATGGGGTGACAGTGCGATGAGGTGACAGTGCGATGGGAATACAGTGTGATGGGGCAACAGTGTGAGGGGGTAACAGTGTGATGGGGTGACAGTGTGATGGGGCTACATTGCAATGGGGTGACAGTGTGATGGGGTGACAGTGTGATGGGGCGATAGTGTGATGGGGCAAAAATGTGATGGGGTGACAGTGTGATTGGGCTAAAGTGCGATGGGGTGACAGTGTGATGGGGAGTCAGTGTGATGGGTCTACAGTGTGATGGGGTGACAGTGTGATGGAGAGACAGTGTGATGGGGTGACAGTGTGATGGGGCTACAGTGCGATGGGGTGACAGTGTGATGTGGTGACAGTGTGATGGGACTACAGTGCAATGGGGCTACAATGCGATGGGGTGACAGTGTGATGGGGTGACAGTGTGATGGGGCTACAGTGCAATGGGGCTACAATGCGATGGGGTGACAGTGTGATGGGGCTACATTGCGATGGGGTGACAGTACGTTGGGGTGACAGTGCAATGGGAATACAGTGTGATGGGGCAAAAATGTGATGGGGTCACAATGTGGTGGAGTGACAGTGTGATGGGGCTACAGTGCAATGGGGTGACAGTGTGATGGGGTGACAGTGTGATGGGGCTACAGTGCGATGGGGTGACAGTGCGATGGGGTGACAGTGCGATGGGGAGTCAGTGTGATGGGGCAACAGTGCGATGGGGTGACAGTGTGATGGGGAGACAGTGTGATGGGGCTACAGTGTGATGGGGTGACAGTGTGATGGGGCAACAATGTGATGGGGTGACAGTGTGATGGGGTGACAGTGTGATGGGGCTACAGTGCAATGGGGTGACAGTGTGATGGGGTGACAGTGTGATGGAGCTACAGTGCGATGGGGTGACAGTGCGATGGTGTGACAGTGCGATGGGGTGACAGTGTGATGGGGAGTCAGTGTGATGGGGCTACAGTGTGATGGGGCTACAGTATGATGGGGTGACAGTGTGATGGGGTGACTGTGTGATGGGACTACGTGCGATGGGGTGACAGTGCGATGGTGTGACAGTGCGATGTGGTGACAGTGCGTGGTGTGACAGTGCGATGGGGTGACAGTGTGATGGGGCAACAATGTGATGGGGTGACAGTGTGATGGGGTGACAGTGTGATGGGGCTACAGTGCGATGGGGTGACAGTGCGAAGGTGTGACAGTGCGATGGGGTGACAGTGTGATGGGGTGACAGTGTGATGGGGTGACAGTGTGATGGGGCTATATTGCAATGGGGTGACAGTGTGATGGGGTGACAGTGTGATGGGGAGTCAGTGTGATGGGGTGACAGTGTGATGGGGCGACAGTGCGATGGGGCTACAGTGTGATGGGGAGACAGTGTGATGGGGCTACAGTGCGATGGGGTGACAGTGTGATGGGGCACAATGTGATGGGGTGACAGTGTGCTGGGGTGACAGTGTGATGGGGCTACAGTGCAATTGCGCTACAATGCAATGGAGTGACAGTGTGATGGGGTGACAGTGTGATGGGGCAAAAATGTGATGGGGTGACAGTGTGATGGGGTGACAGTGTGATGGGGCTAAAGTTCGATGGGGTGACAGTGTGATGGGCAGACAGTGTGATGGGGCAACAGTGCGATGGGGTGTCAGTGTGATGGTGTGACAGTGTGATGGGGCTACAGTGTGATGGGGTGACAGTGTGATGGGGCAACAATGTGATGGGGTGACAGTGTGATGGGGTGACAGTGTGATGGGGCTACAGTGCGATGGGGTGACAGTGCGATGGTGTGACAGTGCGATGGGGTGACAGTGTGATGGGGTGACAGTGTGATGGGGTGACAGTGTGATGGGGCTATATTGCAATGGGGTGACAGTGTGATGGGGTGACAGTGTGATGGGGAGTCAGTGTGATGGGGTGACAGTGTGATGGGGCTACAGTGCGATGGGGCTACAGTGTGATGGGGAGACAGTGTGATGGGGCTACAGTGCGATGGGGTGACAGTGTGATGGGGCAACAATGTGATGGGGTGACAGTGTGCTGGGGTGACAGTGTGATGGGGCTACAGTGCGATTGCGCTACAATGCAATGGAGTGACAGTGTGATGGGGTGACAGTGTGATGGGGCAAAAATGTGATGGGGTGACAGTGTGATGGGGTGACAGTGTGATGGGGCTAAAGTGCGATGGGGTGACAGTGTGATGGGCAGACAGTGTGATGGGGCAACAGTGCGATGGGGTGACAGTGTGATGGTGTGACAGTGTGATGGGGCTACAGTGTGATGGGGTGACAGTGTGATGGGGCAACAAAGTGATGGGGTGACAGTGTGATGGGGCTACAGTGTGCTGGGGTGACAGTGTGATGTGGTGACAGTGTGCTGGGACTACAGTGCGATGGGGCTACAATGCGATGGGGTGACAGTGTGATGGGGTGACAGTGTGATGGGGCTACAGTGCAATGGGGCTACAATGCGATGGGGTGACAGTGTGATGGGGCTACATTGCGATGGGGTGACAGTACGATGGGGTGACAGTGCAATGGGAATACAGTGTGATGGGGCAACAGTGCGATGGGGTAACAGTGTGATGGGGTGACAGTGTGATGGGGCTACATTGCAATGGGGTGACAGTGTGATGGGGTGACAGTGCGATGGGGAGACAGTGTGATGGGGCAAAAATGTGATGGTGTGACAGTGTTGTGGGGTGACAGTGTGATGGGGCTACAGTGCAATGGGGTGACAGTGTGATGGGGTGACAGTGTGATGGGGCTACAGTGCGATGGGTTGACAGTGCGATGGGGTGACAGTGCAATGGGGAGTCAGTGTGATGGGGCAACAGTGCGATGGGGCGACAGTGTGATGGGGAGACAGTGTGATGGGGCTACAGTGTGATGGGGTGACAGTGTGATGGGGCAACAATGTGATGGGGTGACAGTGTGATGGGGTGACAGTGTGATGGGGCTACAGTGCGATGGGGTGACAGTGTGATGGGGTGACAGTGTGATGGGGCTACAGTGCGATGGGGTGACAGTGCGATGGTGTGATAGTGCGATGGGGTGACAGTGTGATGGGGAGTCAGTGTGATGGGGAGACAGTGTGATGGGGCTACAGTGCGATGGGGTGACAGTGTGATGGGGTGACAGTGTGATGGGGCTACAGTGCGATGGGGTGACAGTGTGATGGGGTGACAGTGTGATGGGGCTACAGTGCGATGGGGTGACAGTGCGATGGGGTGACAGTGCGATGGGGTGACAGTGTGATGGGGCAACAATGTGATGGGGTGACAGTGTGATGGGGTGACAGTGTGATGGGGCTGCAGTGCGATGGGGTGACAGTGCGATGGTGTGACAGTGCGATGGGGTAACAGTGTGATTGGGTGACAGTGTGATGGGGCTATATTGCGATGGGGTGACAGTGTGATGGGGTGACAGTGTGATGGGGAGACAGTGTGATGGGGTGACAGTGTGATGGGGCTACAGTGCGATGGGGCTACAGTGTGATGGGGAGACAGTGTGATGGGGCTACAGTGCGTTGAGGTGACAGTGTGATGGGGTGACAGTGTGATGGGGAGACAGTGTGATGGGGTGACAGTGTGATGGGGCTACAGTGCGATGGGGCTACAGTGTGATGGGGAGACAGTGTGATGGGGCTACAGTGCGATGGGGTGACAGTGTGATGGGGCAACAATGTGATGGGGTGACAGTGTGATGGGGTGACAGTGTGATGGGGCTACAGTGCGATGGCGCTACAATGCAATGGAGTGACAGTGTGATGGGGTGACATTGTGATGTGGAGTCAGTGTGATGGGGCAAAAGTGCAATGGGGTGACAGTGTGATGGGGCAACAATGTGATTGTGTGACAGTGTGATGGGGTGACAGTGTGATGGGGCTACAGTGCAATGGGCTGACAGTGTGATGGGGTGACAGTGCGATGGGGTGACAGTGTGATGGGGCACAATGTGATGGGGTGACAGTGTGCTGGGGTGACAGTGTGATGGGGCTACAGTGCAATTGCGCTACAATGCAATGGAGTGACAGTGTGATGGGGTGACAGTGTGATGGGGCAAAAATGTGATGGGGTGACAGTGTGATGGGGTGACAGTGTGATGGGGCTAAAGTGCGATGGGGTGACAGTGTGATGGGCAGACAGTGTGATGGGGCAACAGTGCGATGGGGTGTCAGTGTGATGGTGTGACAGTGTGATGGGGCTACAGTGTGATGGGGTGACAGTGTGATGGGGCAACAATGTGATGGGGTGACAGTGTGATGGGGTGACAGTGTGATGGGGCTACAGTGCGATGGGGTGACAGTGCGATGGTGTGACAGTGCGATGGGGCTGACAGTGTGATGGGGTGACAGTGTGATGGGGTGACAGTGTGATGGGGCTATATTGCAATGGGGTGACAGTGTGATGGGGTGACAGTGTGATGGGGAGTCAGTGTGATGGGGTGACAGTGTGATGGGGCTACAGTGCGATGGGGCTACAGTGCGATGGGGCTACAGTGTGATGGGGAGACAGTGTGATGGGGCTACAGTGCGATGGGGTGACAGTGTGATGGGGCACAATGTGATGGGGTGACAGTGTGCTGGGGTGACAGTGTGATGGGGCTACAGTGCGATTGCGCTACAATGCAATGGAGTGACAGTGTGATGGGGTTACAGTGTGATGGGGCAAAAATGTGATGGGGTGACAGTGTGATGGGGTGACAGTGTGATGGGGCTAAAGTGCGATGGGGTGACAGTGTGATGGGCAGACAGTGTGATGGGGCAACAGTGCGATGGGGTGTCAGTGTGATGGTGTGACAGTGTGATGGGGCTACAGTGTGATGGGGTGACAGTGTGATGGGGCAACAATGTGATGGGGTGACAGTGTGATGGGGCTACAGTGTGATGGGGTGACAGTGTGAGGTGGTGACAGTGTGATGGGACTACAGTGCGATGGGGCTACAATGCGATGGGGTGACAGTGTGATGGGGTGACAGTGTGATGGGGCTACAGTGCAATGGGGCTACAATGCGATGGGGTGACAGTGTGATGGGGCTACATTGCGATGGGGTGACAGTACGATGGGGTGACAGTGCAATGGGAATACAGTGTGATGGGGCAACAGTGCGATGGGGTAACAGTGTGATGGGGTGACAGTGTGATGGGGCTACATTGCAATGGGGTGACAGTGTGATGGGGTGACAGTGCGATGGGGAGACAGTGTGATTGGGCAAAAATGTGATGGTGTGACAGTGTTGTGGGGTGACAGTGTGATGGGGCTACAGTGCAATGGGGTGACAGTGTGATGGGGTGACAGTGTGATGGGGCTACAGTGCGATGGGTTGACAGTGCGATGGGGTGACAGTGCGATGGGGAGTCAGTGTGATGGGGCAACAGTGCGATGGGGTGACAGTGTGATGGGGAGACAGTGTGATGGGGCTACAGTGTGATGGGGTGACAGTGTGATGGGGCAACAATGTGATGGGGTGACAGTGTGATGGGGTGACAGTGTGATGGGGCTACAGTGCGATGGGGTGACAGTGTGATGGGGTGACAGTGTGATGGGGCTACAGTGCGATGGGGTGACAGTGCGATGGTGTGATAGTGCGATGGGGTGACAGTGTGATGGGGAGTCAGTGTGATGGGGCTACAGTGTGATGGGGCTACAGTGCCATGGGGTGACAGTGTGATGGGGTGACAGTGTGATGGGGCTACAGTGCGATGGGGTGACAGTGTGATGGGGTGACAGTGTGATGGGGCTACAGTGCGATGGGGTGACAGTGCGATGGGGTGACAGTGCGATGGGGTGACAGTGTGATGGGGCAACAATGTGATGGGGTAACAGTGTGATGGGGTGACAGTGTGATGGGGCTGCAGTGCGATGGGGTGACAGTGCGATGGTGTGACAGTGCGATGGGGTAACAGTGTGATTGGGTGACAGTGTGATGGGGCTATATTGCGATGGGGTGACAGTGTGATGGGGTGACAGTGTGATGGGGAGACAGTGTGATGGGGTGACAGTGTGATGGGGCTACAGTGCGATGGGGCTACAGTGTGATGGGGAGACAGTGTGATGGGGCTACAGTGCGATGGGGTGACAGTGTGATGGGGTGACAGTGTGATGGGGAGACAGTGTGATGGGGTGACAGTGTGATGGGGCTACAGTGCGATGGGGCTACAGTGTGATGGGGAGACAGTGTGATGGGGCTACAGTGCGATGGGGTGACAGTGTGATGGGGCAACAATGTGATGGGGTGACAGTGTGATGGGGTGACAGTGTGATGGGGCTACAGTGCGATGGCGCTACAATGCAATGGAGTGACAGTGTGATGGGGTGACAGTGTGATGGGGAGTCAGTGTGATGGGGCAAAAGTGCGATGGGGTGACAGTGTGATGGGGCAACAATGTGATTGTGTGACAGTGTGATGGGGTGACAGTGTGATGGGGCTACAGTGCAATGGGCTGACAGTGTGATGGGGTGACAGTGTGATGGGGCAACAATGTGATGGGGTGACAGTGTGATGGGTGACAGTGTGATGGGGCTACAGTGCGGTGGGATGACAGTGCGATGGTGTGACAGTGCGATGGGGTGACAGTGTGATGGGGTGACAGTGTGATGGGGCAACAGTGCGATGGGGTAACAGTGTGATGGGGTGACAGTGTTATGGGGCTATATTGCGATGGGGTGACAGTGTGATGGGGTGACAGTGTGATGGGGAGACAGTGTGATGGGGTGACAGTGTGATGGGGCTACAGAGCGATGGGGCTACAGTGTGATGGGGAGACAGTGTGATGGGGCTACAGTGCGATGGGGTTTCAGTGTGATGGGGCAACAATGTGATGGGGTGACAGTGTGATGGGGTGACAGTGTGATGGGGCTAGAGTGCGATGTCGCTACAATGCAATGGAGTGACAGTGTGATGGGGTGACAGTGTGATGGGGCAAACATATGATGGGGTGACAGTGTGATGGGGTGACAGTGTGATGGGGAGTCAGTGTGATGGGGTGACAGTGTGATGGGGCTACAGTGCGATGGGGCTACAGTGTGATGGGGAGACAGTGTGATGGGGCTACAGTGCGATGGGGTGACAGTGTGATGGGGCACAATGTGATGGGGTGACAGTGTGATGGGGTGACAGTGTGATGGGGCTACAGTGCGATTGCGCTACAATGCAATGGAATGACAGTGTGATGGGGTGACAGTGTGATGGGGCAAAAATGTGATGGGGTGACAGTGTGATGGGGTGACAGTGTGATGGGGCTAAAGTGCGATGGGGTGACAGTGTGATGGGCAGACAGTGTGATGGGGCAACAGTGCGATGGGTTGTCAGTGTGATGGAGTGACAGTGTGATGGGGCTACAGTGTGATGGGGTGACAGTGTGATGGGGTGACAGTGTGATGGGGCTAAAGTGCGATGGGGTGACAGTGTGATAGGCAGACAGTGTGATGGGGCAACAGTGCGATGGGGTGTCAGTGTGATGGAGAGACAGTGTGATGGGGCTACAGTGTGATGGGGTGACAGTGTGATGGGGCAACAATGTGATGGGGTGACAGTGTGATGGGGTGACAGTGTGATGGGGCTACAGTTTGATGGGGTGACAGTGTGATGTGGTGACAGTGTGATGGGGCTACAGTGCGATGGGGCTACAATGCGATGGGGTGACAGTGTGATGGGGCTACATTGCGATGGGGTGACAGTACGATGGGGTGACAGTGCAATGGGAATACAGTGTGATGGGGCAACAGTGCAATGGGGTAACAGTGTGATGGGGTGACAGTGTGATGGGGCTACATTGCAATGGGGTGACAGTGTGATGGGGTGACAGTGCAATGGGGAGACAGTGTGATGGGGCTAAAATGTGATGGTGTGACAGTGTTGTGGGGTGACAGTGTGATGGGGCTACAGTGCAATGGGGTGACAGTGTGATGGGGTGACAGTGTGATGGGGCTACAGTGCGATGGGTTGACAGTGCGATGGGGTGACAGTGCGATGGGGATTCAGTGTGATGGGGCAACAGTGCGATGGGGTGACAGTGTGATGGGGAGACAGTGTGATGGGGCTACAGTGTGATGGGGTGACAGTGTGATGGGGCAACAATGTGATGGGGTGACAGTGTGATGGGGTGACAGTGTGATGGGGCTACAGTGCGATGGGGTGACAGTGTGATGGGGAGTCAGTGTGATGGGGCTACACTGTGATGGGGCTACAGTGCGATGGGGTGACAGTGTGATGGGGTGACAGTGTGATGGGGCTACAGTGCGATGGGGTGACAGTGCGATGGGGCTACAGTGCGATGGGGTAACAGTGCGATGGGGTGACAGTGCGATGGGGCGACAGTGTGATGGGGCAACAATGTGATGGGGTGACAGTGTGATGGGGTGACAGTGTGATGGGGCTGCAGTGCGATGGGGTGACAGTGCGATGGTGTGACAGTGTGATGGGGCAACAGTGCGATGGGGTAACAGTGTGATGGGGTGACAGTGTGATGGGGCTATATTGCGATGGGGTGACAGTGTGATGGGGTGACAGTGTGATGGGGAGACAGTGTGATGGGGTGACAGTGTGATGGGGCTACAGTGCGATGGGGCTACAGTGTGATGGGGAGACAGTGTGATGGGGCTACAGTGCAATGGGGTGACAGTGCAATGGGGCAACAGTAACATGGGGCGACAGTGTAATAGGGGGCCAGTGAATGGGGTGACAGTGCGATGGGGCAACGGTAAGATGGGGGGACAGTGTGATGGGGTGACAGTGTGATGGGGTGACAGAGTGATGGGGCAACAGTGTGATGAGGGTACAGTGCGATGGGGTGACAGTGTGATGGAGCGGAAATGCGATGGGGAGACAGTGTGATGGGGTGACAGTGTGATGGCGTGACAGTGCAATGGGGCGATAGTGGGATGGGGGACAGTGCGATGGGGCGACAGTGTGATGGAGCAAAAATATGATGGGGACACAGTGTGACGGAGTGACAGTGTGATGGGGCGACAGTGTGATGGAGCGAAAATACGATGGCCTGACACTGAGATGGGGTGACTCTGCGATGGGGTGACAGTGTGATGGAGCGAAAATAGGATGGGGACACAGTGTGACGGAGTGACAGTGTGATGGGGCGACAGTGTGAAGGGGGACAGTGTGATGGGGTGACAGTGTGATGGAGAGAAAATGCGATGGGGAGACAGTGTCATGAGGTGACAGTGCAATGTAGTGACAGTGTGATGGCGTGACAGTGCGAAGGGGTGACAGTGCAATGGGGCGACAGTAAGATGGGGTGACAGTGCGATGGCAAGACAGTGCGATGGGGTGACAATGTGATGGAGCAAAAATACGATGGGGACACAGTGTGACGGAGTGACAGTGTGATGGGGCGACAGTGTGAAGGGGGACAGTGTGATGGGGTGACAGTGTGATGGAGAGAAAATGCGATGGGGAGACAGTGTCATGAGGTGACAGTGCAATGTAGTGACAGTGTGATGGCGTGACAGTGCGAAGGGGTGACAATGTGATGGGGTGACAGTGTGATGGCGTGACAGTGCGATGGTGTGACAATGTGATGGGGCGACAGTGTGATGGGGTGACAGTGCGATGGAGTGATAATGCGATCGCGTGACACTGTGATGGGGTGACAGTGTCATGGGGTGACAGTGTGATGGGGAGACAGTGTATGGGGATGCCAGTGTGATGGGGTGACAGTGTGATGGCGTGACAGTGCGATGGTGTGACAATGTGATGGGGCGACAGTGTGATGGGGTGACAGTGTGATGGGGTGAGAGTGTAGTGGGGCGACAGTGTGATGGGGCAACAGTGTGATGGGGGACAGTGTGATGGGGTGACAGTGTGATGGAGAGAAAATGCGATGGGGAGACAGTGTGATGGGGTGACAGTGCGATGGCGTGACAGTGCGAAGGGGTGACAGTGCAATGGGGCAACAGTAAGATGGGGTGACAGTGTGATGGGGTGACAGTGTAGTGGGGCGACAGTGTGATGGGGTGACAGTGTGAAGGGGGACAGTGTGATGGGGTGACAGTGTGATGGAGAGAAAATGCGATGGGGAGACAGTGTGATGGGGTGACAGTGTGATGTAGTGACAGTGTGAAGGGGTGACAGTGCAATGGGGCAACAGCAAGATGGGGTAACAGTGTGATGGGGTGACAGTGTGATGGGGTGACAGTGCGATGGCGTGACAGTGCGATGGGGTGACACTGTGATGGGGTGACAGTGCGATGGGGTGACAGTGCGACAGCATGACAGTGAGATGGGGTGACACTGTGATGGGGTGACAGTGCGATGGGGTGACAGTGCGATGGCGTGACAATGTGATGGGGTGACAGTGTGACGGGGTGACAGTGCGATGGGGTGACAGTGCGATGGCGTGACAATGTGATGGGGCGACAGTGTGATGGGGTGACAGTGCAATGGAGTGACAATACGATGGCGTGACACTGTAATGGTGTGACAGTGTGATAGAGTGACAATGTGACGGGGTGACAATGCGATGGGGCGACAGTGCGATGGGATGACAATGTGCTGGGGCGACAGTGTGATGGGGTGACAGTGCGATGTAGTGACAGTGTGATGGCGTGACAGTGCGAAGGGGTGACAGTGCAATGGGGCAACAGTAAGATGGGGCGGCAGTGCAATGGGTGACAGTGCGATGGTGTGACAGTGCGATGGGGTGACACTGTGATGGGGTGACAGTGCGATGGTGTGACAGTGCGATGGCGTGACAATGTGATGGGGCGACAGTGTAATGGTGTGACAGAGCGAAGGAGTGATAATGCGATGGCATGACACTGTGATGGGGTGACAGTGTGATGGGGTGACAGTGTGATGGGGAGACAGTGTATGGGGATGACAGAGCGATGGGGCGATAGTGTATGGGGCGACAGTGCGATGGGGGGACACTGCGATGGGGTGACAGTGTGATGGGGTGAGAGTGTGATGGGGGACAGTGCGATGGGGTGACAGTGTGATGAAGCGAAAATACGATGGGGAGACAATGTGATGGGGAGACAGTGTGATGGGGCTACAGCGCGATGGGGTGACAGTGCGATGGGGTGACAGTGCGATGGGGAGTCAGTGTGATGGGGCGACAGTCCGATGGGGTGACAGTGTGATGGAGAGACAGTGTGATGGGGCTACAGTGCGATGGGGTGACAGTGTGATGGGGTGACAGTGTGATGGGTTGACAGTGTGTTGGGGCTACAGTGCGATGGGGTGACAGTGCGATGGGGTGAGAGTGTGATGGGGTGACAGTGCAATGGGGAGACAGTGTGATGGGGCAACAGTGCGACGGGGTAACAGTGTGATGGGGTGACAGTGTGATGGGGCTACATTGCGATGGGGTGACAGTGTGCTGGGGTGACAGTGCGATGGTGTGACAGTGTGATGGTTCAACAATGTGATGGGGTGACAGTGTGATGGGGTGATAGTGTGATGGGGCTACAATGCGATGGGGTGACAGTGTGATGGGGTGAGAGTGTGATGAAGCGAAAATACGATGGGGAGACAATGTGATGGGGAGACAGTGTGATGGGGCTACAGCGCGATGGGGTGACAGTGCGATGGGGTAACAGTGCGATGGGGAGTCAGTGTGATGGGGCGACAGTCCGATGGGGTGACAGTGTGATGGAGAGACAGTGTGATGGGGCTACAGTGCGATGGGGTGACAGTGTGATGGGGTGACAGTGTGTTGGGTTGACAGTGTGTTGGGGCTACAGTGCGATGGGGTGACAGTGCGATGGGGTGAGAGTGTGATGGGGTGACAGTGCAATGGGGAGACAGTGTGATGGGGCAACAGTGCGACGGGGTAACAGTGTGATGAGGTGACAGTGTGATGGGGCTACATTGCGATGGGGTGACAGTGTGCTGGGGTGACAGTGCGATGGTGTGACAGTGTGATGGTTCAACAATGTGATGGGGTGACAGTGTGATGGGGTGATAGTGTGATGGGGCTACAATGCGATGGGGTGACAGTGTGATGGGGTGAGAGTGTGATGGGTACAGTGCGATGGGGTGACAGTGTGATGGAGCGAAAATACGATGGGGACACCGTGTGACTGAGTGACAGTGTGATGGGGCGACAGTGTGAAGGGGGACAGTGTGATGGGGTGACAGTGTGATGGAGAGAAAATGCGATGGGGAGACAGTGTCATGAGGTGACAGTGCGATGTAGTGACAGTGTGATGGCGTGACAGTGCGAAGGGGTGACAGTGCAATGGGGCAACAGTAAGATGGGGCGACAGAGTAATGGGGGGTCAGTGAATGGGGTGACAGTGCGATGGGGCAACGGTAAGATGGGGGGACAGTGTGATGGAGTGACAGTGTGATGGGGTGACAGAGTGATGGGGCAACAGTGTGATGAGGGTACAGTGCGATGGGGTGACAGTGTGATGGAGCAGAAATGCGATGGGGAGACAGTGTGATGGGGTGACAGTGTGATGGAGCGGAAATGCGATGGGAAGACAGTGTGATGGGGTGACAGTGTGATGGCGTGACAGTGCAATGGAGCGACAGTGGGATGGGGGACAGTGCGATGGGGTGACAGTGTGATGGAGCGAAAATATGATGGGGACACAGTGTGACGGAGTGACAGTGTGATGGGGCGACAGTGTGATGGAGCAAAAATACAATGGGGAGACAGTGAGATGGGGTGACAGTGTGATGGGGCGACAGTGTGATGGAGCGAAAATACGATGGCGTGACACTGAGATGGGGTGACTCTGCGATGGGGTGACAGTGTGATGGGGTGAGAGTGTGATGGGGACAGTGCGATGGGGTGACAGTGTGATGGAGCGAATATACGATGGGGACACAGTGTGACGGATTGACAGTGTGATGGGGCGACAGTGTTAAGGGGGACAGTGTGATGGGGTGACAGTGTGATGGAGCGAATATACGATGGGGACACAGTGTGACGGAGTGACAGTGTGATGGGGCGACAGTGTGAAGGGGGACAGTGTGATGGGGTGACAGTGTGATGGAGAGAAAATGCGATGGGGAGACAGTGTCATGAGGTGACAGTGCATTGTAGTGACAGTGTGATGGCGTGACAGTGCGAAGGGGTGACAGTGCAATGGGGCAACAGTAAGATGGGGCGGCAGTGCAATGGGGTGACAGTGCGATGGCATGACAGTGCGATGGGGTGACAATGTGATGGGGTGACAGTGTGATGGCGTGACAGTGCGATGGTGCGACAATGTGATGGGGCGACAGTGTGATGGGGTGACAGTGCGATGGAGTGATAATGCGATCGCGTGACACTGTGATGGGGTGACAGTGTGATGGGGTGACAGTGTGATGGGGAGACAGTGTATGGGGATGCCAGTGTGATGGGGTGACAGTGTGATGGCGTGACAGTGCGATGGTGTGACAATGTGATGGGGCGACAGTGTGATGGGGTGACACTGCGATGGAGTGATAAGGCGATGGCGTGACACTGTGATGGGGTGACACTGTGATGGGGTGACACTGTGATGGGGTGACAGTGTGATGGGGTGAGAGTGTGATGGGGACAGTGCGATGGGGTAACAGTGTGATGAAGCGAAAATACGATGGGGACACAGTGTGACGGAGTGACAGTGTGTTGGGGCGACAGTGTGAAGGGGGACAGTGTGATGGGGTAACAGTGTGATGTAGAGAAAATGCGATGGGGAGACAGTGTCATGAGGTGACAGTGCGATGTAGTGACAGTGTGATGGGGTGACACTGCGATGGGGTGACAGTGTGATGGGGTGAGAGTGTAGTGCGGCGACAGTGTGATGGGGCAACAGTGTGAAGGGGGACAGTGTGATGGGGTGACAGTGTGATGGAGAGAAAATGCGATGGGGAGACAGTGTGATGGGGTGACAGTGCGATGGCGTGACAGTGCGAAGGGGTGACAGTGCAATGGGGCAACAGTAAGATGGGGTGACAGTGTGATGGGGTGACAGTGTAGTGGGGCGACAGTGTGATGGGGTGACAGTGTGAAGGGGGACAGTGTGATGGGGTGACAGTGTGATGGAGAGAAAATGCGATGGGGAGACAGTGTGATGGGGTGACAGTGTGATGTAGTGACAGTGTGAAGGGGTGACAGTGCAATGGGGCAACAGCAAGATGGGGTAACAGTGTGATGGGGTGACAGTGTGATGGGGTGACAGTGCGATGGCGTAACAGTGCGATGGGGTGACACTGTGATGGGGTGACAGTGCGATGGGGTGACAGTGCGACAGCATGACAGTGAGATGGGGTGACACTGTGATGGGGTGACAGTGCGATGGGGTGACAGTGCGATGGCGTGACAATGTGATGGGGTGACAGTGTGATGGGGTGACAGTGCGATGAGGTGACAGTGCGATGGCGTGACAATGTGATGGGGCGACAGTGTGATGGGGTGACAGTGCAATGGAGTGACAATACGATGGCGTGACACTGTAATGGTGTGACAGTGTGATAGAGTGACAATGTGACGGGGTGACAATGCGATGGGGCGACAGTGCGATGGGATGACAATGTGCTGGGGCGACAGTGTGATGGGGTGACAGTGCGATGTAGTGACAGTGTGATGGCGTGACAGTGCGAAGGGGTGACAGTGCAATGGGGCAACAGTAAGATGGGGCGGCAGTGCAATGGGTGACAGTGCGATGGTGTGACAGTGCGATGGGGTGACACTGTGATGGGGTGACAGTGCGATGGTGTGACAGTGCGATGGCGTGACAATGTGATGGGGCGACAGTGTAATGGTGTGACAGAGCGAAGGAGTGATAATGCGATGGCATGACACTGTGATGGGGTGACAGTGTGATGGGGTGACAGTGTGATGGGGAGACAGTGTATGGGGATGACTGAGCGATGGGGCGATAGTGTATGGGGCGACAGTGCGATGGGGGGACACTGCAATGGGGTGACAGTGTGATGGGGTGAGAGTGTGATGGGGGACAGTGCGATGGGGTGACAGTGTGATGAAGCGAAAATACGATGGGGAGACAATGTGATGGGGAGACAGTGTGATGGGGCTACAGTCCGATGGGGTGACAGTGCGATGGGGTGACAGTGTGATGGGGCTACAGTGCGATGGAGTGACAGCGTGATGGGGCAACAATGTGATGGGGCTACAGTGCGATGGAGTGACAGCGTGATGGGGCAACAATGTGATGGGGTGACAGTGTGATGGGGTGACAGTGTGATGGGGCTACAGTGCGATGGGGAGACAATGTGATGGGGAGACAGTGTGATGGGGCTACAGTCCGATGGGGTGACAGTGTGATGGGGTGAGAGTGTGATGGGGGACAGTGCGATGGGGTGACAGTGTGATGAAGCGAAAATACGATGGGGAGACAATGTGATGGGGAGACAGTGTGATGGGGCTACAGTCCGATGGGGTGACAGTGCGATGGGGAGTCAGTGTGATGGGGCGACAGTCCGATGGGGTGATAGTGTGATGGAGAGACAGTGTGATGGGGCTACAGTGCGATGGAGTGACAGCGTGATGGGGCAACAATGTGATGGGGTGACAGTGTGATGGGGTGACAGTGTGATGGGGCTACAGTGCGATGGGGTGACAGTGTGATGGGGTGACAGTGTGATGGAGCTACAGTGCGAAGGGGCTACAATGCAATGGGGTGACAGTGTGATGGGTTGACAGTGTGTTGGGGCTACAGTGCGATGGGGTGACAGTGCGATGGGGTGAGAGTGCGATGGGATGACAGTGCAATGGGGAGACAGTGTGATGGGGCAACAGTGCGACGGGGTAACAGTGTGATGGGGTGACAGTGTGATGGGGCTACATTGCGATGGGGTGACAGTGTGCTGGGGTGACAGTGCGATGGTGTGACAGTGTGATGGTTCAACAATGTGATGGGGTGACAGTGTGATGGGGTGATAGTGTGATGGGGCTACAATGCGATGGGGTGACAGTGTGATGGGGTGAGAGTGTGATGGGGACAGTGCGATGGGGTGACAGTGTGATGGAGCGAATATACGATGGGGACACAGTGTGACGGAGTGACAGTGTGATGGGGCGACAGTGTGAAGGGAGACAGTGTGATGGGGTGACAGTGTGATGGAGAGAAAATGCGATGGGGAGACAGTGTCATGAGGTGACAGTGCATTGTAGTGACAGTGTGATGGCGTGACAGTGCGAAGGGGTGACAGTGCAATGGGGCAACAGTAAGATGGGGCGGCAGTGCAATGGGGTGACAGTGCGATGGCATGACAGTGCGATGGGGTGACAATGTGATGGGGTGACAGTGTGATGGCGTGACAGTGCGATGGTGCGACAATGTGATGGGGCGACAGTGTGATGGGGTGACAGTGCGATGGAGTGATAATGCGATCGCGTGACACTGTGATGGGGTGACAGTGTGATGGGGTGACAGTGTGATGGGGAGACAGTGTATGGGGATGCCAGTGTGATGGGGTGACAGTGTGATGGCGTGACAGTGCGATGGTGTGACAATGTGATGGGGCGACAGTGTGATGGGGTGACACTGCGATGGAGTGATAAGGCGATGGCGTGACACTGTGATGGGGTGACACTGTGATGGGGTGACAGTGTGATGGGGTGAGAGTGTGATGGGGACAGTGCGATGGGGTAACAGTGTGATGAAGCGAAAATACGATGGGGACACAGTGTGACGGAGTGGCAGTGTGTTGGGGCGACAGTGTGAAGGGGGACAGTGTGATGGGGTGACAGTGTGATGTAGAGAAAATGCGATGGGGAGACAGTGTCATGAGGTGACAGTGCGATGTAGTGACAGTGTGATGGGGTGACACTGCGATGGGGTGACAGTGTGATGGGGTGAGAGTGTAGTGGGGCGACAGTGTGATGGGGCAACAGTGTGAATGGGGACAGTGTGATGGGGTGACAGTGTGATGGAGAGAAAATGCGATGGGGAGACAGTGTGATGGGGTGACAGTGCGATGGCGTGACAGTGCGAAGGGGTGACAGTGCAATGGGGCAACAGTAAGATGGGGTGACAGTGTGATGGGGTGACAGTGTAGTGGGGCGACAGTGTGATGGGGTGACAGTGTGAAGGGGGACAGTGTGATGGGGTGACAGTGTGATGGAGAGAAAATGCGATGGGGAGACAGTGTGATGGGGTGACAGTGTGATGTAGTGACAGTGTGAAGGGGTGACAGTGCAATGGGGCAACAGCAAGATGGGGTAACAGTGTGATGGGGTGACAGTGTGATGGGGTGACAGTGCGATGGCGTAACAGTGCGATGGGGTGACACTGTGATGGGGTGACAGTGCGATGGGGTGACAGTGCGACAGCATGACAGTGAGATGGGGTGACAGTGTGATGGGGTGACAGTGCGATGGGGTGACAGTGCGATGGCGTGACAATGTGATGGCGCGACAGTGTGATGGGGTGACAGTGCAATGGAGTGACAATACGATGGCGTGACACTGTAATGGTGTGACAGTGTGAAAGAGTGACAATGTGACGGGGTGACAATGCGATGGGGCGACAGTGCGATGGGATGACAATGTGCTGGGGCGACAGTGTGATGGGGTGACAGTGCGATGTAGTGACAGTGTGATGGCGTGACAGTGCGAAGGGGTCTCAGTGCAATGGGGCAACAGTAAGATGGGGCGGCAGTGCAATGGGTGACAGTGCGATGGTGTGACAGTGCGATGGGGTGACACTGTGATGGGGTGACAGTGCGATGGTGTGACAGTGCGATGGCGTGACAATGTGATGGGGCGACAGTGTAATGGTGTGACAGAGCGAAGGAGTGATAATGCGATGGCATGACACTGTGATGGGGTGACAGTGTGATGGGGTGACAGTGTGATGGGGAGACAGTGTATGGGGATGACTGAGCGATGGGGCGATAGTGTATGGGGCGACAGTGCGATGGGGGGACACTGCGATGGGGTGACAGTGTGATGGGGTGAGAGTGTGATGGGGGACAGTGCGATGGGGTGACAGTGTGATGAAGCGAAAATACGATGGGGAGACAATGTGATGGGGAGACAGTGTGATGGGGCTACAGCGCGATGGGGTGACAGTGCGATGGGGTGACAGTGCGATGGGGAGTCAGTGTGATGGGGCGACAGTCCGATGGGGTGACAGTGTGATGGAGAGACAGTGTGATGGGGCTACAGTGCGATGGAGTGACAGCGTGATGGGGCAACAATGTGATGGGGTGACAGTGTGATGGGGTGACAGTGTGATGTAGTGACAGTGTGAAGGGGTGACAGTGCAATGGGGCAACAGCAAGATGGGGTAACAGTGTGATGGGGTGACAGTGTGATGGGGTGACAGTCCGATGGCGTAACAGTGCGATGGGGTGACACTGTGATGGGGTGACAGTGCGATGGGGTGACAGTGCGACAGCATGACAGTGAGATGGGGTGACACTGTGATGGGGTGACAGTGCGATGGGGTGACAGTGCGATGGGGTGACAGTGCGATGGCGTGACAATGTGATGGGGCGACAGTGTGATGGGGTGACAGTGCAATGGAGTGACAATACGATGGCGTGACACTAATGGTGTGACAGTGTGAAAGAGTGACAATGTGACGGGGTGACAATGCGATGGGGCGACAGTGCGATGGGATGACAATGTGCTGGGGCGACAGTGTGATGGGGTGACAGTGCGATGTAGTGACAGTGTGATGGCGTGACAGTGCGAAGGGGTGACAGTGCAATGGGGCAACAGTAAGATGGGGCGGCAGTGCAATGGGTGACAGTGCGATGGTGTGACAGTGCGATGGGGTGACACTGTGATGGGGTGACAGTGCGATGGTGTGACAGTGCGATGGCGTGACAATGTGATGGGGCGACAGTGTAATGGTGTGACAGAGCGAAGGAGTGATAATGCGATGGCATGACACTGTGATGGGGTGACAGTGTGATGGAGAGACAGTGTGATGGGGCTACAGTGCGATGGAGTGACAGCGTGATGGGGCAACAATGTGATGGGGTGACAGTGTGATGGGGTGACAGTGTGATGTAGTGACAGTGTGAAGGGGTGACAGTGCAATGGGGCAACAGCAAGATGGGGTAACAGTGTGATGGGGTGACAGTGTGATGGGGTGACAGTGCGATGGCGTAACAGTGCGATGGGGTGACACTGTGATGGGGTGACAGTGCGATGGGGTGACAGTGCGACAGCATGACAGTGAGATGGGGTGACACTGTGATGGGGTGACAGTGCGATGGGGTGACAGTGCGATGGCGTGACAATGTGATGGGGTGACAGTGTGATGGGGTGACAGTGCGATGGGGTGACAGTGCGATGGCGTGACAATGTGATGGGGCGACAGTGTGATGGGGTGACAGTGCAATGGAGTGACAATACGATGGCGTGACACTGTAATGGTGTGACAGTGTGAAAGAGTGACAATGTGACGGGGTGACAATGCGATGGGGCGACAGTGCGATGGGATGACAATGTGCTGGGGCGACAGTGTGATGGGGTGACAGTGCGATGTAGTGACAGTGTGATGGCGTGACAGTGCGAAGGGGTGACAGTGCAATGGGGCAACAGTAAGATGGGGCGGCAGTGCAATGGGTGACAGTGCGATGGTGTGACAGTGCGATGGGGTGACACTGTGATGGGGTGACAGTGCGATGGTGTGACAGTGCGATGGCGTGACAATGTGATGGGGCGACAGTGTAATGGTGTGACAGAGCGAAGGAGTGATAATGCGATGGCATGACACTGTGATGGGGTGACAGTGTGATGGGGTGACAGTGTGATGGGGAGACAGTGTATGGGGATGACAGAGCGATGGGGCGATAGTGTATGGGGCGACAGTGCGATGGGGGGACACTGCGATGGGGTGACAGTGTGATGGGGTGAGAGTGTGATGGGGGACAGTGCGATGGGGTGACAGTGTGATGAAGCGAAAATACGATGGGGAGACAATGTGATGGGGAGACAGTGTGATGGGGCTACAGCGCGATGGGGTGACAGTGCGATGGGGTGACAGTGCGATGGGGAGTCAGTGTGATGGGGCGACAGTCCGATGGGGTGACAGTGTGATGGAGAGACAGTGTGATGGGGCTACAGTGCGATGGGGTGACAGTGTGATGGGGTGACAGTGTGATGGAGAGACAATGTGATGGTGCTACAGTGCGATGGAGTGACAGCGTGATGGGGCAACAATGTGATGGGGTGACAGTGTGATGGGGTGACAGTGCGATGGGGTGACAGTGTGATGGGGTGACAGTGTGATGGAGCTACAGTGCGAAGGGGCTACAATGCAATGGGGTGACAGTGTGATGGGTTGACAGTGTGTTGGGGCTACAGTGCGATGGGGTGACAGTGCGATGGGGTGAGAGTGCGATGGGGTGACAGTGCAATGGGGAGACAGTGTGATGGGGCAACAGTGCAACGGGGTAACAGTGTGATGGGGTGACAGTGTGATGGGGCTACATTGCGATGGGGTGACAGTGTGCTGGGGTGACAGTGCATTGGTGTGACAGTGTGATGGTTCAACAATGTGATGGGGTGACAGTGTGATGGGGTGATAGTGTGATGGGGCTACAATGCGATGGGGTGACAGTGTGATGGGGTGAGAGTGTGATGGGTACAGTGCGATGGGGTGACAGTGTGATGGAGCGAAAATACGATGGGGACACCGTGTGACTGAGTGACAGTGTGATGGGGCGACAGTGTGAAGGGGGACAGTGTGATGGGGTGACAGTGTGATGGAGAGAAAATGCGATGGGGAGACAGTGTCATGAGGTGACAGTGCGATGTAGTGACAGTGTGATGGCGTGACAGTGCGAAGGGGTGACAGTGCAATGGGGCAACAGTAAGATGGGGCGACAGAGTAATGGGGGGTCAGTGAATGGGGTGACAGTGCGATGGGGCAACGGTAAGATGGGGGGACAGTGTGATGGAGTGACAGTGTGATGGGGTGACAGAGTGATGGGGCAACAGTGTGATGAGGGTACAGTGCGATGGGGTGACAGTGTGATGGAGCAGAAATGCGATGGGGAGACAGTGTGATGGGGTGACAGTGTGATGGAGCGGAAATGCGATGGGAAGACAGTGTGATGGGGTGACAGTGTGATGGCGAGACAGTGCAATGGTGCGACAGTGGGATGGGGGACAGTGCGATGGGGTGACAGTGTGATGAAGCGAAAATATGATGGGGACACAGTGTGACGGAGTGACAGTGTGATGGGGCGACAGTGTGATGGAGCGAAAATACAATGGGGAGACAGTGTGATGGGGTGACAGTGTGATGGGGCGACAGTGTGATGGAGCGAAAATACGATGGCGTGACACTGAGATGGGGTGACTCTGCGATGGGGTGACAGTGTGATGGGGTGAGAGTGTGATGGGGACAGTGCGATGGGGTGACAGTGTGATGGAGCGAATATACGATGGGGACACAGTGTGACGGAGTGACAGTGTGATGGGGCGACAGTGTGAAGGGGGACAGTGTGATGGGGTGACAGTGTGATGGAGAGAAAATGCGATGGGGAGACAGTGTCATGAGGTGACAGTGCATTGTAGTGACAGTGTGATGGCGTGACAGTGCGAAGGGGTGACAGTGCAATGGGGCAACAGTAAGATGGGGCGGCAGTGCAATGGGGTGGCAGTGCGATGGCATGACAGTGCGATGGGGTGACAATGTGATGGGGTGACAGTGTGATGGCATGACAGTGCGATGGTGCGACAATGTGATGGGGCGACAGTGTGATGGGGTGACAGTGCGATGGAGTGATAATGCGATCGCGTGACACTGTGATGGGGTGACAGTGTGATGGGGTGACAGTGTGATGGGGAGACAGTGTATGGGGATGCCAGTGTGATGGGGTGACAGTGTGATGGCGTGACAGTGCGATGGTGTGACAATGTGATGGGGCGACAGTGTGATGGGGTGACACTGCGATGGGGTGACAGTGTGATGGAGTGATAATGCGATCGCGTGACACTGTGATGGGGTGACAGTGTGATGGGGTGACAGTGTGATGGGGAGACAGTGTATGGGGATGCCAGTGTGATGGGGTGACAGTGTGATGGCGTGACAGTGCGATGGTGTGACAATGTGATGGGGCGACAGTGTGATGGGGTGACACTGCGATGGAGTGATAAGGCGATGGCGTGACACTGTGATGGGGTGACACTGTGATGGGGTGACACTGTGATGGGGTGACAGTGTGATGGGGTGAGAGTGTGATGGGGACAGTGCGATGGGGTAACAGTGTGATGAAGCGAAAATACGATGTGGACACAGTGTGACGGAGTGACAGTGTGTTGGGGCGACAGTGTGAAGGGGGACAGTGTGATGGGGTGACAGTGTGATGTAGAGAAAATGCGATGGGGAGACAGTGTCATGAGGTGACAGTGCGATGTAGTGACAGTGTGATGGGGTGACACTGCGATGGGGTGACAGTGTGATGGGGTGAGAGTGTAGTGCGGCGACAGTGTGATGGGGCAACAGTGTGAAGGGGGACAGTGTGATGGGGTGACAGTGTGATGGAGAGAAAATGCGATGGGGAGACAGTGTGATGGGGTGACAGTGCGATGGCGTGACAGTGCGAAGGGGTGACAGTGCAATGGGGCAACAGTAAGATGGGGTGACAGTGTGATGGGGTGACAGTGTAGTGGGGCGACAGTGTGATGGGGTGACAGTGTGAAGGGGGACAGTGTGATGGGGTGACAGTGTGATGGAGAGAAAATGCGATGGGGAGACAGTGTGATGGGGTGACAGTGTGATGTAGTGACAGTGTGAAGGGGTGACAGTGCAATGGGGCAACAGCAAGATGGGGTAACAGTGTGATGGGGTGACAGTGTGATGGGGTGACAGTGCGATGGCGTAACAGTGCGATGGGGTGACACTGTGATGGGGTGACAGTGCGATGGGGTGACAGTGCGACAGCATGACAGTGAGATGGGGTGACACTGTGATGGGGTGACAGTGCGATGGGGTGACAGTGCGATGGCGTGACAATGTGATGGGGTGACAGTGTGATGGGGTGACAGTGCGATGAGGTGACAGTGCGATGGCGTGACAATGTGATGGGGCGACAGTGTGATGGGGTGACAGTGCAATGGAGTGACAATACGATGGCGTGACACTGTAATGGTGTGACAGTGTGATAGAGTGACAATGTGACGGGGTGACAATGCGATGGGGCGACAGTGCGATGGGATGACAATGTGCTGGGGCGACAGTGTGATGGGGTGACAGTGCGATGTAGTGACAGTGTGATGGCGTGACAGTGCGAAGGGGTGACAGTGCAATGGGGCAACAGTAAGATGGGGCGGCAGTGCAATGGGTGACAGTGCGATGGTGTGACAGTGCGATGGGGTGAAACTGTGATGGGGTGACAGTGCGATGGTGTGACAGTGCGATGGCGTGACAATGTGATGGGGCGACAGTGTAATGGTGTGACAGAGCGAAGGAGTGATAATGCGATGGCATGACACTGTGATGGGGTGACAGTGTGATGGGGTGACAGTGTGATGGGGAGACAGTGTATGGGGATGACTGAGCGATGGGGCGATAGTGTATGGGGCGACAGTGCGATGGGGGGACACTGCGATGGGGTGACAGTGTGATGGGGTGAGAGTGTGATGGGGGACAGTGCGATGGGGTGACAGTGTGATGAAGCGAAAATACGATGGGGAGACAATGTGATGGGGAGACAGTGTGATGGGGCTACAGCGCGATGGGGTGACAGTGCGATGGGGTGACAGTGCGATGGGGAGTCAGTGTGATGGGGCGACAGTCCGATGGGGTGACAGTGTGATGGAGAGACAGTGTGATGGGGCTACAGTGCGATGGAGTGACAGCGTGATGGGGCAACAATGTGATGGGGTGACAGTGTGATGGGGTGACAGTGTGATGGGGCTACAGTGCGATGGGGTGACAGTGTGATGGGGTGACAGTGTGATGGAGCTACAGTGCGAAGGGGCTACAATGCAATGGGGTGACAGTGTGATGGGTTGACAGTGTGTTGGGGCTACAGTGCGATGGGGTGACAGTGCAATGGGGTGAGAGTGCGATGGGGTGACAGTGCAATGGGGAGACAGTGTGATGGGGCAACAGTGCGACGGGGTAACAGTGTGATGGGGTGACAGTGTGATGGGGCTACATTGTGATGGGGTGACAGTGTGCTGGGGTGACAGTGCGATGGTGTGACAGTGTGATGGTTCAACAATGTGATGGGGTGACAGTGTGATGGGGTGATAGTGTGATGGGGCTACAATGCGATGGGGTGACAGTGTGATGGGGTGAGAGTGTGATGGGGACAGTGCGATGGGGTGACAGTGTGATGGAGCGAATATACGATGGGGACACAGTGTGACGGAGTGACAGTGTGATGGGGCGACAGTGTGAAGGGGGACAGTGTGATGGGGTGACAGTGTGATGGAGAGAAAATGCGATGGGGAGACAGTGTCATGAGGTGACAGTGCATTGTAGTGACAGTATGATGGCGTGACAGTGCGAAGGGGTGACAGTGCAATGGGGCAACAGTAAGATGGGGCGGCAGTGCAATGGGGTGACAGTGCGATGGCATGACAGTGCAATGGGGTGACAATGTGATGGGGTGACAGTGTGATGGCGTGACAGTGCGATGGTGCGACAATGTGATGGGGCGACAGTGTGATGGGGTGACAGTGCGATGGTGTGACAATGTGATGGGGCGACAGTGTGATGGGGTGACACTGCGATGGAGTGATAAGGCGATGGCGTGACACTGTGATGGGGTGACAGTGTGATGGGGTGACAGTGTGATGGGGTGAGAGTGTGATGGGGACAGTGCGATGGGGTAACAGTGTGATGAAGCGAAAATACGATGGGGACACAGTGTGACGGAGTGACAGTGTGTTGGGGTGACAGTGTGATGGGGTGACAGTGTGATGGGGAGACAGTGTATGGGGATGCCAGTGTGATGGGGTGACAGTGTGATGGCGTGACAGTGCGATGGTGTGACAATGTGATGGGGCGACAGTGTGATGGGGTGACACTGCGATGGAGTGATAAGGCGATGGCGTGACACTGTGATGGGGTGACAGTGTGATGGGGTGACAGTGTGATGGGGAGACAGTGTATGGGGATGCCAGTGTGATGGGGTGACAGTGTGATGGCGTGACAGTGCGATGGTGTGACAATGTGATGGGGCGACAGTGTGATGGGGTGACACTGCGATGGAGTGATAATGCGATCGCGTGACACTGTGATGGGGTGACAGTGTGATGGGGTGACAGTGTGATGGGGAGACAGTGTATGGGGATGCCAGTGTGATGGGGTGACAGTGTGATGGCGTGACAGTGCGATGGTGTGACAATGTGATGGGGCGACAGTGTGATGGGGTGACACTGCGATGGAGTGATAAGGCGATGGCGTGACACTGTGATGGGGTGACAGTGTGATGGGGTGACAGTGTGATGGGGTGAGAGTGTGATGGGGACAGTGCGATGGGGTAACAGTGTGATGAAGCGAAAATACGATGGGGACACAGTGTGACGGAGTGACAGTGTGTTGGGGTGACAGTGTGAAGGGGGACAGTGTGATGGGGTGACAGTGTGATGTAGAGAAAATGCGATGGGGAGACAGTGTCATGAGGTGACAGTGCGATGTAGTGACAGTGTGATGGGGTGACACTGCGATGGGGTGACAGTGTGATGGGGTGAGAGTGTAGTGCGGCGACAGTGTGATGGGACAACAGTGTGAAGGGGGACAGTGTGATGGGGTGACAGTGTGATGGAGAGAAAATGCGATGGGGAGACAGTGTGATGGGGTGACAGTGCGATGGCGTGACAGTGCGAAGGGGTGACAGTGCAATGGGGCAACAGTAAGATGGGGTGACAGTGTGATGGGGTGACAGTGTAGTGGGGCGACAGTGTGATGGGGTGACAGTGTGAAGGGGGACAGTGTGATGGGGTGACAGTGTGATGGAGAGAAAATGCGATGGGGAGACAGTGTGATGGGGTGACAGTGTGATGTTAGTGACAGTGTGAAGGGGTGACAGTGCAATGGGGCAACAGCAAGATGGGGTAACAGTGTGATGGGGTGACAGTGTGATGGGGTGACAGTGCGATGGCGTAACAGTGCGATGGGGTGACACTGTGATGGGGTGACAGTGCGATGGGGTGACAGTGCGACAGCATGACAGTGAGATGGGGTGACACTGTGATGGGGTGACAGTGCGATGGGGTGACAGTGCGATGGCGTGACAATGTGATGGGGTGACAGTGTGATGGGGTGACAGTGCGATGAGGTGACAGCGCGATGGCGTGACAATGTGATGGGGCGACAGTGTGATGGGGTGTCAGTGCAATGGAGTGACAATACGATGGCGTGACACTGTAATGGTGTGACAGTGTGATAGAGTGACAATGTGACGGGGTGACAATGCGATGGGGCGACAGTGCGATGGGATGACAATGTGCTGGGGCGACAGTGTGATGGGGTGACAGTGCGATGTAGTGACAGTGTGATGGCGTGACAGTGCGAAGGGGTGACAGTGCGACAGCATGACAGTGAGATGGGGTGACACTGTGATGGGGTGACAGTGCGATGGGGTGACAGTGCGATGGCGTGACAATGTGATGGGGTGACAGTGTGATGGGGTGACAGTGCGATGAGGTGACAGTGCGATGGCGTGACAATGTGATGGGGCGACAGTGTGATGGGGTGACAGTGCAATGGAGTGACAATACGATGGCGTGACACTGTAATGGTGTGACAGTGTGAAAGAGTGACAATGTGACGGGGTGACAATGCGATGGGGCGACAGTGCGATGGGATGACAATGTGCTGGGGCGACAGTGTGATGGGGTGACAGTGCGATGTAGTGACAGTGTGATGGCGTGACAGTGCGAAGGGGTGACAGTGCAATGGGGCAACAGTAAGATGGGGCGGCAGTGCAATGGGTGACAGTGCGATGGTGTGACAGTGCGATGGGGTGACACTGTGATGGGGTGACAGTGCGATGGTGTGACAGTGCGATGGCGTGACAATGTGATGGGGCGACAGTGTAATGGTGTGACAGAGCGAAGGAGTGATAATGCGATGGCATGACACTGTGATGGGGTGACAGTGTGATGGGGTGACAGTGTGATGGGGAGACAGTGTATGGGGATGACTGAGCGATGGGGCGATAGTGTATGGGGCGACAGTGCGATGGGGGGACACTGCGATGGGGTGACAGTGTGATGGGGTGAGAGTGTGATGGGGGACAGTGCGATGGGGTGACAGTGTGATGAAGCGAAAATACGATGGGGAGACAATGTGATGGGGAGACAGTGTGATGGGGCTACAGCGCGATGGGGTGACAGTGCGATGGGGTGACAGTGCGATGGGGAGTCAGTGTGATGGGGCGACAGTCCGATGGGGTGACAGTGTGATGGAGAGACAGTGTGATGGGGCTACAGTGCGATGGAGTGACAGCGTGATGGGGCAACAATGTGATGGGGTGACAGTGTGATGGGGTGACAGTGTGATGGGGCTACAGTGCGATGGGGTGACAGTGTGATGGGGTGACAGTGTGATGGAGCTACAGTGCGAAGGGGCTACAATGCAATGGGGTGACAGTGTGATGGGTTGACAGTGTGTTGGGGCTACAGTGCGATGGGGTGACAGTGCAATGGGGAGACAGTGTGATGGGGCAACAGTGCGACGGGGTAACAGTGTGATGGGGTGACAGTGTGATGGGGCTACATTGCGATGGGGTGACAGTGTGCTGGGGTGACAGTGCGATGGTGTGACAGTGTGATGGTTCAACAATGTGATGGGGTGACAGTGTGATGGGGTGATAGTGTGATGGGGCTACAATGCGATGGGGTGACAGTGTGATGGGGTGAGAGTGTGATGGGGACAGTGCGATGGGGTGACAGTGTGATGGAGCGAATATACGATGGGGACACAGTGTGACGGAGTGACAGTGTGATGGGGCGACAGTGTGAAGGGGGACAGTGTGATGGGGTGACAGTGTGATGGAGAGAAAATGCGATGGGGAGACAGTGTCATGAGGTGACAGTGCATTGTAGTGACAGTGTGATGGCGTGACAGTGCGAAGGGGTGACAGTGCAATGGGGCAACAGTAAGATGGGGCGGCAGTGCAATGGGGTGACAGTGCGATGGCATGACAGTGCGATGGGGTGACAATGTGATGGGGTGACAGTGTGATGGCGTGACAGTGCGATGGTGCGACAATGTGATGGGGCGACAGTGTGATGGGGTGACAGTGCGATGGAGTGATAATGCGATCGCGTGACACTGTGATGGGGTGACAGTGTGATGGGGTGACAGTGTGATGGGGAGACAGTGTATGGGGATGCCAGTGTGATGGGGTGACAGTGTGATGGCGTGACAGTGCGATGGTGTGACAATGTGATGGGGCGACAGTGTGATGGGGTGACACTGCGATGGAGTGATAAGGCGATGGCGTGACACTGTGATGGGGTGACACTGTGATGGGGTGACAGTGTGATGGGGTGAGAGTGTGATGGGGACAGTGCGATGGGGTAACAGTGTGATGAAGCGAAAATACGATGGGGACACAGTGTGACGGAGTGACAGTGTGTTGGGGCGACAGTGTGAAGGGGGACAGTGTGATGGGGTGACAGTGTGATGTAGAGAAAATGCGATGGGGAGACAGTGTCATGAGGTGACAGTGCGATGTAGTGACAGTGTGATGGGGTGACACTGCGATGGGGTGACAGTGTGATGGGGTGAGAGTGTAGTGGGGCGACAGTGTGATGGGGCAACAGTGTGAAGGGGGACAGTGTGATGGGGTGACAGTGTGATGGAGAGAAAATGCGATGGGGAGACAGTGTGATGGGGTGACAGTGCGATGGCGTGACAGTGCGAAGGGGTGACAGTGCAATGGGGCAACAGTAAGATGGGGTGACAGTGTGATGGGGTGACAGTGTAGTGGGGCGACAGTGTGATGGGATGACAGTGTGAAGGGGGACAGTGTGATGGGGTGACAGTGTGATGGAGAGAAAATGCGATGGGGAGACAGTGTGATGGGGTGACAGTGTGATGTAGTGACAGTGTGAAGGGGTGACAGTGCAATGGGGCAACAGCAAGATGGGGTAACAGTGTGATGGGGTGACAGTGTGATGGGGTGACAGTGCGATGGCGTAACAGTGCGATGGGGTGACACTGTGATGGGGTGACAGTGCGATGGGGTGACAGTGCGACAGCATGACAGTGAGATGGGGTGACACTGTGATGGGGTGACAGTGCGATGGGGTGACAGTGCGATGGCGTGACAATGTGATGGGGCGACAGTGTGATGGGGTGACAGTGCAATGGAGTGACAATACGATGGCGTGACACTGTAATGGTGTGACAGTGTGATAGAGTGACAATGTGACGGGGTGACAATGCGATGGGGCGACAGTGCGATGGGATGACAATGTGCTGGGGCGACAGTGTGATGGGGTGACAGTGCGATGTAGTGACAGTGTGATGGCGTGACAGTGCGAAGGGGTGACAGTGCAATGGGGCAACAGTAAGATGGGGCGGCAGTGCAATGGGTGACAGTGCGATGGTGTGACAGTGCGATGGGGTGACACTGTGATGGGGTGACAGTGCGATGGTGTGACAGTGCGATGGCGTGACAATGTGATGGGGCAACAGTGTAATGGTGTGACAGAGCGAAGGAGTGATAATGCGATGGCATGACACTGTGATGGGGTGACAGTGTGATGGGGTGACAGTGTGATGGGGAGACAGTGTATGGGGATGACAGAGCGATGGGGCGATAGTGTATGGGGCGACAGTGCGATGGGGGGACACTGCGATGGGGTGACAGTGTGATGGGGTGAGAGTGTGATGGGGGACAGTGCGATGGGGTGACAGTGTGATGAAGCGAAAATACGATGGGGAGACAATGTGATGGGGAGACAGTGTGATGGGGCTACAGCGCGATGGGGTGACAGTGCGATGGGGTGACAGTGCGATGGGGAGTCAGTGTGATGGGGCGACAGTCCGATGGGGTGACAGCGTGATGGAGAGACAGTGTGATGGGGCTACAGTGCGATGGAGTGACAGCGTGATGGGGCAACAATGTGATGGGGTGACAGTGTGATGGGGTGACAGTGTGATGGGGTGACAGTGCGATGGGGTGACAGTGTGATGGGGTGACAGTGTGATGGAGCTACAGTGCGAAGGGGCTACAATGCAATGGGGTGACAGTGTGATGGGTTGACAGTGTGTTGGGGCTACAGTGCGATGGGGTGACAGTGCGATGGGGTGAGAGTGCGATGGGGTGACAGTGCAATGGGGAGACAGTGTGATGGGGCAACAGTGCAACGGGGTAACAGTGTGATGGGGTGACAGTGTGATGGGGCTACATTGCGATGGGGTGACAGTGTGCTGGGGTGACAGTGCATTGGTGTGACAGTGTGATGGTTCAACAATGTGATGGGGTGACAGTGTGATGGGGTGATAGTGTGATGGGGCTACAATGCGATGGGGTGACAGTGTGATGGGGTGAGAGTGTGATGGGTACAGTGCGATGGGGTGACAGTGTGATGGAGCGAAAATACGATGGGGACACCGTGTGACTGAGTGACAGTGTGATGGGGCGACAGTGTGAAGGGGGACAGTGTGATGGGGTGACAGTGTGATGGAGAGAAAATGCGATGGGGAGACAGTGTCATGAGGTGACAGTGCGATGTAGTGACAGTGTGATGGCGTGACAGTGCGAAGGGGTGACAGTGCAATGGGGCAACAGTAAGATGGGGCGACAGAGTAATGGGGGGTCAGTGCGATGGGGCAACGGTAAGATGGGGGGACAGTGTGATGGAGTGACAGTGTGATGGGGTGACAGAGTGATGGGGCAACAGTGTGATGAGGGTACAGTGCGATGGGGTGACAGTGTGATGGAGCAGAAATGCGATGGGGAGACAGTGTGATGGGGTGACAGTGTGATGGAGCGGAAATGCGATGGGAAGACAGTGTGATGGGGTGACAGTGTGATGGCGTGACAGTGCAATGGAGCGACAGTGGGATGGGGGACAGTGCGATGGGGTGACAGTGTGATGGAGCGAAAATATGATGGGGACACAGTGTGACGGAGTGACAGTGTGATGGGGCGACAGTGTGATGGAGCGAAAATACAATGGGGAGACAGTGTGATGGGGTGACAGTGTGATGGGGCGACAGTGTGATGGAGCGAAAATACGATGGCGTGACACTGAGATGGGGTGACTCTGCGATGGGGTGACAGTGTGATGGGGTGAGAGTGTGATGGGGACAGTGCGATGGGGTGACAGTGTGATGGAGCGAATATACGATGGGGACACAGTGTGACGGAGTGACAGTGTGATGGGGCGACAGTGTGAAGGGGGACAGTGTGATGGGGTGACAGTGTGATGGAGAGAAAATGCGATGGGGAGACAGTGTCATGAGGTGACAGTGCATTGTAGTGACAGTGTGATGGCGTGACAGTGCGAAGGGGTGACAGTGCAATGGGGCAACAGTAAGATGGGGCGGCAGTGCAATGGGGTGACAGTGCGATGGCATGACAGTGCGATGGGGTGACAATGTGATGGGGTGACAGTGTGATGGCGTGACAGTGCGATGGTGCGACAATGTGATGGGGCGACAGTGTGATGGGGTGACAGTGCGATGGAGTGATAATGCGATCGCGTGACACTGTGATGGGGTGACAGTGTGATGGGGTGACAGTGTGATGGGGAGACAGTGTATGGGGATGCCAGTGTGATGGGGTGACAGTGTGATGGCGTGACAGTGCGATGGTGTGACAATGTGATGGGGCGACAGTGTGATGGGGTGACACTGTGATGGGGTGACAGTGTGATGGGTTGAGAGTGTGATGGGGACAGTGCGATGGGGTGACAGTGTGATGAAGCGAAAATACGATGGGGACACAGTGTGACGGAGTGACAGTGTGATGGGGCGACAGTGGGAAGGGGGACAATGTGATGGGGTGACAGTGTGATGGAGAGAAAATGCGATGGGGAGACAGTGTCATGAGGTGACAGTGCGATGTAGTGACAGTGTGATGGCGTGACAGTGCGAAGGGGTGACAGTGCAATGGGGCAACAGTAAGATGGGGTGACAGTGTGATGGGGTGACAGTGCAGTGGGGCGACAGTGTGATGGGGCAACAGTGTGAAGGGGGACAGTGTGATGGGGTGACAGTGTGATGGAGAGAAAATGCAATGGGGAGACAGTGTGATGGGGTGACAGTGCGATGTAGTGACAGTGTGATGGGGTGACAGTGTGATGGAGAGAAAATGCGATGGGGAGACAGTGTGATGGGGTGACAGTGCGATGTAGTGACAGTGTGAAGGGGTGACAGTGCAATGGGGCAACAGCAAGATGGGGTAACAGTGTGATGGGGCGACAGTGCGATGGGGTGACAGTGCGACAGCATGACAGTGAGATGGGGTGACACTGTGATGGGGTGACAGTGCGATGGGGTGACAGTGCGATGGAGTGATAATGCGATCGCGTGACACTGTGATGGGGTGACAGTGTGATGGGGTGACAGTGTGATGGGGAGACAGTGTATGGGGATGCCAGTGTGATGGGGTGACAGTGTGATGGCGTGACAGTGCGATGGTGTGACAATGTGATGGGGCGACAGTGTGATGGGGTGACACTGCGATGGAGTGATAAGGCGATGGCGTGACACTGTGATGGGGTGACACTGTGATGGGGTGACAGTGTGATGGGGTGAGAGTGTGATGGGGACAGTGCGATGGGGTAACAGTGTGATGAAGCGAAAATACGATGGGGACACAGTGTGACGGAGTGACAGTGTGTTGGGGCGACAGTGTGAAGGGGGACAGTGTGATGGGGTGACAGTGTGATGTAGAGAAAATGCGATGGGGAGACAGTGTCATGAGGTGACAGTGCGATGTAGTGACAGTGTGATGGGGTGACACTGCGATGGGGTGACAGTGTGATGGGGTGAGAGTGTAGTGGGGCGACAGTGTGATGGGGCAACAGTGTGAAGGGGGACAGTGTGATGGGGTGACAGTGTGATGGAGAGAAAATGCGATGGGGAGACAGTGTGATGGGGTGACAGTGCGATGGCGTGACAGTGCGAAGGGGTGACAGTGCAATGGGGCAACAGTAAGATGGGGTGACAGTGTGATGGGGTGACAGTGTAGTGGGGCGACAGTGTGATGGGATGACAGTGTGAAGGGGGACAGTGTGATGGGGTGACAGTGTGATGGAGAGAAAATGCGATGGGGAGACAGTGTGATGGGGTGACAGTGTGATGTAGTGACAGTGTGAAGGGGTGACAGTGCAATGGGGCAACAGCAAGATGGGGTAACAGTGTGATGGGGTGACAGTGTGATGGGGTGACAGTGCGATGGCGTAACAGTGCGATGGGGTGACACTGTGATGGGGTGACAGTGCGATGGGGTGACAGTGCGACAGCATGACAGTGAGATGGGGTGACACTGTGATGGGGTGACAGTGCGATGGGGTGACAGTGCGATGGCGTGACAATGTGATGGGGCGACAGTGTGATGGGGTGACAGTGCAATGGAGTGACAATACGATGGCGTGACACTGTAATGGTGTGACAGTGTGATAGAGTGACAATGTGACGGGGTGACAATGCGATGGGGCGACAGTGCGATGGGATGACAATGTGCTGGGGCGACAGTGTGATGGGGTGACAGTGCGATGTAGTGACAGTGTGATGGCGTGACAGTGCGAAGGGGTGACAGTGCAATGGGGCAACAGTAAGATGGGGCGGCAGTGCAATGGGTGACAGTGCGATGGTGTGACAGTGCGATGGGGTGACACTGTGATGGGGTGACAGTGCGATGGTGTGACAGTGCGATGGCGTGACAATGTGATGGGGCAACAGTGTAATGGTGTGACAGAGCGAAGGAGTGATAATGCGATGGCATGACACTGTGATGGGGTGACAGTGTGATGGGGTGACAGTGTGATGGGGAGACAGTGTATGGGGATGACAGAGCGATGGGGCGATAGTGTATGGGGCGACAGTGCGATGGGGGGACACTGCGATGGGGTGACAGTGTGATGGGGTGAGAGTGTGATGGGGGACAGTGCGATGGGGTGACAGTGTGATGAAGCGAAAATACGATGGGGAGACAATGTGATGGGGAGACAGTGTGATGGGGCTACAGCGCGATGGGGTGACAGTGCGATGGGGTGACAGTGCGATGGGGAGTCAGTGTGATGGGGCGACAGTCCGATGGGGTGACAGCGTGATGGAGAGACAGTGTGATGGGGCTACAGTGCGATGGAGTGACAGCGTGATGGGGCAACAATGTGATGGGGTGACAGTGTGATGGGGTGACAGTGTGATGGGGTGACAGTGCGATGGGGTGACAGTGTGATGGGGTGACAGTGTGATGGAGCTACAGTGCGAAGGGGCTACAATGCAATGGGGTGACAGTGTGATGGGTTGACAGTGTGTTGGGGCTACAGTGCGATGGGGTGACAGTGCGATGGGGTGAGAGTGCGATGGGGTGACAGTGCAATGGGGAGACAGTGTGATGGGGCAACAGTGCAACGGGGTAACAGTGTGATGGGGTGACAGTGTGATGGGGCTACATTGCGATGGGGTGACAGTGTGCTGGGGTGACAGTGCATTGGTGTGACAGTGTGATGGTTCAACAATGTGATGGGGTGACAGTGTGATGGGGTGATAGTGTGATGGGGCTACAATGCGATGGGGTGACAGTGTGATGGGGTGAGAGTGTGATGGGTACAGTGCGATGGGGTGACAGTGTGATGGAGCGAAAATACGATGGGGACACCGTGTGACTGAGTGACAGTGTGATGGGGCGACAGTGTGAAGGGGGACAGTGTGATGGGGTGACAGTGTGATGGAGAGAAAATGCGATGGGGAGACAGTGTCATGAGGTGACAGTGCGATGTAGTGACAGTGTGATGGCGTGACAGTGCGAAGGGGTGACAGTGCAATGGGGCAACAGTAAGATGGGGCGACAGAGTAATGGGGGGTCAGTGAATGGGGTGACAGTGCGATGGGGCAACGGTAAGATGGGGGGACAGTGTGATGGAGTGACAGTGTGATGGGGTGACAGAGTGATGGGGCAACAGTGTGATGAGGGTACAGTGCGATGGGGTGACAGTGTGATGGAGCAGAAATGCGATGGGGAGACAGTGTGATGGGGTGACAGTGTGATGGAGCGGAAATGCGATGGGAAGACAGTGTGATGGGGTGACAGTGTGATGGCGTGACAGTGCAATGGAGCGACAGTGGGATGGGGGACAGTGCGATGGGGTGACAGTGTGATGGAGCGAAAATATGATGGGGACACAGTGTGACGGAGTGACAGTGTGATGGGGCGACAGTGTGATGGAGCGAAAATACAATGGGGAGACAGTGTGATGGGGTGACAGTGTGATGGGGCGACAGTGTGATGGAGCGAAAATACGATGGCGTGACACTGAGATGGGGTGACTCTGCGATGGGGTGACAGTGTGATGGGGTGAGAGTGTGATGGGGACAGTGCGATGGGGTGACAGTGTGATGGAGCGAATATACGATGGGGACACAGTGTGACGGAGTGACAGTGTGATGGGGCGACAGTGTGAAGGGGGACAGTGTGATGGGGTGACAGTGTGATGGAGAGAAAATGCGATGGGGAGACAGTGTCATGAGGTGACAGTGCATTGTAGTGACAGTGTGATGGCGTGACAGTGCGAAGGGGTGACAGTGCAATGGGGCAACAGTAAGATGGGGCGGCAGTGCAATGGGGTGACAGTGCGATGGCATGACAGTGCGATGGGGTGACAATGTGATGGGGTGACAGTGTGATGGCGTGACAGTGCGATGGTGCGACAATGTGATGGGGCGACAGTGTGATGGGGTGACAGTGCGATGGAGTGATAATGCGATCGCGTGACACTGTGATGGGGTGACAGTGTGATGGGGTGACAGTGTGATGGGGAGACAGTGTATGGGGATGCCAGTGTGATGGGGTGACAGTGTGATGGCGTGACAGTGCGATGGTGTGACAATGTGATGGGGCGACAGTGTGATGGGGTGACACTGTGATGGGGTGACAGTGTGATGGGTTGAGAGTGTGATGGGGACAGTGCGATGGGGTGACAGTGTGATGAAGCGAAAATACGATGGGGACACAGTGTGACGGAGTGACAGTGTGATGGGGCGACAGTGGGAAGGGGGACAATGTGATGGGGTGACAGTGTGATGGAGAGAAAATGCGATGGGGAGACAGTGTCATGAGGTGACAGTGCGATGTAGTGACAGTGTGATGGCGTGACAGTGCGAAGGGGTGACAGTGCAATGGGGCAACAGTAAGATGGGGTGACAGTGTGATGGGGTGACAGTGCAGTGGGGCGACAGTGTGATGGGGCAACAGTGTGAAGGGGGACAGTGTGATGGGGTGACAGTGTGATGGAGAGAAAATGCAATGGGGAGACAGTGTGATGGGGTGACAGTGCGATGTAGTGACAGTGTGATGGGGTGACAGTGTGATGGAGAGAAAATGCGATGGGGAGACAGTGTGATGGGGTGACAGTGCGATGTAGTGACAGTGTGAAGGGGTGACAGTGCAATGGGGCAACAGCAAGATGGGGTAACAGTGTGATGGGGCGACAGTGCGATGGGGTGACAGTGCGACAGCATGACAGTGAGATGGGGTGACACTGTGATGGGGTGACAGTGCGATGGGGTGACAGTGCGATGGCGTGACAATGTGATGGGGTGACAGTGTGATGGGGTGACAGTGCAATGGAGTGACAATACGATGGCGTGACACTGTAATGGTGTGACAGTGTGATAGAGTGACAATGTGACGGGGTGACAATGCGATGGGGCGACAGTGTGATGGGGCGACAGTGCGATGGGGTGACAATGTGCTGGGGCGACAGTGTGATGGGGTGACAGTGCGATGGGGCGGCAGTGCAATGGGTGACAGTGCGATGGCGTGACAGTGCGATGGGGTGACACTGTGATGGGGTGACAGTGCGATGGTGTGACAGTGCGATGGCGTGACAATGTGATGGGGCGACAGTGTAATGGTGTGACAGTGCGAAGGAGTGGTAATGCGATGGCATGACACTGTGATGGGGTGACAGTGTGATGGGGACACAGTGTATGGGGATGACAGAGCGATGGGGCGATAGTGTATGGGGCGATACTGCGATGGGGTGACAGTGTGATGGGGTGAGAGTGTGATGGGGGACAGTGCGATGGGGTGACAGTGTGATGAAGCGAAAATACGATGGGGAGACAATGTGATGGGGAGACAGTGTGATGGGGCTACAGTTCGATGGGGTGACAGTGCGATGGGGTGACAGTGCGATGGGGTGACAGTGCGATGGGGAGTCAGTGTGATGGGGCGACAGTCCGATGGGGTGACAGTGTGATGGAGAGACAGTGTGATGGGGCTACAGTGCGATGGAGTGACAGCGTGATGGGGCAACAATGTGATGGGGTGACAGTGTGATGGGGTGACAGTGTGATGGGGCTACAGTGCGAAGGGGCTACAATGCAATGGGGTGACAGTGTGATGGGCTGACAGTGTGTTGGGGCTACAGTGCGATGGGGGTGACAGTGCGATGTGGTGACAGTGCGATGGGGTGACAGTGCGATGGGGAGACAGTGTGATGGGGCAACAGGGCGACGGGGTAACAGTGTGATGGGGTGACAGTGTGATGGGGCTACATTGCGATGGGGTGACAGTGTGCTGGGGTGACAGTGTGATGGGGAGACAGTGTGATGGGGCAACAATGTGATGGGGTGACAGTGTGATGGGGTGACAGTGTGATGGGGCTAAAGTCTGATGGGGTGACAGTGGGATGGGGCGACAGTGCGATGGGGTGACAGTGCGATGGAGTGACAGTGCGATGGGGAGTCTGTGTGATGGGGCGACAGTGCGATGGGGTGACAGTGTGATGGGGAGACAGTGTGATGGGGCTACAGTGCGATGGGGTGACAGTGTGATGGTTCAACAATGTGATGGGGTGACAGTGTGATGGGGTGATAATGTGATGGGGCTACAATGCGATGGGGTGACAGTGTGATGGGGTGAGAGTGTGATGGGTACAGTGCGATGGGGTGACAGTGTGATGGAGCGAAAATACGATGGGGACACCGTGTGACGGAGTGACAGTGTGATGGGGCGACAGTGTGAAGGGGGACAGTGTGATGGGGTGACAGTGTGATGGAGAGAAAATGCGATGGGGAGACAGTGTCATGAGGTGACAGTGCGATGTAGTGACAGTGTGATGGCGTGACAGTGCGTAGGGGTGACAGTGCAATGGGGCAACAGTAAGATGGGGCGACAGTGTAATGGGGGGCCAGTGAATGGGGTGACAGTGCGATGGGGCAACGGTAAGATGGGGGGCCGTGTGATGGGGTGACAGTGTGATGGGGTGACAGAGTGACGGGGCAACATTGTGATGAGAGTACAGTGCGATGGGGTGACAGTGTGATGGAGCGGAAATGCGATGGGGAGACAGTGTGATGGGGTGACAGTGTGATGGAGCGGAAATGCGATGGGAAGACAGTGTGATGGGGTGACAGTGTGATGGCGTGACAGTGCAATGGGGCGACAGTGGGAAGGGGGACAGTGCGATGGGGTGACAGTGTGATGGAGCGAAAATATGATGGGGACACAGTGTGACGGAGTGACAGTGTGATGGGGCGACAGTGTGATGGAGCGAAAATACGATGGGGAGACAGTGTGATGGGGTGACAGTGTGATGGGGCGACAGTGTGATGGAGCGAAAATACGATGGCGTGACACTGAGATGGGGTGACTCTGCGATGGGGTGACAGTGTGATGGGGTGAGAGTGTGATGGGGACAGTGCGATGGGGAGACAGTGTGATGGAGCGAAAATACGATGGGGACACAGTGTGACGGAGTGACATGTGATGGGGCGACAGTGTGAAGGGGGACAGTGTGATGGGGTGACAGTGTGATGGAGAGAAAATGCGATGGGGAGACAGTGTCATGAGGTGACAGTGCATGTAGTGACAGTGTGATGGCGTGACAGTGCGTAGGGGTGACAGTGCAATGGGGCGACAGTAAGATGGGGTGACAGTGCGATGGGGAGTCTGTGTGATGGGGCGACAGTGCGATGGGGTGACAGTCTGAATGGGAGACAGTGTGATGGGGCTACAGTGCGATGGGGTGACAGTGTGATGGTTCAACAATGTGTTAGGGTGACAGTGTGATGGGGTGATAGTGTGATGGGGCTACAATGCAATGGGGTGACAGTGTGATGGGGTGAGAGTGTGATGGGTACAGTGCGATGTGGTGACAGTGTGATGGAGCGAAAATACGATGGGGACACCGTGTGACGGAGTGACAGTGTGATGGGGCGACAGTGTGAAGGGGGACAGTGTGATGGGGTGACAGTGTGATGGGGTGACAGTGTGATGGGGAGACAGTGTATGGGGATGCCAGTGTGATGGGGTGACAGTGTGATGGCGTGACAGTGCGATGGAGTGATAATGCGATGGCGTGACACTGTGATGGGTTGACACTGCGATGGGGTGACAGTGTGATGGGGTGAGAGTGTGATGGGGACAGTGCGATGGGGTGACAGTGTGATGAAGCGAAAATACGATGGGGACACAGTGTGACAGAGTGACAGTGTGATGGGGCGACAGTGTGAAGGGGGGACAGTGTGATGGGGTGACAGTGTGATGGAGAGAAAATGCGATGGGGAGACAGTGTCATGAGGTGACAGTGCGATGTAGTGACAGTGTGATGGCATGAAAGTGCGAAGGGGTGACAGTGCAATGGGGCGACAGTAAGATGGGGCGACAGTGTGATGGGGTGACAGTGTAGTGGGGCGACAGTGTGATGGGGCAACAGTGTGAAGGGGGACAGTGCGATGGGGTGACAATGTGCTGGGGCGACAGTGTGATGGGGTGACAGTGCGATGTAGTGACAGTGTGATGGCGTGACAGTGCGAAGGGGTGACAGTAAGATGGGGCAGCAGTGCAATGGGTGACAGTGCGATGGCGTGACAGTGCAATGGGGCGACAATGTGATGGGGCGACAGTGTAATGGTGGGACAGTGCGAAGGAGTGATAATGCGATGGCATGACATTGTGATGGGGTGACAGTGCGATGGGGCGACAGTGTGATGGGGGTACAGTGTGATGGGGTGACAGTGTGATGGCATGACATTGCAATGGGGCAACACTGTGATGGGGTGACAGTACAATGGGGTGACAGTGCGATGGGACGACTGTGCGATGGGGTGATAGTGTGATGGGGCGACAGTGTGATGGGGGGACAGTGTGATGGGGGGACAGTGTGATGGGGTGACAGTGCGATGGGGTGAATATACGATGGGGAGACACTGTGATGGAGTGACAGTGTGATGGGGTGACAGTGTGATGGGGTGACAGTGCGATGGGGTGACAGTGTATAGGGCGACAATGCGATGGGGCGACAGTGTAATGGGGCGACAGTGTGATGGGGACAGTGCGATGAGGTGACAGTGCGATGAGGTGACAGTGTATGGGGTGACAGTGTGTTGGGGCAACAGTGTATGGGTGACAGTGCGATGGGACGACAGTTGATGGGGTGACAGTGTGATAGAGCAACAGTGTGATGGGGTGACAGTGTGATGGGGGGCCAGTGAATGGGGTGACAGTGCGATGGGGCAACGGTAAGATGGGGTGACAGTGTGATGGGGTGACAGTGTGATGGGGCAACAGAGTGATGGCGCAATAGTGTGATGAGGGTACAGTGCGATGGGGTGACAGTGTGATGGCGTGACAGTGCAATGGGGTGACAGTGGGATAGGGGTCAGTGTGATGGGGTGACAGTGTGATGGCGTGACAGTGCAATGGGGCGACAGTGGGATGGGGGACAGTGCAATGGGGTGACAGTGTGATGGGGTGACAGTTTGATGGGGGGACAGTTTGATGGGGGGACAGTGCGATGGGGTGACAGTGTGATGGAGCGAAAATATGATGGGGACACAGTGTGACAGAGTGACAGTGTGATGGGGCGTCAGTGTGATGGAGCAAAAATACGATGGGGAGACAGTGTGATGGGGTGACAGTGTGATGGGGCGACAGTGTGATGGGGGCACAGTGTGATGGGGTGACAGTGTGATGGAGAGAAAATGCGATGGGGAGACAGTGTGATGGGGTGACAGTGCGATGGGGTGACAGTGCGATGGCATGACAGTGCGATGGGGTGACAATGTGATGGGGTGACAGTGTGATGGGGTGACAGTGTGATGGGGAGACAGTGTATGGGGATGCCAGTGTGATGGGGTGACAGTGTGATGGCGTGACAGTGCGATGGTGTGACAATGTGCTGGGGCGACAGTGTGATGGGGTGACAGTGTGATGGGGAGACAGTGTATGGGGATGCCAGTGTGATGGGGCGATAGTGTATGGGTCAACAGTGCGATGGGTTACACTGCGATGGGGAGACAGTGTGATGGGGTGAGAGTGTGATGGGTACAGTGTGAAGGGGGACAGTGTGATGGGGTGACAGTGTGATGGAGAGAAAATGCGATGGGGAGACAGTGTCATGAGGTGACAGTGCAATGTAGTGACAGTGTGATGGCGTGACAGTGCGAAGGGGTGACAGTGCAATGGGGCAACAGTAAGATGGGGCGGCAGTGCAATGGGGTGACAGTGCGATGGCATGACAGTGCGATGGGGTGACAATGTGATGGGGTGACAGTGTGATGGCGTGACAGTGCGATGGTGTGACAATGTGATGGGGCGACAGTGTGATGGGGTGACAGTGCGATGGAGTGATAATGCGATCGCGTGACACTGTGATGGGGTGACAGTGTGATGGGGTGACAGTGTGATGGGGAGACAGTGTATGGGGATGCCAGTGTGATGGGGTGACAGTGCGATGGTGTGACAGTGCGATGGTGTGACAATGTGATGGGGCGACAGTGTGATGGGGTGACAGTGCGATGGAGTGATAATGCGATGGCGTGACATTGTGATGGGGTGACACTGCGATGGGGTGACAGTGTGATGGGGTGAGAGTGTGATGGGGACAGTGCGATGGGGTGACAGTGTGATGAAGCGAAAATACGATGGGGACACAGTGTGACGGAGTGACAGTGTGATGGGGCGACAGTGTGAAGGGGGACAGTGTGATGGGGTGACAGTGTGATGGAGAGAAAATGCGATGGGGAGACAGTGTCATGAGGTGACAGTGCGATGTAGTGACAGTGTGATGGCGTGACAGTGCGATGGGGCGACAGTGTGATGGGGCAACAGTGTGAAGGGGGACAGTGTGATGTAGTGACAGTGTGAAGGGGTGACAGTGCAATGGGGTAACAGCAAGATGGGGTAATAGTGTGATGGGGTGACAGTGCGATGGGGTGACAGTGCGATGGCGTGACAGTGCGATGGGGTGACACTGTGATGGGGTGACAGTGCGATGGGGTGACAGCGCGACAGCATGACAGTGAGATGGGGTGACACTGTGATGGGGTGACAGTGCGATGGGGTGACAGTGCGATGGCGTGACAATGTGATGGGGGGACAGTGTGATGGGGTGACAGTGCAATGGAGTGACAATACGATGGCGTGACACTGTAATGGTGTGACAGTGTGATAGAGTGACAATGTGACGGGGTGACAATGCGATGGGGCGACAGTGTGATGGGGCGACAGTGCGATGGGGTGACAATGTGCTGGGGCGACAGTGTGATGGGGTGACAGTGCGATATAGTGACAGTGTGATGGCGTGACAGTGCGAAGGCGTGACAGTGCAATGGGGCGACAGTAAGATGGGGCGGCAGTGCAATGGGTGACAGTGCGATGGCGTGACAGTGCGATGGCGTGACACTGTGATGGGGTGACAGTGCAATGGTGTGACAATGTGATGGGGCGACAGTGTAATGGTGTGACAGTGCGAAGGAGTGATAATGCGATGGCATGACACTGTGATGGGGTGACAGTGTGATGGGGTGACAGTGTGATGGGGAGACAGTGTATGGGGATGACTGAGCGATGGGGCGATAGTGTATGGGGCGACAGTGCGATGGGGGGACACTGCGATGGGGCGACAGAGTGATGGGGTGACAGTGTGATGGAGCGAAAATACGATGGGGTGACAGTGTGATGGAGCAAAAATACGATGGGGCGACAGTGTGATGGGGCGACAGTGTGATGGGATGACAGTGTGATGGGGCGACAGTGTGATGGGGTGACAGTGTGATGGAGGACAGTGTGATTGGGTGACAGTGTGATGTAGAGAAAATGCGATGGGGAGACAGTGTGATGGGGTGACAGTGCGATGTAGTGACAGTGTGATGGGGTGACTGTGCGATGGTGTGACAGTGCGATGGCGTGTCAGTGCGATGGGGTGACACTGTGATGGGGTGACAGTGCGGTGGCATGACAGTGAGATGGGGTGACACTGTGATGGGGCGACAGTGCGATGGGGTGACACTGCGATGGCGTGACAATGTGATGGGGCGACAGTGTGATAGAGCGATAATGTGATGGGGTGACAGTGCGATGGGGCGACAGTGTGATGGGGTGACAGTGTGATAGAGCGACAGTGTGATGGGGCAACAGTGCGATGGGGCGACAATGTGATGGGGACAGTGTGATGGGGTGACAGTGTGATGGAGCGAAAATATGATGGGGAGACATTGTGATGGGGTGACAGTGTGATGGGGTGACAGTGTGATGGAGCGAAAATATGATGGGGAGACATTGTGATGGGGTGACAGTGTGATGGGGGACAGTGTGATGGGGTGGCAGTGTGATGGGGAGACAGTGTGATGGGGTGACAGTGCGATGGGACGAAGGTAAGATGGGGCGACGGTGTGATGGGGTGACAGTGTGATGGGGCGACAGAGTGATGGGGCGACAGTGTGATGGGGGACAGTGTGATGGGGTGACAGTGTGATGCGTGACCGTGCAATGGGGCGACACTGAGGTGGGGTGACAGTGTGATGGCGTGACAGTGAAATGGGGCAAAACTGTTATGGGGTGACTGTGCGATAGGGCGACAGTGTGATGGGGGACAGTGTGATGGGGTGACAGTGCGATGTAGTGACAGTGCAAAGGGGTGATAGTGTGATGGGGTGACAGTGCGATGGCGCGACAGTGTGATGGGGTGACTGTGCGATGGCATGACAGTGTGATGGGGTGACTGTGCGATGGCATGACAGTGTGATGGGGTGACACTGAGATGGGGTGAGAGTGCGATAGCGTGTGAGTGCGATGGGGTGACACTGTGATGGGGTGACAGTGCAATAGGGTGACAGTGCGATGGGATGACAGTGTATGGGGCGACAGTGTGATGGGGTGACAGTCTACGGGGTGACAATGCGATGGGGACAGTGCGATGGGGTGACAGTGTGCTGGGGCGACAGTGTGATGGGGGGATAGTGCGAAGTGGTGACAGTGTGATGGAGCGAAAGTAGGATGGGGAAACAGTGTGATGGGGTGACAGTGTAATGGGGGACAGTGTGATGGGGCGACAGTATGATGGGCGGACAGTGCGATGGGGTGACAGTGTGATGGAGCGAAAATGCGATGGGGCGACAGTGTGACGGGGTGACAATGCAATGGGGCGAGGGTAAGATGGGGCGACAGTGTGATGGGGGACAGTGCGATGGGGTGACAGTGCGATGGGATGACAGTGCAATGTAGTGACAGTGCAAAGGGGTGACAGTAAGATGGGGCGCCAGTGTGATGGGGTGACAGCGTGTTGGGGCGACAGTGTGATGGCATGACAGAGCGATGGGGTTATAATGTGATGGGATGACAGTGCAATGGGGTGACAGTGCGATGGCGTGACAGTGCAATGGGGTGACACTGTGATGGGGTGACAGTGCGATGGGGTGACAGTGCGATGGCGTGACAGTCCGATGGGGTGACAGTGCAATGGAGCGACAGTGCGGTGGGGTGACACTGTGATGGGGTGACAGTGCGATGGGGTGACAGTGCGATGGGGTGACACTGTACTGGGGTGACACTGTGATGGGGTGACAGTACGATGGGGTGACAGTACGATGGGGTGACAGTGAGATGGGGGCGACAGTGAGATGGGGTGACAGTGTGATGGTGCGACAGTGTGATGGGGTGACAGTGTGATCGGGTGACAGTGTGATGGGGCAACAGTGTATGGGGCGACAGTGCGATGGGACGACAGTTGATGGGGTGACAGTGATGGGGTGACAGTGTGACGGGGTGACAGTGCAATGGGGCAACAGTGTGATGTGGTGACAGTGTGATAGAGTGACAATGTGATAGAGTAACAGTGTGAATCGATGGGGCGATAGTGTATGGGGCGACAGTGTGATGGGGTGACAGTCTATGGGGTGACAGTGTATGGGGCGACACTGTATAGGGTGACAATATGATGGGGTGACAGTGTAATGGGGTGACAGTAAGATGGGCGACAGTGTGATGGCGTGACAGTGCAATGGGACGACACAGTGATGGGGACAGTGCGATGGGGTGACAGTGAGATGGGGCGACAGTGTGATGGGGTGACAGAGTGATGGGGTGACAGTGTGATGGGGTACAGTGCGATGGGGTGACAGTGTGATGGAGCGAAAATGTGATGGAGTGACAGTGTGATGGGGTGACAGTGCGATGGGGTGACAGTGAGATGGGGCGACAGTGTGATGGGGTGACAGAGTGATGGGGTGACAGTGTGATGGGGTACAGTGCGATGGGGTGACAGTGTGATGGAGCGAAAATGTGATGGAGTGACAGTGTGATGGGGTGACAGTGCAATGGGGCGACACTGTGATGGGGTGAAAGCGCGATGGCATGACAGTGCAATGCAGCAAAACTGTGATGGGGTGACAGTGCGATGGGGCGACAGTGGGATGAAGGGACACTGCAAAGGGGTGACAGTGTGATGGGGCGAGAGTGTGATGGGGACAGTGCGATGGGGACAGTTTGATGGGGTGACAGTGCATGGGGATGACAGTGTGATGGGGCGATAGTGTGATGTAGTGACAGTGCGAAGGGGTGACACTGTGATGGGGTGACAGTGCGACGGGGTGACAGTGCGATGGGGTGACAATGTGATGTAGTGACAGTGCGAAGGGGTGACACTGTTATGGGGTGACAGTGTGATGGGGTGACAGTGCGATGGGGCGACACTGTGATGGGGCGACAGTGGGATGGGTGACAGTGCAATGGGGCGACACTGTGATGGGGTGACAGTGAGATGGGCCAACAGTGTGATGGGGTGACAGTGCGATGGGGTGACAGTGTGATGGAGCGAAAATATGATGGGGACACAGTGTGACAGAGTGACAGTGTGATGGGGCGTCAGTGTGATGAAGCAAAAATACGATGGGGAGACAGTGTGATGGGGTGACAGTGTGATGGGGCGACAGTGTGATGGGGGCACAGTGTGATGGGGTGACAGTGTGATGGAGAGAAAATGCGATGGGGAGACAGTGTGATGGGGTGACAGTGCGATGTAGTGACAGTGCGATGTTGTGACAGTGCGAAGGGGTGACAGCGCGATGGGGCGACAGTAAGATGGGGCGGCAGTGCAATGGGGTGACAGTGCGATGGGACGAAGGTAAGATGGGGCGACGGTGTGATCGGGTTCAGTGTGACACCACTCACAGGGAGAGACAGAGCAAAAGTGTGACAGGGTGAAAATGCTAGGGGTTACAGCGTAAGAGGAGGGCAGTGTCACGTGTTGAAAGTGTGACATTTTGACACTTTGATATGTTATTTTTCTATTATTATTGAATCTCCCATGGCATTTCCCATATGAAATTGGATGCTAGACTATTCTGTATGGACAGGAAGCTTATGCTCTTTCTGCCTATTATTGTGTTCATGATGGATTATGTTCCTTTAAGACAACAAACTTAAATTGCTAAATAGTGACAACTTAAAGTTACTTGAAGTTTGTTCTGGAAAATTGACCATCGCAAAGTGCATGTCAGTTCTAATTCTGAGTCAGCAGGGTCAGTATGAAGAAACAGTTCTTTTTTTGGATTGTAACAACATTTACAATCAACATTGCTGATTTCACATTTTTATTTTCAACCACAATCTATAACCTCATGGGTCTGGCACATCCCACTGTTATCATCAAGTCAGGGTAGCAAAGCTGCCTGTGTAAGGAATGCATGAGGGCATGCCAGGAACGGTAACACTTGGCACACCAACTAGTAGAAGCAGCTCACAATGGACAAAGCTGAGCAATCCAGCATCTGCCTGACCAGATCTCAGCTCCGCTGTCCTGTCACAGGCAGTCGTGAATCGAGGTGGCAATCCATCTCGACCTGCTCCAGACGACACCAACGTCACAAATGCCAGTCTTCAGCCAATTTGATTCACGCTATGGTGTTATATTTCACTGTCACTATTTCAGGATACCTCAAAGACACATGCTGATGACCTATGGGCATGCAGGTTTCATACTCCATTTTGACTGAGGCCACTTGAAGCATGACAGCTAACATATTCCTTGATGTTAGCTCAGGTATAGATGTACCGATGAATGCAATATCTGTATACAACAGTGAGCAGTAATAAGATGCTGCTTGATTCTTTTGTACCAGGTAATCCATGTCTAATTCTTACATCATGGGGAATAACATAAGGATTGTGCAATGAGTACAAATATGCTTCTCAAGTCAAAATATACAGCAAACATAACATGACATTAGCAAACAATTGAAGACATCGGATACTGTAAGGATTATGGGCCCTGACACCATCCTGGCAATAGTACTTGTGTACCCGACCTCAGCATTTCTACCATGACAGTGTTCCGATATAGCTACATTGCCATATGGAAATTGCCCAGGTATACCCTGTTCATAACAAAGCGGAACAAATCCCACCCTGCCAATTGCTAATTTAAAGTCATTGCAGCCCCTAAAGTCAATATAGACCAAATTCAAACATTGACAAAAGACCAGAATCCAGCGTGATCACAGCGACTGCCCTTAACACCAAAGTAGCAGGAGTGACAGAGTGAGGAACCAAGCACAGCTTGCAAAATTGGGAATCATGGAGAGGCCCCTCCACAGGATGAAGTTTTACCTAAAGGAAAAAGGTTGTGGCTATTGAAAGTCAATCAGCTCAGGAGAGTGTTCAGCACCTTTTCAAACTCAGCATACACTGAAACAGTCTATACCCAAATGCAGTGAGACCTGAACAATATTAGAAAGCAATTTATTGAACAGAATAGCAATGTATTGTCATGAGTACTTTTACAAAGCAAAACAGTGAAACATTTTATAAGTCGCCATACACTAAATTAAGTCAGAAATAAAAAAGAGGAAAAAAGGGAATCAATCTGTAGCTCCTGGGTTCGGGGTACGCTGGAAAACAGCACCCAAGTCACCACGCAGGGCCGGGCTGGGCAGAGAACACCACAAAGGGCCAGGCCGAGAACGCCACACAGAGCCAGGCCGAGAGCGCCAGACAGGGCCAGGCCGAGAACGCCACACAGGGCCAGGCCGAGAACGCCAGACAGGGCCAGGACGAGGACATCACACAGGGTCAGGCCGAGAATACCACACAGGGCCAGGCCGAGAACGCCACGCAGGGCTGGGCCGAGAATGCCACATAGGACCGGGCCGGGAACGCCACACAGGGCTGGGCCAAGTACACCACTCAGGGTTGGGCCGAGAACGCCACACAGGGCTGGGCCAAGAACACCACAAAGGGCCCGGCCAAGAACGCCACACAGGGCTGGGCCGAGAACGCCACATAGGGCCGGGCTGAGAACGCCACACAGTGGCAAGCCGAGAACACCACACAGGGCCAGGCTGAGAACACCACACAGGGCCAGGCCGAGAACGCCACACAGGGCCGGGACGATAACACCACACAGGGCCGGGCGGACAACACCACACAGGGCCGGGCCAAGAACACCACACAGTGCCGGGCCGGGATTGCCATGCAGTGCCAGGCCGAGAACACCACACAGAGCCGGGCCAGGAATGCCACGCAGGGCCAGGCTGAGAACACCACACAGGGCCAGGCCGAGAACGCCATGCAGGGCTGGGACGAGAACGCCACACAGGGCCGGGCGGAAAACACCACGCATGGCTGGGCCGAGATCACCACACAGGGCCGGGCCAAGAACACCACAAAGGGGCAGGCTGAGAACACCACACAGGGCCGGGCGGAGAACACCACACAGGGCCGGGCCGAGAACACCACACAGGGCCGGGCCGAGAACACCATACAGGGCCGGGCGGAGAACACCACACAGGGCCGGGCCGGGAATGCCAAGCAGGGCCAGGCCGAGAACGCCATGCAGGGCCGGGCCGAGAACGCCATGCAGGGCCAGGCCGAGAATGCCATGCAGGGCCAGGCCGAGAACGCCATGCAGGGCCAGGCCGAGAACGCCATGTAGGGCCAGGCCGAGAATGCCATGTAGCGCCGGGCCGAGAACGCCACACAGGGCCGTGCGGAAATCACCACGCATGGCTGGGCCGAGAACACCCCAAATGGCCGGGCCGGGAACACCACACAGGGCCGGGCTGGGAATGCCACGCAGGGCCGGGCGGGGAATGTCACACATGGCCGGGCCGAGAACACCACACAGGACCGGCGGACAACACCACACAGGGCCGGGCCGAGAACACCACACAGGGCCGGGCAGGGAATGCCACACAGGGCCGGGCTGGGAATGCCATGCAGGGCCAGGCCGAGAACGCCATGCAGGGCCAGGCCGAGAACGCCATGCAGGGCCGGGCCGAGAACGCCATGCAGGGCCGGGCCGAGAACGCCACGCAGGGCTGTGCGGAGAACACCACACAGGGCCGGCCGAGATTGCCACACAGGGCCGGGCCGAGTACACCTCAAAGGGCCAGGCCGAGAACATCACACAGGGCCGGGCCAAAAACGCCACACAGGGCGGGGCCGTGAACGCCACACAGGGCCGGCCGAGAATGCCACAGAGGGCTGGGCCGACAACACCACAAAGGGCCGGTCCGAGAACACCACACAGGGCCGGCCGAGATCGCCACACAGGGCCGGGCCGGGCCGAGAACACCACAAAGGGCCAGGCCGAGAACACCACACAGGGCCGGGCCAAAAACGCCACACAGGGCGGGGCCGTGGACGCCACACAGGGCCGTCCGAGAACGCCACAGAGGACCGGGCCGAGAATGCCACACAGGGTCGGGCCGAGAATGCCACACAGGGTCGGGCCGAGAATGCCACACAGGGCCGGGCCGAGAATGCCACACAGGACCGGGCCAGGAATGCCACACAGGGCCGGGCCGAGAATGCCACACAGGGCCGGGCTGAGAACGCCACACATAGCCGGGCCAAGAACACCACACAGGGCCAGGTGGAAAACACCACGCAGGGCAGGCTGGGTATGCATGCAGGGCCAGGCCAGGCATGCTACTCAGGGCTGACCTGGTCTGAGAATGCCACGCAGGGCCAGGCTGGGCTGAGAACTCCACACAGGCACACAGGGCTGGGCTGAGAATGCCACGCAGGGCTAAGACTGCGCCGCCACACTGAGACATGACCTCCACACCGAGACTAGACTGCCACACCGAGATGAGACTGCCACACTGAGACAAGGCCACCACGCCGACACTAAACGTCCACGCTGAGATGTGACCTCCATGCCAAGACATGGCCACCACGCCGATAGGAGACATCCATGCTGAGACAAGGCTGCCACACCGAAACAAGACCTCCACACTGAGACGAGACTGCCATGCCATCACAAGACCTCCAAGCTGGGATGAGACCACCATACCAAGACGGAACCTCCACGCCAAGACAACATCTCCACACTTGGCCATTGGAAAAAGCAGAATCCGTCTTCAAAGCAAAGACCAAGATGCCATGCTGGGGCTAGGCCTTTTCCCTGGCCTGCCAGAATAGTGGAAACTCCATGACTGGATGAGATGTCCACAACAAGGACAGGAACACCATTCATTTCCAAGACTGCCTCTCCTGGACAAGGCTGCCACACTGGGAGACAGTCCGAGCAGGCCAAAATCCGGAATTCCAGCCCATTGGAAGCACCTCAGAGCTGGGCCTGGGCTGGGAGAAACCAATAAAAGAAGAGAAGGTACCATAACAAATGGAAACATTAAAGAAAAGGCAAGGAACAAACAAAAATGAAGTGGTTGGAGTAGACGAGCTCCAGGCCCCTGGGCTGAGCAGCCCACACATTGTGCTGCTTCTCAGTCACCATCTTGAAAAACAAATTAAGGATTGGGCTGATAGCTTCATCGGCTATAGGAGCAGAGTTAGACCATTCGGCCCTTCAAGTCTGCTCCTCCAGTCAATCATGGATGATATGCTCCTCACCCTCATTTTCCTGCCTTCTTTCCATAACCCTTCAACCCATTACCCATTAAAGAGTTGTCTAACTCCTCCTTAAGTTTATTCACTGTCCCAGCATCCACTGCACATTGTGGTAGTGATTGCCATAGATCCACAACCCTTCAGGAGAAGTAGTTTTTCCTCAACTCCGTTTTAAGTTTGCCACCCCTTGTCCTAAGACTCTGACCTCTCGTCCTAGAATCCCCCACAAGAGGAAACATCTGCTCCACATCTATTTTATCTGCACATTTTATCACCTTGAATACCTCAGTCTGATCTCCCCTTATTCACACAAGTGCAACCCACGATCATCTCCAACGTGAGAGAATCTAACCACCACCTCTTGACATTGGAAGCAGATACATGGGAACACCACCACCTTCAGATTCCCCTCCAAGCCACTCACCATCCTGACATGGAATAATGTTGCCGTGGCTTCACTGTTGCCGGGTCGAAATCCTCGTATCCTCTCCATGAGGGCATTGCAGGTCAACCCACAGCAGATGGACTGCAGCGGTTCAAGAAGGCAGCTCAGCACCACCTTCTCAAGGGGCAACTAGGGATGGGCAATAAATGCTGGCATCCCACAAATGAGTAGAAAAAAATAATGCATAACATTTGCAAACTCCTCAGAGACTGAAGAAATTCATGTCCAAATGTCACAAGATCATCACAATGTCCAGGTCTGGATTCACATGTGGCAAATAACATTCATGCCAACCAAGAACAAGACAATGCCAACTGCCATCGAGAAACAATCTAATCAACTTCCCTTGGCATTCAATAGCATTAATATTGCTGTATACCCCACCGTCAACATTAACCAGAAACTGAGCTGGACTAGCCATACAAATACTGCGCCCACAAGAGCAGGTGAGAGGCTGGGAATCCTGCAGTGTGTAACTCCTCATTTCACAAAGTCTGTCACCATGTAAAATGCACAAGTCCAAAGTATGATGGAGTATTCCCCTCTTGCCTGGATGGATGCAGTCCCAACAACATTCAAGAAGCTAAACACCACAGGGCAGCCGAGTTGATTGGCAGTATATCCATAAACATCCATTCCCTCGACCAGGAGCAGCAGATGTGTACCAGCAACAAGAGCACCACAGAAATTATGCAGAACCTTCTAAACCCACTTCCTCCTCGAAAGTCACAGGTGGCAGATTTTTTGGGAACATCACCATATGTGAGTTCCTCTCCAAGATATTCACCATCCTGACTTGGTAATATATCGTCGTTCCTCCAGCGTTGCTGGGTCAAAATGCTGGAACTACCTCTCTAAGGGCACTGTCTGGATGGGTTACTCTTCAGAGGGTCGATGTGGACCCGTTGGTCTGAAGAGCCTGTTTCCACACTATAGGGATTCTATTCTATTAAGTTGTGCCTCCTGGGCCCGGAATGGTTACTATTTAAATGCCACCCTCTTTTATTAATATGTGTGTCATGGTCCAATTCCAATTTGGCAAAATGTGTCCACTTGATAGGACCTGAGTTCCTCACAGTTTATTTTCAATCTGTGCACCAACAGGAGCTGTACAGGAGAAGCCTGGTTGCTGTGCTCTACTAGCCTCCTGCATGTCTACCTTGGACTTTATCTGCAGCTCTCCATAAACACATCCCAAATTCTGAGGAAGGATTACACCCGAAAGGTTGACTTCTCCACCTCTTGATACTTGCTGTGTTCTTCCAGTCTCCTGCTTGCCGACAGTGGATGCCAGCAAGGGACAGACCAAAAGAGAACAACACAGAGGGAGTAAGAAATGTCAGTATGGCTATTGTCCTACCTGTCCATCTTCCTTCCCACCTAGCTGCTCCACCCTCCTCTCTGACCTATCAGCCCATCACCCCCCCACTTCCATCTACCTATCGCACTATCAGCTACCTTCCCCCCCCCAGCCCCACCCCCCTCCCATTTATCCCTCCACCCTCTCAGCTCACAAGCCTCATTCCTGATGAAGGGCTGATGCCCGAAACGTCGATTCTCCTGCTCCTTGGATGCTGCCTGAACTGCTGTGCTTTTCCAACACCACACTCTCGCCTATTGTACTTTGATTACAGCCTATCCGTGAGCCCCGTTAATCCAGTAAATTCCTTCATATCTGATATTATGTAGGACCACATCCTTCTCGATGGTAGAAGTTCTGGGTTTTGGAACCTGCTGTTGAAAGAGCCAAAGTGATTTGCTGCAGTACATCTTGCAGATAGTCTGCACTGCTGGCGCTGTCTGTTAATGCTATTGGGAAGTCAAAATTAAGATGTCAGATGGGGTGCCAGTCAAACATTGTCATAGACGGTGTTCTTAGATCCGCACTCATTCCAAGCAAATGGGAAGTATTCCATCACACTCCTGACTTGTGCATTGTAGATGGTGAATAGGCATTGGGGAATCATAGAATTCCTACAGTGTGGAAACAGGCCCATCAGCCCAACAAGTCCACACCAACCCTCCGAAGATTATCCCACCTAAACCTGTTACTCTACATTTATCCCCGACTAATGCACCTTACCAACACATCCCTGACCACTATGGGCAATTTAGCAATGGCAATTCACCCCAACCTGCACATCTTTGGATTGTGGGAAGAAACCGGAGCACCCAGAGGAAACCCACACAGATGCAGGAGAATGTGCCTGAGGCTGGAATCGAACCCGGGTCCCTGGTGCTGTGAGGCAGCAGTGCTAACGACTGGGAGACTGGGTCAATTGAGGAACTGAAATGAAATGAAATTATCCAAAATGAAATAACGCACAGTTCGGAGGACAGTGCAATCCAGTTGAATGAACTGAATTGCTCCTTTGGAGATCCAACAAGTTAGACAGGCCTAGAGCCTGTTATGATGCAACCATGCTCTGATTGGGTGTCTAGAAGCACAACTCACTTATTAACACATGTGTGCAATGTTGTGAAGGTGGATGGAGAGCAGAGAAAGCAGTGAAACAGCAGTGTGCCAAGTGCACCAAGTAACAGCCACACCGTTGCAATCAGGACGTGAATTCCTGCAGAATTCTTGTACAAGATGTGGCATCAAAGCAAAGAAAGAGATATTAGGATAAAGTATCCATAAGCTCAGTCAAAACTGGAGCATCTTAAAGGAGGAGAGGTTGAGGAGGTAGCAATGTGACATTGAGGAAGGACATCCAAGATAAGGATTTTGATAACTGGGGGCAGGACTGCAAGCTTTAGGATGAAGGTGCTAGGGGTATTGCTGCAGCACCGTCTTTAGGAGATCTGGTGAGATAGCACATGTGGAGAACAAAAAAACACAGACTTTAGGAGTAAACTAGTGAGATGTCATCAAAAAAAAAGCAACATGAAGATACTTGAAAAACTGTAAATGTGCTCTGTTCCAGACACATTTAACAGGCAATTGGGAATTACTCTCTTCAGCAGTGGCAGTGGGGAATGGGAGAGAGGCAATTTGAATTAATGACGAGACAGGATGGTCTCTTTTTGAATAAAACAAAGAATTGCAGATGCTGGAAATCTTAAAGAAAGGCAGGAATTGCTGGTAAAACCTTTTTGTTTCTGGCTTCCTTTGAAGTTCAGGTGTTTTGTCTGAACAAAACTTGTCAATCGCTTTTCATTCACGTTGCTGAGTATGAACAGCTCATACAGCAACATGAAACAAAGAACTGCTGAAAATCTGAAATAGAAACTGAAATTCCCGAAGAAACACAGCATCTGTGGCCACATCCGTGGAAAGAAAGCAAAGTTACGGCTTTGGGTCCTGTGACCTTTCTTGAGAGCTGACAGTAGGTAGGAAATGGTGGTAACTTTGCTGATGATTTGTGCAGGTAGGGGAGTAATGAGCAGATCAGTGAAGATGTAGTGCAAAGAGACAGACAGGAAGTTAGGCAGACAAAAGGACGCTTACTAGTCTGCCAGGGGAAAAAACAAAGTGGATAATGGGGCCAGTGAGGAGGTGAGAATTGGTTAGTGCTGCTGAAAAGCAGCCCATGTAATAACAGGGGCTGGTATATGGGGTGGGTAAAATACATTGAAGGAGGTGTTCAGGCCCTAAAATTATTGAACTCAATATCGAGTCCTGAAGGGTGCTTAAACGGAAGTTAAAAATCACACAACACCGGGTTATAGTCCAACAGGTTTAACTGGGAGCACTAGCTTTTGGAACGCTGCTGTTTCATCCTATTCTCCACAACCACCTGATGAAGGAGTGTCGCTCCGAAAGCTAGTGCTTCCAGTTAAACCTGTTGGACTATAACCTGGTGTTGTGTGATTTCTAACTTTGTACACCCCAGTCCAACACCGGCACCTCTAAATCATAAATGGAAGTTGAGATGTTCTTCCAGCTTGTACTGGCCTGCTAAAGCACCGCAGCAGGTCTCGGACAGACATGTTGGCCAGGGAACATGGTAGTGTGTTGATGTGGTAGGCAACTGGAAGCTTGGAGTCGTTTCTATGGATAGATTATAGTTCAACGCAAAGCAGTTGCCCAGTCTGTGCTTCTTTCCCCAATGTAGAGGAGTCCACATTACGAGCAGTGAATGCAGTCGACCAGATTGAATGAAACACAGGTAAGTCACTGCTTCACCTGGAAAGAGTAACTGGAATGTTGGAAGAATAAGGAGTTGGAGGAAGTAAACAAGCAAGCATTGTACCTTCTGTGATTGCAGGGGAAAGTGGTTGAAGGGAGGTGATGAGAGTGGAGGGAGAGCAGACCAGGGTAACCCAGAAGGAACAGTCCCTGCAGAATGCTGACAGGGGAGAAGAGGCAAACATGGACCTGGTTTTGGAATCCACCGGAATTGGTGGCTTGTAATCCCTTGGATGTGGATGCTGGTGGGTGAAAAGTGAAGATTGGGGGATTCCTATCAGTGTTGTGGGAGAGAAGAGAAGGGGTGAGGGCAGAAGGGTGGGAAATGGGTCAGACATAGTTGAAGGTCTTGCCAACCACAGAGGTGTGGAATCCTCAGCTGGAGAAAATGTGACCATTTCTGAAGGTCATCAGATAGATGCAGCACAGAGATGTAAACTGCAAGAACAGAATGGAGTCCTTCCAGGAATCAGGTGTGAGGATGTGCAGTCCAGGAAACTGAGGAGTCAGTGCACTTGCGATGGATATCAATGGCCAGCTTATCCCCAGAAATGAGGGCAGCTATGTTGAGGAAGGGAAAAGAGGAGTGAGAGATGGTCAATCAAGACTCTATATAATTGCAATATATTTCTGGAGAACTGAGACCAAGTCTAGACCGAGTCATCGATGTTTACAGCACAGAAAAAGGCCCTTTGGCCCATTCAGTTTGTGCTGGACAAAAACAAACATTTATCTATACTAATCCCAATTTCCAACAGTTGGCCTATAGCCTTGTGTGCCTTGGCATCGCCCACTGTACATCTAAGTACTTCTTAAACGTTGTGAGAGTTTCCACTTCTACCATCCTTACAGGCAGAGAGTTCCAGATTCCCACCACCCTCTGGATGAAAAGACCTTTACTCACATTCCCTGTAAACCTGCTGCCCCTTCCCTTAAATGTATGTCCCTGGTCATTGATTCCTCGCCAAAGGGAAAGGGATGAGAGTGGAGGGAGAGCAGACCAGGGTAACCCAGGAGGAACAGTCCCTGTCTATGCCCTTTAAAATTTTATTCATCACGGTCATGTCCCCCCAACAACTTCCTCTGCTCTCAGGTAAACAACCCCAGTCTGTCCAATCTTACTTCATGATGGAAACTCTCCAGCACAGGCAGCATCCTGGTAAATCTCCCCTGCACCCTCTTTAATGCTGGGCACAAAATATATTCAAGAGGGAGCTGGATGTGGCTCTTGCAGCTAAAAGAATCAAGGCATACAGAGCGAAAGCAGGAGTGGGATACTGAGATTATATGGTCAGCCATGATTGTATTGAATGGTGGTGCATGCTCAAAGGGTCGAATGGCCTACTCTCACATATATTTTCCATGTTTCTAGACTCTATCTGTCACCTAATCAACATCTTACACATTTCCAGCATAACTCCCTGCTCTAAAACTCTTTGCCTTGGCTCATAACGACAAGTATCCCATATGCCCTCCTAACCACTTTATCTATCTGTCCCACTACCTTAAAGGACTGGTGTGCCTGCACACCAATGTTCCTCTGAGCCTCGATGCTCCCCTGGGGTCCTACCATTCATCAGTATTCCCTTGCTTTATTCGTCCTTCCCAATTGGATCACCTCATATTTGATTGGATTGGATTCCGTGAGCCTTTGACAAATAGTTTGTCACTCTCTGATCAGACTTAGTCAGTGCAACAATGACTATGCTGCAAAATTACTTCAATGATTGAGAGGCATTGCGGATGCCCATGCCATTTTTTGCATGAGGAATAGTGGCTGCAGAGAGCTGTCACATGACTCTGTCTCCTCCCAGTTTCTGGAATATTGCCAGCTGGGTCACCTGTACCCCAGGAGAAAGTGAGGGCTGCAGATGCTGGAGATCAGAGTCGAGAGGGTGGCGCTGGAAAAACACAGCAGGCCAGGCAGCATCCGAGGAGCAGGCGAGTCAATGTTTCGGGCATAAGCTCTTCATAGCCCTTCGGTCACCAGCACCACCCTCTCGATTGTGACCTCGGGCATTTAACTGGCATTCTAAAGTGGACACAGGAGACTGGGGGAGGGATGGAGGGGGAAGCATTATCGACCAGCAGGGCTGATCCCGGTCTGGGCCCTTTAGGATCTGGTTGTAGGAAATGACCAACCGGAAATCTGAGAGACCATGCCTGGCACATTGCTTTTGGTAGGAAGGTCCATTCGCCAAACTCATTGTGCAGAGCAAGATCCCATTAACAGGAATGTGACAGCGAGCAGCTCATCTGTTTAACAAATGCTGCTAGAGAAAGAATTATTGAGCGAGGCCACAGTATTTCGGGCGGCTAGGCCATTTGACCCCCTCCGTCCTGCTACTCCATTAAGATCTTGGCTGGGCTGGCCCCTGTCCTCCAGTTTCCCATCCTAGCCTGCCTGTCTCCAATGCTTTTTGAGTGCATCCCTTTAAGAAACTAACTGAAAGAGTACACTACAGCACTCCCTCAGTGACAATGCTGAGGGAGTATTTTAAACTTCCAGCTCCAATCTGGATGTCAGGTGTGGGGCACTTTTGGGTGGATGGTTGTGGGGGTTTCAGAGTTGACAGTAGCATTGTGAAGATGGGTTAAGACCCCGAACATTGTCTCCTCCAGCTCTTGATGTTCTTCCAGCCTCTTGCTTTCCCAGCACCAAATTGTGACCACATTGTTCAATTTTGTTTTTTTGCAAATCAGATCAACCACTGTGACTTAAGTGTGTCAGGCGATGAGTTTGGGAGCGGTGACTGGACGCGTTCTGCTGGTGCTAGACTTCTCTCGTCAGAGGGAGGGAGGGAGAAAGGGAGAGCCAGAGAGGGGGCTGGGAGGCTGAACCGACGATAAAAGCAATTGGATAGAGATTAGGAGCTAGAAGTAGTTTGAAGACTTGTAGAGGTACAGCAGCGACTCAGACGTGAGCAGAGGATCACAAATTATAAAGCAGGACACTCCAATTTACCATACCAAAGCCAAAAAAAAACTGAACTGCAATATTTCAGAGTGTCTTAAATGCAATTTCTTTTGTAAAGCCCCTTTGGTCTCTGTGATTGGCTCCATTCATCAGCTGGAGCTGCTACTTTGAAACGTTTTATAAGTTAAAAAGCACCCAGCCCTCCTCCGCCTTTCTATCTGTTTGCCGGAGATTTATTTCATACAGAACTATCGTCTAAACTTGAGTCCGGGAGTCGACCGCCAAAGTTCCAGAAAGAAGCCGTTTGGGAAGTTTGTGGGAGCTGTTTTCTCTCTCTGTGCAGAGGCGATGTGTTGGGTTCCCTGAGCCAGCGGGAAGTTTCCTTCGTCAAAGGAGCTGAACTCTTCTCTTTGAAAGAAAATATGAGAAGATTGTGGCTTTTACCGTTTTGTTTATGGATTGAGAGCTGGTGCCAGAGCCCGGGACCCGGACTTCCACAAGGTGAGAGATTCATGATTTGGAGGCGTCGCTGTTGGACTGGGATGTACAAAGTGAAAAATCACACTACACCAGGTTATAGTCCAACAGTCAGTCTGAACATGTGGCCACAAACGGCCGTCTCTTTCCACCAGTATTCAGACTGCTGGACTATTACCCAGTGTGGTGTGATTTTTAACTGAGAGACTCATACACTTTCTCTCTGGGCTTTTCACTCACACGTTTGTTATAAAGAGTTCAAAATGGTCGATGACATCACAGCTCAGGGTTTCCACTTGGAGTACGCAGAGCTCTTCATCCTTGAGAAATGTTTCAGTATTTCCATTTGGTTTCTGTTGTTTATTCAGCGTGGGAATGCGAGCACAAATCCCGCTCGATAACTCTGCCCACTCCCAGCGATCTGATTAAAGACAGTCTCCAGGGAGAGGGACATGGGGGGGAGGGAGAGAGATCTATCGGTTCTCGGAGGCCCCAGGAGAAAGGCAACTCCTGCTTTATTGACTGATATCAACTCCTGCTGCTTGGGGATATGTTTGAATGTGTGTGTGTGTGTGAGAGAGAGAGATGTTTTGATTTACAAGGACAGGCACAAAATCAACTAGAAACTTGTCCTATACAGATTAGGACAGGATGGGCAAACAGGTGAACTTGGGAGGTGGAGGGAGGGAATTCAGAGATGGGGATTTAGTACTCTTTCTGGGGGAGCTGGGGAACAGCTGAATTACACTTTGCCCCCAGGACTTTGTTTCACAACGCACCCCCCCCCCCCCCACCCCCTCCCTGCCCCATCACCTCTGTTCTCCAAAAGCTGCTGTTTCGCAACTGAAGGAGAACTGGGCAGTGTGGGATTTGAAGGTAGATGCTCTCCCAGGATAGAAGGTATGGAGTTAGTGGACGTCACAGACCCAGATCAGTCAGAGAGCAGCGGACTTGTCAGTTTCACAGAGGGTTAGGTCGGTTGCTGCTCAGAATCTTCCGCTCCTTGAGCTGTATGGTGCATGGGAATGTTGGCTGTGGTATGTGAAAGGTCAGGGTTGATGGAGTGTAGGAATGCTAGATTGTTGTTTAGAGACTTTATTTCCCTGCTGAGAGTTGGAGGAATGCTATCTTCTGTGAACTGTTATCTTATACATACAAACAAGTTGGAAGGAGGCTGCTCAGATGATGATGCCTATGTAAGCTCTTTGGAAGTGCTATTCAGTTCATTGTCCCCCCTCCCCCTATGGTTCTGTGAATTCAGCCTTTTAATCCACTTTTCCTTGAGAAAGACACAATGGAATTTCTTTCCATTGCCCTCGGGCAATGCTGTTGAAGGAACAGTGCTCCGAAAGCTAGTGCTTCCAAATAAGCCGGTTAGAATATAACCTAGTGTGTGTGATTTTTAACTTTATACAAGTCATAGCGGGCGATGTGAAGAATGACTTGCTACAGGTATTGCCAGTCTGGTTCCTCTGCCGATTATCTTAAATCTGTATTTTCTGGTTGCATAGCATCCCAGAAGTGTTCTTACAAGTACTTCATACTTTTGAATGCATCTTCTTAAAGCTTCCCCTTGGGGGGTTTTACTGGGTGAGGTTAGGGTCGCTGCGATATGGGCATGGATTCTTTGCAGCAGTTCAGTACTTCTGTTCAGATTTCAGTATGTATGATTTTGCTATTCAACAGTCAGTGTTCAAAATCTTATCAGAGGACTGAGCAGGCTCAAGGCACTGAGTGGACTGCTTCTAATCCTAATTTCTATGTTTGTATATACCTGTCCACTCCACTGTTGTAACAGGCTGTGCACTGTCAGTTGGAATTTCATTGCCTAGCAGTTTCAGCTCTCCTCCTTCAGAGACCTCATATCTATTGAATCACAGCAGCAGGCACTTAGTCCATTGTGTCAGTCCATACAAGAGCTATTCATCCAAACCAATCTCCCTGCCTTTTCCCCACACCTAGGGAAATTTTTTTAATATTTCAAAAATATACTTTATTCATAAAATACTTTAATGGTCTGTACAGTTGGACATGCCATACATATGTAAACATTCCATTTGTTTGCATACCGAAACAGAGTAATCATTCCTATTTACAAGTCTGTACAATTACATTTTTAGCTGAGGCGTCAGCAGAGCCCAAATGACTGCGCGAGTCCCCTGTTCTTCTTTAGGCAGGCAGATGTTACACGGTGGTCTTTCCCCACCGCGCCTTGGTGGCAGCTGCCCCAAGCTTCAGCGCGTCCTTCAACACGTAGTCCTGGACCTTGGAATGTGCCAGTCTGCAACACTCAGTCGGGGTCAACTCCTTCAGCTGGAAGATCAACAGGTTTCGGACCGCGCAGAGAGAGTCCTTCACCGAATTGATGATCCTCCAGGTACAGTTGATGTTCGTCTCGGTGTGCGTCCCGGGGAACAGGCCGTAGAGCACGGAACCCCGCATCACGGCGCTGCTCGGGACGAACCTCAACAAACACCACTGCATTCCTCTCCAGACTTCTTCTGCGTAGGCACATTCCAGAAGGTGGTGTGTGACAGTCTCGTCCCCCCTGCAGCCGCTTCGAGGGCAGCGTGCGGTGCGGCTGAGAGTCCAGGCGTGCATAAAGGATCTCACAGGCAGAGCCCTTCTCACCACCAGCCAAGCCATGTCTTGGTGCTTGTTGGTGCTTGTTCCCCATACCTAAGGAAATGCTTTCTTTGCAGGTAGGTATTCAATTCTCCTTTGAAAATTGGATCCTATCATCCGAAATTTCCCACTTAGCCCGTGTGCCATTAATATCGGACTCTTACATCTTGAGGGTGCAAACTGCAATGTCGTCCCATGATGAACTTTGAAGATATGTACTTGAGAAATTATTAGGACTCAAAACAACCAAACAAAAAGCAATGGGAGGAGCCGGGGGAGCGGACAGCCCCTTATAACAGAACCTGACCTGCTCCAGAGAGGTGCAACAACATCACAGAGCAGGTCTATTAGAAAATATCTTCAAGCAGACTTAATTCAACAATATTCTGGACAGTTTTTGGGAGGGAGGAGACTGTAGCAAGGTTCAGGGGGTGGAGGGGGCTCTGCAGTAGGGTTCGGGGAGCGGAGAGGGCACTGCAGTGGGGTTCAGGGAGTGGAGGGGGCACTGCAGTGGGGTTTGGGGGTGGAGGGGGCACTGCAGTGGGGTTCAGGGTGTGGAGGGGGCACTGCAGAGGGGTTCGGGGAGCAGATGGGGCACTGCAGTGGGGTCCAGGGAGCAGAGGGGGCACTGCAGTGGGGTTCGGGGGGTGGAGGGGGCACTGCAGTGGGATTCGGGGAGCAGAGGGGGCAATGCAGTGGGGTTCGGGGGTGGAGGGGGCACTGAAGTGGGGTTCAGGGTGTGGAGGGGGCACTGCAGTGGGGTCCAAGGAGCAGAGGGGGCACTGCAGTGGGGTTCAGGGAGCAGAGGGGGCACTGCAGTGGGGTTCAGGGAGCAAAGGGGGCACTGCAGTGGGGTTCGGGGATGGAGGGGGCATTGCAGTGGGGTTAAGGGTGTGGAGGGGGCACTGCAGTGGGGTTCAGGGTGTGGAGGGGGGACTGCAGTGGGGTTCAGGGTGTGGAGGGGGCACTGCAGTGGGGTTCAGGGAGCAGAGGGGGCACCGCAGTGGGGTTCAGGGTATGGAGGGGGCACTGCAGTGGGGTTTGGGGGTGGAGGGGGCACTGCAGTGGGGTTCAGGTTGTGGAGGGGGCACTGCAGAGGGGTTCGGGGAGCAGAGGGGGCACTGCAGTGGGGTCCAGGGAGCAGAGGGGGCACTGCAGTGGGGTTCGGGGGGTGGAGGGGGCACTGCAGTGGGATTCGGGGAGCAGAGGGGGCACTGCAGTGGGGTTCGGGGGTGGAGGGGGCACTGAAGTGGGGTTCAGGGTGTGGAGGGGGCACTGCAGTGGGGTCCAAGGAGCAGAGGGGGCACTGCAGTGGGGTTCAGGGAGCAGAGGGGGCACTGCAGTGGGGTTCAGGGAGCAAAGGGGGCACTGCAGTGGGGTTCGGGGATGGAGGGGGCATTGCAGTGGGGTTCAGGGTGTGGAGGGGGCACTGCAGTGGGGTTCAGGGTGTGGAGGGGGCACTGCAGTGGGGTTCAGGGTATGGAGGGGGCACCGCAGTGGGGTTCAGGGTATGGAGGGGGCACTGCAGTGGGGTTCAGGGAGCAGAGGGGGCACTGCAGTGGGATTCGGGGAGCAGAGGGGGCACTGCAGTGGGGTTCAGGGTATGGAGGGGGCACTGCAGTGGGGTTCAGGGTATGGAGGGGGCACTGCAGTGGGGTTCAGGGAGCGGAGGGGGCACTGCAGTGGGGTTCAGGGAGCGGAGGGGGCACTGCAGTGGGGTTCGGGGAGCAGAGGGGGCACTGCAGTGGGGTTCAGGGAGCAGAGGGGGCACTGCAGTGGGGTTCAGGGAGCAGAGGGGGCACTGCAGTGGGATTCGGGGAGCAGAGGGGGCACTGCAGTGGGGTTCAGGGAGCAGAGGGGGCACTGCAGTGGGGTTCGGGGGGGTGGAGGGGACACTGCAGTGGGGTTCGGGGAGCAGAGGGGGCACTGCAGTGGGGTCAGGGAGCAGAGGGGGCACTGCAGTGGGGTTCGGGGAGCAGAGGGGGCACTGCAATGGGGTTCAGGGAGCAGAGGGGGCACTGCAGTGGGATTCGGGGAGCAGAGGGGGCACTGCAGTGGGGTTCAGGGTATGGAGGGGGCACTGCAGTGGGGTTCAGGGTATGGAGGGGGCACTGCAGTGGGGTTCAGGGAGCGGAGGGGGCACTGCAGTGGGGTTCAGGGAGCGGAGGGGGCACTGCAGTGGGGTTCGGGGAGCAGAGGGGGCACTGCAGTGGGGTTCAGGGAGCAGAGGGGGCACTGCAGTGGGGTTCAGGGAGCAGAGGGGGCACTGCAGTGGGATTCGGGGAGCAGAGGGGGCACTGCAGTGGGGTTCAGGGAGCAGAGGGGGCACTGCAGTGGGGTTCGGGGGGGTGGAGGGGACACTGCAGTGGGGTTCGGGGAGCAGAGGGGGCACTGCAGTGGGGTTCAGGGAGCAGAGGGGGCACTGCAGTGGGGTTCGGGGGGGTGGAGGGGACACTGCAGTGGGGTTCGGGGAGCAGAGGGGGCACTGCAGTGGGGTTCAGGGAGCAGAGGGGGCACTGCAGTGGGATTCGGGGAGCAGAGGGGGCACTGCAGTGGGGTTCAGGGATCAGAGGGGGCACTGCAGTGGGGTTCAGGGATGGAGGGGGCACTGCAGTGGGGTTGTGGAGTTGGGAATGTGCGAGCAATGTAGGTTGTTTTGGGATTGAGTGCAGTGTCTTTCAGGAGTGGTAGGTGGACTGCAATGGGTTTTGGCATTTGGGCGGGGATAGAGATGGCAGTGAATGTCTAAAATGGAAGGGGCACTGCAGCAGGTGTGAGAGGGAGAGACTGCAGTGTGGTACTGGAATGGAGGGAGAGCACAGTGAGTATCCGGAGTGTAGGGGCACTGGAGTGGGTTTCGGGAATGGTGCCAGGGACTGCAGTGAGTTTCAGCAGTGGTTCCAGGTACTGCAGTGGGTTTTGGGAATGGTTCCAGTCACTGCGATGTTTTTCAGGAATGGGTCGAGGCACTGCGGTGGGCTTCAGGAATGGTGTCGGGCACTGCGGTGGGTTTCGGGAATGGAGCTGGGCACTGCGCTGGGTTTCGGGGATGGAGCTGGGCCATGCGGTGGTTTTCCGGAATGGAGCCGGGCACTGCGGTGGTTTTCCGGAATGGTGCTGGGCACTGTGATGGTTTTTGGGAATGTTCTGGGCATTGCAATGGGTTTCGGGAATGGTTCAAGGCACTGCGGTGGGTTTCAGGAATGGTGCTGGGGACTGCAATGGGTTTTGGGAATGGTTCAAGGCACTGCGGTGGTTTTCGGGAATGGTTCGAGGCACTGCGGTGGGCTTCAGGAATGGTGTTGGGCACTGCGATGGGTTTCAGGAATGGTTCGAGGCACTGCGATGGGTTTCGGGAATGGTTCGAGGCACTGCGGTGGGCTTCAGGAATGGTGTTGGGCACTGCGATGGGTTTCAGGAATGGTTCGAGGCACTGCGATGGGTTTCGGGAATGGTTCGAGGCACTGCGGTGGGCTTCAGGAATGGTGTTGGGCACTGCGATGGGTTTCAGGAATGGTTCGAGGCACTGCGATGGGTTTCGGGAATGGTTCGAGGCACTGCGGTGGGCTTCAGGAATGGTGTTGAGCACTGCTGTGGGTTTCGTGAATGGTGCTGGGCACTGCGGTGGGTTTCGGGAATGGTTCCAGGCACTGCGGTGGGTTTCACGAATGGTGCCGGGCATTGTGGTGGGTTTCGGGAATAGTTCCCGGCACTGCGGTGGGTTTTGGGAATAGTGCCAGTCACTGCGGTGGGTTTCGGGAATGGTTCCGGGCACTGTGGTGGTTTTCAGGAATGGTGCTGGGCACTGTGGTGGTTTTGGGAATGGTTCTGGGCACTGCGGTGGGTTTTGGGAATGGTTCCGGGCACTGCGGTGGGTTTCACGAATGGTGCTGGGCATTGTGGTGGGTTTCGGGAATAGTTCCCGGCACTGCGGTGGGTTTTGGGAATAGTGCCAGTCACTGCGGTGGGTTTCGGGAATGGTTCCGGGCACTGTGGTGGTTTTCAGGAATGGTGCTGGGCAATGTGGTGGTTTTGGGAATGGTTCTGGGCACTGCGGTGGGTTTTGGGAATGGTTCCGGGCACTGCGGTGAGTTTCAGGAATGGTGCCGGACACTGCGGTGGTTTTCAGGAATGGTTCGAGGCACTGCGGTGGTTTCGGGAATGGTTCCGAGTGCTGCAGTGGTTTCGGGAATAGTTCCGGGCACTGCGGTGGTTTCAGGAATGGTTCGGGGCACTGCAGTGGTTTCGGGAATGGTTCCGGGCACTGCGGTGGGTTTCGGGAGTGAGAGGGTGAGGCTGCTGTGTGTTGCTGGAACTGGGGGAGAATGCTGTGATTTTCTGAAGTGACGGGGGCACTGCAGCAAGTTTTGGGATGGGTGTGGCTGCAATCAGATTTTTTGGAGAGGGGCAGAGTGCACAGTGGAAGGGAGAGGGGATTTCAGCCACAAACCTCAACCACGTTTGACCTGGATCGTGGCCAGTATGTTGGGTTAGGAGATAAAATGCAGGTACCCTTTTCGGTATGTTTGCCTTTCCTTCTGGATATCTCAAAACACTCACAGCCAGTGAAGTAGTTTTGAGGTGTTGTCACTGTTATAATGTTGGAAATGCAGCTGATAATTATAAAAGGTACTTTTGCTGTGACCTAGATGGGTTGTGGCAGAACTTCAGCATCAGGCAGGTTGGGAAGGTATATGTTTTCTAGCACTTAACATCACAACCTCTGCAGTAACAGAGGTCAGAAGGACTGACATGTTCTATCGTGTATGAAAGCTTGGCTGGTCAAGTCTTTGCCCCTCAGTGGTGTGTCTAACCACATCTCCTGTCAATGCTATTCCTTTCTCTTTCCTCTGATTCGGAAGGTGGTCACTTCTTTTTGGCCAGCTGCTTCCTGGTCTCTTGCTCAAGTGTCCATCATCTGTACACAATCCCATGCAGTGTAGTTTGGCTCATCAACTGTTGGGGCATCATGGATTCTGTCAGATCCTATCCTTCTCCATTAGGTCTTTGTCCAGCTGATTCGGATAAGCATCACCCTGCTGTTCATTTCCTGATTCAGCATTTCTCTGTCTGAGGTAGTCACCACTTCTTGAGTCTCTGGTTCAGAACAAACAATTCAACATTGACCAGGGTGGACTTTAAGCTTGTTTGTGATGTGATCATTAACGTAACTGGAGGAACATTCTTTTATTCTGTATTAGTGAAGAATATCTGTTAAGTTAGTGCATTTAAATACCATCTTTCAGACTTTTTATTTCCCAACACTTTCAATTATTTTTAAAGTGCAGTGATTGTTTCAATATATGATGTGCAGGAGCTGGTGTTGGACTGGGGTGGACAAAGTTAAAAATCACACAACACCAGGCTATAGTCCAACAGGTTTATTTGGAAGCTCTAGCTTTCGGAGCACTGCTCCTTCCTCAGGTAGCTAGTTGGGCAGAATCGTAGGACACAGAATTTATCGTAAAAGATCAAAGTGTCATGCAACTGATACGATGCATTAAACAAACCTGGATGGCTGTTGAGTCTTTAATCAATTAGAATGGGGGTGCAGGTTTCGATTCATTAATATGTGAATCCCAGAACCTCTTTCAAGTCACAGTCCTGAGATAACTTAAGTTTTATATAAAAAAAGGTGACATCTCACTTTAGACAATGCATTAAAGGTGTGAGGTAAGAGTCTGTCTGTATCCTAACCTTGAATCATAGAATCCCTACACTGTCGAACTGGGCCCTTCAGCCCAACAAGTCCACACAGACCCCCCGAAGAGTAACCCACCCAGACCCATTCCCCTATCCTATCACTCTACATTTACTCCTGACTAATGCACCTAACCTGTACATCCCTGAACAGTATGGGCAATTTCCCATGGCCAATCCACCCTAACTTGCACATCTTTGGACTGTGGGAGAAAACCAGAGCACTCAGAGGAAACCAACACAGACATTGGGCAAATGTGCAAACTCTATACAGACAGTTGGCCGAGACTGGAATCAAACCCTGGTTCCTGGTGCCCTGAGGCAACAGTGCTACCCATGGAGGCACTGTGATGCCCCCAACTCAGCCTGAGGCAGACTGGTTCTATTTCCAATGTAGGAATTAATAAAGTGTCACATGAACTGACTGCCTACAAATTGTTTTAATATAGGGGACACAGCAGCTAATTTGTACACAATGATGAACAGTGATGAAAAAATGACCAGTTAATCCACTTCAATCAATGCTGATTGAGGGATAGATACTGTCTTGCGTACAAGTTGAAGTTTCACAGTTGCGCAATTGAATCTTGGAATGTGCTGAAGACAGAGAGAGCCATGGTTTAGCATATCCTCTGAATGTCAGCATCTCTGGTAATATGGCATTTCCTAAATGTCAGCCTTGATCATATGCTCAAGACCTGGATTGGAGTTGAATCCACAAACCTCCGACTTGGTGTGACACAGTGGTTCAGTGATTAGCCCTGCTGCCTCACAGCGCCCGGGGCCCGGGTTTGATTCCAGCCTCAGGCCACTGTCTGTGTGGAGTTTGCACATTCTCCCTGTGTCTGCTTGGGTTTTTTCCAGGTGCTCTGGTTTCCTCTAACATTCCAAAAATGTGCAGGTTAGGTGAATTGGCTGTGCTAAATTGCCCCTAGTGTTCAGAGATGTGTAGGTTAGGGGCACGAGTCAGGAGTAAGTAGAGGGAATGGGTCTGTGTGGGTTACTCTTTGGAGGGTCAGTGTGGACTTGTTGGGCTGGAGAGATTGTAGAGATACTGCAGAGATTTTATTCTGTGATGATGCAGAGAATGAATGAATATTGATCTTAAAGTAATGACGTTTGAGTACAAGAGACCTCTGTAGCTACACTGTTCCTCCTGGATGTCAGTTTGCTCGCTGAGCTGGAAGGTTCGTTTTTATCACCATACTAGATAACATCATCAGTGAGCCTTCGGATGAAGCACTGGTGGTGTGGCCTGCAGTTTTGTTATGAATTGTTGTGAAACCTATCTCATTTTGTTTTTTCCTCCAATCTGATTGAGAGAGTGATGTTGATCATCAGAAATAGCTTCTGATCTGAATCTACTGCAAAAGATAGAAGAGTAAACAGTGATGGCTTCTTCTCCAACCTATTTGTTTCATATTTTATTCATTCACTTATTTTCATGTGCCAGTGATTTCCATCCAGCTCAATGTAAGGAACTCTGTGAGCAGCGATCGCTGTTTGAGGACTCTCTGTCCCAACATGTGTCAGCCAGCAGCGTTGTTGCAGAAGTTATATTTATTTGGCAGTGCCAACCAAAACCTGCATTTATATAGCACCTTTAGTGTAGTCAAATGTCCCAAGTACTTCCGAAACGTGTAATCAAAGGATTGTCATTGACGAAAATGTGTTGCTGGAAAAGCGCAGCAGGTCAGGCAGCATCCAAGGAACAGGAGAATCGACGTTTTGGGCATAAGCCCTTCTTCAGGAATGAGGAAAGTGTGTCCAGCAGGCTAAGATAAAAGGTAGGGAGGAGGGACTTGGGGGAGGGGCGTTGGAAATGCGATAGGTGGAGGGAGGTCAAGGTGAGGGTGATAGGCCAGAGTGGGGTGGGGCGGAGAGGTCAGGAAGAAGATTGCAGGTTAGGAAGGCGGTGCTGAGTTCGAGGGATTTGACTGAGACAAGGTGGGGGGAGGGGAAATGAGGAAACTGGAGAAATCTGAGTTCATCCCCTGTGGTTGGAGGGTTCCTAGATGGAAGATGAGGCGCTCCAACCGTCGTGTTGCTATGGTCTGGCGATGGAGGAGTCCAAGGACCTGCATGTCCTTGGTGGAGTGGGAGGGGGAGTTGAAGTGTTGAGCCACGGGGTGGTTGGGTTGGTTGGTCCGGGTGTCCCAGAGGTGTTCTCTGAAACGTTCCGCAAGTAGGCGGCCTGTCTCCCCAATTGTCATTGTCATTGTCATTGAGCCAAATTTAGGACAGGACGCCAAAAAGAATTGGCATGTCCTGTTGCGGCTGTACGGGACATTGGTGAGGCTACTTTTAGAATATTGTGTATCACTCTGGTCATCCTTCTATAGGAAGGATGTTGTTAGACCTGAAAGGGTGCAGAAAAGATTTAGTAGGATGTTGCTGGGACTGGAGGTTTTGAGTTATGGAGAGAGGCTGAATAGGCTAGGGCTGTTTTCCCTGCAGTGTTGGAGGCTAAGGGGTGATCTTATCGAGATTTATAAAATCATGAGGGGCATGGATAGCGTAAATAGCCAAGGTCTTTTTTCCAGGGTGGGGGGAGTCCAAAACTGGATGGCATAGGTTTAAGGTGAGAGGGGAAAGACTTAAAAAGGATCTGATGAGTAACTTTTTCATGCATGTATGGAACGAGCTACCAGAAGAAGTCATCGAGATTGGTACAATTATAACATTTAAAACGCATCTGGATGGGTATGTGAATAGGACAGGTTTAGAGGGACATGGGCCAAGTGCTGACAAATAGGACTAGGTCAGATTGGGACATCTGGTCGGTGCGGGTGAGTTGGATCGAAAGGTCTGTTTCCATGTTGTGAGACTCTGAGAGATGGGCAGAACAAAACAAAACAGCCAGTACAGCACAGGAAAAGGCCCACCAAGACTCTGCCTTTTGAAACAAAAAACCTTTTGCCTAGATGGTCCATTCACCTCTGTTTCCTGCCTATTCATATTTGTGTCAAAATGTCTCTTAAATGTAGTTATTATATCTGCCTCCACCCTCCTCCTCTGGCACTTACCACCCTCTGTCAGAAAAGAAAAGTGATTTGGTAGACAAGAAAAATTTTCCCCTGCGGTGGATAAGATAAGGCAGAACGTTTGGAGGAGATATAGGAAAATCTTTTTCATCCAGAAGGTGGTAGGAATCTGGGACTCACTGCCTGTATGGGCGATAAAGGCAGAAGAAGATTGCACTTGTAATGTCAAGGCAAACAAGATTCCTAGTCAAGCACTGGAAAATGGGATTCAAATAGGTAGATGGTTCTTTTTGACCAACATTGACACAATGGCTAAAGGCCCTTTCTCTGTGTTGTAAATCTATGATTCTATGACTACTATGTACTCCCTTCGAGAGTGTGGTGCTGGGTAAACACAGCAGGTCAGGCAGCATCTGAAGAGCAGGAGAATCGACATTTCAGGCATAAATCCTTCATCAGAATGAGGCTCATTTCTGTTGAAGGGCTTATGCCCGAAGCATTGATTCTCCTGCTCCTCGGATGCTGCCTGATCTGCTGTGCTTTTCCAACACCACACTCTCGACTCTGAATATCTGTAGCATCTGCAGTCCTCACTTTCTCCTACTATGTACTCCCTCTCGATGGGCATCTTGATGGGTATCTTTTTATACCTGCTAAAGTAACTATGCAATGAGCATCCTCCAGCTGTATGTACCTAACAATCGATGTTCCCTCTGGTGTGCACGGCCACGTGTTTGCTCAGAAGGTATGTGCCTTGACCTCCGCTTCCAAAAATCTCTGCCAGACGTGGACCTTGAAGGTTAATGCAACAGCAGGAAGAATTAGAGAGTATGTAACTAACCATTCACATTTGTTACACCTATGGTCTTGTCACTAGAAATATATTGTCCCCTGAGGGTTGTCAAACCTCCAGAAAATTCCTCTCTTGGGCATGCTGCAGTTTGGTAATAAAATTAGAATCCCTACAGTGTGGAAACAGGCCCTTCGGCCCAACAAGTCCACACTGACCCTCCGAAGAGTAACCCACCCAAACCCATTCCCTTACATTTACCCTGACTAATGCACCTAACCTACACATCCCTGAATACTATGGGTAATTTAGCATGGCCAATTCAACCTAAGCTGCACATCGTTGGACTGTGGGAGGAAACCAGAGGAAACCCACACAGACACGGGGAGAATGTGCAAACTCCACACAGACAATCGCCCAAGGCTGGGATTGAGTCTGGGTCCCTGGCTAAGCACTGAGCGACCATGCCACCCTTGCAAGAAATGATTTACTGGGGCATAAACAAAGAGATTTGTTTTTGTTACAAAGCTGGGGAATCTGGATCAGTTCATGAGAATGAGGCCATTCAATCAACTCTATCAATAAATAAGAACATGGTTGTATTACTTCAATATCATTTTCTTGCACTATCCCTGTATCCTGTTTTTAATGTCTAGAAAGCTCTCTCAATGACAGGGGGCTGTGGAAACTCAGAGAGAAGAATTTCCTCCTCATCTCAGCTCTAAATGGTCTGCCCTTTATTCTGAGACTATGCTCCTGTCCATTTCCCCACGGGAGAAGGAACGCCTCCTTCCTGCAATCACCTTGTCGAAACCCTGGAAGAATTTAGTGTGTTTGAATGAGACCACCTCTGATTCTTCAAAACTTCAGGGGATGAAGACCCAGTCTGTTCAAGCTTAGGACAATCATTCTATCCCAGGAATTTGGTGAAAGTTCTATGCACTCCCTGAAAGGAATTATATCTTTCCATAAGTGAGGAGACCAAACTGCACAACATACTCCAGGTGTGTTCTCACCATGGTTCTATATAATTGGAGTAAGATATCTTTACTCCACAACAAAAATCCTCTTACAGTAAAGGCCAACTAACCATTTGCCTTCTCAACTGTCTGTGGTACCTGAGTATCAACTTTTGGTTTTACATGAAGACAAGACCTTACAGATGTTTATAAAATCATGAGGGGCACGGATGGGATGAATAGACAAGGTCTTTTCTCAAGCATTTGGGAGTCCAAAACTAGACAGCATAGGTTTAAGGTAAGATGGGAAAGATTTAAAAGGGACCTAAGGGGCAACTTTTTCATGTAGAGGGTGGTGCATGTATGGAATGAGCTGCCAGAGGAAGTGATGGAAGCTGGTACAATTACAGCATATAAAAGGCAGCTGAATAAGTAGATAAATGGGAAGGGTTTGGAGGGATATGGGCCAAGCGCTGGCAAATGGGACTAGATTTATTTTTGATATCCGGTCAGCATGGATAAGTTGGACAAAAATGTCTGTTTCCGTGCTCTTTATTTCTCTGACTCTTTGACTCTAAGACCCTTTGAAGTTCAATATTTCTCAGCCTCTCACCATTAAAAACATTGTCTGTTTCTCCTGCCAAAGTGGACAAGCTCACACGTCTCCACATTGTATTCCAACTGACACATTTTTGCCCGCTCACTTAGCCTCTCCAAATCCCTTTGCAGTGTTGTTACATTCTCCTCACAGCTCCAAGCCCCACCTTGCTTTGTGGGATAGAAGGAAATGCTGAGCTAGTTTAATGAGGTATCATGGATAGATTTTCGAGTGCTGCACAAACACGGACACAGACCAAGAGGCTGAAAGGCCTAGTTCTGTGCTTTAAATGCACATAGTTAGAGAGAGGCAGAGGACTGGAGAGGGAGCTGCGCTTCTGGTTTGGGAAGTTAAAAATGAGCGGTCCCATTGATGGAGAAGGTATTCTAATAAGCAGCTGAAACCGTGACCTGAGCTGCAGTGTTTCTTGTATCTTTGAATGAAGTAAAAGCAAAATCTGGCAGCATCTGTGGAGAAAGAAACAGAGCTAATAACTCTGCATACTGAACTCTTGAATGAAGTAAGGCATGTCCCTGAATACCCAGACATTACACCACTCGCTGCCCCATTGCTTTTTCCCATTTCTTTGCCAGTTTTCCTTGATTCATCTTTTTCATAAAGAAGTCTGCTAAATGAAGAAATCCAGGGCTCATTTGGCACCCAGAGCAGTCTGAATGACAGCAGACACCGTCAGTTATCAACCACACCTCTTTATTTTGGAGATGTTGTACCTTTTAATTGTTCATTCTTGGCCTGACTGAGGGTAATTTCATCGCAGTTCACTGGGAAGCTCGGCACTTCAGGACCTGGATGATGCTGTGTGTCATTTTCCACATCACCATGTTGTGGCTTGGCTCCTGAAATGGGTTCGTGGTTAAGCATGAGCCTTGAAACTAAATAAACTGCACAAAGCTTTCATCCTGGGACTCATCAAGATTCATAAATGCAATTGAAAACAGATTGAAGCTGTGGCGTTGGATGTGATCAAACCCAGTTCTAAAAATGGAAATTTGTGCAAATCTCATTTATCAGCCATTTCAGCGTGTGATGGGATTTGGAGACTCAGGGCTAGGAATTTGGAATTAGGTTAATGGATGGTGGTGGTGGTATAGTGATATCGTCACTGCGCTAATTATCCACAGCTGCAGGCCAATGTTCTGGGGATAAGAGTTCAAGTCTCACCATGGCAGATGGTGAAATTTGAATTCAAGTGAAAGTTGACCTTATGGTGACCATGTAGCCACAGACAAGAACTGTAAAAACACATCTGGATCACTCATGTCCTTCTAGGAAGGATATCTGCCATACTCACCTTGTCTGGTCTCCATGTGATGCCAGACCTACGCAAACATGATTGACTCTAAAGTACTCTCTGGCAATTAGGAATGGAGAATAAATTCTGATCTAGCCAACAACTTTGTGACAAATGGAAAAAAGTTTGAGTTTACATTTTGAGAACTCCTTCAGCACCAAGTGGTTTCTGGTGTCCTAGAGTTCTGTCTCTGTCTCTCTTTCTCTCCACTGTTTATATCAATGTGCCTCAGATTTTAAATTATACAACATACAAGAGTTTGCTCTGCAGTATAACTGTCACTCTCCCGATTTGTATCCAGGCATTCCACATCTGACCTCAGACTCCTTTGCTTTCCCCCACTTCCTTCTACCCAATTTTCAGCTTCAAATTGCGTCAGTGCCACTCTCTCGAATCTCAGCCCTGAACTGTTCCACTTTCCGCTCTTCCTCCAAACGGATTTTTTTGACTGAGCTCTTGGCTAGCTCTGCTCATCTCAACATTCCTGATGAAGGGGTTATGCCTGAAACGCTGACTCTCCTGTTCCTCGGATGCTGCCTGACCTGCGGTGCTTTTCCAACACCACACTTTTTGACTCATCACCTTTTCCCTCCCAATTTTGAGAATGTGCCTTCTATTTGTGAATGTTTTAGGAGGTTCGTAAATCCTAATTTAAGTGTCAAATCATGTCTCAGCAAGGTGCACTCTGACCTCAGAGCTTGTGACTCCAGAGATGAAAGTTTACACCTTGACCTCTCCCTACCATCACCATCTGGGGACCATCTCTTTCCACTTTCTTTAAATTCCACCTCTTTGGCTCCACCACCTCGACCTCTGACCTCTGTCTTGGTGTTGACTTTGGCTCTCACTTCCACAAAGTTCATTCAGACATTTGTCCAGTTTCAGTTTACAGGGAAAATGGAAGTCATAGTGGATGATTTGCCCAAACGTTGAATTCCAAAATGAACTGCAATGGAAAACTTGAGGGAAATAAAATCTACAGTGGTAGAGCAAACAGAATGTGACAATTTGATTCCCTACAGTATGGAAACAGGCCCAACAAGTCCACACCGACCCTCTGAAGAGTAATCCACCCAGACTCATTCCCCTACCCTATATTTACCCCTGACTAATGCACCTAACACTATGGGCATTTTGGCATAGCCAATTTACCTGTCCTACATATCTTTGGATTGTGGGAGGAAACTCCACACAGACAGTCACCCAAGGTGGGAATTGAACCCGGGTCTCTGGTGCTGTGAGGCTGCAGTGCTAACCACAGAGCCACCATGCCACCCCTATCCGTGATATCTTAATGTGTCAAAATCCGCTGTAAGAATGATTATAACTGTCTTTCGAAGTATCTCTCTCTCTTTCTTTGTCTGTTTGACTCTGTCTCCGTTTTTCATCTGGAATCTGAATAAGTCTCGATTCCAGTGGAAGAAACTATGTACACCGCTTGGGGAATCAATGATGACAAGTCATCAATTTAAGTTTGTGATCAAGGATGAGGGGAAAAGGTGAAGGGAAAATTACTTTCCAAGGAAGGTTGTTGGAGCGTGGCATATTTTGTTGAGGAGGAGCCTGTGGTATATTTTAAGGGCCACACTTTTCAAAGCAGAGGGAGGTGGAGCAGGATAGCAGGATCGGTTTTCAACTGCTCTCATCAGCAGTCGGTATTCAAAACAACTGACTTCCTTTGATGCTGTAAAATTCATGAAGTATTTTCTCTGCAAAAAAACTTCTGAGGTTTAATGGTTTTAAAGTAGAAGTTCCACTGAATTTAACTCTTCTGTTGCAAATGGACGAACACCATCACCTTTGGTACTCTCCTTAGTTCTCTTGTCTTGAGACACTAGCTACATTCCTGGTGCATTAACACAAAGAGCTGTCGGGTGGCATTTTATACACTGTCTGTCTACAAACCCACGTAGGAACTCAGCATCCACATAAGCTGTCTGTATCCCACCAATATCATCAATTGTAAGAGCTGTTTGAACTTGATGTGAATTTCAAATGTCGAAGAGTGTGGAAAAGCACAGCCGATCAGGCAGCATCCGAGGAGAGGAGAGTCGATGTTTCAAGCATAAACTCCCTTTCCTGATGAAGAGCTTACGCTCCTCGGATGCTGCCTGACCGGCTGTGCTTTTCCAGCACCACACTCTTCGACTCTGATCTCCAGCATCTACAGTCCTCACTATCTCCTAGTGACTTTCAAGTGGCCCTGCTGAATTCAGACTCACCAGTGTGAGTCATGCCCCCTTCCTTTCTACCTACTAGCGAAAACTGAATCTGTTCAAAATGAGGGCAGAGCATGAGACCTCTGCCAGTGAGCCCTGTCTGCCAATGCTGATCACTTCAACTCTCCCTCCCTCTCTGCCAAAGACCTGCGAGTCCTGGGCCTCCTCCATTGCCATATCCAAGCTACCCGATGACTGGAGGAAGAATACCTCATCTTCCACCTTGGGACCCTCCAACCACATGGAATCAATGTTAATTTCACCAGTTTCCTCATCTCCCCTCCCCCCACCTTATCCCAGATTCAACCTTCCAACTCAGCACCATTCTCTTGTATTGTCCTACCTGTCCATCTTCCTTCCCACCTATCCGCTCCACCCTCCTCTCCGACCTATCACTATCACCCCCTACCTTCATCTACCTATTGCATTCCTAGCTATCATACCCCCAGCTCCACCTCCCTTCTATTTACCTCTCAGTTCCCTTGGATCTCTAACCTAATTCCCGATGAAGAGCTTATGCCTGAAACATCGACTCTCCTAGTCCTCGGATGCTGCCTGACCGATTGTGCTTTTCCAGCGCCACAGTTTTTGACTCTGATCTCCAACATTTGCAGTCCTCACTTTATCCCAATGTAAAGATCTGCAGACCAACCCAACCCAGTGAAATTTCCTGCTTTCATTCTTAGTTCCTGAGTTGGGTTTTGAAATTTAGGGTGGTGGCTAACAGCAAGTGTGTTTTGCATTTCGTATGGCAGTACTTGTCTTCAGGATCAAACCTTTAGGAGTTCCACCAACTCCAGTACATCGGAGGGTTGAGATTGTTTACCTTGGAGGAAGGAAGGTTGACAGGAGCTTTGGTAGAGGTTCAACTATCTTCAGCGGCTTCTTCGGTGACCACTTTAAGGTCTGATGTTGGGAGATTCATTGATGATTGCACAACGTTCAGCAAAATTAGTGATTCCTCAGAAATTAGCCCAGTCCTGGCCCAGATGCAGTCAGACCTAGACACCATCCACACTTGGGCTGATAAGTGATAAGTAACACTCATACCATCAAGGGCCAGGCAATGACAATGTTCAACAAGAGAGAATAGTGAAAAGAAAGGAAAATGACATTAGCTGAATTGCTATTGTTGAGGGCTGGTATGAACATAATAGACTGAATATCCTTCTTCTCATTTATTGGTCAGAGTATTGAGTACGGGAGTTGGGAGCTGAAAATGTGTTGCTGGAAAAGCGCAGCAGGTCAGGCAGCATCCAAGGAACAGGAGAATCGACGTTTCAGGCATAAGCCCTTCTTCAGGAATGAGGAAAGTGTGTCCAGCAGGCTAAGATAAAAGGTAGGGAGGAGGGACTTGGGGGAGGGGCGTTGTAAATGCGATAGGTGGAAGGAGGTCAAGGTGAGGGTGATAGGCCGGAGTGGGGTGTGGGCGGAGAGGTCAGGAAGAAGATTGCAGGTTACACCCCAGGTCATCTCCTCTGTTCCTCCCCCTGCAGGAGTTGGGAGATCATGTTGCAGCTGTACAGGACATTGGTTAGGCCACTTTTGGAACATTGCGTGCAATTCTGGTCTCCCTGCTATAGGAAGGATGTTGTGAAATTTGAAAATGTTCAGAAAAGATTTACAAGGAAGTTGCCAGGGTTGGAGGATTTGAGCTACAGGGAGAGGCTGAACAGGCTGGAGCTGTTTTCCCAGGAGTGTCAGAGGCTGAGGCAGCATCCAAGGAACCGGAGAATCGACGTTTCGGGTATAAGCCCTTCTTCAGGTTTATGCCCGAAACGTCAATCCTCCTGCTCCTTGGATGCTGCCTGACCTGCTGCGCTTTTCCTGCAACACATTTTAAGCTCTGATCTCCAGCATCTGCAGTCCTCACTTTCTCCTCAGAGGCTGAGGGGTAACCTTATAGAGGTTTACAAAATCATGAAGGGGCATGGATAGGGTAAACAGACAAGGACTTTTCCCTGTGGTTGGGGAGTGCAGAACAAGAGGGCAGAGGTTTAGGGTGTGAGGGGAAAGATTTAAAAGAAACCTAAGGGGCAACATTTTCACACAGAAGGTGGTGCCTGTATGGAATGAGCTGCCAGAGGAACTGGTGGAGGCTGGTACAATTACAACATTTGAAAGGCATCTGGATGGGTATTTGAATAGGAAGGATTTAGAGGGATGTGGGCCAAGTGCTGGCAAATGTGATTACATTAATTTAGGAAATCAGGTCAGCATGGATGAGTTGGACCAAAGGGTTTGTACGACTCTCTGTATATAAAAGGCCTTCGGATTCTCTGTAATCCTGCTGGCCAGGCACATTTCATAGCCCCTTTTAGCCATCCTAACTTCCTGTTTGAGCTCCTTCCTAATATCCTTCAAGGACTTTGATTCCTTTCAATGCCTCTTGAGTTCTATCCTACATTTCTCCACAATATTAACTTCCGCTGGATGGATAATTAATTCTAAATAGATTTTCAACTGAACAGAACAAGTGACAGCCATTCACTAGTTCGTTTCCCAGAACAATGGCATGACCAATCTCCTTGGTTTGAAATGTAAACAAAGTCTGGCAGTTAATTATCATTCATCATTAATTGGTACATTCTCCTTAACCAGGCTTCTGATGATGAAAGAAAGTGAGGACTGCAGATGCTGGAGATCAGAGTCAAAAAATGTGGTAGTCTTGATGAAGAACTTATGCTTGAAACATCAACACACATTCCTCATTAAGTCGAAACATCGACTTTCCTCTCCTCGGATGCTGCCTGACTGGCTGTGCTCTTCCAGTACCACACTTTTTGATTCTGACGATTAGAGTTCACTTGTTAACCGATCAGCGGTCTCCGCTAACAGTATAATTGTTGTTTCATTTTAGATTGACCGTTCTAATGAATTTTTCTGATGAGTGCAAAACACTATGGGTATTTTTCTCTGGAATACTCACGTTAGATTTTGGTTAAAATCTAACTTTACTGTGGATCCTTCTTTTATCTCCATTTTAAATCATATTTCCTAGATTTTACGTTTGTGGAAATCTCACTTTTTCAGTAAAAAAAATCTTGAATAATTGCTCCCTTGAATGCTCAGTCCTACAATGCAAATAGACATGCAAGTACTTGAAATTGGTATCAGCTAGATTGTCCTTTTCACCATTATCTCTGGAACCTCCATGTCAAGCATGGATTGAGATTGTTCTGAAAGAAGTGATAATGAGGCATTGTGGAAATGCAAGTCTTAGATTGGTGTTGATGACCAAGAGGGTGAGGTAAATATTAAATGAAAAGCCAAGGGAGAGAATATCTGTGCTTTCAAAAACCAATGTTCACCGAAGTGATTGGGCTCTGAAGTTGCAGGTGGAATACTGTGTGGGAAAGTGTAAGGTTATACACTTTGGTAGGAGGAATAGACTCAAAAGACTATTTTCTAAACTGGGAAAGGCTTTGGTAATCTGAAGCACAAAAGGACTTGGGAGTCCTAGTTCACAGTTCCCTTAGGTTTAACATGCAAGTTCATTTGGCAGTTAGGAAGGCAAATTTTTAACATTTATTTTAAGAGGGAAAGAATACAAGAGCAGAAATGGACAGCTCTCAGGCTCTATAAGACTATGATCAGACTGCATTTGGATTATTGTGAACAATTGTGGTCCCCGTATCTAAGGAAGGATGTGCTGATATTGGGGGCGGAGTCCAGAGGAGGTTTACAAGAATGATCCCAGGGATGAATGGCTCGCCATGTGAAGGGCAGTTGAGGACTCTGGGCCTGTGCTTAATAGAATTTAGAAGAACGAGGGGTACACATACAGGTTACAGAATATTCTGTCATAACTAGGTAGTTCCGTTCTCATGGACTCCCGTGTTATAAGAAAATCGTGTAGCAGCAAGACCATTTAAACTAATTGGGGCCGGAATCATGTTTAAATCAGTGCATACTTTAAAGATTTGCGCTTTAAAGACAGTGTCCCCAATGACGTCGTAGTGAATTTGTGTTAACCAATCCCACGTTATAGCAGAGCGAGCTGTACTGAGAGGTTTGAATAGAGTGGATGTGGAGATGGTGTTTCCATTAGTAGGAGACACTGGAACCTGAGGGCATAGCCTCAGAGTGGAGGGATGACCGTGAACTGAGATGAGGAGGGAGTTCTTCAGGCAGTGGTGGTGAATCTGTGGAACTCACTGCCGCAGAAGGCTGTGGAGGCCAAGTCACTGAGTGCACTTAAGACAGAGATTGTTAGGTTCTTGATTAGTAAAGGGATCAAACGTTATGAGGAGAAAGCAGGAGAATGGGGTGGAGAAACATATCAGCCATGATTGAACAGCAGAGCAGAGTTGATGGGCTAAATTACGTCATTCAGCTCCTCTGACTTATCGTGATTGGCACCAAGTCCTGAGTCAACAGAGAGTCTGTTCCAAAGATGGAGTTAAGAAACAGGTTGACCATAACTTAATCAAATGAGAGAACTGATGCCTTCCGCCTGTTTTCCTGTACTAGATCCAGCTGCAGGAGATAAGGCACTGGGAAAGTTGAATAAGGCAGCAGTATATAAATCTAATTTAGATATAAAAAAAATTCAGATCAAAAACTGCCTGAGCCTAAAATCCCTTTACTTTCGGTTTGCATTTGGATTTGATTATTTTCTAGGGATTAGGGATGAGTCATAGTCCGACACAATTGGATAATTTACTTCTTGGGTAATGAACCATCTTCTGCCTTCCACCTGAATGTCCAGTTAACAGCTTAGCACACGATCGTCAACAGTTTAAGTAGTTTCCAAGCTACTGAAATGGGTTGGATTTTTTTTAAGTAGTGGTTAACCTTTTGGATGTTGCCAACTCTGCTTTATGGTATTTCAGGGGACTTTCCACTCCCTTCAACATACCGCAACAAGAGTAAGGCAATCACTTAAGGTGGGAAAATAACATGGGCAGGAGTGGGGCAAGGCAGTGGGGTTGTCAGCTGAACTGATACGCAGTTTTACCAGGAGAACAATGCACCTGGTTACTCGTTGTGCTATTTGGCTTGAGGGGTTAACACAGAATGTCACTCTGATCTACTCGCTGTTGATTTACTCATTTCCACTTCACGTTCTCACTCACTGTTTGTTCTTCCTGCTTCCAGCTGATCCCCTAAGTGAAAAATATGATAGGAATTACCTGCTAAGATAAGGAGCCACAGCTGTGTTTCAGAGGACAATCCTTACCTCAGAATCAAAAGTTTGTGAATTTATATCCCACTCGAAGGGACTGAATATAAAATCTAATCTGGTACTGAGGAGTTGCTGCGGTGCTTTCTTTCATGTGAGACATTAAACTAATGTCCTGTCTGTCCTCTCAGGTGGATAGAAAGATCCTATGGCACTACACTGAAGAGGGGTAGTAGAGTTCGCCCTGGTGGCCTGGCCAATATTCATCCTACAACCAGTATGACGAATTATGTGAAGGTCAGCACAGCCATGATAGGATGAATGGCCTCCTTCTGCCCTGCAATGATTCTGTGATATGTTCATCAGTGCATTGCTATGGATGGGAGTTTGCTGTATACAGTTAGATGCAAGGGTTTCAACAGCATAATGACTGGACTTAGCTGCTTCATTGTCCGTAACACGTTTTGATATCATAAAAGATGTTTTAAAAACTCTTTCAGCATGTTCACAACTGTCTCTGGCTGGAGCTTTCCTGGTAGGCCTGCACTTTTACTTTTAAAACAAAATACATTGGTGACCTTTCATGTTCTTAAAATCTTCCATAACCGTTGATTTGTTCTTGAATGCAGTCAATCTTCGTCTCCTTCTTCGCTTAGGGGGACATTTGATGTCTAAATCTCAGGGTGGAGCAGTCAGTATCAATGAGTTTGGGGCTCATTTCCACACCCATACTTCCCTAGATCACTGCTCTTTGGGATACCATTTATATATCAGACAGACAAACCAAGGTGCATCTTGCAGCTAAATCTGACTATATTTAAAACACTTTGCTTTAGAACTAAAATGAATCACTATCATTATAATGGCTGTATAGTTGGATAGTGAGACTTTTGAGACTCACGAAAGTTCTTTCCTCATCAAACGTAATGATCATCTCCAAAATGTTGATCACCACTGTCATTTCTGCTCGGATGTATATCATATTTATCCAGACTTAAGACAACAAATGATTACTTTAGCCAATTCGAGACTTGTGGTGTTAAGAGAGATAGTTTCAGCACTGACTCGACTTGACATTACCCAAGAGCTTTGTAAGAGCAGTTGTCATGTTGGCAGTTTGGTCAGAAGCTCGGATCTCTTCAGTGAGGAACTCCCCTCCTGACTTGTCAAATTCTGTCCACCACCTACAAGGCACAGAGCAGGGCTGTGTTGGAATAGTCTTCACTCACCCGGATGAGAACAATTCCAACAATACATTCCAGAAACTTGACACCATCTAGCACATAGAAGCCTGCGTAATTGGCACCCCATTCACCACCTTAACATTCACTCTGTCCAACAGCTGTGGCAGTGGTGTGTACCATCTCCAAGAAGTACCCATATTTCTCTAGATCACTGCTCTTTGGGACACCGTTTATATATCAGACAGACAAACCAAGGTGCATCTTGCAGCTAAATCTTACTATGTTTAAAACACTTTGCTTTAAAACTAAAATGAATCACTATTATTATAGCAGCACCATCATGTGAAGTCATGACTTCGACTACCTAGATGGAGAAGGGAATTGGATTATCTCCACTCATACATTTCCCCAACAAATCACATATCATTCAGACTTGGGTCTGTATTGGTATTTCTTCATTGCCGTAGGGTCAAAACCTGAAATTTCCTTCCTCACGCTGCCAGGGGGGTGGGGGGGTGGGGAGTAGAAACCTACACTGCAGCAGTTCAAGAAAGGGGCACCCATCCCTGCTGTCTCAAGAAGAAGGTGAGATAGACCATAACTGCTGGCCAATCCAGTGGTGATCACATCCCTCGAAATAATTTAAAAAAAGATGCTGCTGGATTTTTTTCGTTCAGTGGGTGACACACTTTGACATCAGGGCCAAAATATCACGGGTTCACGAGTAAAGGCATGACCTTGCAATTGACATCGACATCACAGTGCAGTGTGGATGCTGTGCTGCTCAGTCACATTTGTTAAGCTGCCCCCTCATGTGGACTTAAAAAATCTTAGACAAAGTTGAGAGTGTGGCGCTGGAACAGCACAGCCGGTCAGGCAGCATCCAAGGAGCAGGAGAGTCGACGTTTCTGGCATAAGACCTTCATCAGGAATGAGGCGTGTGGACTGGGGCTGAGAGATAAATGAGAGGGACATGTGGCTGGGGGGGAAGGTAGCTGAGAGTGCGTTAGGTAGATGAAGGTGGGGTTATGGTGATAGGTTGGAGAGGAGGGTGGAGTGGATAGATGAGAAATGGATTCCCCACCCACATTATCCCAGACCCAAGCTTCCAATTCGGCACCACACTCCTGACTTATCCATCACCTTTTCCATCCTCCCAGCACCTCTCCCCCATTTACTTCTCAGCCCCCCCGGCCCACAAGCCTCATTCCTGATGAAGGGCTTATGCCCGAAATGTCGATTTTCCTGCTCCTCAGATGCTGCCTGACCTTCTGTGCTTTTCCAGCACCCCACTCTTGACTCTGATCTCCAGCATCTGCAGCCCTCACTTTCTCCATCTTAAGACAAAGGATTGGACAAAGAAGACTACGTGGAAGTCTCCCGGTGCATACCCGTTGATCTTTATAGTTCACAAAATAAAGCTAAAGCAGGATATTATGACATTGGTATGTATGGAACCTCGGTGTGTACAAATTACTTGTTGTATTTCCTACAACAGCAATAGTAACTACACTTATAAATACTTCATTGGCTGCATAGTGCTTTGGAATTGCCTGCTGGCATAAAAGGTGCTTTAGAAATGCGCATCTTTAATTTGGTCAAGGGACACAATACTGAAAGGGACACAATAGGAGGAAAGGAAGGTGGACACCAGAATGCAGTTTCTTCTCATGATTTTCATCCAGGCTTGGTAGAAAGTACTTGTATTTATAACGTCACTAAAACAGTGAATTATTTTGGAAGGAAAAGCACAAGCAGACGTACATCATTATAAATGTCGGCAAAGTTGCATGCTCCAGCCAGGGCTCCTCTCCTTCACCAGTTCTTATTCCTTTTTGTCTCTCCTCTCTTCTGCAGCTTTTCTTCCCCCCCATCCCCAATTTTTAACTTCTTAAATTTGCTGGGAGGGACTGAAGAATGGAGGCAAGTCTGAGACCAGGCCGGTCTGGGAGACAGGGTGTGGAGTCGAACCCCAGGCCGGAGCCTGGAGCTGGAGGCAGTCAGAGACCAGGTTGGCCTGGGAGACAGGGTGTGGAGTTGAACCCCAGGCCAGAGCCTGGAGCTGGAGGTAGTCTGAGACCAGGCCGGTCTGGGAGACAGGGTGTGGAGTCGAACCCCAGGCCGGAGCCTGGAGCTGGAGGCAGTCATAGACCAGGTTGGCCTGGGAGACAGGGTGTGGAGTCGAACCCCAGGCCGGAGCCTGGAGCTGGAGGCAGTCAGAGACCAGGTTGGCCTGGGAGACAGGGTGTGGAGTCGAACCCCAGGCCGGAGCCTGGAGCTGGAGGCAGTCAGAGACCAGGTCGGCCTGGGAGACAAGGTCTGGAGGTGAATTCCAGGCCACAGCCTGGAGCTGAAGGCAGTCTGAGACCAGGTCGGCCTGGGAGACAAGGCCTGGAGGCGAATCCCGGGCCGGAGCCTGGAGCTGGAGGCAGTCTGAGCCCAGGCCGACCTGGGAGACAAGGCCTGGAGGTGAATTCCAGGCCAGAGCCTGGAGCTGAAGGCAGTCTGAGACCAGATAAACCTCGGAGATGTGACCTGGGCTGGAAGCTGGGACATGGAGGCAGTGTGGCCTTGTGTTCTGAAGCCCAGCGAGTGTGGACTCGGTGAAAAGGACAATAATTTGAGTATTTTTTAAAAAAAATACTTTTTACTCTTGGATTTGGAGGTGCCAGTGTTGGACTAGGGTGGGCAAAGTCAAAAAACACACAACACTAGGTTACAGTCCCAACTGGTTTATTTGGAAGCACTAGCTTTTGAGGCACAGCCCCTTCATCAGATGGTGTGGAACAGGACCATAAGACACAGAATTTATAGCAAAAGGGTTTTGCTGTCATAGAGCTGTAATGATAATATTAAGCAAATTTAGATGAAGTCTTTCATCTTTTAGAATGGGATTTGCTGGTTTCAGTTCTTTAATATGTAAATCCCAGAACTCCTTTTAAGTTACATTCTCAAGATAGCTTCAGCTTTTCTAACAATAGGTGCCATCTCAGTTTAGACAATGCATTAAAGGTCTGTGTCCCAATGTTGACTCAGAACGGTTCTATTTGTAAAGTGGAACTCACAAAATTTTACATGGATTTATGCAGTTTTTGAGCAAAATAAAATGTAATTCTGCAAATACAAATTCACCCCATAAACTTATATGTGTGTGCGTGCAGCAGAGACAGTGAGTGTGTGCCTGTGGGTGTGAGTGCATGTGAAAGTGTGTGTGGGTGTGTCTGTGTGTGTGTGTGTGTATAGTGTAGTGGGGTCACCTGTAGTGTGACGTGAACTCAAGTTCCCAGTTGAGGCCATCCCCATGGGTACTGAACGTGGCTATCAACAAGCAACAATGCAAAGTGGCCAAGCAGACCAAGTGTCTGTATGATTGGTGTCAGGATAAAATAATAAATTGAGACAGAATTTAGCCCTGGATAAGCCACTGTGCCACAGTTACCTAATTTTGAATGTTGTGCCTGAAATTAATTGCAAAATGAATATTGACACTGCAGTAGTAGTGGCAGGGTGGGAGGGACCTTGTAAATTTAATTTGTAGACTTGTTGAACTCATGAAAGAACTACAGCAGAGTTTCTGACTCTAGCAATATTAGTTTTGTGGAGGTATATGTAGAATATTGTTACCCAATCCAAATATGCAGTGTAAAGTTAGGTGGAGTCACTTAAGTCCACTCTGGGACTTGTGGTCTCCTTAAATAGACGGTGCACTGTCATTTGGCTGATCACCCAGCAGAATGCCTCCATTCTGATCCGAAGCTTCCAGTGACCTGTGACTCGACTTCTCCACCCTGCTGTCATATTGATGTCTCTGACCTCAGCCTGATGTATAGTTCCTGTAAAGCAAAACTTAAACTTCAGGAACAGTTCATCTTTCCTAACTGCATTCCAGGCTTATCATTTTCAGCCTGTAAACTCAACATTTATTTCCTTTTCCTTTCTTATGTTTTTCCCTTCAGACTGCAGTGTGTTTGTTCCAGGAACATCATTTCTTTCTTTGCTTTCCCCATCACCATTTCCGTTGGCCTTGAAGCCAACATTTTCTATTTCTTAATATCTTCCACTCTATCACGGACCCTTTTAACGCAGTACCTGTTCAAAACTAATTATATCTCAAACTTTCCCAGTTCTGATAGATCTGACATGTTAACTCTATTTTTATTTCCTTTGTAGATGCTGCCTGATCCACTGCCCATTCTGTGGGGTTTTTTTTTTAGTTTTAATGAGATAATTATTCCTTGTCATATTCATTTATTTTCAGACACATGTTCTCATGACCTGAGCTGCCAGTAGTTAAATTGCATTGGAGAATTGCAAGATGAAACCAACGTACTTGGAATAAATGCAGAAATGTCAGGATGCAACCAGCAGGTCAGGCAGGATCTGTGGAGAGAGAACAAAGAACAGTATTGCACAGACAATAGACAATAGGTGCAGGAGTAGGCCATTCTGCCCTTCGAGCCTGCACCACCATTCAATATGATCATGGCTGATCATCCTTAATCAGTATCCTGTTCCTGCCTTATCTCCATAACCCTTGATTCCACAATCCTTGAGAACTCTATCCAACTCTTTCTTAAATGAATCCAAAGACAGGGCCTCCACTGCCCTCTGGGGCAGAGCATTCTACACAGCCACCACTCTCTGGGTGAAGAAGTTTCTCCTGAGCTCTGTCCTAAATGGTCTACCCCGTATTTTTAAGCTGTGTCCTCTGGTTCGGCACTCACCCATCAGTGGAAACATGTTTCCTGCCTCCAGAGTGTCCAATCCTTTAATGATCTTATATGTCTCAATCAGATCCCCTCTCGGTCTTCTAAACTCAAGGGTATACAATCGCTCCAGTCTTTCAGTGTAAGGTAATCCTGCCATTCCAGGAATTGACCTCGTGAACCTATGTTGCACTCCCTCAATAGCCAGAATGTCTTTCCTCAAAATTGGAGACCAGAACTGCACACAGTACTCCAGGTGTGGTCTCACCACAGCCCTGTACAGCTGCAGAAGAACCTCTTTGCTTCTATACTCAATCCCTCTTGTTATGAAGGCCAGCATGCTATTAGCCTTCTTCACTACCTGCTGTACCTGCATGCTTACCTTCATTGACTGGTGTACATGAACACCCAGATCTCTCTGTACTGCCCCTTTACCTAAATTGATTCCATTGAGGTAGTAATCTGCCTTCCTGTTCTTGCCACCAAAGTGTATAACCATACATTTATCCACATTAAACTGCATCTGCCATGCATCTGACCACTCACCTAACTTGTCCAGGTCACCCTGTAATCTCCTAACATCCTCATCACATTTCACCCTGCCACCCAGCTTAGCATCATCAGCAAATTTGCTAATGTTATTACTAATACCATCTTCCATATGATTAACATATATTGTAAAAAACTGCGGTCCCAGTACTGATATCTGCGGTACCCCACTGGTCACTGCCTGCCATTCTGAAATGGAGCCATTTATCACTACTCTGTGTTTCCTATCAGCCAACCACCTTTCAATCCAAGCTAGCACTTTGCCCCCAATACCATGCGCCCTAATTTTGCTCACTACCTCCTATGTGGGACTTTATCAAAAGCTTTCTGAAAGTCCAGGTACACTACATCTACTGGATCTCCCTCATCCATCTTCAGAGTTACAGGCACATGCCTTTGGCATACTAGGACTTTGTTAACAGATGATCCCTTTCCAAACTAAAAATCTTTGCCTCTGCGCAATCTGTATCCCTCTCTTCCTTGCCTATTCATATATCTGTCGAGATGCCTCTTGAATATTGCTATTGTATCCGTCTCCTCCACCACCTTCAAAGCCTACACTTCCTTCTAGTCATGTGACAACCAGAACCTGCAGATAATATTCCAAATGTGGCCTAACTAAAGTTCCATACTGCAGCACGGTGGCACAGTGGTTAGCACTGCTGCCTTATAGTGCCAGAGATTTGGGTTCAATTCCTGCCTCAGGCAACTGTCTGTGTGGAGTTTGCACATTCTCCCTGTGTCTGTGTGGGTTTCCTCCGGGTGCTCCGGTTTCCTCCCACAGTCCAAAAATGTGCAGGTTAGGTGAACTGGCCATGCTAAATTGCCCGTAGTGTTAGGTGAAGGGGCAAATGTAGGGAATGGGTCTGGGTGGGTTGCTCTTCGGAGGGTCAGTGTGGACTTGTTGGGCCGAGGGGCCTGTTTCACATTGTAAGTAATTTTGATTTGATTTATTATTGTCACATGTACCTAGGTACAGTGAAAAGTTTTGTTTTGCATGCTGTACAGGCAGATCATATCTTACATAGAGTATTAGGGTAATACAACAGAATGAATAATACACTGTTACAGCTGCAGGGAAGGTGCACAAAGACCAAGATCAACATTAAATGTAAAATTTGAACGGTCCATTTAGGAGTTTAATAACAGCAGAGAAGAAGCTGTTTTTGAATTTGTTGACACATACATTTAAACTTTTGTATCTTCCGCCTGACGGAATTGGAAGAGATTATAATCGGGGTGGAGGGGTCTTTGATAATGTTCCTGCCGCAGCAAGAAATGTAAATGGGGTCAGTGGATGGAAGGTTGGCTTTGAAATAGACTGGGCTGTGTTCATAACTTTCTGTAGTTTCTTGCACTGTAACATGACTTGTCAATTTTTAAAATCTATGCTGTGGTTCTGTTCGCCGAGCTGGAGGTTTTTGTTGCAAACGTTTCGTCCCCTGGCTAGGCGACATCATCAGTGCTTGGGAGCCTCCTGCGAAGCACTTCTTTGATGTTTCCTCCGGTGTTTATAGTGGTCTGTCCCTGCCGCTTCCGGTTGTCAGTTTCAGCTGTCCGCTGTAGTGGTTGGTATATTGGGTCCAGGTCGATGTGTTTGTTGATGGAGTTTGTGGATGAATGCCATGTCTCTAGGAATTCCCTGGCTGTTCTCTGTCTGGCTTGCCCTATGATAGTAGTGTTGTCCCAGTCGAATTCATGTTGCTTGTTGTCTGCGTGTGTGGCTACTAAGGATAGCTGGTCGTGTCGTTTCGTGGCTAGTTGATATTCATGTATGCGGATTGTTAGCTGTCTTCCTGTTTGTCCTAAATAGTGTTTTGTGCAGTCCTTGCATGGTATTTTGTACACTACATTAGTTTTGCTCATGTTGGGTATCGGGTCTTTCGTTCTAGTGAGTTGTTGTCTGAGCGTGGCTGTTGGTTTGTGTGCCGTTATGAGTCCGAGGGGTCGCAGTAGTCTGGCTGTCAGTTCTGAGATGCTCCTGATGTATGGTAGTGTGGCTAGTCCTTTTGGTTGTGGTATGTCCTCGTTCCGTGGTCTTTCTCTTAGGCATATGCTGATGAAGTTGCGCGGGTATCCGTTTTTGGTGAATACCTTATATAGGTGTTCCTCTTCTTCTTTTTGCAGTTCTGGTGTACTGCAGTGTATTGTGGCTCTTTTGAATAGTGTCCTGATGCAGCTTCGTTTGTGTGTGTTGGGGTGGTTACTTTCATAGTTTAGGACTTGGTCTGTGTGTGTGGCTTTCCTGTGTACCTTTGTGGTGAATTCTCCGTTCGGTGTTCTCTGTACCATCACGTCTAGGAATGGGAGTTGGCTATCCTTTTCTTCTTCTCTCGTGAATCGGATTCCTGTGAGTGTGGCGTTGATGATACGGTATGTTTTTTCTATTTCCGTGTTTTTAATGATTACAAACGTGTCATCGACATATCTGACCCAGAGTTTGGGTTGAATTTGTGGTAGGACTGTTTGTTCTAACCTTTGCATAACTGCCTCTGCTATGAGTCCCGAGATTGGTGATCCCATGGGTGTTCCGTTGATTTGTTCGTATATCTGGTTGTTGAATGTGAAGTGTGTTGTGAGGCACAAGTCCAGTAGTTTAAGTATGCCGTCTTTGTTGATGGGTTCAATGTCCTGTTTTCTGTTCTGTATGTCCAGTAGGTTGGCTATTGTTTCTCTGGCTAGGGTTTTGTCAATCAAAGTGAACAGTGCCGTCACGTCGAATGATATCATGGTTTCTTCTTTGTCTATGTGTATATTTCTGATGATGTCCAAGAATTCCTGTGTTGATTGTATAGAGTGTTTGGATCTGCTGACCAGGTGTTTCAGTTTCTGTTGTAGTTCTTTGGCCAGTTTGTGTGATGGTGTCCCTGGTAGTTATACTATGGGTCTGAGTGATACTATGGGTCTGAGCACCCGAGCTACAAATCTTCGCACAAACTTTAAAATCTATGCCCGGACCAATGAAGGCAATATACCTTCTTGACCACCTTATCCACTTTAGTTGCCACTTTCATGGAATTATGGACATGCATGGCCAGATCCCTCTGTATGTTGATGCTATGAAGAGCTTTGCCAGATGGATCTGTGCATGCGGGTCCACAGTTCCCGAAAAGTGGCAACACAGGTGGCCAAGGTGAGTAGAAGGCATACGGCATGCTTGCCTTCATTGGCCAGGCTTGGAGTACAAGAGTTGGCAAACCATGCTGCAGCGATGTAAAACCCTTGTTAGGCCTCATTTGGAGTATTGTGTGCAGTTTTCATTGCCACGTTACCAGAAGGACGTGGAAACTTTGGAGAGAGTGCAGTGAAGATTCACCAAGATGTTGCCTGGTCTCGAGGGCAATGGCTGTGAGGAAAGGTTAAAAAGACTAGGATTGTTTTCACTGGAAAGATGGCAGCTTAGAGGAGACCTGATAAAGGTCTGCACAATTATAAGAGGCATAGATAGGGCGGAGAGTCAGAGGCTTTTTCCCAGGGTTGAAGTTTCAATTACAAGGTGGTACAGGTTCAAGATGAGAGGGGGCAAGTTTGAGGGAGATGTGCGAAGGTTGTTTTTCACACAGAGAATGGTCGGAACCTGGAACACACTGTCGGAAGAGCTGGTGGAAGCAAGCACAATGGTGACTTTTAAGTGGCATCTGAATGGTTACATGAATAAGGAGCAAATAGAGGGATGCCCACCGAATAAGGGCAGAAGGTTGTTTTTGAGTTTAGTTAGGGCATGATGATTGGCATAGGCTTGGAGGGTCGAAGCGCCTGTTCCTGTGCTGTATTTCTCTTTTGTATTTACTATGTACTTCCGTCCTGCATTAGGTCTTCCAAAATGCATCACCCCACATTTGTCCGGATTAAACTCTAGCTGCCGTTTCTCTGCTCAGGTCTCCAGCCTGTCTATATCTTGCTGTATGCTTTGGCAATCCTCCTCACTATCAACAGCTCCCCTAATGTCTGTGTCATCTGCAAACTAATCGGGCCACCTAAATTCTCCTCCAGGTTTATTATGGACAGTACAAGCAACAGGGATCCCAGCACCAATCCCTGTGGAACACCACTGATCCCAGACAGAAACACAGTTCACTGAATTGGTTCTGTGGGAGAAGCCGACTGTGTTTCATAGCTTGGAATGAATCCACTGAACTGAAGGCCTGTATGGACTTGGCTTAGGTTCAGAGTTAAATGGCAATCATTGGAAGTTAACCTGCATGAAAGCCATACGTTTGTTGTGGTATTGATACTGCTTCGACTCTCTCCTTGTACTGATGACTATCCCTCTCTAGGAAACATAAACCTAAAACACAGTGCAGGAATCACACTGGTTTAGCTTCACTTGTCTTTATAAGTGGATCACTGGACTCTTTTGAATCGATGGGCGGCACGGTGGCACAGTGGTTAGCACTGCTGCCTCACAGCGCCTGAGACCCGGGTTCAATTCCCGCCTCAGGCGACTGACTGTGTGGAGTTTGCACGTTCTCCCCGTGTCTGCGTGGGTTTCCTCCGGGTGCTCCAGTTTCCTCCCACAGTCCAAAAAAAAGATGTGCAGGGTCAGGTGAATTGGCCATGCTAAATTGCCCGTAGTGTTAAGTAAGGGGTAAATGTAGGGGTATGGGTGGGTTTCGCTTCGGCGGGTCGGTGTGGACTTGTTGGGCCGAAGGGCTTTTTTCCATACTGTAATGTAATCTAATCTAATCTAATCTGTTACTCACACTTTCATTCTTCAGCCAACGATTGGGTTTCATTTGTAACTGTAATGCCCAATTTAGAATGCAGCCACACAGCACAGGATGATCCCAGGCTTGATTCCTGACCAGCACTGAGTTTATGGTCCTTTATGGTTGAGGGAATCTTGTGTGGGAAAGAAGAGACAGGGAAAAGATAGGAGAGGCATAGGATAGGTAAGGGGTAGACAGTGGCAGGAGGAAGAAGGGAGGGGAAGCAGCAACTCCACAGCTAAGAACTCTTGGCTACTCAGACCTGATCGTGGTCTCAAATGCATGTGTAGGTTGAGTCGAAAGGTGACTGTAAAATTACTGCTAACGTTTGCTACTGACTGTGGTTACAGATAGAGTCTCACGCTGAGGTCAAGGGGCACATCATTAGGCCACAAATCAGAAATTTTTTCCAGTAACCTCTGTCAGAGATACTGCAGCAAGCCTATTCCCCATCTACAAGGCACAAGTCAGGTGTGTGATGAAATATTCCCCAATGTCCAACTCTCTCTCCGCTTTTACATCATTCCTTTGCTGGAAAATAAAATTAAAATAGTTAGATGCTTGATTTTGACGAGCTAGATAGAAGGGCCAAAGGGTTACAGAAAGAGTCTCACAGACAGATGAGGGGTGGAGCTGGAGAAAGAAAGGTGCCTGTAGTACAAAGCTCACCCAGTGATGGGACCAGTTTTGAAGCATTATTGGACAATATGGTGATCTAGAAAAGTCTTAAACATGGGTTTGGAATGTACATAACCATGCATAGCTTCAAATGCGATGTATCTCCATATTGGCTTATCTGGCTAATGTCAATGTGGACCTCGTGTTTTTGCAGGAGTGCTGGTTACCACAGCTCAGCACCTACAGGAAATGGTTCAGCTTGGATGCCCATGTGCCTTTAATTTGGTCAGGGAGTAATGATTGCCATTGCTCCAGCCATCCTTCAGCTCCCACTGCTACTCATGAAATCCAGGCCGGTCATTCTGGCTGGAGACTTCAACTGTATCATTGATGCAGATGGACAATCCAGAGGGTGCTGGCAGCAAATGGATGCCATGTCCCGATTCTTGACGATAATAGTTAAAGTTGCCAGATTGCACGGTATCTTCAGTTCCCCTGCGGCACATACACCTTGACGTGGTCAGCTGGGTCCATCTGCTCAAGGATAGACTTCGTGTTTGTGCCTGAGCATGCTCAGTCAAATCCACTGATGTTAAGCCAGTGTTCTTCTCTGACTGCTGCCTCCTGCTGGCTGATTTATCACATACAGGATGACCAGTGGACCATCAAGGGAGGCTGAACACGAAACCTTGACCCCAGAAAATATTGAGGAACTCAAAGAGGCTTACCTAAGTTCGAGAAAGCCCTTTTTGAATCTCCAGTGGAATGGTGGGAAACAGTCAAGGGTAGCATCAAAAGGTCCTTCATCCTCAAAGGCGTTCAGAAAGTCAGGGAGTGAAGGATAAAGTTGTCCAAACTCCAGAAAATCAGGCAGAACCTACTCCTGCTGTCGACAATGGAGGTCAATGTCACCGAGGATATCCAGGAGGTGAACAGACAGCAAGTCTTGCTCTTTGCACAGGAGGCCTCCAAGATAATCTTCTGGTTTCTAAAGGGACACAATGTACAAGGATCTGGATAATGGGGGGGAGGAACGTACCCAAAGCTGCCCTCATCCTGGTGGCCACTTTAGTGTGTAGCTGCATCATGCAAACACCAAGTGTTAACTACATACTGAGGCTCTACCTGTCCTCACTGTTACAAAGGATGGGTTTGGCCATGGTGCCTCCAAGTATAGTTGGACCATTCCCTATCACCTGTCCTTCGGGGATGGATTTGCAAAGAGAAACATCTTTTTGAGCGTAAGTCCACCAGGTGGTGGTCAACACATGGTGTCTTCGAGACCCTGAGTGTAAAGGAGAGGGTGGATCCTGTTCCCTGAGCAGACTGGCCAAGTCATTTGCAAGAATGTCTCTGCCAGAATTTTCCAACAAAAACCACGACTTAGCTTGGCTGGTGGTGAGAAGGGCACTGCCACACAGGTTCTGTGTGCCACCACGCACTGCCCTTGAAGCAGCTGTGCTGGTGAAGACACTGTCACATATCTCTTTCTGGGATGTGCCTTTGCAAAGAAGACTTGGCGGGAGATACAGTGGTTTTCTATTAAGGTTCATCCTGAACAGCTGAGTGATGCAGGATTCTGTGCTGTCTGGCCTGTTCCCCAGGACACACACCGAGACAAAAATCGACCGTACCTGGAGGACCATCAACTTGATGAAAGATATCGTTTGGTTTGTCCGAAACTTGTTGGTCTTTCAGTGTAAAGAGTTGAATTTAACTGAGTGCTGAGATTAGAGTGGTGCTGGAAAAGCACAGCAGGTCAGGCAGCATCCGAGGAGCAGAAAAATTGACATTTCGGGTTTTGCCTGAAACGACGATTTTTTTTTCCCTGCTCGTCAGATGCAGCCTGACCTGCTGTGCTTTTCTCGCACCACTCTAATCTTGATTCTAATCTCCAGCGTCTGTGGTACCCATCTCCGCTTCGACTAAGTGTTGCAGACTAGCATATTCCAAGGTCCAGTACTGCGTGCTGAGGAATGCACTAAAGTTTGGGCCAGCTGCTGCCAAAATTCAGTGGAGAAAGACCACTGTCTAAGGTCTTCCTGCCAAAGTATAATGAGGGTCTGTTCCTCAATATATGTAAATAGAGTCCTGCATGAGTAAGAAATGCCTTTGGTTTTTGCTACTGGAGGGAATGTCAAAGTCCAATGTTTGTTTATCTTGACACAGCAAGATGGAGTACAGAACAGCTCTACTACCTATGAATGCCCATAGAGTTTTTTTTATGGGTAATGTGTATTTTTGCAGTAAAAAAACATCACTTAAGCAAGGGCAAGAGCTCAGCTCTTCCAGAATATTCCTCAGCCACTTCAAATTGTCGTTACTTGTACTAAATTACAAATCCCAAACCTGTGTATCTATCTGCAGCCAGCCAGCATCTCTTTAATTAGCCACAGTATTTTTAAACCCAGTCAAATTAAACTCCGGACTGTCTCATCAAGGAAACTCTTCATTGGCTGTGAATTACTGTTTCTGTACCTTAACGCAGTTTTATTTGATATAGAGTGAGCTGTAGTTTTGTGGAGAAAATTGCCGCTTCTGGCGCTGCCATCTCGGGAATCAGGGAGTGAAACCGAACCATGCCTAGGGTGGACAAAAAGATGCTGTGACATTAATCTGAAAAGCAGTGCCGACATTAGTTTTCCTCTGCATCTAAGTCAATAGTCATCCCTTAATTAATAGCACAAAAACTGATTGCTATCTCATTGCTGTTTGTGATTTCACTCTGCATAAAGTAGTTGCCATGTCTTTTAGCACAGTGACTAAAATGGAGTAGCAGTGACTCAGGAGTAGAATCTAGTGTCCCAATTGATGGTCTGAGGACATGTTTGAATCTGTCACAGATACACTCATGCACGCTCTGTCACAGATACTCACACTCACTCTGTCACGCATACTCATGCTCACTCTCTGTCATGGATACACACACTCACTCTGTCACGGATACTCACACACACTACCTGTCACGGATACTCACGCTCACTCTCTGTCATGGATACACACACTCACTCTGTCACGGATACTCACACACTCTGTCACGGATAATCACGCTCACTCTCTGTCACGGATACTCACGCTCACTCTCTGTCATGGATACACACACTCACACTGTCACGGATACTCACGCTCACTTTCTATCACGGATACTCACATACACTCCCTGTCACGGATGCTCACGCTCACTCTCTGTCAGGGATACTCACACTCACTCTCTGTCACGGATAATCACGCTCACTCTCTGTCACGGATACTCACGCTCACTCTCTGTCATGGATACACACACTCACACTGTCACGGATACTCACGCTCACTTTCTATCACGGATACTCACATACACTCCCTGTCACGGATGCTCACGCTCACTCTCTGTCAGGGATACTCACACTCACTCTCTGTCACGGATAATCACGCTCACTCTCTGTCACGGATACTCACGCTCACTCTCTGTCACGGATACACTCACTCTCTGTCACGGATACACTCACTCTCTGTCACGGATACTCACACTCACTCTCTGTCACGGATACTCACGCTCACTCTCTATCACGGATACTCACATACACTCCCTGTCACGGATGCTCACGCTCACTCTCTGTCAGGGATACTCACACTCACTCTCTGTCACGGATAATCACGCTCACTCTCTGTCACGGATACTCACGCTCACTCTCTGTCATGGATACACACACTCACACTGTCACGGATACTCACGCTCACTCTCTGTCACGGATACTCACGCTCACTCTCTATCACGGATACTCACATACACTCCCTGTCACGGATGCTCACGCTCACTCTCTGTCAGGGATACTCACACTCACTCTCTGTTGGGGATACTCATGCTCACTCCCTGTCGCGGATACTCATGCTCACTCTCTGTTGTGGATACTCACGCTCACTCCCTGTCGTGGATACTCACGCTCACTCCCTGTCGCGGATACTCACGCTCACTCTCTGTCACGGATACTCACGCTCACTCTCTGTTGCAGATACTCATGCTCACTCCCTGTCGCGGATACTCATGCTCACTCCCTGTCGCGAATACTCATGCTCACTCCCTGTCGCAGATGCTCATGCTCATTCCCTGTCGCTGATACTCATGCTCACTCCCTGTCGCGGATACTCACGCTCACTCCCTGTCACGGATACTCATGTTCACTCCCTGTCGCGGATACTCACGCTCACTCTCTGTCATGGATACTCACGCTCACTCCCTGTCACGGATACTCACGCTCACTCCCTGTCGTGCATACTCACGCTCACTCCCTGTCGCGGATACTCACGCTCACTCTCTGTCACGGATACTCACGCTCACTCTCTGTTGCAGATACTCATGCTCACTCCCTGTCGCGGATACTCATGCTCACTCCCTGTCGCGGATAATCATGCTCATTCCCTGTCGCTGATACTCATGCTCACTCCCTGTCGCGGATACTCACGCTCACTCTCTGTTGTGGATACTCACGCTCACTCCCTGTCACGGATACTCACGCTCACTCCCTGTCGCGGATACTCGCGCTCACTCCCTGTCGCTGATACTCACACTCACTCCCTGTCGTGGATACTCTCGCTCATTCCCTGTCGCAGATACTCATGCTCACTCCCTGTCGCGGATACTCACGCTCACTCTCTGTCGCGGATACTCACGCTCACTCTCTATCGCAGATACTCACGCTCACTCCCTGTCACGGATACTCACGCTCATTCCCTGTCGCTGATACTCACTCCCTGTCGCGGATACTCACGCTCACTCCCTGTCGCGGATACTCACGCTCATTCCCTGTCGCTGATACTCACGCTCACACTTTGTCATGGATACTCACGCTCACTCTCTGTTACGGATACTCACGCTCACTCTTTGTCGTGGATACTCACGCAAACTCTCTGTCGCAGCTACTCACGCTCACTCTTTCACAAATACACTCACTCTCTGTCATGGATACTCACGCTCACTCCATTGTGAATACCCACGCTGACTCCCTGTTGCGGACACTCACGCTCACTCTCTGTCGCGGATACTCACGCTCACACTCTGCCGCGGATATTCAAGCTCACTCTCTGCCACGGATACTCAAGCTCACTCTCTGCCACGGATACTCACGCTCATTCTCTGTCGCGGATGCTCACACTCACTCTCTGTTGCGAATACTCACGCTCACTCCCTGTCACAAATACTCATGCTCACTCTCTGTCGCGGATACTTCACTCACTCTCTGTCGCGGATACTCACGCTCACACTCTGCCGCGGATACTCAAGCTCACTCTCTGCCACGGATACTCACGCTCACTCTGTCGTGGATACTCACGCTCACTCTCTGTTGCGGATATTCACGCTCACTCTCTGTCGCGAATACTCACGCTCACTCTCTGTCGTGGATACTCACGCTCACTCCCTGTCGCGGATATTCACGCTCACTCTCTGTCGCGAATACTCACGCTCACTCTCTGTCGCGAATACTCACGCTCACTCTCTGTCACGGATACTCACGCTCACTCTGTCGTGGATACTCACGCTCATTCTCTGTCGCGGATACTCATGCTCACTCTCTGTTGCGGATACTCACGCTCACTCTCTGTCACAAATACTCACGCTCAATCTCTGTCGCGGACACTCACGCTCACTCTGTCGTGTATACTCACGCTCACTCTCTGTTGCGGATACTTAGGCTCACTCTCTGTCGTGGATACAAACACTCACTCTCTGTCGTGGATATTCAAGCTCACTCCCTGTCACAGATACTCACGCTCACTCTCTGTCACATATATTCACTCGGTGCCTTGCTACACTCCACAGTCACCATTATTGGTGTGGGAGTCGGAAGCCCAACACTTTGGCAGCTAACCTCACTGGGCATCACAACCCAGGGAACTTAGGGAAGTCCTGCTGTAAAGGGCAGGATAATTGATACTTGGTAAAACATAGTTTCCTTAAGAATGGTCCATAATGAACGACCCTGTATACATGTTTTGCACAATTGCATTTTTCTTTATAAGATTAATTGGTTATGTGTTGAATGTATACGGTGTGAATTGGATTGGAAATACTGTAAGTTGACATGATGTATGTGGGGGCCATGGGATGATAGAAAGTTTATAGGTTAGCATGGTGTGTAGCAGGGGCTATGGGATGAATGGTTCGATGGCCTGAGTTTAGATGGGAGTGTGTGGAGAGGGATAAAGGTGAGGGGGTTTGTTTCCCATTTTATTGCTTTTATTGCACGTGGGACGAAGTCCAAGAGAAGCAATCTGTGTTACAAAGTGTCAGACAATGACCATCATGAATAAGAGAGAATCCAATGATTCTCATCATATAAATACAAAAGCAAGGGCAGAGGCTATGAATCTTGCAGTAACTGATCTCTTGATTCCACAAAGCCTATTCACCATCTAAAAAGTACAGGTAAGGAACATGATGGAAGAGGCTCCATTTGCCTGGATGAGTACAGCTCTAACAGCACTCAATAAGCTTGACACCCTCCTATGAAACAAACAACTACACGTGTTGAGATCGAGAACAAAAACAGAAATTGCTGGTGAGACTGAGCACTGGTGGAAAGAAAGCAGAGTTAACATTTCAAGTCCGTGACTCTTCATCAGAAGATTTGCACCATCCAGGAGTCAAAAACAACACTTATTGGCACCACATCCACACCCTCCACTACAGCAGCAGTGTGTACTATCTGGAACGTGCATTACCACAACTCACTCAGGCTCCTTGCTCAGCTCCTTCCAATCCCATGACCACTTCGATCTAGAAGAAGCGTTACCACAACTCACCCAGGCTCCTTAGTCAGCTCCTTCTAATCCCATGACCACTACAATCTAGAAGGACAAGGGGAGCAAACACATGGGAACACCACCATTTGCAACTTCCCAGCCAGGTCACTCACCTAACTTGGAAATATATCGCCATCCCTTTAATGACCTGGGGTCAAAATCCTGGAACTCCCTCACTCATGGCATTGTGGGTCTATCCACAGGACATGGACTGCAGCTGTAGCAATGGACAACAAATGCTGACCCATTCTCTTGAATGAATGAGGCCTTCTTGATCTATCCACCTTCTATCTTAACTAACATTAGGGGAGGTGATGGCCTAGTTGTAGTTCTGGGACCTGGATTCGATTCCCGCCAAGGCAGATAATGGAATTTGAATTCAGTTAAAAAAAGGCTTGAATTAAGAGTCTGATGGTGACCATGAAACTCTGTCAATTGTCAGAAAAGCCCATCTGGTTTACTAATGTCCTTTAGGGAAGGAAACTGCCATCCTTACCTGGTCTGGCCTACATGTGACTCCAGACCCACAGCAATGTGGTTGACTGTTAACTGCCCTCTGGGTAATTAGGGATGGGTAATGACTGCTGCCTGGACAGCGACGCTCTGATTCTGAGAATAAACCTTTAAGAAAACCCCACGCTGAGCTCCTTATGCCAGACAAGATGCAGAATTGTAAGTTTGCTCCAGGATTCCAAAGCCAGGCCAGCTGGTCAGTCATGGGCCTTCCCACCCAGAACATCATTTCCGAGCTGGAGAAAAAGAGATGGTTATATTCCCACTGTCAAGCTGCCTGATCAGGCGCCCTTCCTGGTTGAAAGCGAGGACTGCAGATGTTGCAGATCAGAGTCAAGATTAGAGTCGTGCTGGAAAGGCACAGCAGGTCAGGCAGCATGTAAGGAGCAGGAAAATTGACATTTCAGTCAGGAGCCTTTCAGGAATGAGGCTGGGAGCCTCTGGGGTGGAGAGATAAATGGGAGGGGGGTGGGGCTGGGGAGAAGGTAGCTAAGAGTGCAGTAGGTGGATGGAGGTGGGAGTAAAGGTGATAGGTCAGGAGAGGAGGGTGGAGCGGATAGGTGGGAAGGAAGAGTGACAGATGGGACAGATCATGAGGGCAGTGCTGAGCTGGAAGGTTGGAACTGGGGTAAGGTGGGGAGAGGGGAAATGAGGAAACTGGTGAGGTCCACATTGATGCCCTGGGGTTGAAGTGTTCCGAGGCGGAAGATGAGGCATGCTTCCTCCAGGCATCGGGTGGTGAGGGAGTGGCGATTGAGGGGGCCCAGGACCTGCATGTCCTTGGCAGAGTGGGAGGGGGAGTTGAAATGTTTGGCCACGGGGTAGTAGGGTCGATTGGAGCGGGTGTCCTGGAGATGTCCCCTAAAGCTGTCTGGGCCTCCTCCATTGCCACTCCCTCACCACCCGATGCCTGGACGAAGAACGCCTCATGTCCTGGGTCAATTTTGGAGATGTGGCAATGGATGCAGACAAATGTCCTCAGGATATTAAATGGCTGCTTCTTCGGGGGAAGCATACAAAGAGATTAACCCTCCCGAGGAAAATCACGGTTTCCCCCGAAAATGACAAAACAAAACTTTAGATTGCCGACCACAAGCGTCGACAGTCAGCTGCAATTTGCAAGGAGACTCTGATTTCTCAGATAAAACCACATCACTTCAATGTAATAGGAGCAGGCTGTTGAGGGGTTTCTCTAGACTGTGGTGGAAATTTATATCTCGATGCTCTGCTACGTCTCCCTCTCATCTGTCGTTGACAGTTTGTCCAGCGTGGGATGTATCAGTGCTGTGAATCCCTGCCAGCGTCCCTTCCCTTCACACCTCGATTGTTGCATTTCTCGCTATGTGAGCTGTGTTTTGTTTTCTTGCTACGCTTTGGCCTTCACTCTCTGTAGCTCTGCTGTACCAATGTGGGCTCGGTCTGTTAGATGTCGCGACATATGTGTGCACCTCACACAAGCATCCTCACTAGCTTTAAAATCCCAGCATGAGCAGCATTTGACTCAGCCAACATGCAATTAATAATAAAAGAAACCTTGCTTGAAACCCTTCATAAAGTCAATGCAGATGGAATCTTTTGCGAAAATGTTGTAAGAAAGTTACAAGCTGTGGCTGCATTATGTTAAAGATCGCTGTGGTCAGGAATATTGAAATAGACCTGTCGGAGCCAGGGTCAGAACTGATGGAACTGTGGGTTGTCACAAACGCTGACGGGTCAATGCATTTTAATTAATGCTGACTAGTACCTAATGACAACATAAGGGGAATCATCTTTGGCAGTACAAACTTAATGGGCTAAAAGGCCTCTTCTGTGTTGTGTGATTCTACGATGTCTTGATTTAATAAAGGAATACTGACACCAGGTAGGAGGCAGGACACAGGGACGAAGTGAAATGTTCATTCTGAGAGTGAATGCAAACAGAATGGCTTAAATGAACTCTGTCTGCAATTCTGCGATCGTTATCCACAGCTACCTGCTCCACCCACCAGAAATATTGGGCATGCATAACAATAAATTTGAGTTTGACATGATTTCTCCTGCGGGTGAATGATCTTCAGGAACATTTATGATGAAGGCTTATGAGTACAGCATCACCTCTGGTGGAGTTTGGAGTTGGAGGTGGGTGAATGCCAGTCTCTGCCAAAGACACTTGAATGTCTAATCAACACATGACAATGGCCCGGGGTTCTGCATTGTTAGAGTCAAGGTATTTCAACAAAGCGCTGTCTGCCCATTGAGAATACCATAATAGATCCCCAGACGCCGTGCTATTCTGGAAGAGGTAGTACCCTGGCTGATATTTATCCTACAGCAAGCTGGATCAAGTTACATTGTCATTTAATATCGCTGTCTGTTACAGGACTCCTTGCCATCCCCCACGCGAAAAATAAGCCTTTGGACATTAAAAGGGAGGGGCTCAATAAAAATGTGCCTTTCTCAGTTCTGTAATAACTGAATTGGTTACCAGGAAAGTCCTGGAACTACCTAAAAATGTCTAACATTCACCTATACAGTCTTAATCTCCACATTTCTGACATGGAAGTAGAATTCCGAAATTTGTATTTTTCATTCTTTGTGAAATGACTGAGTAGGTGGCATGGTAGCTCAGTAGTTAGCACAGCACTAGGGACCCGGGTTTGATTCCAGTGTTGGGTGACTGGCTGTGTGGAGTTTGGACATTCTCTCCGTGTCTGCGTGGATTTCCCCAGGGTGCTCCAGTCTCTTCCCACTGTCCAAAGATGTGCAGGTTAGGTGGATTGGCCATGGGAAATGCAGGCTTAGGATAGGAAGGTGAGTCTGGGTGGTATACTCCTTGCAGGATTGGTGCAGGCTCAATGGGCCAAATGGCCTTTTCCTGTAAGGTTTCTAGGATAACGCATGGAACAGCACAGCACCGGATTAGGGCTTTGGCCCACCATGTCTATGGCACCATAATGCCATTCTAAATTAATCCCATTTACCTGGTCCATATCCCTCTATTAACTGCCTGTTCATGTGTTTGTCCAAATTCCTCTTAAACTTTGCAATTGTATATGCAATTGTCAGTGTGTTCCAGACACCTAATATCCTCTGTCCAAAAAATAACTTGCCTCACACATCTCCTTTAAACTTTTCTCCCCTCACCTTAAACATATGCCCCCCAGTATTTGAAATTTCCACCGTGGGAAAAGTACTCTAATTATCCACCCTTTCCATGCCTTTCATGATTTTCTGTAATTCTATCAGGTTCCCCCCCTCAGCCTCCGACACTCTAGCGAAAACAGTCCAAGTTTTGTCCAAACTCTCCTTATAGCTAATCCGATCCAGGCAACATCCTTGTAAACCTCTTCTGCACCGTCTCCAAAGCCTCCACATCTTTCCTATAATGTGGCGACCAGAACTGCACACAGTACTCGAAATGTGGCCTCACTAAAGTCTCATACAGCTGCAATATGTCTTGCCAATTTTTATGCTCAATCCCCAACCAATGAAGGCAAGCATGCTGTTCTTTATCACTTCATCGACGTGTTGCTACTTTTCGAGAACTATGGACTTGCACCCCAAAGTCTCTCCAGATAAATTAATTTTCCTAAGGGTCTAGCCAAGAGACTTTCCTCTTGCATTTGATCTTGCAAGATGCATCACCTCACAATTGTCTGGATTAAACTCCATCTGCCTTTTCTATCCTCCCAACTTTCCACCTATCGTGTCGTTTGACTATTTCCTCAGTGTCCGCAATCCCCTGACAGGCCTACATTTATTGTCTGTTCGAATTGCCCATTCACCTTTCTGTTAGGGAGGGAGTTCCAGCATTTTGCCCCAGCCTGACATTGAAGGAGGATGGATGACAGAGGGTGGTGGGGAGAATGGGGGGTATGAGGAGCGGGGACAGGGTGGTGAGGAGAATTTTTTTTTAAAGATTAGATTACTTACAGTGTGGAAACAGGCCCTTCGGCCCAACAAGTCCACACCGACCTGCTGAAGCGTAACCCACCCATTCCCGTACATTTACCCCTTTACCTAACACTACGGGCAATTTAGCATGGCCAATTCACCTGATGTGCACATCTTTGGACTGTGGGAGGAAACCGGAGCACCCGGAGGAAACCCACGCAGACACGGGGAGAATGTGCAAACTCCACACAGTCAGTCGCCTGAGTCGGGAATTGAACCCGGGTCTCTGGCGCTGTGAGGCAGCAGTGCTAACCACTGTGTCACCGTGCCGCCCACAGAATGGGGGTATTAGGAGCAGGGCCAGGGTGGTGGGGAGAATAGGGGCTCTAGGAGTGGGGACAGTGTGGAGGGGTGAATGGGGGCATTAGGTGCGGGGACAGGGTGGTGAGGAGAATGGGGGCATTAGGAGCGGGGACAGGGTGGAGGGGTGAATGGGGGCATTAGGTGTGGGGACAGGGTGGAGGGATGAATGGAGGCATTAGGTGCGGGGACAGGGTGGAGAGGAGAATGGGGGCATTAGGAGCGGGGACAGGATGGAGGGGTGAATGGGGGCATTAGGTGTGGGGACAGGGTGGAGGGATGAATGGGGGCATTAGGATCGGGGACAAGGTGGTGGAGAGAATGGGGGCATTATGAGTGGGGGCAGGGTGGTGAGGTGAATGGAGGCATTAGGAGTGGGGACAGGGTCGTGGCTCTGAGTTGAAGCTGCTGTTTCTGATGATGGATCCCTCCATGATACAGTGAATGTTTTGACCAAAGAACCTGAACCCAACCCCTACATTCCAACCCCCAATACACATGCTTCAAGCTTCCTGACTGAACTGCCATTAAAAGCCCTCAACATAGTCAGGTCTGAATCCCAAAGTCTGTCTGTCACTTAGAAGGCTCAAGTCAGAAATGTGATGGAATGCTCATTACTTGCCTGGATGACTGCAGCTCCAACAATACTCAAGAAGCTTGATACAAGATAAAGCGTGCTTGATTGCCGCCAACTTAAATATTTATTCCCTCTTCTCTGCCAAACCTGTGACAGCTGAGTGTGCAATCTATATGATGTGCTGTAAGAACTCACCAAAAGCTCCGTTAACAGCTCCTTTGAAAGTTGCAACCTCTGCCCTCGAAAAGGACAGGGGAAACACTGCCACCTGCAAGTTCCTCTCTGAACCACTGCTTCCCCCTCATCTGCTTCTTGATTACTCAGAGTCATCAGTTCCATTTGAATGCAATTCTCATCTCCTAGTTTTCCTGTATTTATTGTTTTACACCTGACTTGAAGGAAGAAACATGGCCAGTCTTTACCTGGAGTGAAATTATTCACAGAGTGATACCTCAATACCTATCTCCTATCCAGTGTACTTCCTTCTCCTTTGAATAAACCAAAAGCTAAATAAATATTTAACTGTAGGCGATTGGTTGGCTCAGTTGGCTGGATGGCTGATTTCCAAAGCAACGTAACACAAAACAGCACTGGCTCAGTTCCACACCAGCTGAAGTCATCATGACCCGCGTCCTGAAACCCACCCCTCACCTGAGGCATGGTGACCCTCAGGTTAAACAACCATCAGCCATCGCTCTTTATTGAGAAAGCAGTGCTCTGGGACTATGGTGACCTTACTATGTCACTGACAAACAACCTTTAAAGGAACACTGTCTAAAACATCCAATGGCAGCTCGTCAAAATGAAATAAAAAGTAATTTTTGGCACTGTTGGTGCATTTCAGCGACTGTGACACTCACTGGGCCTTCAGAACTTGATGGATGCTACATAATGTTACAGGAGAATATAGATGGGCTGATTAATGGCCAATGGAACTCAATCAGATAAATGTAATATGATGCAGTTGGGCAGGACAAACAAGGCAAGTGCCAAAGATCAGTGGGACCTTGATGTGCATTTAGCAGTCCCTGTAAAATATGAGGACCGCATTCCAACTCCATTTTGATTTGTTCCCTCACCCCCTCTTCCTACTTCTCTCTCACCTTGATACTGAGGAGTGTGGTCTCAAGCTACAGTCTGGTATTGATCAGCCGGAAGATTGGGCAGAGCAATGGGCAGACGGAATTTTATCCTGCATTTTGGAGGTTGAATAAGAGAAGGATATACACAATGAATGGTGGGTTCTTCGGAAATATTGAGGAAAAAGGGTACCCTGGTGTTCAAGTGCGTAGATCCTTGAAAGCATCAGCACACATGGACAGGGTGGTGAAGAAGTCAGAAGTAATGCTTGCCTTCATTAGTGTCGGTGTAGAATATAGGAATGAGGCTTTTTTTGTTATAACATGAAGGTCGAACCCCTCTGTTAATATAACCAAACTCCCAGAAAAGCTCACCTCACCTCGTAATCTGTTAAAAGTGTGTGGGAGTGACAGAGAACTCCTCACTTCAACTACTTACAGAAAAATAACAATGTTTCTACCTAACTCCAATAGTGAGCACTAAACAAAAACTATTCACAATCCTAAGCCCCCTTTTCTTAACTACTTACTTTCTGACCCCAACGTATAAAAATGCTGTTCCAATAACACAATTATTAAACATCACATTAACTTAATCTCAAAACTACACAGTCTTTGTCGTCTCCATTGTCTTCAGTCTTCCAGCTGCTGATCTCCCTGGGTCGACTTCTTTCTGTTTTACTGCGAGTATGTTTTACATGAAAAGGTACCTTTGACAGCGAGTGTTTTCTAATTTCTTTGAGAGCAGGATGTTAGATGGGCAGTTAGTTTTCTGGCTCGACAGCAATTTCTCTGTGACCAATTTTCAAAATGCCCTCGTTTTTTATGTCCTCCAACATCATACCATCTCATTGGTCAGATGTCAAAACAATAAATTCAAACTCGATTGGGTTTTATCCTGGGCATAATTTAAACTAATTGGTTAAATTCAAATCATTGTCAAAACAGCAGCCAAAACTCAGGTATCCATTTCACAGCCATTTGCTGCAGCTATCTATTTTGGAACAGCTCATCTCCCAGCCTTTCCATTTGGGCAGCTGAGCCTGCATTTTAAGGTTATTTCAAAATTCAGAAAATACTTTCTATTTTAAAGTGAACATATACGCTTTCGACTTCGTGGCATTTATCAAACATGTTGCTTCAGCCACATTATCGGAAAGATGTGATTGCTGGAAAGGGTGCAGATGAGATTCACCAGGATGTTGCCTGGGATGGAAAATTTCAGTTATGAGGAGAGATTGAGTTTATTTTTTTGGAGCAGAAGTGGCTGAGGGCAGATCTGATTGAAGTACACAAAATTATAAGAAGCATAGACAGAGGACATCATGAGGATCTTTTTCTATGGCAGACATTCTAAGACCAGAAGGCATAGCTTTAAGGCAAGGTTGAGAAGATCCGAGAAAAGAAAATTCACCCAGATTCTGAAAGAAATATGGAATACGGTGTCTGAGAGGTGTGATGGAGGCAGGTACGCCCACAACATCAACAAAGCATCTTAATGCCAGGGCATTACTGCATTTAATGTTTGTTTAGATCAGAGTGGTGATGGAAAAGCACAGCAAGTCAGGCAGCATCCGAGGAGCAGGAAAATCGACGTTTCGGGCAAAAGCCGGAATACTGCATCAGGAAAACTGCACTTAATACCAGGGCATCACAGTCCGTGGACCAAGTGCAGGTAAATGGGATTAATGGAGTTGGGGTGTTTGTTGGTTGGCACATTCATGGCGAGCTGAAAGTGCTGTTTCTGTGCTGATTCGATGACAAGTAGAGGTTTCTATTGAAAAACTATGAAGCACAAAGCCTGAAGTTATTTGCTTGACTAGGTCAATGGACAATGCATTGATACAAAATGTAGTCAAAACGATGAATGGAATGTTAGCCTGTATCTGAAGGAGGCTTCAACAGAAAGTCTGGAAGTGAAAATTCATTTGTTCATAAGCAGGGTTAGATCAGGAGTCACTTATTCTGGTTTGGGTACTATATTTCAGGAAGGACATCAATGAGGTGGGGGGGGGAGAAATGACAGTAGAGTTATCAGAATATTACGGAGTTTAAACAGTTAAATGGTGAGCTAATTACTGTGTTGCTGTGTTGAAATTTGAGTGGCTATCTGACTGGTTAAAATTATAGAAGAATTTTACAGGATGAGAAATGGAGAAGCTAATTCATCTGGTTCTGGGCTCCAGATTGAGAAAAAGCTTGCATTTCTCTAGCACCTTTCAAGACCAGCGGACCTCTCAAAGTGCTTTACAACCCATGAAATACTTTTGAAGTGTAATTGTTGCTGTCATATAGGAGACGCAATACGCAAGACGCACAAAACAAGCTCCCGCCCAAAAACAGTGTGAGCAGATAGTCTGTTTAGTTTTAGCATTATTAATGTCGTGGGATTGCTTCTATCCAACAAGGTCTCTAATATTTTACTCAAAATATTCCAGCTGGTATGTGGAAATGTCGTGGAGGCAGGTTATAGGAAGGATGTTATAAAATTGGAGAGGGTTCAGAAAAGATTCATCAGGATATTGTTGGGAACGGAGTGTTTGAGTTATAAAAATAGACTGAATAAGCTGGGACTTTATTCACTGGAGTGCAGGAGGTTGAGGGATGACCTTCTGCAGATTTATAAAATCATGAGGGGCGTAGATAAGGTGAATAGCAAGGGTCTTTTTCCTAGGGGTGGGGATGTTCAAAACCAGGGATTATATTTTTAAGGTGAGGAAGTTTTAAAAAGGATACGAGGGACAGGTTTTTCACACAGAGTGTGGTTCATGTGTGGATTGAACTTCCATAGGAAGTGGTGGATGCAGGTACAATTGGAATATTTAAAAGACATTTGGATAAGTGCATGAATAGGAAAGATTTGGAGGGATATGGGCCAAATGCAGGCAGGTGGGAGTAGTTTTTTGCTTAGAAATATGGTCAGTGTGGATCAGCTGGATGGAAGGGTCTGTTTCCATGCTGAGGGATTCAAGAGGGCATTGGATAATTCTTTAGACTAGGAATGGTGTGCAGTGATATGGGGAAGAGCCAGGAGATTGGTAATTAGAGCTGGTGCAACAGTGATGATTTAATTGGCCTTCTTTTGTGCTGTAATGGTTCTGTGACATATTGATCTGAAAGATAGCCCCTCTGTCAGTGTACAGCAGTCCACAACATACCACACAAGAGTGCCAGCCTTTAATCTTTTTTACAGCAGGATTTGAACCCCATTTTTTAAACAAATGATTGCACTACCATGTGTGCCACAGTAGGCTGAGACAGAAATTGCAAAATCTATTAAATTAGAGACACACCATCACAGAGTGAGGTGAGAAGGGCTCTTTCCTTGTAGAAAGAAATTTTTAAAACCTGGAATTCTCTTTGCTAATGGCTGATGATGCCGGAACAATTGACATTTTCTGCGCTACAGTTGATAAGATTTGTTTATTGAGGTATGAGATTTGGGTCAGTGACAGGGGTCACTGGAGGGGTGTAGAAATGAGCCATAACCTGACTGAATGATGGAACAATCTGAAGGGGTTGAATGGATGAGCTCTGCTCTCTGTCAATTAAGGGACAATTCATCACAGACAGTTTGTGAAACCCTTCATGAGTGATGCACCTTTTATTGTTGCCGTGACTTGGGTTTGGTTGTTTTCAAACTTTCATCGAGGAGATTTGTCTGCTGCTATGCTTCCAGTACATGATGTAATGGCATATTTCTCACCAGATGTGTTGCTTTGGTCTGATAATATGACCCACATGCAAGTCCAGGCTGTTTCTCATTCTGATGTACTGATATTTGTCCACGCGGTGTATGATGTTATCATTTCCAGTGGCTGTACAAGTGGAACAGCAGCAACTTCCCTGGGCCCTTTCCCAGGCCCACAGACTCCTCCAACTAAATGGATGATGTACAGGAGGCACAGAAAGTCTGAGTGTCCAGAGAGAGGCCATTCAGCAAATTGTGTCAGTGCTGGTTCTCTGCAAATGGTTTTCACATTCCCAGTTTTCCACTTTTGCCCCTGCCATATTGTTTTCTTTTCATACAATTGTCCAAATCCCGTGTGAAAACTACAAACAAATCTGCCTCCAGCACTTTCTCAGCAGATCCTCGCCACTTGCTCATGGGAGAACAACAGGGTGGTGTAGTGGTAATGACACTGGATCAGTAATCAGCTAATGTTCAGATGACATGGGTCCAAATTACAAAGAAATGGAATAAATCTAAAAGCTCGGTTAATGGTGACTGTGTAAACACTGGTGATTGTCAATAGAAACCCATCTTTGGGAGGAGATGGCCTCTTGGTAACATTGTTGGACTATTAACCTAGAGACCTAGGTAATGTTCTGGGTCTACTTAAGAATCTAATCCATCCTGTTCATGTGGTGATGAAAGCAGTAAAAGCCAATAAGATTCATTTATCCCTTTCAGGGGAGGAAATCTGTTGCCTTTACTAGTCTAACCTACATGTGACACTAGAGCACAGCAATGTGATTGATCTTTAATGGCCGTCTGGGAAATTAGAGACTGACAATAAATGGGGGCCTAGCCAGTGATGTCCACATCCCATAAACAAATATTAAGAGAAAGCACTTCAAAATCACATGGCATCCCAAAGGAGATGTACAATAGCCTTCCTTTACTGTCCTTGGAACTCATACTTGGTACTTCTTCCTTCCCTCAACATCTTTAGCTTAAAGACACTGCTAGTTCAAGATGGAGTCCTAGCAGCACCTTCTCTAGGGCAGCTGAAGATGGCTAAAATGCCTGTTGGGATATCACTTTAAGAGGTGGGCATGCTCATGAGCCAATATCAGGACATGGACAATGTGACCAGTGCCCAGTTAAGGTTACACCTTGCGATAGGTTTAGAGTGAGGTAAATTTATGTTTCTCCATAGCTGCAAGTACTGAGCTTCTGTCAGAATATAGAACTGTAAAATACAGCAATGGGCCCTTCAGCCTAAGATGTTGTGCCAAACATGACACCAAATTAAACTAATCCCTTCTGTCTGCCCTTGGTCCATATTCCTCCATTCCTTGCATATATATGTGCTTATCCCTTAAATACCCCTATCGTATCTGCCTACAGCACCACCCCTGGCAGTGCGTTCCAGACTCCTACCACGCGCTGTGTAAAAAAAACTGCCTCTCACATCTCCTTTGAACTTTCCCCTCTCACCTTAAATGCATGCCCCCTAGTGTTACACATTTCAACTCTGGGAAAAAGATTCTGACTATCAACTCTATCTATGCATCTCATGATTTTACAGATTTCGATCAAGTCTCCCCTCAGCCTCTATTGCTCCAGAGAAAACAGCTTGAGTTCTTCTAGCCCCTCCTTATAGCTCATGCCCTCTAATCCAGGCAGCATCCTGGTAAACCTCTTCTGCACCCTCTTCAAAGCCTCCATATCCTTCCTGTAATGTGAGGACCAGAATTGAAGCTAAATACTCTCAGTGTGGCCAAACCCAAGTCTCATAAAGTTGCAATGTAACTTCCTAACCCTTGTAACCAATCTGACTGATGAACAAACCTATCTTAAAATAAACTTGAAATGATGTTGTGCACCATTTATGTGTCTGATTTGTAACTTTTGCTCAGAAAAGAATGCGATAATGTCCAGTTCTTGAGAATTAATAACAAAAACGCTCCTGTTTATTTTTCTCATGCAGATGTGCCCTTCCTGCAGGATCCCGAGAGTATCGTATCCTTCCAGGGAAAGGAAGTAAAGTTACGCTGCTCAATTCGGGTGATGGGGGAGCTTCCCGAAATAAATTGGCAACGAGATGGGGCTCTGTACCAGGGGGATGTCAACCAAGTTCTGGTGCCAATGAGTGATGATGAATGGCTGGCCATCAGTGAATTAAGGTAATTGCAGCCCACGAGTGTGAAATAGAACAGTGCCCAATGTTCATTATCTGATTTAAATGGTGGTTTGCCATATCCTGATATGGTTAGGCCAATTTGGAACTGTTGGTGCAACTTCCCTTGGTTTTGAGTTACAGGGAGAGGCTGAATAGGTTGGGCCTATTTTCCCTGGAGCGTCGGGAGCTATGGAGTGACCTTATAGAGGTTTATAAAATCATGAGGGGCATGGGAAGGGTCAATAGACAAAATCTTTTCCCTAGAGTGAGAGAATCCAGAATGAGAGGGCGTAGGTTTAGGGTGAGAAGGGAAAAGTTTAAAAGGGACCTAAGGGGCAACATATTCTTGCAGAGGGTGGTGCGTGAATGGAATGAGCTGCCAGAGGAAGTGGTGGAGGCTGGTACATTTCAAAGGCATCTGGATGGGTACATGAATAGAAAGGGTTTACAGGGATATGGGCCAAATGCTGGCAAATGGGACTAGATTAATTTAGGATATCTAGTCAGCATGGAGGAGTGGGATGGAAGGGTCTGTTTCCATGCTGTACGTCTCCTTGACTCTATGACTCTATCCCATTTTAGATGTCACAAATGGTTAAAATGTGTGCACTCAGTAACAACACAAAATAACTTGCATTGATATAATACCTTCAACATGCAGAGATGCCTCCAGGTATTCTGGAAGAGCAGGTATACTGCAAGCCCAAGATTTAAATACTGGGAAATGATCACAAACTGAATTGTTTTGAGAAAGGCCTTAAAGATTGAGAGGGGGGTAGTGAGGTGCAAAGTGAGGAGCTGAGATAGCTGAAGTCACAGCCTCCAGTGGTAAAGTTGTTGCAAAGAATGGCTAAAAAGGCAGTGTCAGGAAAATTAAATGTTTGGGGTCTCTGAGACTGAGGGAGGGATGGGGCAGTTGAAAGATCTAAATGTAGAAATTTGATTTTAAAGATTGTGGAGACTGGAACTGATATGGGTCCAGAAGGACAAGTACAAGGAATAATTGGAACATTGATTGATCTGGGATTTACATATTGGAGGAGCTGAAATTTGTCAACATGCAAACGATGGCCAGGAGAGTGTTATGAATATGTAGAAGTGGACTGTACCTTTAAGAGAGTGAAGGACTTGGCAAGCACACTGAATGCTGGAGACTTTACAATATAACATTTGGTTCAGAACAGATAGCACTGGCTGAGTTGCTATGAGACAAAAACAAATTCAAATTCGGCCAATCAGTTTAAATTAAAGCCCCAAAATACCAAATGCCTATCAAATTTGAATTGAGTATATTGACAATCTTTAAAGCCACTGACACAATCTGATGCTTTGGGGGTGTAAGGCTGGGGAACATTGAACAGTTGAGAGAACTGCCAAACTAGCAGCATGTAAAGACTGCCTGAAAACTAGCTCTCTTAAAGGTATCTTTATCGATCTATAACATGTGAAGCAGAATCCCCAAGAAGAAGAACAGAAGACAAGAATACAGAGAAGAACCGAAAGCTGCCTGGTTTTCAGATAAGAAGTGTTTTGTTAATCTTAATCGGGAGTTTTATCTGACTAGTATTATAGAGGGGAAGGTAAAAGATAGGTTAGAAGAAGGAATTGTAAATAGTTGTTAGTTAATTATTCTCTGTTATACTTTAATAAATAAAGTTGTTAATTTTTACTTTAACTAGTTCTTGGCTATTGAATTTTCAGATTACTGCATGGGATAAATCTTTTCTGCGTTGCTGGGTTAAATTGAGCAGCAGGGCTTACCCTATGTCCTAACAAGAGTATTGAAGTGTTAAGTCTGGAGATAAAAACCTGGAGTGAGTGTTCCTGCAGCAGAAATAGTGTTGAAGGTAGATAACAGAATAGTGTCAACCTTGAGCTTTTGATCAAATTGCTGAATTCACAAATTTAACAGTCAGAGGTGATTATTAGACCTCCTGACCCATGACTGTCACCTGACTCCAGCTCACTCGCTTACTTATTTTCTGCTTCCAACATTTAATATCCTGTCTTCGTTCATAGCATTCCCTCAATCCACCGAACAGATGCTGGGAGTTATCGGTGCATCACTTCAGTGAAAGGCAAAGAAATTATCTCCAAAGAAGCTCAGCTAGAAATTGAAGGTGAGTCATTGATCCTTTTAAATGCTGAGTTGATGTTGGGACTATGAAAGCTGTGCAGTGTGTTAGGAAGCAAGTCAGTCCATCGCAACTTCAAATCTGGACTGTAGTAAGTTGACTGACCTGGCCACATTGAGGAAGAGAGGAAAACTACCCTTAGTCTCTGTGTCTCCCGATGCAGTGCCTTCTGTTGGGAAGATGGCATTAAGGTCAGGCTGGAAGTGTTAGGGATATTGGATGTAATGGGCAATATATTCCAGATACTCATTCCTCTGTCTCCTTATTTGTCTCTTTCTCTCTCTCTCTCTCTCTTTCTCTCTCTCTCTCTTTCTATCCTTCATTCTTTCTTTTTCTGTCTTTCTTTCTCTTTCATCCTGTTTCTTTATCTTTCTCTACCTCTTTCTACCTCCCTGTAAACTGCTGTTCAATGCTGGTAACACTTGATTGTGAGCAGGGAGGTCCTTCCTCTGTCCACCCACGTGATCTCCCATGGTCCTGATTCCATCCTTGATCTCCAAATGCAGGTTAAAGGCAAGCTACTGACCCCCACAATCCTTGGATTCTTACTTGTCCCTGAGCTGAGTTTTGAGACACTAATCCAGGTGTCACTGACACAATACTGCCATCGTTTCTTGGACTTGGAATTTTCAAACACTCTTTTGTCACCTTTAGACTCAAAATCCATCCTTTTGTCTGTCTGTTTCTTCCTCTCTATGTGCTCCTCCAGTCCCACAGCTAACCCCTCACCCTTTCCTCCAACTATGAAATCTCTGAACTCCAAATTTAGTTTCAACGTGATTGCCAGTTTCCTGCACTCTGCTATCTGTGGCTATAGCCTTCAGCTACAACAGCAGTAAAGCATAAAGTGTCCTCACTAAATCTCCCTGGATATGACTTTCTGATAATTCTTCAAAGTATGGGGCAGGTTGTTTGCGCCAAGTAGCAGGCCTCTCCTAATGATAGTAAAACTCACTGCACTGACCACCAATCAGCTCTTGAAGAGCTGACAGGCAGAGTGTGGGCAAGTTGCTGGACAAATCAGAGACTACAACACAGATGCTACCCCACTGAAAAGAGACACCATTGGCTGAGGTTTTCTCCTTGAGGGGTCAAGCAACAAGAAGGTCAGTAATTTAGCTTCTTGTCCACAAGATTGTAAAACATAGGAGCAAAATTAGGCCATTCAGCCCATTGAGTCTGTCCTGCCAGTCAATGAGATCAGATCATCTCAACTCCACTTTCCCGCCTTTTTCCCATAACCCTTGATTTCCTGAATGATTAAATATCTGGCTGTCTCAACCATGAATATATTTAATGACCCAGCCTCAGTAGCCATCACATGGAGAAAATGAGGACTGCAGATGCTGGAGAGTCAGAGTCGAAAAGGGTGGTTCTGGAAAAGGCACAGCAGGTCAGCATCTGAGGAGCAGGAGAGTGGACGTTTCAGGCATAAGCCCTTCATTAGGAATGTAGGATGGGAAGTGGGCGGAAAGATAAGTTGGAGAGTCGGGGTGAGGCTGGGGAAAGGTAGCTGGGAAGGCGGTTGGGGGTGGGAGTAAATGTGATAGGTCAGAAGGGTGGGTGGAGCAGATAGGTGGGAAAGAAGATGGACAGGTAGCACAGGTCAAGAGGGTGGTACGGAGTTGGAGGGCTGTATCTGGGATAGAGTAGGTGGGAGGGGAGATTTGAAAACAGGTTTAGTCAATGTTGATGCAATATTGTTGTTGAGTCCCGAGGCAGAAGATGAGACGTTCTTCCTCTGGTTGCTGGATGGCTTTGATTTGGTGGTGGAGGAGGTCCAGGATTTGCATGTCCTTGTGGGAATGTGAGGGGCAGCTGAAGTGGTAAAGAATTCCACAGATTCATTACCCTTTGAGAGAAGAAATTCCTCCTTATTCTTTTAAATATGCAACCTCTTATTCTGAAATGATGCCCTCTGGTCCTGGACTCTCTGACAGGGGGAAACAACCTTTCCATATCTACCCTGTCAAGTACGCTCAGAAACTTGTGTGCTTAAATAAGGTCACCTCTCATCCTTCTTAACATCCAACGAGTACAGGCCCAATTTACTTAACTTGTCCTCCGAAGCAGCAAGGCAGCAGTCTTCATGTGGCAGGTGTTATGGAAAAGCTGGTCAGGGTTTAGAAGAGAACTGGCTTTCAGATGCCGTACCTTGCCCTCTCTCCATCTGTGCCTACAGTCACCAGGTTGGAGCAATTGGAGACCAAGCCTTAACTCAGCAGATTGGTTGCCATGGTTTTCTAGTCCAGAAGCTAGAAACCATTCCTGCCTGCTGCTGAACCCCAAAAATAGTGGAGGCGTGACCTCCCTTAAGCGGCTGTTGATTGACCAGTTAAGAGCCTTAATTGTTGGCAAGTCATAAACTTCTCCAAAAGATAGTCTCTCTTTCAGCACTTGGTTGACAACGATATGGGAAGGGGTTGCATTTCTCTCCAGGACAAACTCACCCCATTATTCCTTTCTCTTGCTATCAGGCAGGAGAAAATTCTGCTCTCTGTCTGTCTCTCTCCTTTTTAGGCCTTTCTTCTCAAGAGTGTTGAGGATTTTTGACGTTTTAGCGATACAAACTTTGGAAATGTTATGTATTGCCTTGATTTGGAGATGCCGGTGTTGGACTGGGGTGTACAAAGTTAAAAATCACACAATACCAGGTTATACTGTTGGACTATAACCTGGTGTTGCGTGATTTTTAACTATGATTAACGCAATGGCTGTCTGATGTTCTGACCACCGTGTCTTTTTTTTTCTTCTTCCCCCCCTCCAATCTCTTCCCCCTCAGGGTTGCCCCACTTCACCAAGGAGCCACAGGATGCCCACGTGCACAGGGATGAGCCTTTTAACCTGAGCTGTGCTGCCGCAGGATCGCCAGAATTGAAGGAGCTGATGTGGCTACAGGATGGGATGCCCGTACGCGTTGGGGAGAAAACTACAGCAATCTCACCATCAACCCTCTTCATCCAAGGTTAGGACATGGTCTGAGGAGGGATGAGTTTACTCAGCAACATACTCACCAACATAAACCAAGCTCCAACTCCTCCCCCTCACATGCTCCATTTCTAAGAAGAGAGATTGGTTCCATTAGCCCTAGGTTCACTGGAGTTGAGAAGAATGTGGGAGGATCTCATAGACACCTATAAAATTCAAAATGGGCTAGACAGGGTAAACACAGGAAGGATATTCCTGATGACTGGGGATCACAGTTTAATGGTACAGGGTAGGTCATTGAGGACTGGGATGAATAGAAATTTCTTCATCCAGAGAATGGTCAGCCTGTGAAATTCTCTGCCATAGGAAGTATGTGTCGGCAGCACGGTGGCTCAGTAGTTTAGCAATGTTACCTCACAGCACCAGGCTCCCGGGTTCGATTCCAACCTCGGGTAACTGCATCGGGTTTGCACATTCACCCTGTGTCTGCATGGGTATGCTCTGGTTTCTGCCCATAGTGCAAGGACCGACAGGGTAGTTGAGTTAGCTATGCTTAAATTGTTAATTAGAGAGCAAAGGGGTTTGGGTGGGTTACTCTTTGGAGGATTGGTGTTGGGCCATAGGGCCTGCTTCCACATTGTAGGAAATCGAAGTCATTTGTGGGCAGCATGGTGGCACAGTGGTTAGCACTGCTGCCTCACAGCGCCAGAGATCCGGGTTCAATTCCCGACTCAGGCGACTGACTGTGTGGAGTTTGCACGTTCTCCCCGTGTCTGCGTGGGTTTTCTCTGGTTTTCTCCCACAGTCCAAAGATGTGCAGGTCAGGTGAATTGGCCATGCTAAATTGCCCGTAGTGTTAGGTAAAGGGTAACTGTAGGGGTATGGGTGGGTTGCGCTTCGGCGGGTCGGTGTGGACTTGTTGGGCCGAAGGGCCTGTTTCCACACTGTAAGTAATCTAATCTAATCTAATCTAATCAAAGTAGTTATGGCTCAAATTATTTAATGTTTTCAGAAAGAAGGAGTTAAATCAAGTTCTTAGGGGGAGTGGGACCAAAGGGCTCGGGGTGAAAGTGGGAACAAATACTGAGTAGGGTGATCAGCCACAGTCCCATTGAATGGTAGAGCAGGCTTGAGGGGCTGAATGGCCTATTTCTGCTCCAGTTATGTGTGTTTTGTTGCCACACAGCATACCTCCAGTTGGTTATTTTCTGTAGCTCAAAATATTGTTTTCTTCGACTGTATTTATGTAACCATGTGGAACCTTGGATGTAGTAAGCCATCCCCACGGTTTTACAGACATGCTTACCAAAGCAATTTTGATAGTAAGCTATGTAAGAAGCAGTTGGTAACTAAGTACTAAAAGTTTCATTAGAGAGGTGGTTATTCAAAGACATCCGACAGGCAGTGAGTGAAGCAGAGAGGTTTCAGTCAGAAATTCCAGAGCTTAGGTCCTTGGCCACTGAAGGCACAGTTTCCACTGTAGGGACTACTGTTAAAATTGGAGATACACACAAGGCCAGGATTGAAAGGGTGCTGAGGTCCTGAGGCTCGGAGAAGGACACAGAGACAGGGGAAAGGAAAAGATTCTGAAGGGATTATAAAAAGTGACATGGATTTTTAAATCTGAAATGTTATTGGGGGAATGTAGTGAGAAACGGGAGTAATGAGCAAAGAGGATTTTGCATGAGTTTGGACCCTGGCAGCAGAGTTTTGGATGAGTTTGAGTTCATTGAAGGTGAAACCAAGAGGGATAGTTTGGAGCCTTTGTAATTGAGACCAATCAAGTGAATGAGGCAAAGTAACCAGCTGGAATGGAGTGAAATCTTCCCTCCTCAGTTTAACTCCTCACTCCTCTTTGAATTTCTTCTGCTGCATGACTCTCTGTCCCCTCACCACTTTTGTTCTTTGCTGTCCCAGTGTGTGCACTAAATTGGATCCAAACTCAGAGACATTGCTATAAATAAGTGTTAAGTACAGGGCGATTAACTTGAGCCAGAACCTGCAATTCTGTTCCAATCACAGGCTCCAGTTGTTGCTGGTGATGCTGTCCTCAAATGATCCTGTGCCTCACTGAAACAGCAGAATGATCTCTGAAGAGACTCCCTCATTCCACTGAATGAGGGTTAGGATTCACGTCACGATACACAAAAGGAGTTGACTGTCTGATCACATCGTGTTGTCCTTTTGTCATGAAATATTTTCTCCATGTAATCCAGGTGAAAGGAGGGAGACTTGCATTTTTACACAGTACCATTTGTGACCTAAAGTTATCCCAAAGACCTTTAAAACCAAGTCAATTCATACACAGTAAGATCCCACAAACAGCTGTAGGATATATTGGCAGACAAACTGATTTTTAGTGATGATGGATGCGAGAAAACTGTCGGTCCCAGGGGACTGAGCATAGGTGTGTAGGACTTTGAAGCAGAAAGCCATTCAGCCCTTCGAGCCTGTTCCACCATTCGTCAGATCACCGCAGAATAGTTTGTGGTCTCAGCTCCACTGTCTTTCCCTCCCATAGTCCTTGACTCCCTTGCCTTTCAAAGGGCGCATCAGCCACTGCCAGTGAATGTTAGTTCCTGGAGATACCAGGTCATTCCTGGAGAGTTGGGAACTGCTCCTTCAAACCCATTCAGTCCCATTTAATCACATGACAAGAGCACTGTAGCCCAAGGCTCTGTAGCCTGAAATGATGCTCACTGTTCAGTCTTTCACACAGTCGCATGCGAACACATCACCTGAGAGAATCGATCACTTATCTCAATGTGTTCCTCTCTGTGTGGCCTCACTCAGAGTTTTATTATTGTCACAGTGAGTGAGCATTTTGACTGAGCTGAGAGTGAGGCATAGTGATAAGGAGCAGGATAATTTCAAATATGGTGGGAAGAAATCCTCCAACATGGTCAAACATGGAAGCTTTCACTTGAACAAGTGTGAACAGTGCACCCCAGAGACTGATTGTTGTTTCACTTCTGTGTTCAGGATGTGAATGCCGTGAGCTTTCAGGCTCCAGACACTGGCAGGCCTGCTGAGGGTAGACTATACCAGGAAAGCTCTGAGCTCATTCACTCCCCAGATTACAGCCTTTTGTTTTACATTCATAGGTCATGAATGAAAGTCTAAAGAGAAACTCTCAATCCTGTCAGAGGTTCAGGATGGGTGAAGTGCTATACTGTTGGAGGGTCAGTGCTGAGGGAGCGCTGCACTGTCAGAGGGTCAGTGCTGAGGGAGCGCTGCACTGTTGGAGGGTCACTGCTGAGGGAGTGCTGCACTGTTAGAGGGTCAGTGCTGAGGGAGTGCTGCACAGTCGGAGAGTCAGTGCTGAGGGTGTGCTGCACTATCGGAGGGCAAGTGCTGAGGGAGTGCCACACTGTCGGAGGATCAGTGCTGAGGGAGTGCTGCACTGTCAGATGGTCAGTACTGAGGGAGTACCGTACTATCAGAGGGTCAGTATGAGGGAGCACCACACTGTTGGAGGGTCGGTACTGAGGGAATGCCAAACTGTTGGAGGGTCAGTACTGAGGAAGCGCCACACTTAGGGAGTGTCAGTGCTGAGGGAGTGCCACTGCTGAGGGAGTGCCATCTTGTCATAGGGTCAGCATGGAGGGAGTGCTACCCTGTCAGCCGATCAGTGCTGAGGGAACACTGCCCTACCAGAGGGTCAGGACTGATATAGGTCTGCACTGTCACAAAGTCCATGGTAAGGAAGGACCGGCCTATTAGAGAGTCAGTGCTGAAGGTTGCCTTGCTGTCAGAGGGTTGACGCTAAGGGAGCACTGCATGAAGGAGATCTAGCCTGTTTGATAAGATTCAGGTCCTACCTGCACTCTGAAGTAGATTAATAGGTTTCTACAGCACTAGTTTGCTTAAGAGTAGAGATCTCCATCAATCGTCATCAAAAAGAACTAAATTAACCGTTTGACATGTCATTGACATTTATCGGATCTGCTATGTGCACATTGACTGAGGGCCATATTTTTAAGTCAAGATTAGAGTGGTGCTGGAAAAGCGCAGCAGGTCAGGCAGCATCTGAGGAGCAGGAAAATCGATGTTTCGGGCAGGAGCCCTTCATCAGGAATTCCTTAGATGCTGCCTGACCTGCTGTGCTTTTCCAGCACCACTCTAATCTTGACTCTAATCTCCAGCATCTGCAGTCCTCACTTTCGTCAAGACCATATTTTTTAAGGCGAGAGAAGAAAGATTTAAGAAAGACATGAAGGGCAACATTTTTTACACAGAAGGTGGTTTATGTATGAAATGAACTTCCAGAGGATATGGGTACATTTACAACATTTAAAAGAATTTTGATAGGTATGTGAATAAGAAATATTTGGAGCAATATGGGCCATATGTAGGCAACTAGAAATAGTTTAGTTTGGGATAATGGCCAGCATGGATTGGTTGGATCAAAGGGTCTGTTTCTGTGCTGTATGACTCTATGACTGGTTCATTTCCCAAATAACAAGGTTGAAGCTCCTTACAAACTGCATTGGCCAGAAGGTGGTTTGGGACATTCTGAGGGTGAGAAGAGAGTGATGAAAACATTGGTCTTCCTCTGTTTAATACTTCACTACCTGTCCCTTCTTACGTCAATAACCAGCAAGGTTCACCGGTTGGGAAAGAAATATTCCACGAAAATTTTGTACCTTGACTTATATTAGCTTGGTTCATCCAATCCATTGAAAAGGAGAGCGAAATTGTCGGATGGACTCATCATCAATAATTCTGTCATCTGTCTGATCGAATTTTGTTCCTGAAGTTTGCTGTCTGATTCTCCCCATACTCTCACTCCCTACTGCTGTGGAATTGTTCATCTACTGGCCACTTTATGCTTTGGATTGATGAAACTGTGGCCAGTCTAAAGTCTTGTTTGCCTGCCTGCCCTGTATTGTCCTCTCCTTCCTCTAAACCTACTTTCTCTGGAGATTGCATTCGGGAGACTATCTATACTGCTCTGTCAATGCACTGTCAGTCCACAGTGTGAGTCAAGAACACTCACTCAGACAGCTGGATCTGAGAGCAGTCTCATCTGGAGCTCATTGTAGAAGGAAATACAGCATGTTTATTCAGAGAATTCTCCGCATTCCTGAGCCAGACCTCAGCCTGAGTGGCTTCTGTTCCTACTGCAGCCTGAGATCCGAGTCAACCTGTCTCTCCCTCCAAGCAGTCTGCAAATTGCAGGGCTGAGTCAGTGTCGGAGTCGGCAGTTCTTAGATGCCACGTAAGATTGTGGCATATAACAGGCATTGAGAGTCTAAACACTGACAAACATCTTCAGCAGAAAAAATGTTACTGTCTGCTGGTGTACAGTTGTCATAGCCAGCTCAGTTTTAAGATCATTTTTCTTAGCGTATCTGAGAACCTTGAAGAAAAGAGGGATTGAAATGATACAATTGCTGAATCCTAACTTCCAATCTCCCTTTAGTACAGCGGGGAGGACAAGTGGCTTCGAGAATTGCAAGGACCAAGGAAGCAACTTCAGGCAACGGTTTCACTTTGGTGGTGGGGAAACTGTGAAATCATCACTCACCACAAAATCAATAGTTACTTGGACAAATCAAGAAAGAAAAGTTGGTATGGATTTGTTAAGGGTTTAACCTGTTTTGATGAGACTCAAGAGAGGGTTGATGATGGTAAGGCTATTGATGAAACGTACAGGGACTTCCTAAAGGCTTTCAGTACAGTACCACACATCAAGCTTCTTCCCTCCCTCACACTACCTTTGCCCTCGTGTTCCCTCCCTCACCTCTCTCAAGCTCTCCCTATCCTCTGTCCCTTCCTCTCCTCTCTCATGCTCCTCCCACCTCCCCCCAACTCTTGCGGTTGCTTTCGATCTCAGTATTTTTTTTCCTCTTCACTCTCTCTCGCCCTATCACAATCCCTCCTTTTTCTCTCTCTTTCAAACCTGGAACCTGTACGAGTGTTGGTTCTGCTGGAAAATCTGTTTACCCTGGATGTGGATTCCCAAAGCAGCTCCAACGAAACATCTCATCGGCTGTAAACATTGTCTCTGGCTGTTCCAGAACTTACTGACGGCCATTGAAGTACTTTTGACATGCTATCACTATGAAGAAATGCAGGATCTGATGGTGTCTAGCAAACTCCCATAAACAGCCGTGTGGTTACATCTGCTGGGTATGTCTTTGTTATACCAACGCAAAATGCTGCTGATCTGGACAGCTAAAACCAGGACCCTAAAATACTGGAAATTCTCCGCAGGTCTGGCTGCACTTTTGGGGAGAAAAGCTGAGACAATAGGTGGAGTCTTCGAGAGCCCTGAGTAGTGAAGGTTTTAGAGAGATTTGTGGTAGAATCCCGCAAGAAGTCTAGTGAGGCCCATCTCAATTGCCAGAACCACTTGCTGCATCTTTTATGTCTTTAGAGCGTGAGGTGAATTTCTCACAACGCATTGGGAAATTACCAATTACTTGTTAAATGCCTCAACTCACCTCATTACTATTCAGTTTCCCACCTTCCCAAATGCTCCAGAACAAGGAGAAAAAGAACAATGAGAATCCTCGACATGGGAGTCAGAGCTTGGCGATTGCTGCTCACCTCTTGCTCCAGAGGGCCTCCATGTTGGGGGCATCCTCAGCTCAGAGCAGGCTCAATGGACGACAGTCACATAGTCCCTCTTCCATAGACAATTGGCATCTGACCTTTGCCAGCTTTGAAGAGCTCTCAAGGCAATGTCTGACCCACTCATAGGACATTTCTGCACTTTGATGGTGTACCTTGGCCTACTATCGTTGTATTGAGTACAGGGGTTGGGAGGTCATGTTGTGGTTGTACAGGACATTGGTTAGGCTACTTTTGGAATAGTGCATGCAATTCTGGTCTCCTTCCTATCAGAAGGATGTTGTGAACCTTGAAAGGGTTCAGAAAAGATCTACAAGGATGTTGCTAGGGTTGGAGGATTTGAGCTAAGGGAGAGGCTGAATAGGCTGGGATTGTTTTCCCTGAAGCGTCAGTGGCTGAGGGGGTGACCTTATAGAGGTTTATAAAATCATGAGGGGCATGGATAGGAAAAATAGACAAAGTATTTTCCCGGGGGTGGGGGTCTCCAGAACTAGAGGGCGTAGGTTTAGGATGAGAGGGGAAAGATATAAGAGACCTAAGGGGCAACATTTTCACATAGAGGGCGGTGCGTGTATGGAATAAGCTGCTAGAGGAAGTGGTGGAGGCTGGTACAATTGCAACATTTAAGAGGCATTTGGATGGGTATATGAATAGGAAGGGTTTGGAGCAGTATGGGCCGGGTGCTGGCAGGCGGGACTAGATTGGGTTGGGATATCTGGTCAGCATGGACGAGTTGGACCGAAGGGTCTGTTTCCGTGCTGTACATCTCTATGACTCTATTGCTGGAGCAAGGACACTGTGCGCTAAGGGATGTGCATCCCTCACATGGACTGGACAAGGCTACATCTCCCAGCTGTTTGCTTGGTCTGATCATTCTCACTCACTCTGGCCCTACCTGGATGCTCACAGCATCCCTGCCCTTGTCTTGTGTTATCGCACTTTGCTCCCTCAGCCAAGGACATTACAGCAGCATTGCCCTGCCCTTTAGCACAGGCAGGGAAGCAGGAGGGCAGGAAGGCAAGTCGAGAGGGGTAACTTTAGATCAGGCATCCTGGCACTGTAATTCAAGAGCAGCCTCCAGTACCAGTCTCCGGGGCTTAGACACAGTCAGTTAGCTGCTTGCGGAGGTTGGAGTCAGGATCCCCTCCACGCAGGGCGTGAGGAAACAAATTTTGGGCAGCCCACCACTTGTCTTGATTCTGTCTGCCTTACTGTGGGCTGTTTGCCCCCTGGAATGAGAGTAAGGCAGGCATTAAGAGAGATGAAAGTGGGTGGCACCATTGGGGAAGGTATCTTGAGTGAGTGAGAAGGCAGCACAGTGGGTATTCAGAGTCAGTGGTGTTGGGGCTAAATTGGGGGGCTGGAGGTGGTGATGAGAGCAAGTGGGTCGATGTTCCAGGTAGAGTACGGGCCCTTGGAGGGAGGTGTATGCAGTAGTGGAGATAGAGAGAGAATGGTGGCACTTGTGCTGCCAGATCGGACATTATTCCAACATTGCTGTGCATTCCTCAAGAGAGGAACATGTTGAGCGCAGGTTCCTTGATTTGATGCACTGGCTGAGGTGGCAATGTCTGGGTGGACCAGGTTGGCATGAACGGGTGTCATGGCCTCCCTTACTGGTCCTGGGGGGGGGGAAAACACAACAGCCCACTTTGCACCATCCCTTCCAGCATGACGTCCAGGTCCTTGTCCGCAACATATCAAATGCCCCACTTGCCGCCATGTCCTGGGAAATGCCAGAAACCACTCCGAAGTGCAGCTCCAGGCTGACCATCTTGTTTGGGTCACCATTCCCATTTGAAGATGGTTCCAGGGTTGCCAGTCCATTCTGGGATATCCTAAAGGCGGTGAGTTGTTCCAGCAACAGCGTGTGGTAAGATGGGGCTAGATTTAAATGTAAGGAATGCTATAGGGCTGGAGCAGGTAGTTAATGAGATGACACAAAAACAGAAATTGCTGGAGAAAACCAACAGGTCTGGCAGCATTGTAGAGTGAATTAACTTTTCGAGTCCAGTGACCTTTTGTCAGAACTGAAAACAGCCGGAGAAAGGTGGTATTTGCTAGGTTCCCAGCGTCAGTGACAAATCTGTTCCTTGACGATTCACAGCTCACACATTTACACTTGGCAGATTCTGATGTTGGCGATTGATGGATGGCGCCTTGCCTGCTGTTTCTCTACCCTCCAGTGAACAGCTTTTTCAGGTCAATAGCCTGAAGTGATAAGGATGTGGGCCTGCTGTGTAATTCAGTAAAGAGGCCTTTGACTAGAAAAACTGGATTAAGAAGCCAGCTCCTGCATATACTCACTGACTGCAGGCAGGGACATGTTGAGCGCTGGTTCCTTGCTTTGTACAATTCTCAGGAGTCTCCAGCTTATGATTGTATTCCTCCAGCTATAATTAGACTCATTTACACACGCACAGAAAGCTGCGTTTTATTTGAAAATGCTGATTTGTCTCCCTGTTCTCCTAAAGTCATTAACAAGCGCAAATCTCCATTTATAAGCGAATAAACCCAAGAATTGCGGATGCTGGAAATCTGACAAAAAAAACCCCAGAAATTGTTGAAGAAATTCAGCAGGTCTGACAGCATCAATTCTGAAGAAGGGTCACTGGACCTGAAATGTTAACTCTGCTTTCTCTTCACAGATGCTGCCAGACCTGCTGAGTTTCTGTAGCAATTTCTCATTTGTAAATGGTTATTTGTACTGCTAATCTCATACAGGGAGGCTCATGGATTGTAGAGCTGCTTTTTGGTGGAAGATTGGGAAGAAGAAATAAATTTTCAAATTGCCAATTGTCTCTCGAACTGAGTTGACTTTCTTGACCACTTCAGAGGGCAGTCATGAGTCAACCATATCGCTGTGGGTCTGGAGTCACATGTAGGTCAGACCTGGGTAAGGGGGACATAATTCCTTCCCTAATAGACAACAGTGAACCGGATGGATTCTTACAATAATCAATGAGAGTTTTATGGTCACCATCAGTGGGACTGGCGTTCAATTCAGATTTTCGAGAAGGAGAAATGAATAAACTACCTGTAATTCCTAAACGTAAACCTACTGAGTACGTTAGAGCTCCATTTTGAAGGATAGGTTGGACCAGTATGTGTCATTTTGCAACTTTTATTGCTTTTCCCTTCTGGATTTTTAATTGAAATGCATTTCCATTAGCTCAGATGTTGTGATTTGAACCCATGTTCCCAGAATATTCACAAGTGCCTCCGGGCTGCTGGTCCAATGTCACTACTACTGCACCACTATCTTGTGCTTTTCTCTGCCGCACTGATTGCTTATAATGATCCAAATCAGATTTACATGAAGGATTCCTCGGACCTTTACCATGATGACTATTCATGGATCTCCCTTGCACAGCACCACCTGTCCAACAGATCACCGCCTCCTGCATGAATACTGTGCATCAACCTCACTGCTATGACAGTACAAGTTCACCATTTGGCCCTTTGAACCTTCTCTGCTATCCAACAAGCTCCATTCCAACTTCCCATATTCCTTAATATCATGAATATCCAAGGAAACCTAACAAAGTGTGTATTCGATATACTGAAGAATGGAGAATCCACAGCCCCTCGGACAGAAATCTGAACAGCAAAATAATTTAGAATCCTAGAATTTTACAGTAAAGAAGGAGACTTTTTGAACCATCATGTCTGTATTGGCTTCTGAGAGAATGACCCAGCTAGTCTGAATCCAGCCCTATCTCCACTTGCCTCTAAATTTATCACTTCCACATATATATCCAAGTCGATGGAATCGACTTCTATTACTCTACCAGGCAGCATAGTCCAAATGCTAACAACTCTCTGGCTAAAGGAGTTTCTCTCCATCTCACTCCCAATTGTCTTGTTGACAATTTTGAAATTGTAACCCTTAGTTACAGACATATGTTACACGAGTGGAAACGGAATATTGTTCTTTACCCTGTCAACATTGTTCATAAGTTTTTGAACACCTCAGCAGGGTCACCTCTTCTCTTCCTCTTAATCTGCTTCAGAGAGAATAAGGCCAATTTCTATCATCTTCCCTTGTTTTGAAAATGTCTTATTCCTGGTGTCATTGCATTAAACCTCCTATACACTTTCTCCAAGTCTTTAACATCCTTCCTTAAATAAGGTGGCCAGAACTGAACACATTACTTCAAATGTTGTCTGACCAATATTTGGAGATGTTTAACATCACTGCCTTACTTTTATACTCTATCTCTCGAATTATAAATGCAAGGATCCTATCAGCCACTTTAACAACTGTTTCAACTTGTTTGGCCCCCTTCAGAGAATAATACTCTCGAAGTCCCTCTTCTCCTATATTCTCCTCAAAATTGTACTATTGAAATTGTATTGACTCTATTATTTCTTCTACCAAAATGTATCAGATCACATTTCTCTGCATTGAATTTCATCTGTCCATTTGGCTAACTTGTCAATATCCCTCTGAAATTGCTCAGCATCATCCTTACAATTCACTGTTTGCCTTAGGTTAGTATCATCTGCAAATTTAGAGATGTTAGCCTCCATCACCCATCTCCGAATTATTCATAGAAATCAGGAAAAGCAAGGGTCCCCCCACTTTCAGTTCATCTCCCAGTCTGAAAAATGTCCACTGTTTCCTATCTTTTAGCCAATTTCTAATCCATGCTGCCAAGGATCCATCAATCCTAAACATTTCTAATTTGCTAATCATGTGGAATATGGCACCGTATCAAATGCTTTCTGAAAGTACAAACATACAACAGCCATAGCACTATCCTCATCCACTGTCTGTGTCACCTCGTCAAAAAACTCCATCAGATTTGTCAGATATGACCTGCCCTTAACCGTCCAGTATTAACTTATTTTGTCTCACAATATACTTAATCTTTTCCTATATTGTGGCCTCCATGAGTTTTCCTACTACTGACGTCAAGCTCTCAAGTCTGTAGTTTTCTGGGTTACCCTTTGCCTCTTTCCTAAACATCAGGGTCACATTTGCAATCTTCCAGTTCCCTGGAATAATCCTGAGTTCAGAGATACCGGGAAAATTTCTATTAATGGTTCTGCAATTTGCTCCCTTACCTCTCTCAGTAAGCTAGAATGTATCCTCTCTGGGCCTAGCTACTTCTCCACCTGAAGTACTGGCAGCTTTTTCAGCATCTCCTGTTTTGTATCTTTCACCATAGTGCTCAGTTGCTCAACATCTCATTTTCAACTCAGGCCATTGTCAGCATCTTCTAATTTGGTAAAGCCAGAAGCAAAATATTCATTTGGTACCTCAGACATATTCTTTGCTTCAATGAGCAGCTTACCTTGCTTGTTCCTTATGGGCCCCACTCTATCCTTCATTTATTTTCTTTACTCTTAAAATGCTTCAAGAACCTCCTCCCCCACTATGACATTCTCCACTCGGTCTGCCTTGTTTCATAAAACCAGATCCAGTACAGCTTCCTCCCTGGCAGGACCGGAAATGTATTGTTTCAGAAAGTGTATTTTTTAATTGCCCATCCATAACTGCCTTTTGAGAAGATGGTGGTGAGTTGCCTTCTTGAAATGCTACAGTCCATGTTGATACACAAGCCCTCAAGGAGGGAATTCTTGTATGCTAAGTCGCTCCTTCAAATTAGCCACATGTGGTTCAAGGCCTGCTCTCCTCATGCAGATGTGAATGTTCTGGATGATTTGTGGATCCAAAACCACCCACAATTTACATACTACTTTCCTCAGAGTCCCTGCCATCTTTCTTGGTGAAGATGATGCACACTTCTTAGGTTTTATCTCACTCACAAATAAATTCTCTAACACCTCCCCCAACTCTCTTTTTTGGTTCGAGGAGAAGGGAGAGACAGAATCAGTACAATAATGTAATGTTTGGGGCCTTCACCAATTTTTGATACCAGCTCCCCATGCCATTCCTTCCTCAGTCTTGTTGAGCAAACCAAGGATGCTCCTCAGATGTTCCTCATCGCCATCTTCTGTATCGGCCACATCTCAGTGTTAAATGACCAACCCCTTGTTCTGAGCCTGATCTTGAGTTCTGGATTCCTCAACTGTATCTTCCGATGTCCTTTCAGAATGTGGGTTTCAAACTTCAGTAGTGGCTTCAATGAAACTACATGATGTTCATTGAAATTCCAGGGAATATTGGCTCAGTGAGTTCAATGTTGACTTTAGATTAGATTAGATTACTTACAATGTGGAAACAGGCCCTTTGGCCCAACAAGCCTCCACTGACCCTCCGAAGAGCAACCCACCCAGACTCATTCCCCTACATTTACCCCTTCACCTAACACTATGGGCAATTTTAGCATGACCAATTCACCTAACCTGCACATTTTTGGACTGTGGGAGGAAACCGGAGCACCCGGAGGAAACCCACGCAGACACAGAGAGAATGTGCAAACTCCACACAGACATTGCCTGAGGCAGGAATTGAACCCGGGTTTCAGGTGCTGTGAGGCACCACTGTGCCACCGTGCTGCCCACTTGTATTCCAATCCTTGTGCAATAAAAGCTAACATTTGTTTTCCTAAAAACTGCTTGTGCCAAATCTTGCGATTTGTAACAAAGACACCCAAGTCCCTTTTGCTTACCAACATTTTGCACCAATTACCATTTTTAAAAAAACTGTTGTTCTGTTTTTCAGTCCAAAGTTAATAATTTCACAATTGCCCACATTATGGTCCATCTTTGTTTTCATTTACTAACCTGTGCTATTTCCTTTTATTCTCCTCACAGCCTACTTATCCAGGAAGCTTTGTCAATTAGCAAGTTTGAATACATTACACTTGATTCCCTCATCAGAGTTAGTGGGTTGTAAATCTCTGAGGACTAAGCATTGATTCTTGTGGTTACCCTACTCATTACAGGTGGCAAACCCAAATGTGACCTTTCATTCCTGCTTTCTGCTTTTTGTTTGAATTCTCAATCTGTCCTAACTTATTACTGCAATTACTCTAAACCCTGATTCTTTGTTATAACCTCTTGAGTGGAAAGGTAAATCTCTGTGTATTTTGACCCAGCAATTGTAAAAGCGAAATACGTTTCTGGAGGGATTTTTTGCAACCTTGGGAAAATTATTTGCAGCCATTGAAGGATTTTTGTAGATGTCACTGGATTCACAAGTTGCGGATCGTTTCAGGGAACATCTCTGGAACGCCTGCACAAACAATCCCACCGCCCTGTGGCTGACCACCTCAACTCCCCCTCCCACTCCACCAAGGACATGCAGGTCCTGGGCCTTCTCCATTACCAAACTCGAACTACCCGACGCCTGGAGGAAGAATGCCTTATCCTCCACCTTTGGAACCTCCAACTGCACAGGAGCAATGTGGATTTCACCAGTTTCCTCATTTTGCCTCCCTCCAACCTTATCCCAGTTCCAACCTTGCAACTTGGCACCGCCCTCTTGACCTGTCCACCTTCCTTTCCACCTATCTGCTCCACCCTTCTCTCCGACCTATCACTTTCACCCCCACCTTCGTCGACTTATCGCATTCCCAGCTACCTTCTCCCTACCCCAGTTCCACCCTGTTCCGATTTATCTCTCAGCCTCCTTGGCCCACAAGCCTCATTCCTGATGAAGGGCTTATGCTCGAAACATCGATTCTCCTGCTCCTCTGGATGACTGGCTGTGCTTTTCCAGCACCACACTCTTCGACTCTGATCTCCAGCATCTGCAGTCCTCACTTTCTCCATGGGATCTTTCATAGCCAGATAGGGAGGCGGGTCGGCTAATATTGTACTCTCACCCAATACACAGAAACACACTTTCAACGCGGTACTGAGAGTATATATGCAGTTTTCATGTTCAATGCCCAACCTGTGTGGTGTTCTATGACCTGTTGTCCATATCTTCTTAGTGGGTAAATTCTTTAGGAACTGGTTGGTATAGTGCTTGCAAGTGTAGCTCACTTCTGGTCTAAACAGAAAAGTCTTGTAGAGGAAATGGATGTTGTTTCTTGCTTCACTGCAATGTTTACTGGTTACAAGAATAGTCATTACATTCTTAAAAAGACAGGATGACCTCACCCTGATTCAGTGATTCACGCAATCCTGCTTTGACCTTATCACAGTGGATGATGTGTATTGCACTTAAACAGACATTAACCTTTTCACAGCGTTCCAACCCCAGAGTCCAAATCACAGCAGGCACGTTTGTTTTCAGGGTTATGGATTTTACTCAAGGGCCCTTAGGTTCTCCAGCGCCAATAAAAATAAAATCAGCAAGGATCCAAAGGTTCCCTGTTGTGATAGACAATACTCCTATGTAGAGAGCAGGGATCTGAAGAGGAAACAAAAAAACCAATGAAAGTGGTAGGAGGCAATAGCTGTGTAGTCCTTTATTGGCTATCCAGTAAGAGATTGTCAGAACCTCTTTCCTGAGTTGAGGAGAGTATGAGTGGGATAAAAATGGAGCAGTTCGAAGCATAAAGACAAAGAAAATGGCAGCAGGAGTAGGCCATTCAGCCCTTTCAGCAGTTCTCCCATTCGATATGATCGTGAGTGATCATCCAACTCAGTTCCCACTTGCTCCTTTTGATCCCTTTATCTCTAAGAAGTATATCTAACTCTTTCATGAGAATATTCAATATTTTGCCCTCAACAGTTTTCTCACAGTTCACCATTCTCTGGTGAAACGGTTTCTTCTTATCTCCATTTTAAATTGTTGATCCTATTTCCTGTTATGGAGCCGCCCAAACCCCCTCAAAATATTAAGATGGTAGCCCAGACCTTAACTTTTTCTTATGTAGAAGGCAAGTGCCAGGCATTGCATTCTGGATGTAATTCAGTTGGTCAAACTACCAGGCTTGAAGCAAAACACACTTTATATCCATACACTATCGTTAAAAGACAACAAAATAAAGAAGAAATTGGAATCACGTAACTCTGTTGGAAAACTTAACAGAATAATAAATTATTTAACTACTGAACGGTAACTGTTCAAATATTGTAACATCCAATAAACACACTTCTGGCAAAGGCAAATTCAGTAAAATAGATTGTCTCACATGCAATTCTAGCAAAAAGAAGAGAACCTCAGCTTTTAGCTGTAACAGAGAAAGGAAAAACAACTTTCACATCCAGCTTCAAGACCCCACCAGCAACTACTCCTGAAAAGCTAAAATTAAACAAAAATCCTGTTTTTGTTGCGAGCTTGATGCCACCTTTCAGGCTGCTTCTATTGTTCCAACTTTAAAAAAAAACTCAAAGCCTCACAGGCTGCTTACTTTATTGGTTTTGGAGCAGAATGCTAGGTATCTCTGTCTCAACCTTTCTTGATGATAAAAAAAAGGACAAAATACACCTCTTATATTCATAGTATTGTAACAATCCTTAAACTGTGATCCCCTAGTTCTGGACTCCCCAGTCATTAGCAATATCTTTCCTGTATTTTTTTGTCCAGTCTTCTGAACCCCAAGGAATAGAGTCTTAACTGATCCAAACTCTCTTCATACATCAGTCCTGCCATCCCAGGAATCAGTCTGGTAAACTATTGTTGCATTTTTGTCATTGCCAGAATATCCTTCCTCGGACAAGGAGGCCAATCCTTCACAGAATTCACCACATGTGGCCTCAACAAGGCCCTGTTGTAATAGCAACAAGACATCCCTTTGCCTGTACTCGAATCTTCTGACTATGTAGGCCAACATGGTATTTATCTTTTTTATTGCTTGCTGCACCTGCATGTCCAGGTGTTGCAACATCTCCTCCTTTCCCAATCTATCGCGATTTAGATAATGATGTTTTCCTGTTTTTGCTACGAAATGGATAATCTCTCATTTATCCCTGTTATACTCCATTTGCCATGCATTTGCCCACTCGCTCAACTCATCCAAATCACAATGCAACTTCCCTGGATCCTCCTCACAGCTCATCCTCCCACCCTACTTTGTGGTGGCTCATCTAAGTAATATATATTTTGAATAACTGGGGTTCAAGCACTAGTACCTGGAGTTACCCACCACTCACTGCCTGTGACTCAGAAAAAAGGCCAGTTTATTCCTGCTCTTCGTTTCCTGTCTGCCAACTAGTTCTCTATCCATGTCAGCATACTGCCCCCAATCCCATGTCTTTAATTTTACATAATAACCTCTACTGTGGGAACGTATCCGAAAGTCCAGTTTGACCACATCCATTGCACCCCTCCATCAACTTTATTAGTTACATCCTTGAAAAATTCCAGTAAATTTGTTAGTTAAAATTTCCCTTTTGTAAATCTATGCTGACTCTCTCTGATCCTGTCACTATTTCCAAGTGCTATACTATTAAACCTTTTATAAAGGACTCCAACGTTTTCCCACTACTGATGTCTGGACAGCACGGTTGAATTGGACCAAAGGATCTGCTTCTGTGCTGTATGACTCTATGACAGGCTTTAATTCCTTGTTTTCCCTTTACCTTCTTTTTTAATTAGTGGGGTTACATTGGCTACCTCCAATCCATCAGAACTGTTCCAGATTCTATGGAATATTGAAAGGTAATTACTGTTGCAACCACAATTTCTAGGGTAACATCTATAAATACACTGGGATGTAGATTATTGTGCCTTGGCAATTTAACGACCTTTAATCCCATTGATTTCCCTATTTACCTACCAATACTGATTTCCTTCAGTTCCTCCCTCTCACTAGACCCTGTGTTCCCCATCATTTGTAGTGTCCTTTGTGAACCAAAATGTCTTCAATTAATCTGCCATCTCTTTGTTCCCCATTATAACTTGCCCTGTTTCTGACCGTAAGGACCTACATTTGTGTTTTTGTTTTCTCGTCACATACCCACAGAGGCTTTTAAAATCAGTTTGCATGTGCCCTCCATGTTCTATTTTCACCTTTTGATCAATCCCTTTGTTCTCCTTTGCTTTAAATTGCTCTCAATCCTCAGGTCTGCTGCTTTTTTTTGGCCAATCTTTATGCCCTTCCTTAAATCAAATATTATCCCTAATTTCCCTTATGGTGGGCCATCTTTCCTGTTTTATTTTTATACTGGACAGGAATGAGCAGTTGTTGCAGCTCACCCATTCAAACATTAACTAATGCCTATTGATCATTGTCCATTTAAGTGCCATTCCCCAGTTTATCACAGCCAGCTCACTGTAGTTTCCTTTACTTAGGTTCAGCATCGTAGTCTCAGAGTCAACACTGCCACTCTCTACCTTCGTTAAACATTCTATCACATTGTGGTCAGTCTTTCCCAAACAGCCTCACAACACTGGATTTCTAATTACTTCTTTACTAAATTGACATGTGCAGAAGTGTGGGAACGATGTAGTAAGTTGTTATTTTCTATCTGTACTCACACTGAACAAGAACAGAAGCTAACCCAACATTTCAGTCTGCGTACTTAAAACAATCATAGACTATGCAGAGGGAGGTCACTCATAGTCCTTTGTCCTTGTGTCTAATTACTACAATTTCCTCATTCTCAGTAGATGGTTCCTTTCAGTAATCCTTAGCTTGACAAGCCTTGTTTCGTAGGTTCAGACTGAAATCAGAGTTGAATTTGTTTGTCTGAGTGAGTTTTGGGTCTGATCAAGTCTGAGCTGCTCCATGTAGATATCTGGGTATTTTAGACATCATGATCTCAGAAGTTGTACATTTGGCCAATTATGCTTGCATTAGCTTTCCAAATATGCATCATGACTTAGTGCCATTTTCCTGCTTTTCTTTTCCCCCATCCCTTGCTCATTGTTTCTATTTGAATAATCATCTAATACCCTCTTGAATGCCTCAGTTGACTGTTTGCCTCATACTTCCAAGCAATACATTTCCAGACCTGAATCACTTGAGTGAAAAAATGTTACAGTTGCGGGGAGGTGGGAGTGAGAAAGAGAAGGGGGAGAGTGAGGACAAAGTGGAATGAGGTGAGAGGAAGTGAGGTCACAGGAAGGGACACCTCTCCCTGTTCACAAATACATCTCATTTAAATCTTAACCTATTTAAATGTGCCCATGCGAATTGAAATAGTGCATGCACTGGTGTCGGCAAATACAGCATAGACAAAAGCTGGTGTCCAAGAGTCCCTATAGTGGTGGATGTAGGTCATTCGGCCCATCGAGCCTACACAGACCCTCCAAAGAGCATCCCACCCAGACCCACTCCATCCCTGTATTTCCCAAGGCTAATTCCAGATGGGCTAATGGTCTGAGAAGTGACAGATGGAGTTTAATTCAGATAAATCCGAAGTGCTGCATTTTGGGAAAGCAAATCTTAGCAGGACTTATATACCTAATGATAAGGTCATAGAGAGTGTTGCTGAACAAAGAGACCTTGGAGTGCAGGTCTCCTTGAAAGTGGAGTCGTAGGTAGATAGGATAGTGAAGAAGGCGTTTGGTTTGCTTTCCTTTATTGGTCAGAGTATTGAGTACAGGAGTTGGGAGGTCATGTTGCGGCTGTACAGGACATTGGTTAGGCCACTGTTGGAATATTGTGCGCAATTCTGGTCTCCTTCCTATCGGAAAGATGCTGTGAAACTTGAAAGGGTTCAGAAAAGATTTACAAGGATGTTGCCAGGGTTGGAGGTTCTGAGCTATAGGGAGCGGCTGAACAGGCTGGGGCTGTTTTCCCTGAAGCGTCGGAGGCTGAGGGGTGACCTTATAGAGGTTTACAAAATTATGAGGGGCATGGATAGGATAAATAGGCAAAGTCTTTTCCCTGGGGTCAGGGAGTCCAGAATTAGAGGGCATAAGTTTAGGGTGAGAGGGGAAAGATATAAAAGAGACCTAAGGGGCAACGTTTTCACGCAGACGGTGGTATGTGTATGGAATGAGCTGCCAGAGGATGTGGTGGAGGCTGGTACAATTGCAACATTTAAGAGGCATTTGGATGGGTATATGAATAGAAGGGTTTGGAGGGATATGGGCTGGATGCTGGCAGGTGGGACTAGTTTGGGTTGGGATATCTGGTCGGCATGGACGGGTTGGACTGAAGGGTCTATATCCATGCTGTACATCTCTATGACTGTATGTTTCTATGACTCTATCTAGCCTACACAGCCCTGGATACCATAGACGATTTAGAATGGCCAATCCTCCTCACCTGCACATCTTTGGACTGTGGGAGGAAACACATGCAGACATGGAGTGAATGTGAGAACTCACACAGACAGTTGAGTGAGGGTGGAATTGAACCTAGGTCCCTGTGGCTGTGAGGCAGCAAAGCTAATCACTGAGCCACCATGCTATCACAGGGTGGTCATACAGACATTGTCCATTTTCGGAATAACACATCTGGTTTGTTAATATCCCTAAAGAAGAGAAATCTGCTGTCTTTCTCTTGGCTGGCCTACATGTAATTCCAGATCCACAACAAGGTGGTCTTAACTGCCCTCTGCCCTAACCAGAGACACCCATATCACATGAACAAGTACAAGTCCCTGAAGTATGGTAGAGACCTAACTGGTTCAACACTATCTTTCAGGTACAGTCTAGCCTGCGTATCACTCCAGTTCCACACTGTACAGTTGTTTCAATGCTGCGAGGGTAATTAGAGTGTGGGGGGGGGGCACTTACAATCCTCTTTCTCAATGTTACTGAGTACAGCAAGTTGAAGCAAAGCTTCTACACTACGTATATGCAGATTATTCAGAATATATATTGAAACTTTCAGGACACGATTCTCGTAAGTTTGCAATTGTGGGGAAATTTGTCCAGAGATGTCACTGTGACTCTGGACGTTCTAGGAATGAAGTTCCCAGCCCCTGGATTCCAAATATCCTGGAATCTCCAAGAATTATGAAGCTTCTCTGAAAAGTATTAACGATGTCTGAACAAACACTTGTTTTCTCTGAATGTCATTGTTTATTAGTTATACTGACAGGACACACCACTGTGCTGGACAACTAAATGTGGGAGATCATGTGATGTAGCCTTTGTGAAGGTGTCAGGGTTGGTGACCCTACCCATAAAGGCTCAGTAGTCACACATCCCAGCCTCCAATGGCTGGGCAGATATTGTTTCTCATTGTTTTTTGGAATGTTGTATTTGTGCAGGGCTCTGTGCTCATTTCCTGTCAGTCAGACTAACTTCTGTCTCTTTTTTCCTCAGGCTTAAAGAAGCCAGCAACATTCCGATGTGAAGCGCACAACGCCAAGGGTGTGGCCACCTCCCGAACAGCCAACGTCAAACGTAGGTGGACCTCTCTGGTTCTGTTGCTTTACCATCCTATTCTTCCCTCGGGAATTGCTGCTCTCTGTGCAGTGATAATGCTTCCAGGATAGAGGGGTTTCAGGGATTTTGACCAGTAATGATGAAGGAATAGTAATACATTTCACATCTTGGGTTGGTGACTGACCTGCAAGGAACTTAGGGATACTACACGTCCCATCATTAATTTGAATGCTTGATCAGACTCTTTTCCATGGGTTCCTATGCAAGGGAATACCCATTAGGCTCAAGGGATTAAGCTGACAGGAGAACCCGTCTTCTTGGTCTGAGTGGGAATGACCGACAAGGAACTTAACACATTTTCCAGAGTCTCGGTTGCAATAGGTTCCGATTTGGATCTGTGGAATTCTGTGGAGATTTAATCCTTTGAGCAAAGCAATATCAGGAGGGTTTCAGAAAAGGGAACCTGTTCAGACAGGACAGGTTCCATAAATTTTGAGAAGGTGGTAAAGAGTGAGTTACTGTGGGAGATGTTCGTGATGCTTTTATTTTAACATAGCAGCAAGGTATTCTTACAATGGAACAGAGGTAGGACAGAGAATGGGAAGGGAAAGGGATGAACAGTGTCCCTGGGGGACAGTAATGGAGTGATAGGGTCTCGGTAAGAATGGCACTGTCCCTGTGAGATTCTCTGTGTCTCTGTGATTTCTTTTTTGAGAAGTTCATTCATGAGATTTGGGTGTCACTGTCTAGGCCAACGTGTATAGTCCTAATTGTCCAACGAGCAGTTAAGAGTCAACCATGTTACTCAGGGTCTAGAGTCACATGTGGACGAGCTGAAAATGTGTTGCTGGAAAAGCGCAGCAGGTCAGGCAGCATCCAAAGAGCAGGAGAATCGACATTTTGGGCATGAGCCCTTCTTCAGGAATTCAGGAGCCCTGAAGAAGGGCTCATGCCCGAAACGTTGATTCGCCTGTTCCTTGGATGCTGCCTGACCTGCTGCGCTTTTCCAGCAACACATTTTCAGCTCTGATCTCCAGCATCTGCAGTCCTCACTTTCTCCTTACATGTGGACGAAACCAAGCAAAGATGTCAGATTCCCTTCCCTAAAGGACATTAGTGAAACAGATGGGTTTTTACAACAATTGGTGGTTGCATGGTTGCCATTAGAATAGCAGATTTCTTTGAGAGGAGTAGTGAGCCTGAGAGAGTGATTTTCCCCTCTGTAGTAGACAATCTCATCATCTGGACTCATTTAATCTAAATTGATCAAATCATTGTCTGTCTATTATTTTCAGTCCTTTGTTTAAATGGTTAATAGTGACAATAACACTAGAGAATTTACTGGGCCCATGGTACACTGGAAATAAATAACCAGCCCATGACTGAATCATAAACACATAGGTGGTTTAACATTGACTGTGTGTGCTAACTCATGTATAGATAGTGCTTTCTCTCCACAGACATGCTAGACCTGTTGAGTTTCTCCAGTTTCTGCAGTTGTTTCAGATTCTCAGCCACCCACAGTTCTTTGTTTTATTACAGAGACTGACTGCTTATCTCACTTAATGTCATAATGGAGTAACTGGTTGTGCGTGAATGTGACAGTAGGGTCTTTCAGAAGTGAGAAATGGTTGATTGTTTGAACATTTTTGTTGCTAAGTCACTGTTACATGTTACCAAGCCAGCTCCTCTCCCCATCACTGAGGACACAGTAATGTTACACAGTTTGGGATACCCAGTGATGCCAGGCTGGGTAACAGCAGCAAACTGATCAGGATCAGCATTCCCTGGTTTGAAGAAGGAAAGGGCAGAAATTGGTCAGGATCAGAGGTCTGGCAATTCCATTGCAAAATGCGGAGGGTATGACTGAAGCATCAGTTGCCCCCTGCCCTAGCCTGGTGGACTTGATGTCAATGTTCACTAGCTTTGCACACAGAACAGGATTGAAATTTCATAGTGTTATATACAATAGAAGGTGACTATTGTGACAGCGCCAGGTCTCTGAAAGCAAGTTTTCCAGTTAGTGACCCTCCTGCCTCTTCTTCCCTAGAGCTCTGCAAAATATTTTTGTTTCAGCTATTTATCAAATTCTGTTTCCAAGAGAAACTGTTTCCACCTGTTATCAGGCAGTGCATTTCCATAACTACTTACTTATAAACAATATTCTGCTTAAATTCATTTTTGCTGTCAAACCTTGCCCTGTAATTACTCACCATCCTTCCCCCAGCTTCCTCCTGTTCAAGTTCAAGTGGTATCTTGCGTATTGCTGAAAATTAATTGTTTGGGGGTGGCAGGGATTAATGAGAGTTTTGAATGTTTACTTTTGGTATTGTGGTGACAGGGTGTGCTGATAAACAGCATTTCCTTACTACTTCAGTTGATCACTGAAATATTGCCCCTTGCTCTTATCGTCACCCTTTTAGTTTCTGTCTGTGTTTTAGTGTCTTGGATTCGATATTCCGTCCCGTCCCTGTGCAACAAATGATCCCATTCTCTCTGGAAGTCAGTAATCCTGTAGCTGCCATTTAATTCCTGTGTCATTACTTGAATCCTAATTGTAACACACAGTTTAAAAATAACAACAGTTTGGATTGTGCGTCATTCACTCGTTATGAATCTAAGCTTTGCTACAATTCATTCCTTTTCTCCATCTCCCACCCCCCTCACAAGTCACTGTGTCTATTTGTCTTCTCTCTTTCATAGTCGGACTCTCTCTCTCTCTCTCTCTCTTTCTGTTTCTCTCAGTGCTGACGTCCTGTCTGTCTGTCTTTCTCTCTCTCTCGTGTCACTCTCCTCTTTCCCTTCACTTTGTGCTCTTCTCCCCCCTTGCAATTTTTCCTTCTACACACTTCCAACAATTATTTATTTACTTGTGGATCTGGCTGCAAATGCGAATCCTGATCCTCATGGCTCCTATTCTCAACTCCCTGCTTCACTCTTCTTCAAGGTTTTCTGAGCAGTTCAGTGGGACGATGTGAAGGTGGCATTGTACACTGACAGTGGTCTGTAGTAACACTCCCATTTACACTCCCTCCCTCCCCCGCTCATCCATAGTCCCTGCTTGGTGAGCTATCCTTGGCTTGTTACTAGGTTATGGGCAGCCACGACTGTAACCTTCAGAGATCACAGGCGTAGGGCAGTACAGTCTGTTCTTTGTCTTACTTGGCTGTTTACAGCATTAGTTGGGAAGCCGCTGTTATTCTCTAATGTACAGCTTGTTAGCAAAGCCTTTTTTTTGCTTTCTGGCAGCTGTACTCATGCATTCCTTTGGCTCTGAGCTCTGTGAAGAGATCTATCCATCGAGTGAAAATTCCCTTCCCTTCCTCTGACAGAAATGACACTCAATACCTCTATTTTCGCAAAGGAAAATAAATAATTTTGTTGCTTTGACTATATACCAGTAAAGTCTGAACAATGTTGAAAAACTCGCCACTCGATTCAGGCTGCAGTGAGGCCTAACTTTAAACTCCTTGCTACTCATGTCTTCCTTCCTCTGTTTACGCAACTTTTGATTTACTTTACCTTTTAGAAAAATATTTTAACTCATTACCTTGCTTTCTCCTTTTTGAAAAAGAAGACTTTCACTTGTTTCTAACTTCCTTTCTTAGCTGCTCTCCTTCACCCCTCTACCAACTCCAGCCTTTTCGACAAGCAAACTCAGCGCTTCTCTCCTAACTACTGGGACACTGCCCTTTTCACACAACCCAGGTAAAGAACAGCGTATAAAACCAGTGCTGGAAGCTGATATAACTGACCAGAGTGTTACTGTAACCCACTCTGAGGTAAGGGCTCAAAGCAATTTAACACATGGTCGCTTGCAATTGTTTTGATCAGTGGGAGGAAATAGTTTATAAATCCTCATGGGCCCCTCGAAATAAAAGACAGGTTGTGTTAAAGTACTGAATATTTTCAAACTGTTCAACCTTTGGATGCTGAATTGTTATGACTTATAGATGCCAAATATCAGATCATTTTACTTCTGATCTCAGTGGGATTTGTCAGTTAACGCCTGTGTAACATGATTAATACCTAAGAGATGTTATGACAAGGCTGGTTTTCTCATTGTGAGCAACGCTGTCCTGGTGTAGCCTATTACTGGTAAACTCTCCATCCAGACTGTTGCTGGTCAGAGGTATTGTATGCAGGCATCCCCTGCTTTACATAATTTCGCTTTTACGAAAGATTAACACTAGTATCTGTTTTTGTGAATCCAAAGAGGCTTTTCGTTTTTACCAAAAATGGCAGCACGTTTTCCCATCTAAATCATGCACCTTTGCTTTATGCCATTTTCAGCTTCCGAAAGGTTTCCTAGGAATGCTTTCCTTTGGAACAGCGATAGCTACCTGCACATGGCTAAACCAAGTTTGCATGTCGCCATCTGTAGGTTTGCTGCCAGCACCACCACTAAGTGTTAGAAGCTGCAGGATATGCTTGGTTTGGTATAATACGTCCTGGTCTAACTATATGAGTCTCTTGTATATAGTTTGCTGCATGCTGGGGATCAGTTCAGGCTAACATTTATATGGTAGACACTGTTAAAGAGATGGCAAATGGAACTTTCCAGGCTCCAGTTGAAAGACCAGCTTTGATATTTGCTCCATACAAGCATTTGGTAATAAAGAGATCAGATGTGGACATTGTGCTGGTTTTGAAGGAATGTCAGTGTTCTGATGGTGTGTGAGCTGCTGAATGTTACAGCTCCTGTTATGTTCTATGTGGATGAATGGATGAATAATGAATGATTTTATTGTCACATGTATCTTACAGTGAGAAAAACAATAAAATACAGTGAGAAGCTTTTCCATGTTGCCATGATCCAGTGGCATTTTGAACAGTTTAAGAATAAGAAGAAAAAAATAGAAAGATATAGCTTAAAGAGAGTGTATCAGTCCTGAGCCAGAGCATCATCAACGACATCTGCACCGCTATCCCAACCCCACTGCTTCGCCAACATCTATGCCAGACCCAGCCAATATCAAAGTCGCCACTCTTCAGGTACCATCTTTCACCTCTGTGCTGATTCTCCACTGCCACCACCTCTCTGCCATCTGCGTCGAACCAACCTACGTCGCTTCTCTCACTGTCATGTACCCCAGTGGGCACACTACCAGATGTGTCTCCACATTGCCACTGTGGTGGCAGTACTACTACATTAGGAATAAAGTGAGAGATATTGCATTGTATCTGATGGAATGCCTTGCACCCAATCTTGTGTGTGGGAGCCCTCTACAGTGGCAACATTACAATGCCAACTCAGGATGACAGAGCCAGAGAAATGGCTGGAGAAATAAACATTTCTTTTTATTTCTCACTTCTCTTTCCCCCTCTGCCTTGCATTCCATCTTGCTCAATTCATGAAGGCGTTTGTCCTCACTGTTATTAGTCACGTCTCATAGCTACCTGTTTGTGGGTTTGAATCCCAGTGCAGAGCCTTAAGCAACAGATCCAGGCCGGCAGCTCCAGTGTGACCTCTCAAAGTCCTTTTCTAAAGTCGGATGACTTTACTCTCACGGACCTGGACTCTGGCTGAGCAACCACAAAAAAAAGGGAAAGCTGTGGCCAAGGTGATTTTGCACCAGACCTCTGTCATCATCTAGATCCACTGCAAAACAATGGCAGATTAAAAATGTAATTGGCTATAACTTATTTTAGAATGTGATGAAACTGTAAAAGGCCCCATGTGCATTCACATATTGCTTTCCTGAATCTCTCTCTGTCTCCCCCTGGGTTCCCAGTTCCTCCTGCATTAGCCACTATCCTCTGTGATGTGGACATATTTGGCAATTCCACCATTGACACCTTCTGGGTGAAACTGGGGTATGACAGGTGTCATCCAGCTTTACCATTCAGGATTGCTGAGGACTTTGTCCAAAAGGCAAGTGGGGATAACCCTGACAATGCCATGCAGGCAGTGGGATGAAGTATTGGCCCAATGACAGACATTTGCATCTGGACCCTATGCATGACACAGGGGGCTCACCAGAGGAATTTTGAAGTTGAATTCCTGATTGATGCTTTTAGCTACATCTGCCAGGGCTGCCACAGCTCTTTGGGAGATTCCAGGTTTCCACTGCCTTTGTGTGAAGACATCATTCCTGAATAACCTCGCTGCATAGTTGCAGTTCTACCCTCTTAATTTGGACTTTATCGATTCTATTTAATTGGAGAAAATGTCCATAGAAACCAAATATAACTGCACCTAACCTGAGATCTTATGGCCTGTGCATTGTAGGGCCTGGAAAGAAATGGATTCATTGTTGTAATTTTCAAAAACTCCATAGACTTTTGTCCTGTCCCAGAAGACTGGAAAACCATAGATTTATAGTAAGAAAGGAGAGAGAAAAAACAGGCCTGTCAGCCATTGGGAAAATTCTAGGATCCGTTAGTGAAAGAAAAATCATGTTTGATCAATTTATTAGAATTCTTTGAGCATGTGATAAACATGGTGGATAAGGGAGAAGTAGCAAATGTAGTTTACATGAATCTCAAAAAGCCATTTGACATGGTGCTACATAAAATGTAACTGCACAACATAAAAAGCTGTGTCAGAGGTGATCTATTCATGTGAATCGGGCAATGAATTGGGATAAAGAGATCAGTTTCAAGCAGCCAAGCTGAACCAAGTGGAGTGTTATAGGAATCAGTGTGGGGTCCTCAACTATCTACAACTGATATAAATGACTAGGGAATGAAGGAACCAATTGTATTGAAGCCAAATTTAGTGATGACATGACAAATCGATAAGAAACTAAATTATGAGGAGGATAGATGCATAAGATGGGTTAAGTGAATAGGTACAAAATTGACAGATGGAGTATAAGATAGGAAAATGTGAGGCCGTCCACTTTGACAGGAAGAATGGAAAAAGAGAATATTATCTAAATGAGGGGAGATGACAGAACACTACACAGTCTCGGTGTCTTTGCTGAAGAAACACAAAACAGTGAGACTGCAGACCCAGTAAATAATTAGGAAGACAAAAGCATTGTTGGTCTTTATGGCAAGGTGGATGGAGTTCATAGAATTACAATGAGCTTTATTGTCACACGCACTGGGATAAGTACAGTGAAAAGTTTACAAGTCGCCATTTACAGTGCCATCTTAAGTATCATGGTACCTAGGTACAGATTCTTAAGTACAAATTCTTAAGGGAAAAATGTTAGAAAAAATAAAGAATAAAAAGTCCAGCAATAAACTAGAAAAATAAAAAAAAAAGAGTTAACAACATCAGTCCTTTCAACCCACCTCGTGACGTGAGGTCTGAGTCCACGCTGAGGTGGGGCGTCTGAGTCCATGCTGATATGGGAAGTCTGAGTCCGCGCTGAGGCCGGTAATCCGAGTCCGCGCTGAGGCGGGGAGTCCGAGTCCATGCTAAGATAGGGAGCTTGAGTTCGTGCTGACGTGAGATGTCTGAGTCCACGCTGAGGCCAGGAGTCTGAGTCCGCGCTGAGGCGCACTGAGGCAGGGATTCCGGGCCACGTTAAGGTGGGGAGTCTGAGTCCGCACTGAGGCCGAGGGTCTGAGACCGCACTGAGGCTGGGAGCCCTGCGTTTGCGCTGAGGTGGGGAGTCTGAGTCCGCACTGAGGTGGGGAGTCCCGATTCCACGCTGAGGCGGGGAGTCCGAGTCTGCGCTGAGGTGGGGAGTCCCGAGTCCGCGCTGAGGTGGGGAGTCCGAGTCTGTGCTGAGGTGGGGAGGCCAGGTTTGCGCTGAGCTTGGGGTGTCCAAATCCTCGCTGAGGTGGGAGTCCCGAATCCGTGCTGAGGCGGGGCGTCCGGGCCAGCGCTGAGGCGGGGAGTCTGAGTCCGCGCTGAGTTGGGGAGTCCTGGGTCCTCGCTGGGTTGGGGAGTCCGAGTCCTCGCTGAGGCGGGGAGTCCGAGTCCTCGCTGAGGCGGGGAGTCCGAGTCCGTGCTGAGGCGGGGAGTCCGAGTCCTCGCTGAGGCGGGGAGTCCGAGTCCTCGCTGGGTTGGGGAGTCCGAGTCCTCGCTGGGTTGGGGAGTCCGAGTCCTCGCTGGGTTGGGGAGTCCGAGTCCTCGCTGGGTTGGGGAGTCCGAGTCCTCGCTGAGGCGGGGAGTCCGAGTCCTCGCTGGGTTGGGGAGTCCGAGTCCTCGCTGAGGCGGAGAGTCCGAGTCCTCGCTGAGGCGGGGAGTCCGAGTCCTCGCTGAGGCGGGGAGTCCGAGTCCGTGCTGAGGCGGGGAGTCCGAGTCCTCGCTGAGGCGGGGAGTCCGAGTCCTCGCTGAGGCGGGGAGTCCGAGTCCTCGCTGGGTTGGGGAGTCCGAGTCCTCGCTGGGTTGGGGAGTCCGAGTCCTCGCTGGGTTGGGGAGTCCGAGTCCTCGCTGGGTTGGGGAGTCCGAGTCCTCGCTGAGGCGGGGAGTCCGAGTCCTCGCTGAGGCGGGGAGTCCGAGTCCTCGCTGGGTTGGGGAGTCCGAGTCCTCGCTGAGGCGGGGAGTCCGAGTCCTCGCTGGGTTGGGGAGTCCGAGTCCTCGCTGAGGCGGGGAGTCCGAGTCCTCGCTGAGGCGGGGAGTCCGAGTCCTCGCTGAGGCGGGGAGTCCGAGTCCTCGCTGAGGCGGGGAGTCCGAGTCCTCGCTGGGTTGGGGAGTCCGAGTCCTCGCTGGGTTGGGGAGTCCGAGTCCTCGCTGGGTTGGGGAGTCCGAGTCCTCGCTGGGTTGGGGAGTCCGAGTCCTCGCTGAGGCGGGGAGTCCGAGTCCTCGCTGGGTTGGGGAGTCCGAGTCCTCGCTGAGGCGGGGAGTCCGAGTCCTCGCTGAGGCGGGGAGTCCGAGTCCTCGCTGGGTTGGGGAGTCCGAGTCCTCGCTGGGTTGGGGAGTCCGAGTCCTCGCTGGGTTGGGGAGTCCGAGTCCTCGCTGAGGCGGGGAGTCCGAGTCCTCGCTGAGGCGGAGAGTCCGAGTCCTCGCTGAGGCGGGGAGTCCGAGTCCTCGCTGAGGCGGGGAGTCCGAGTCCTCGCTGAGGCGGGGAGTCCGAGTCCTCGCTGAGGCGGAGAGTCCGAGTCCTCGCTGAGGCGGGGAGTCCGAGTCCTCGCTGAGGCGGAGAGTCCGAGTCCTCGCTGAGGCGGGGAGTCCGAGTCCTCGCTGAGGCGGGGAGTCCGAGTCCTCGCTGAGGCGGGCTGTCCGAGTCTGCGCTGAGGTGGGGAGTCCAAGTCCTCGCTGAGGCGGTGAGTCCCGAGTCCTCGCTGAGGCGGTGAGTCCCGAGTCCTCGCTGAGGCGGTGAGTCCCGAGTCCTCGCTGAGGCGGGGAGTCCGAGTCCTCGCTGAGGCGGGGAGTCCGAGTCCTCGCTGAGGCGGGCTGTCCGAGTCTGCGCTGAGGTGGGGAGTCCAAGTCCTCGCTGAGGCGGGGAGTCCGAGTCCTCGCTGAGGCGGAGAGTCCGAGTCCTCGCTGAGGCGGGGAGTCCGAGTCCTCGCTGAGGCGGGGAGTCCGAGTCCTCGCTGAGGCGGGGAGTCCGAGTCCTCGCTGAGGCGGGGAGTCCGAGTCCTCGCTGAGGCGGGGAGTCCGAGTCCTCGCTGAGGCGGGGAGTCCGAGTCCTCGCTGGGTTGGGGAGTCCGAGTCCTCGCTGGGTTGGGGAGTCCGAGTCCTCGCTGGGTTGGGGAGTCCGAGTCCTCGCTGAGGCGGGGAGTCCGAGTCCTCGCTGGGTTGGGGAGTCCGAGTCCTCGCTGAGGCGGGGAGTCCGAGTCCTCGCTGGGTTGGGGAGTCCGAGTCCTCGCTGAGGCGGGCTGTCCGAGTCCTCGCTGAGGCGGGGAGTCCGAGTCCTCGCTGAGGCGGGGAGTCCAAGTCCTCGCTGGGTTGGGGAGTCCGAGTCCTCGCTGGGTTGGGGAGTCCGAGTCCTCGCTGAGGCGGGCTGTCCGAGTCCTCGCTGAGGCGGGGAGTCCGAGTCCTCGCTGAGGCGGAGAGTCCGAGTCCTCGCTGAGGCGGGGAGTCCGAGTCCTCGCTGAGGCGGGGAGTCCGAGTCCGCGCTGAGGCGGGGAGTCCGAGTCCGCGCTGAGGCGGGGAGTCCGAGTCCGCGCTGAGGCGGGGAGTCCTGAGTCCTTGCTGAGGCGGGGAGGCCTGAGTCCATGCTGAGGTGGGGAGTCACAAGTTTGCACTGAGATGGGGAGTCCGTGCTGGTTTTCACCCTGGACATGGCCGATGCCACCTGAGGATGGATGGAAAAACAAAGAAAAACAAAGGCGGTAGGAAAGAGAGAAGAAAGAAGAGGAATGGACGGTCTCTAGTTCAGGAGTCCTACTCTGCCACCATCTTGGAAGAGGAATATTAGCAAAGTCTTGGGCCAACCGGCCAGAGCATTGATGAGAACACATCTGGAGTACTGTGCAGATTGGCTAGTTTGTAAGATGCGCTGTCATTCCAAGCAGAGAAGGTTCATGAGGCTGATTGTGGGATGAGGGATTGTCATTTGAGGAAGCCTTGGGCCTCTGTTCATTAGAGTTTAGTTGCTTTACCTTATGAGGGAATCTAGAAATTAGGTTAAAATCAGGGATCTCCCAGTGAAGGTGGAGGAATTTCTTCCCTCAGGAGTCCATTAGTATTTGGAATGCACTCCTGAAGTGAGCAAGGAGACTGGGGTATTGAATACATTCAGGGCTGTATTTGACAGATTTTTGATTGCAAAAGATTCATGGAGCAGGCATGAAAGTGGAGTTAAGGCTGCATCAAATGGATTACAATCCTATCAGATTGCAGAACAGCCTTGTAGGGCTGAATGGCCTGTTCCTATTCCAATTTCTGATGTTCCTATATTCTCATGTGCGTGTAATCATCTCACAGACTTCAATTAGGTCCTCCTTTAATCTTCTTGAGGGAATACAACTGGAGTTGACAGACGCTGGCATTATAAATTAGGCAAGCTATCCATCTCAATCATTAACTGTTGGCAATGACCTTTAAAGTGGAACCAATGGTGGACATGTTCAGAGGTCAACTAGTCACTACAGAAGCCAACTAGAGAAAACTTCAAAAAGTGGGGGAAGGGAGACAGATTGGGATGAGGGAGGAGAAATGAGCTCTCGAATTCTTAAACGAACTCCGTAGGCTGAATGGTCTCCTTCTGTGGCATAATGACTATAACATTACAATGAGTCCTGACTGAGTGTTATTGCAGGTTGAATAATGTGTGTTTCCTCTTCTAGTTCTGCCAGACACACCAGACAATGTGACAGTGACCTTCACAAGCTCCCGTGCTCTTGGAGTCTCATGGGATGCTGGCTTCAGTGGCTTTATTCCATTTACCTCCTGTACTGTCCAGGTAAGCTCTCCTATCCCTGAGTGAGCAAGTTATGGATTAAAGGCACAGCAGCTTGTGGTTAGTCTAGGCTGACACTTTGCAGTACTGAGTGAATACTGTGTAGCAGTAAAACTGGGATGTGGTACCCTCTTTCGACTAAATGAAAAAAAAATTGTGGCAAGGTTTAGCAATGAGCAGGGGATAGTTTTTAAGCCTCAACTAATCTCGGTCAAACCGGTTAGCTGTCCATTTTCATTAATGCTCTGTGTGTGGTGTAAAGCCAGTTGAAATGGTGTGAAATGCTATATAAATGCAAATGGGACAATATGCTAGAGGGCGTATTAAATAATTACAAAGACAGTGTGTTAAATTGAAGAATGAAGCAAGAGAAATCAGGCTTTCATACAAGTTGCAGAAAATGAGAAAAATGCTAGCGATCAAGGAAAAGTTCTCTCGGAAATGGATGGGGCCGTGGGGTTTGCCTTCACTGTTTGCAGCATTTGTTTGACTTTTTTTTCTAAAGCTATTACCTCCCTGGGCTGCCATTGGGAGGCCAGGTTCCAACCGTCAGGGTTTGGAAAATGTGTAATAGCCCAGTAAAATGAGCCAAAGGCTCTCCCACGTCCTTGTGGTGAGAAGCCTGTCTGATCTGATTTCCAGTAAAGGGTCATGGTCAGTGAACTAGGCTTGTCATGGCTTCCTGGGATTTTAATCAGCCTACCTGCCTTCTTCCTACCCTTATACAGACCAAATTCTTCCCATTTACCTCTGCCTTGCTCTTGGGTAGAATTTGTACCATGAAGTTGGGAAATTTCCTCACTCGGTTCACTCACCTTGGGGAACATTGCCCCTGAAAGGCACGTTTTGTATTCCAGAGGGGAGTGCATGTGGGATACAGTGGTGCTGGATACAGAGCAGAGGTGGCCACAGAAGTTACCAAGTGCTGAGGCCAACTTTGTCCCATTAGATTCACTAAATATTAGATCCTCTAGACATCACACCTCACGGCCCCTCATCCCTGCAACCATGCCCATGTGTGCCAACAATGCCAACACATGACACCACCTCCCCTCCAACTACTACTGTTGGCCTCTCATGCAATTCATGCCTACTCACAGCCCGCTCATTACGTGTGGTTGGCTAAGAGTTCAACAGACGATGCACTTCAGAGTGGGATTTAGACATCCTGGCTGCATCCACCATTTTGCAACATTCATGGTGTATCCCCAATTACAAAAAAAACTGACCTCCCCCTCCATTTCTTTCTGTCTGTCTGTCTGTCTATTTTTGTCCCTCTCTCTGTCTCCTTCTCCCTCAGCTTCTTATCCTCGTTGTCTCTTTCTCTTTTGTTCATCTGCTGAAATACAAGTCCCAGGTTTTTGGTGAGTGAGAAGTTAACTTCAGTGACTAGAAACTCTTGATACATGCCAAGCACTGAGTAATGCTTTGAACTTTTTTCCACTGGTTTGATCATCGCTTCGGACTGAATAGAAGGTTGTTTAAGACTTTGCTTGGAGCTGGTTCTGTAACAGGAGATCTGTGCTGCATCATTCCAGGTCTTTACACACTCGAGTGCTGCAGATGACTAAAGTCTGAGCCAGTCAGAGTGAAAGCAAACTGCCCCTCACTGGGCAGTTCTTCAAACATCTCACCATTAAAAAGATTTTAATTCATCAACTGAAACCTTCATCGTGTGTGTGTCTGTGTGTGTGTGTGTGTCTGAGAAAGAGTGTGTGTGTGTGTATGTATGCGTGTCTGTGTGTATGTATGTGTCTGAGAGTGTGTGTGTGTGTGTCTGTATGTATGTGTGTATATATGAGTGTGTGTGTGACTGTATGTGTGTGTGTATGTATATATGTGTGTGTGTGAACCTTCGTGTAGAAAGGTATACTGTTCCTACTGTTTTTTTGGGCTGTGTGCATAATCTCTCCTCAATTTACCATGTTCACAGAACAGGAGGAAGAGTGGCTGCACCCCCAGCTGAGGGTGATGGGCTGGAGGCAGGAGAGGGGCCGACATGAGGCCAGTGCTGAATTGGAGAACTTCAGCTGAGTCACAGTGAATGTGACAAGAAAGGCAGAGAGACTAAAAATGGAGCATGGGGCCCAGAGTGGCGCAAGAAGTAGGGTGAGGAGGGTGGTGGGGTGCTGCTGGTCAGATGGCAGTACATACTGCAGACATGTCAGCAATTTAAAGAAGATTGAAGAGACAGTGGTGGGATCACAAAGTTTCCTGGGACATGGGCAGTCCAGGCTAGGCCAAACATTTATTGCTCATCTGTAATTCCTCCTTGAGTAGGTGGTGGTGAGCTGCCTTCTTGAACTGCTGGATGTCAGGGCAACCACAATGCTTTTGTGGAGGGAATTCCAGGATTTTGACCCAGTAACACTGAAGGACGAGTAATATATTTCCAAGTCAGGATAGTGTGTGGTTTTGACGGGAACTTGCAGCTAATGGTGTTCCCACATATCTGCTTGCCTTGCCCTTCTAGATGGTAATAATTGTCGGTTTGGAAGGTGCTGTCAGAGGACGTTTAAAGTTACTACTGTGCATTTGTAGGTCAGACACACTGCTTCTATTGTGTCTCTTTGGCAGAGGGGTTGAAATTAGAGGCAGGAGCTGAGGTGAAAATCAAGTAGGGTGCTTTGTTCTAGATGATGGAAACTAGTCCATTACAATTCTGTCTTGTGCCGAGTAGATGCTGGACACACTTCAGGGAGCCAGAAGGTGAATTACTTGTTGTAGAGATCCCAGCCTCTGACCTGCTACAAGTTCACTTAAGATTCTAATCAATGGTAACTGTCAGGATGTTAATAGTCAGGGGATTCAACAACTGCAATGTCATCGAATGTCAATGGGAGGTCACGAGATTCACTCTTGTTGGAGATGGTCATCACTTGTGTTTGGCATGCATGTTACTTGCCACATATCAACTCAAACCTAAGTGTTGTCCAGATCTTGTGACACATTGACACTGATTTCAGTATCTGAGGTATTACAAATGGTGCTGAACATTGCAGAATCGTTAGTGGAAGTCCCCACTTGAGAGCTCATGTCGAGTGAAGGTCATTAATGAAGCATCTGACGATTTTTGGGCCTAGGACACTACCCTGAGGAATTCCTGCAGAGGTGCCCTGGGGCTGAGATGACTGACCTCCAACAACTGCAACCATTTTCCTATGTCCCAGATGTGACTCCCTGATTCATATTGGCTGTTAGTTTGCTCAGACTTCTCAATGCCACACTTGGTGAGAGTGGCTCCCCTTGAATCACGGCATGGGTCAGGAGACTGGTTAAGAGAGGAGCATAGATGGACATTTCCATTACGCAGCAGACAACCTGCTGTCACATGGCTGAATTTGGAAGTTGAATCAAGTCTCACTGAAGTTAATGGTACGAGAGATGATGAGCCTTGGCAGAAAAAATAAGCTGATGCAGAAAAATCTCCTCTGGAACAAGGAGACTTGGAACTGTGACCTTTTGTGCTGTCACAGTGTACCAAATTACTTTTACATCTGATGTGATACTTCTGTGGGAATCACACACTGACCAATTTACACACAGCAAGGTGCCTCAACCACCAGAGAGATGAATGACCAGACAATTTGTTACAGTTTGAGGAATAAATATTGGCCAGAACACCAGGGTGATTTCCTGAACAGTTCTTCAAAGTTGTGCTATGGGATCTTTTAAATCTTCCCTTGTTTGACATATCATTCGAAACAAGGTATCTCTAAACTGCACTAAATCCCACTTGAGACCTTAATGGTAAGGTCCTGGGGAGTGTTGCCGAACAAAGAGGCCTTGGAGTACAGGTTCATAGTTCCTTGAAAGTGAAGTTGCAGGTAGACAGGGTGGTGAAGAAGGCTTTTGGTATGCTTTCTTTTATTGGTCAGTGCATTGAATATAGGAGTTGGGGGAGTAATGTTGCAGCTGAATAGGATCGGTTAGGCCACTTTTGGAATAATGCATGCAATTCTGGTCTCCCTGTTGTAGGAAAGTTGTTGTGAAATTTCAGCAACGACTTAAAGGATGTTTCCAGGGTTGGAGGATTTGAGCTAAAGGGAGTGGCTGAATAGGTTGAGGGTGTTTCCCTGGAGCGTCAGAGGCTGAGGGGTGACCTTATAGAGGTTTATAAAATCATGAGGCGCATGGATAGGGTAAATAGACAGGGTCTTTTCCCCAGAAAAGGGAAGTCCAAAACTAGAGGACTTAGGTTCAGGGTGAGAGGGGAAAGATATAAAAGGGACCTAAGGGGCAACCTTTTCATGCAGAGGGTGGTACGTGTATGGAATGAGCTGCCAGAGGGAGTGATGGCGGCTGGTACAAATATAACATTTAAAAGGCATCTGGATGGGTACAAGAATAGGAAGCATTTAGAGCAATATGAGCCAAATGCTGACAAATGGGACTAGGTTAATTTAGAATATTTGGTCAGCATTTGGATCAAAGGGTCTGTTTCTGTGCTGTATACCCCTATGACTCTCCAGGTTGTTCTGCTATAATGTGCGTTTTGCTAATGCAAATTCATTGTAACGCGATTGACGATTTGGGGACACGTTTTCTAAAGTGCTAACTTTTAACGCGTGTATTGGTTATAACATGATTTCAGCCCTACTAATTTAAATGGTGCTGCTATTACACAATTTTCTTATAAATGGGATTGCACGAGAATGGAACTACCATATTATAGCAGAACCAACTGTATTACTGTATGGGAGAATGTATTCAAATCCCTACAGTAAGGCCTGAATTAATGATCTTAGGGTGGTAAAGAAAACCAGGGCTTTTGCAGTGGGAACTGTTTAGGCTTAACTGACTGCAGTACAGTGTCAACCAGAACTAAGGGCCAAATATAGTCATTGCCAAAATATAGCAGCATTGGCAGTAATCCCCATAATGCAGTATTCCAGAGAGACTGATGAGTAGGTAGAATCAGTCTGTTATTCAAGGCTCTCGGCCAAACCCAATTGGCATTCACACCGCTGTAAACAATCCCAGTTAGTCTGGCAGGAACTTGGGACTCTCATTGGACAGTAAGAGTGAGAAAGAAGCTTTTGTCACAACAAAACCATGCCTGTAAATTGGATTATGATCAAATTGTAGTGATGTTGGATTAAGGAGGGACGGGTGGTGGACCTGAGCTTGTGTTGATCTTCCTTTCCACACTTCTCCCTGTTGTCAGCTAAGGCCCAATAGAGGCTTTTCCTATTATTCAGCAAATGGACTCTCAGGTATCTGACAGTCCATGGATTACATGGATTGGGACCTTAATACTGAAGGATGCAGAATAGGAAACTGGAAAAGCTGAGTGGTGCTTCGTTAATGGATGATAGTATTAGCACAATAGAGACGGATATCCTGTGATCAGGAAACGAGGATGTAGATGTGGTTTGGGTAAAGATGGGAAATGATTGAAGCCAGTTTCTGGAGAATAGCATACACATAGTATAAAGGAAGAAGTAAACAGACCTTGTCAGAAAGATATGCAATAATCAAGGAGGATTTTAATTTACACATAGACTAGAAAAGTCAGATTGGCAAAGTTAGCCCAAATAAGGATTTGTAGAATATTGTAGAATATGGTCTCTTAGAGTAGAAAGTTTGGATCTAACCAGGGGGCCAGATATGCTAGACTTAGTATTGTGCAATTACATATAATTAATTCATGATCTCTGTGAAGGTGCCGTTATGTAGCAGTGATTAAAATATGATTGGATCTTATTTTCACTTTTAGAGAGAGAAGAGTAGGTCAAAAACTAGTATTTTAAAATTAAACTTAATGGCAATTATGAGTCATGAAAATAGGGACAGTTAAACTGACATTTAAGAGGATATTTCACAATACAAAAAATATGGACTTCAATGTGAAAGAATCAAGAAAGATCCAACATCTGTGATTAACTTGAAAGACTAAAAATAGTATCAAACTTAACGAGATGGATTTTCTCCTAGGATCTTACGAAGTGACTAGTGAGATAGTTGATGAATTGTTTTTCATTTTGTAAAATGTCCTTGACCCAGGGAAGGTCTCATTATATTCGAAGATATAAAAAAGGGAAGGAAACAGAAAGCAGAAAGCAGGAAACTACAATTTGTGGTATAAGTAACTACCTATATGTAGGCTTAACATAGAACATAGAACAATACAGCACAGAACAGGCCCTTCGGCCCACGATGTTGTGCCGAACATTTGTCCTAGCTTAAGCACCTATCCATGTACCTATCCAATTGCCGCTTAAAGGTCACCAATGATTCTGACTCTGCCACTCCCACAGGCAGCACATTCCATGCCCCCACCACTCTCTGGGTAAAGAACCTACCCCTGACATCCCCCCTATACCTTCCACCCTTCACCTTAAATTTATGTCCCCTTGTAACACTCTGTTGTACACGGGGAAAAAGTCTCTGACTGTCTACTCTATCTATTCCCCTGATCATCTTATAAACCTCTATCAAGTCACCCCTCATCCTTCTCTGTCCCAATGAGGAAAAGCCTAGCACTCTCAACCTAGCCTCGTACGACCTATTCTCCATTCCAGGCAACATCCTGGTAAATCTCCTCTGCACCCTCTCCAAACCTTCTACATGTTTCCTAAAATGAGGCGACCAGAACTGCACACAGTACTCCAAATGTGGCCTTACCAAGGTCCTATACAGCTGCAACATCACCTCACGACTCTTGAATTCAAACCCTCTGCTAATGAACGCTAATACACCATAGGCCTTCTTACAAGCTCTATCCACCTGAGTGGCAACTTTCAAAGATCTATGAACATAGACCCCAAGATCCCTCTGCTCCTCCACCTTACTAAGAACCCGACCGTTAACCCTGTATTCCGCATTCTTATTTGTCCTTCCAAAATGGACAACCTCACACTTGACAGGGTTGAACTCCATCTGCCACTGCTCAGCCCATCTCTGCATCATATCGAAGTCCCTTTGCAGCCGACAACAGCCCTCCTCACTATCCACAACTCCACCAATCTTCGTATCATCTGCAAATTTACTGACCCACCCTTTGACTCCCTCTTCCAAGTCATTAATAAAAATTACAAACAGCAGAGGACCCAGAACTGATCCCTGCGAAACTCCACTTGTAACTGGGCTCCAGGCTGAATATCTACCATCTACCACCACTCTCTGACTTCGACCAGTTAGCCAGTTCTCTATCCAACTGGTCAAACTTCTCACTATCCCATGCCTCCTGACTTTCCGCATAAGCCTACCCTGGGGAACCTTATCAAATGCCTTACTAAAATCCATGTACACTACATCCACTGCTCTACCCTCATCCACATGCTTGGTCACCTCCTCAAAGAATTCAATAAGACTTGTAAGGCAAGACCTACCCCTCACAAATCTGTGCTGGCTGTCCCTAATCAAGCAGTGTCTTTCCAGATACTCATAAATCCTATCGCTCAGTACCCTTTTCATTACTTTGCCTACCACTGAAGTAAGACTAATTGGCCTGTAATTCCTGGGGTTATCCCTATTCCCTTTTTTGAACAGGGCTACAACATTCGCCACTCTCCAGTCCCCTGGAACCACCCCCCATTGACAGTGAAGACGAAAAGATCATTGCCAATGGTTCTGCAATTTCCTCTCTTGCTTCCCACATAATCCTAGGATATATCCCGTCAGGCCCGGAGGACTTGTCTATCCTCAAGTTTTTCAAAATGCCCAACACATCTTCCTTCCTAACAAGTATCTCCTCTAGCTTACCAGTCCATTTCATACTCTCCTCTTCAACAATACGGTCCCTCTCATTTGTAAATACTGAAGTACTCATTCAAGACCTCTCCTATCTCTTCCGACTCAATATACAGTCTCCCACTACTGTCCTTGATCGGACCTATCCTCGTTCTCGTCATTCTCATGTTTCTCACATATGCATTAAAGGCCTTGGGGTTATCCTTGATCCTACCCGCCAAAGATTTTTCATGCCCTCTCTTAGCTCTCCTAATCCCTTTCTTCAGCTCCCTCCTGGCTATCCTGTATCCCTCCAACGCTCTGTCTGAACCTTGTTTCCTCAACCTTATGTAAGCCTCCTTCTTCCTCCTTACAAGACATTCAACCTCCCTCGTCAACCAAGGTTCCTTCACACGACCATCTCTTTCCTGCCTGACAGGTACATGCATATCAAGGACCCGTCGTATCTGTTCCTTGAAAACGTTCCACATTTCCACGACACCTATGCTCCCAATTTATGCTCCTCAGATCCTGTCTTGCAGCATCGTATTTACCCTTCTCCCAATTGTAAAACCTGCCCTGTTGCATGTACCTATCTCTCTCCATAACCAAGGTGCAAGTCACAGAATTGTGGTCACCATCACCAAAATGCTCAACCACTAACAAGCCCATCACTTGTCCCGGTTCATTACCAAGTACCAAATCCAATATGGCCTCCCCTCTGGTCGGACAATCTACATACTGAGTTAGAAAAGCTTCCTGGACACTGCACAAACACCGCCTCGTCCAATCTACTTGATCTAAAGAGCTTCCAATCAATATTTGGGAAGTTGAAATCATCCATGACTACTACCCTGTGGCTTCTGCACCTTTCCAAAATCTGTTTCCCAATCTGTTTGTCCACATCTCTGCTGCTATTGGGGGGTCTATAGTAAACACCCAACAAGGTGACTGTTCCTTTCCTATTTCTGACTTCAGCCCATGCTACCTCCAAAGGCAGATCCCCCTCGAACTGCCTTTCTGCAGCCGTTATACCATTTCTAATTAGCAACCCCACCCTCACTCCTTTTTTACTACCCCCCCTAATCTTAGTGAAAATCTGTAACCAGGAACCTCCAACAACCATTCCTGACCCTCTTCTACTCTCATTTCCATGATGGCCACAACATCATAGTCCCAAGTACCGATCCACGCCTTAAGTTCACCCACCTTATTTCTGATACTCCTTGTGTTGATGCATACACACTTGAGCCCATCTCTGTGTCTGCAACTATTCCCTGTCAGTATTACCTTCTCCACAGCCTCCCTACATTCTTAGACATCCTGAAAAACAGCTAACCTATTTGCTGGACTACAAGTCCGGATCCCATCCCCCTGCCAAATTAGTTTAACCCCCCCCCCCCCCGAAGAGTGCTAGCAAACCTATCTCCCAGGATATTGGTGCCCTTTTGGTTCAGGTGCAACCTGTCCTGCTAGTACAGGTCCCACCTTCCCCAGAATGCAGTCCAATTGTCCAAATACCTGAAACCCTCCCTCCTACACCATCCTTGCAGCCACGTGTTCAACTGCACTCTCTCCCTATTCCTTGCCTCACTGTCACGTGGCACCGGCAACAACCTAGTAGGCTTATATCTACTGGTGTTTTGAAGAGTATGAGATGATTTTATTGAAATACAAAAGATCCTGAGGGGTCTAGACAGGATAGACATGGAAAGGATGTTTCCTCTTGTGGGAAAATCTAAAACTCAGAGGGGGGGGCTTACTCTTTAAAAAAAAAATAAAGCTTTACCCATTTAAAACACAGACAAAGTGACTTCTTTCCTCTCTCAGAGAATTGTAAATCTTTGGAACGTTGTACTGCAAAAGGTGGTGGAAACAGAGACTTTGAACAATTTCAAGACACAGCTAGATAGATGATTCCTTAGCAAGGCAGTGAAAGGTGATCAGGGATGCAAGGATATGGAGTTGAGGCTACATGCAGATCAAAGGTGTAATTGAATGATGGAGAAGGGGCCAAGGGCCTACTCCTGACTGGCATGTGTAGCTCTGTAACGGATAAAACATTGACTACTTTTTGGATTTTTATCTTTGCCATGCTGACGAGAGCTATGGCTCACTCCTAGGAATTGGGAAGTTGTTGATTCAAGTTGCTCTTAGAGACTGGACATGCAGGCTCACCTGTACACTGCAGTGCTGTGATCATCCTAAACTGGTAGTGATGCTGTCAATTGGATGAGACATGGTGCTGTGGGATGGGGGTTGTGGTTTTCTAGGTAAATGTTTCTTCCTGAAACAACATCCCAACAGATTCATCTGTCATTATTACCTTGTAAATCCTTGGAGTTTGTTGTGCACGCATTGGCTATTGTTTCATATATTGTGACAATGGCTACACTTGAAAAAATATTTCATTTGTTGTAAAAGGGGTTGTGGTTTCCAGAGGATAAGAAGAATATTGTAAGCAACATTGTGTTTTTAAAATTCTCGTCCACATTTTCAAATCTCACCACGGTCTTTTCTCTCCTTGTCTCGATAATCACCCCTATCCTCATAACCATCCAAAATATCTATGTTCCTTTAATTCTGATCTTTTGTGCATGCATAATATGAATAGTACCACTCCTGTTGGCCATTCAGTCAGCTGTTTGGGCCCTTCCCTTCCTCCACTCCTTTGTCTCTCTACTTCACTTCAATCTTCTAAAATGTTTCTTAAAACCTACTTTTTAAACTGAATATTTGGTCATCTCATGATTCAGTGTCATATTCAGAATCATACAGCACATAAACAGACCCTTCGGTCCAATCAGGCATTCCAACCATAATCCCAAACTAAAGCAATCTCCCCCGCCTGAACTTGGCCCACATCCCTCCAAACATTTCATATTCATGTACTTATCTAAATATCTTTTAAACGTTGTAACTGGACCTGTATCCATCACTTCCTTTGGAAGTCATTCCACACACGAACCACTTGCTGTGTTAAAAACAAAGTTGCCCCTCATGTCTTTTAAAATCATTTTTGTGCTCACCTTAAAAAATGCTCCCTTGTCTTGAAATCCCTCACCCTAGGGAAAATATACCTGCCATACACCTTATCTGTATATCTCATGATTTTATAAGGTCACCCCTCAAGCTGTTACACGCCAACAGACAAAGTCGTAGCTTACCAGCCTGTCAACCACCACACCCACCCATTCCATTCCCTGCAACATTCTGGTAAACCTCTTCTGAACCCTTTCCATCTTAATAATATCCTTCCTATAAAATGGGCAACCAGAACTGCACACAGTACTCCAGAAGAGGCCTCACCAATGTTCTATACAACTTCAACTTAAAATGCTAACTCCCTACTCAAAGGATTGAGCAATGAAGACAAGTGTGCTAAATACCTTCTTAACCACCCTGTCTATATGTGATGCAAACTTCAAAGAATTATGCATCTGAACCATAGGTCTTTCTCTCTTCTACAACATTACCCAAAGCCCTCAATGAAGCTGGGAAAATCCAACACAAAGCCAGTAAGTATTGACAACAAACAATAATCTGTATTTATATAGCACCTTTAATTTAGTGAAATGCCTCAAGGCATCACAAATCAAGGCCTCCCCATTCAGTGTTTGCTAAAACTGACAGCTTGAATAGTGGCTGATTAGGCAGCCACTGGAGTCGGAAGCCTCCATGTCCCATTGATATCAAAAGATGGTGATCGCAATTGAACCCAATCCAGATCCCTTGAACTACTAACATTAATTTTGTTCCTTGTGACAATTTTTGTGCTGTCCAGCAAGGGCTGTCACAATATTAAGATGCCCTTGCAATCCCCAAACAAGCTCAGTAGGCTTTCACTTTAGCCAGTGGTGTTGAATAGGCCTGCAGAATTGGTAGCCCGCTTGCCATTTTTAATTGGAGGGCAAGCTCCACTGAGCCCATTTTAATTCCAGATTTTTATTGAATTCAAGTTTCACCATTTTGCGTGGTGGGATTTAGACCCACGTCCTCAAGCATTGGCCTGGGATTCATAGAATCATACAATACATCAGCTCATCAAGTCTGCACAGAACTGTTTCAAATCTCGAGAGTCCCACTTTCCAGCACACAGGCCTGAACTTTCAATGTTATGACATTTTAAGAGCTCACCCAAGTACTTTTTAAAAGGTGGAAGGTTTAGGGTCTTAAGTACCTTCCTCATCTGTCTATTCCAGACCCACCACACTCTGGGTGAAAAGATTTTCCGCAAATCTCCTCTAAACTTCAAGTCGTTCATCTTAGAATTATGCTCTCTTGTAATTGACCCTTCAACTAAGGGGGAGCCACTTCCTATCCACTCTGCCCATGCCCTTCACAATATTACGCACCTCATTCAGGTCCCCTCTCAGCCTTCTCTGCTCTAAAGAGAATAGCCTGAGCTTATCCAGACCCACTGCTCCATCCACTGGAATGATAGTCCAGTGACATTAACCAATGCCTCAACCTTCAAACAGTTTCTTGACTGAAGGTTGGCTAACGTGGTGCCACTATTTAAGAAAGGTGGTAAGGAAACGGCAGGGAACTATAGACCAGTGAGCCTGACATCCGTGGTGGACAAGTTGTTGGAGGGAATCCTGAGGGACACGATTTACATGTATTTAGAAAGGCAAGGACTGATTATGGTTAGTCAACATGGCTTTTTGCTTTGGAAATCATGTCTCACAAAATTGATTGAGTTTTTTGAAGAAGTAATGAAGAGGATTGATGTGGGCAGAGCAGTGGATGTGATCTATATGGGCTTCAGTAAGGCATTCAACAAGGTTCCTCATGGTAGACTAGCTAGCAAGATTAGATCACACCGAATAGAGGGAGACTTGGGCATTTGAATACAGAACTGGCTCAAAAAACAGAGGGTGGTGATGGAGTGTTGTTTTTCAGACTGAAGGCCTGTGACCAGTCGTGTGCCACAAGGATCAGTGCTGGGTCCACTGCTTTTCATTATTTATATAAATGATTTGAGTGTGAACATAGGAGGTATGGTTAGCACCTTTGCAGATGACACCAAAATTGGAGGTGCAGTGGACAGAGTACAGAGTACAACAGAGCCTCAAAATACATTGGGACCTTGATCTGATGGGTTGAAGAGTAGAGGGTGAGTCAGATAGAGTTTAATTTAGATAAAGTCGAGGTGCTGCATTTTGGAAAGACCTTAATGCTAAGGTCCTGGGGAGTGTGACTGAACAAAGTGACCTTGGAGTGCAGGTTCATAGTTCCTTGAAAGTAAAATCCCAGGTAGGTAAGATAGTGAAGAAGGCGTTTGGTATGCTTCCCTTCATTGGTCAGTGTATTGAGTATTGGAGTTGGGAGGTCATGTTGCAGCTATTCAGGACATTGGTTAGGCAATTTTGGAATATTGCATGCAATTTTGGTCTCCTTGCTATAGGAAAGATGTTGTGAAGCTTGAAAGAGTTCAGAAAAGATGTACAAGGATGTTTCCAGGGTTGGAGGGTTTGAGCTCTAGGGAAAGGCTGAATAGATGGGTGGCACGGTGGCACAGTGGTTAGCACTGCTGCCTCACAGCGCCAGAGACCCGGGTTCAATTCCCGCCTCAGGCGACCAACTGTGTGGAGTTTGCACATTCTCCCCATGTCTGCGTGGGTTTCCTCCGGGTGCTCCGGTTTCCTCCCACAGTCCAAAGATGTGCAGGTCAGGTGAATTGGCCATGCTAAGTTGTCCGTAGTGTTAGGTAAGAGGTAAATGTAGGGGTATGGGTGGTTTGCGCTTCGGCGGGTCGGTGTGGACTTGTTGGGCCGAAGGGCCTGTTTCCACACTGTAAAGTAATCTAATCTAATCTAATCTAATCTTGAAATTAAGATTGGAGCTATTTTATCTGGAGTGGCAGAGGCTGAGGGGTGACCTTATAAAGGTTAATAAAATCATGAGGGACGTGGATAGGGTGAATAGACAAGGTCTTTTCCTAGGCATGTGGGAGTCCAAAACTAGAAGGCATTGAAGGTGAGAGGGGGAAGACATAAAAGGGACCCAAGAAGCAACTTTTTCACACAAAGAGTGGTGTGTGTATAGAATAAGCAGCCAGAGGAAGTGTTCGAGGCTGATACAACTACATCATTTAAAACACATCTGGATGGGGATATGAAATAGGAAGGGTTTAGAGGGATGTGAGCAAAATGCTGGCAAATGGGACTAGATTTATTTTGGATATTTGGTCGGCATGAACAAGTTTGACCGAAGGGCCTGTTTCCATGCTCTTTATCTCTATGACTCTGAATAATTTGCTTCCATTTAATCGGGTTATTTGGCTTTGGTGTTATGTTCCACCATAAGGGTGGAAGCTGTACCAGTTCAGAAATCCTCCAATACCGTAAGGGGCATGAATTGGGACATAGAGTGGAACATTTGTAAGTTCCTGGTCTCTGCACAGTGAGTTTTGCTGTGAAGTGCATGTTTTTGAATATCTGGAGAGACAGCAAAATCTAGTTCCGATGTGGTGTGTCAACAGTTGAACAGTCCGCTCAACTGCCTCTCCAGTGAGTCTAGCATCAGTGAATAGAACGTGAAAGAGGTAGCTGTCTCCTGGGCAATGCCTTACAGGAATAAGTTAATTTGCAGTCTTGATTGTGAATTGTACATTGATCTTCAAGGATCTAAATTCAATGTGTACAAGTGACACAAAGTGCAGAGTCAGATCATCAGTAGACAGCATTTCATCAATGGAGTCTCTGAGGTCAATGAATGGGCAGGATTTGTGAACTCATCTCTTTCACTTCTCCAATTTATAGTTTCAGAATGAATTTCTCCTATATCCGTGCATTCACAGAATTACAAAGCATTACTCAATCATTAAAATGAAACAAAACAAAATCTGCAGATGCTGGAAATCTGAAAGGAAAACAGAAATTATTGGAGAAACTCAGCAGATCTGGCAGCAGCAACCCTTCTCAACGTTAACTCTGTTTTCTATCCACAGATGCTGCCAGATCTGCTGAGTTTCTCCAGCAATTTCTGTTTTAAGTACTGAATCATTTCCCCATAGAAACTGCCTAATTGCCTTTTGTGAATGAACTGACGTTGTCGCTCCTCAGGGACTGGGTTACAGATGGTAGGGGTTTTACTAAGGAAATTCCCTCTGAGTGGTAGTGGGTAGACTTTATAATAAACAAAAAATCTATTTCAGCTTGGCTCGCTGAGTTTTTAGTTTTTTTGTTGTAAGCAGTGGATTTTGGTGGACTTCGGATATGATTTTGATTCAGTTAGAGTGTGAACTTGGAAGAATAATCTGATAATATACATCCATTTGAGCAAGGTACCAGCATGAGACTGGTGCTTGTATAACTGTATTCGAGAAAATGTCAATGTGCATCCCCAGCATTCTGTGCGGCCTGGACTTTACAAAGTTGAAACAATTCCAAAGCCATGTAGGTAGGGTGGGTGTGTCTGGATTCTGGATTTCCTTTCCCCCAGTCCAACTCCCCAGGCTTGCGTCCTGCATTCCTCACCTGGGGTTTGTGGGTTCGGTATGTCCAAAACTCCTCACCTCATTACATGGGGTCACATCAGTTTTGTTGTGACTCATGGTTCACTCAGGTTTGGAACATAGACTGTATTCAGGTACCTTTTGAAAGGTAACTTCTGAACCATTCTGAGCATTGGGGCAAGTACCCCAGGGTGGGCTGAAGTGCCTGTTCCTGTACTATGTTCTATAAGTCCTTTAAGCCGCTTGCCAAGCTGCCGTTAGCCACCTCCACAAGGCTTCTTATAATTCCACATCATGGTGAGGTGGTCACCTAGCAGTGTTCTGGCTAGGCTTATTCATCCACAGACCAAGTAATGTTCTGGGAACCTGGGCTCGAATCCCACCACAGTAGATAGTGGAATTTAAGTTATAATAATCTGGAAATAAAAGTGTAATGATGACCACAAAACTTCCCAACAGGAAAAGAAAACAACCTCATTCACTAATATTCTTTTGGAAAGGAAACTGCCATCCTTACCTGGCCTACACGTGACTCCAGACCCATATTAGTGTGGTTGACTCTTAACTGCCCTCTGGGTAATTAGGGATGGGCAATGAATGCTGGCCTAGCCAGTGATGTCCATATTCCATGAATGAATTAAATCACTCATGTCCCTTTAATCTACCTGTGCATGAAAATTGCTCTTCTTACAACTAAAGTTGTAGGCAGACCATTATGGCATGAATGACATAGGCTTTGAACAGTTTACATCTTTAACTCTTTACAAATAAACTTTGACTCATTAACAAAAGAGATGGGAGAAAGAATAGCTTATTCTAAGCACTTAGGGATGCAGAGTCAAGATTAGAGTGGTACTGGAAAAGCACAGCAGGTCAGGTAGCATCCTGATGAAGGGCTTTTGCCCGAAACATCGATTTTCTTGCTCCTCGGATGCTGCCTGACCTGCTGTGCTTTTCCAGCATCACTCTAATCTTGACTCTGATCTCCAGCATCTGCAGTCCTCACTTTCACTTAGAGATGCAGTTCAAGCGAAGACAACAGTTTACTCCAATTGTCTAAACAGTCGCCTTCTGAGACTTTGAGTCTGGGCTTGCAGGCAAGCAGGGATAATGAGGACAGGGATAAGAAATTGTTCAGGAGAACAAGACAGCCTAATTTTCTCCTTCCAACTCCATTTTGATTCAACTCCCTCTCCCTCTCTCTACCTCTCCCTCACCTTTGTTGAGGTGCATTGTACTTAACGGATTTTGCACGTAATTTATTAAATTAGAAACACAAACAGTGGTTAATGGATGAAAAAAATACCGTGGGCGATTTGTTGATGGAAAAAGATACAGTTGGTTGTGTACAAGAGTGCTTCTGGATAATAAAAAAAAGAACAACTCAATTATTTGGGCTGTGGTACTTGTGTCCCTAGCTCTGAGATGCCAGAAATGCCATTGGTCTCCTAATTAGGTCCAGTTGGGAAGCTTCAAAGAACAGCAAAATCCTGTGAAATTGAGAATGTGAAATAAAAGCAGATGGTGCTGTAGAAACTCAGCAGGTCTGGCTGCATCTGTGGAGAGAGCAAACTTGAAGCATTAACTCTGTTTCCTTCTGCATAAATGCTGCCAGAGCTGTTGAGTTTTTGTACATTTGACATTCCTGAATTATGGAGGCTAACTTTAAAGATTAAGATGCTTAGGTGCAGGCCCAAGTCTTTAGTACAACAGATTAAGTAGAATTGAAGACAGTATAAAGTCAGAGTCACACAATACCAGGTTATAGACCAACAGGTTTATTTGAAATCACAAACTTTCGGAGCGCTACTCCTTCATCAGGTGAAGTTTCACCCAACTTGTGCTTTCAAGTAAACCTGTTAGACTATAACCTGGTATCATGGGACTTCTGACTTTGTCCACCCCAGTCCAACACCAGCACCTCCACATCATGAAGTCAGTATAAGAGAAGATGGGAGAAGGTATTTCATGCAGTAATGAACTGAGTAGTGTCTGAGACAGAAAACTGGAGGGTATGGAGATATCTCCATCACAGAATGTAAAAAAAAGATTAAAATTAACGTTTATGTTTTGATTGTGAGGAATCGAGAAGTGCTTTTTGCCTTACATGCAGTCTTAAGTTTCGGAACCTTTGTTTACATGAGTGCAAGGATGTGGAAAGGATCCATGAGCACATTTTTTTTGCGAGGTTTTCTTTCTTTGGTGACCACTTCTGTTTTTTAGTGAAAATAATGTTTGCTTTGCATGTGAAGATCTGGGGCCAGACTGCGGGGAATGAAACTTTATTTCAGAAAATTACATGTTTTCTTTTCACAATTTCTTACAGGCTGAGAAATCTGTGCATGACCTCAGCCAAGAGATCTATTTGAAGGATATCTCTGTTCCACCATTCAGTCACATGATCAGAGCATTGGCACCTCACTCGCGATACAGAATCCGGCTGGCCTGCAGCACGGATATTGGCACCTCCCCATGGAGCAGCTGGGTGACAGCGGAAACACTTGAAGGAGGTGAGGGTGGAGGAACTGTTCCCACTCGTGAATAAATGTCAGGCGTCAGTGTTAGCTCCAAGTGATGCTCCCAGGGCATTAGCAAGAAAGTGCTACACTGTCAGAGGTACTGTTTATCCAAAGAGTTTTTAAACTGAGAGTTCATTTTGCTGTTTCATTTGAATGTAAGATATTCCATACTTTAAATTTTAATATGTATTTCTGTTTCCATATGTGGACATTTTCCTTTAATTTAACACATAAAAGCAGATCATCTGATCTTTGTTCATGAGATTGTTGTGCAGTAATTAATTACTCCAAATCTACATCAGAACAATTACAACATTACAAAACAAAGACTTTATATCATATAAAAAGAGAAATTGCTGGAGAAACTCAGCAGGTTTAACAGCATCTCTGGAGTGCAAACAGAGTTAATGTTTCAAGTCCAGTGATCTTCTATTTTCTCTCTACGGGTGCTGTCAGACCTATTGAGTTTCACCAGCAATTTGTTTCTGTAGCAGACTTCCAGCATCTGTAGTTCTTTGTTTTATCATATATCCCACCATGGGTTTGCCTCCAACAGGATGTTTTACTTGATGTGGCAATGCTTATGTTATCTTCTCTGCTATAAGAAACGGCATGGATACTGTGATAGTAAAGAATCCAGCAGAGATTCATCACAATTAAATATATGTACGATAATTACATCCCTCTGGCACAGAAGTGTTTGTGTTAATATTACACTAAAACGTTACAAAAGAGAAGCATGATTCCACAACTCTACATCGGGGAGACAGGACGCCAACTTGCGGATCATTTCAGAGGACATCTCTGGGACACCCGCACCAACCAACTCCACCGCCCTGTGGCCGAACACTCCACCAAGGATATGCAGATCCTGGGTCTTCTCCATCGCCAAACCCTAACTATCTGATATCTGGAGGAAGAACGCCTCATCTGCAATCACACGGCATCAATGCAGATTTCACCAGTTTCCTCATTTCCCCTCCCCCCTCCATCTGATCCCAGTCCCAGGCCTCCAACTCAGCATCGCCCTCTTAACCTGTCCATCTTCCTTCCAACTATCTGCTCCACCCTCCTCCCCGACCTATCACCTTCACCTTTATCTAACTATCACATTCCTAGCTACCTTCTCCCCAGCTCCACCCCCTCTCCTATTTATCTCTCAGCCCCTCAGGTCCACAACCCTCATTCTTGATAGAGGGTTTATGCCTAAAGCATCATTTCTCCTGATCCTCGCATGCTGCCTGACCGGCTGTGCTTTTCCAGCGCCACACTCTCAATTTCCACAGTGTCATGCTTGTTTTATCATTTTTATTGCTCCCTTTAAAAAAAAAGCTTTTGGGTATCCATAATAATGTCAAAATGTAACTCTTGCATACAAGTTTCCTCGGGGATGATTTCGATGGACTGGGTGTTGTGAACAGCAGCGTTTTGAAAGCAGTATTTGTGGAAAAGTAAAGCTGGAGAACTGCCAAATCTGAAATCCGTTGCCTTTAAAAGGGACAGCAGCATTTCAAGGAGGCAGCTTTCAACCACCTTCACAAGGGCAACTTAGGATGGGCAATAAATGCTGGTCCAGTCAGCAATGCCCATGTCCCCTGATTAATTAAAGCAAGTAAATCAGTGTCGTCTAGTGTTTTAACCATGAGACACACATTGCCATGTGGAAATCCAGATGAAGTTGCTCAGTGAAACTGTTAACCAGCTAGAAAGAAATGATTTCTGCTGGTGGGGAACTAGGGGGGAATGACCAGAAATTAGAGCCTAAATCTTTTAGGAGTCAAAGATGATGTTTACTTGATATTGTCTGCCATAAATGGCAATTTTCTTAACATTTTGTTCATGGGATGTCACCATTGCTGGCCAGACCAACACTTATTGCCGGTCCCTAATTACCCTTGAGAAGGTGGTGGTGAGCTGCTTCCTTAAACTGTTGCACTTCCTGCTGGAGGTAGACCTGCTATGTCCTCTGGGAGGAATTGACCAAGCAACACTGAAGGAATGATCGGTTTCCAAGTCGGGATGACTAACAGGGTATGATCCCCACTCCCGGGAATGGACAGCGAAGTGCAAATAACTGGTCGGTTTGGTCTCTGAGAGATGCCCACCCCTTTCTTGCCATTTTGGCAGTTAGGTTCTGGAAGGAAATGTCCATGGGTGGCTTTCATGACCTGCCAGCAATTAAAGCCCTTAATGCATTCATGAGTAGTTGCAGGCCTCAATCCACTACTGGCTCTGAATGAATTCTTGGGACCTAGTCAGGTGAATCCCAGAACTCTGAGAAGCTAAGGAAGTCCCTTGCTGAGATATTTGTATTATTAATAGCCATGGATGAGGTGTTGAAAGACTGGAGGGCAGCTAATGTGATGCCATTGTTTAAGGAAGGTGGTAAGGAAAAGCCTGGAAACTCTACACCGGTGAGCCTGCTGTCAGTGATGGATAAGTTGTTAGAAGAGATTCTGAGGGACAGGATCTACAAGTATTTGGAAAGGCAGTGACTGATTAGTAATAGACAACATGGCTTTGTGCATGGGAAATTGTGTTTTGCTAACTTGACTGAGTTTTTTCAAGAAGTGACAAAGAAGATTGATGAAGGAAGAGTGATGGATGGTGTCCATATGGACTTCAGCAAAGTGTTCGAAAAGGTTCCGCAAGGTAGACTAGTTACCAAGGCTAGATCACATGGAATTCTGGGAGACCGAGCCATTTAGATACAAAATTGACTTGAAGGTAGAAGACAGAGGGTGTGGTGGAGGGTTGTTTCGAGGATTGGAGGCCTGTGACCAACAGTGTGCAGCAAGAATCAGAGCTGGGTCTACTTCCTTTTGTCATTTACATAAATGATTTGGATGTAATTATCGGAGGAATGCTAAGTAAGTTTGCAGATGACACCAAAAATGGTGGTGTGGTGAACCATGAAGAAGACTACCTCAGGTTACCTCGGATCTTGATTAGATGGGCTAATGGGCTAAGGAGAGTCCATTGAATTAGACAGTTATGAGGTGTTGTATTTTAGAAAAACAAGTCAGGGCAGGACTTATACACTTAATGCCAAACCAATAGATCATGGGATGCAGGTTCATAGTTTCTTAAAGGTGGAGTCACAGGTTGACAGGGTAGTGAAGAAGACGTTTGGTACACTTATCTTTATTGGTCAGTGCATTGAGTATAGGAGTTGGGAGGTAATGTTGTGGCTGTACAGGACATTGGTTAGGCCACTATTGGACTACTGTGTGCAATTCTGGTCTCCCTGCTATCAGAAGGATGTTGTGAAACTTGAAAGGGTTCAGAAAAGATTTACAAGGATGTTAGAACATAGAACATAGAACATAGAAGAATACAGCGCAGTACAGGCCCTTTGGCCCTCGATGTTGCGCCGATCCAAGCCCACCTAACCTACACTAGCCCACTATCCTCCATATGCCTATCCAATGCACGTTTAAATGCCCATAATGAAGGAGAGTCCACCACTGCTACTGGCAGGGCATTCCATGAACTCACGACTCGCTGAGTAAAGAACATAAATGATTTGGATGTAATTATCGGAGGAATGCTAAGTAAGTTTGCAGATGACACCAAAAATGGTGGTGTGGTGAACCATGAAGAAGACTACCTCAGGTTACCTCGGATCTGTTATGTTGTTATGGTTGGATGTTTTGAGCAATAGGGAGAGGCTGAATAAGCTGGGGCTCTTTTCCCTGGAGCATGAGAGGCTGAGGTTTGGTGGTTTATAGAGGTTTATAAAATCATGAGGGGCATGAGGAATAGCCAATGTCTTTTTATTAGGGTAGGTGAATCTAGACAAGAGGCATAGGTTTAAGGTGAGAAGGAAATAATTTAAAAGGGACCTAAGGGGTAACTTTTTCACGTAGAGGGTGGTGTGCATATGGAATGAGCTGCCCGAGGAAGTAGTGGAGACTGGTACAATTATAACATTCAAAAGGCATCTGGATGGGTATATGAATAGATGGTTATGGGCCAAATGCTGGCAAATAGGACCAGATTAATTTGAGTTATCTGGTCGACATGTACAAGTTGGACTGAAGGATTTGTTTCCATTATGTACAACTCCATGGCTCAATTACCTTCCCTGTCGGTGAGAAAAATGACTGCTTTTCTCATAGGAAAACCAGAGCAACCTGACTGCTGGGAGAGTGGTGCCCTCCAGTGAAGCCAATCTGGAGGCTATTGGGGCAGGGATGGTTGCAGGGGATATTGACAGCCACATCTTCCCTTGTGTCCAAGCCCTCAACAATCTGTAATCACCAGCTCACCAAATCTACTCTTGGATGCCCTGCTTTTCACAGCTCAGGCCTCCAATGACATTCTTCAGTATCCTGAGGCCACTAATGCCTGATTGTGTGCCAGGCCAGGAACTCAGTGCCTATAGATACTTGATCTGGACAGCTTTCTCGCTGGTAGAGGTGGGAAATTAACCACTTCAAAGTCACAGACTGTGCACTAAGACCAAAATCACAACCGCCGTATTGGTAGCATCCACATGGAAGCCATTTGGCCCATCAAGACCAGCAATACCAGTGCTCTAAGTCCCATTTCGAACAACCACCCACCTTCACAATGCTTCACTGTCCCACCCACATCCCTGTACCCTACGAGTTTACTTCCTTCCAGTGCCCATTGAACTTCCCTTTGAAATCTTCATTGCCTCCACTTCAGCTGCTCTTGTGGGCAGTGAGTTTGAGGTCATTACCACTTATCACATGTAAACATTCTTTACAAGCCCAATCCCTGCATCACACACCAGCTAACCCCAGCTTTATAACCGACAGTTCCTGGCCCAGCCAGGACTGGAGATTTGAATGGGAAACAAGCCGATGTGTTGGATGACCATATTCTGATTCTCGATCTAATTAACCTTTCTCAATTGGCATGCGTAGGGCAAACATAGAAACCAGCCAAGAGTGCCCTCAGATCTGGATAACAGTTAGAACATTCATCCATTGAGGACTGGATGGTGCTGCTGCTGGCATCAGTACTGATATTGATACCTGAAGAACCAGATATGCTTGCCTGACCTTACATTTTCTGTTCATTCATGGGATGTGGGCATTGTTGGCTGGGCTAGCATTTGTTACCCAAACCTAGTTGCCCTTGAGAAGGTTGTGGAGAGCTACCTTCTTGAACCACTGCAGTCCATATGCCATGGGTTGATCCACAATGTCCTTAGTGAGGGAATTCTAGGATTTTGTCCCAGCAACATTGAAGGAAAGGTGATATATTTCCAAGTCACGTTGGTGAGTGGCTTGGAGGGGAAATTGGCAGGTAGTGGTGTTCCCATGTCTCTGCTGCCCTTGTTCTTGTTACAGCTGATTGGGAAGGTGATGTCTAAGGATCGTCGGTGAATACAACTAAAGTGAAAAGTGTTTGTCTTGTGAAGATAACAAAATCAATGTTAAACCTTCAGGAATTTAACGCAATGAGAGCCATAGGAAGTGTTTCAGTTAGGTGGAATTCTGTGTCTGGGATTTGAATTGTTCTTGGGTGAGAGCCCAGTTATTGGAGGTGCCAGCTTAAACTCCTGTACATTTCTGGATCAGATCCCAAACTCGACATTTCTTTCAACATGTCTTCGGAAACTGCAGCCAAGTCGTCTTCTCATTCAGCAACATGGTATAAGAAAAGTGGTTGAGGTTCAGTTTGTTGACAGAGATAGGATTTGTAGATAGAGGTATGTTTCATTATTTAATTTCTTCCGACTTACAAGCTGACCCATTAGGAAGGAATTAGACTGCCAAATATTACAGGAATTAATGTTTGATTTGGCATCCTTCCCTGCTCTAAAGTGCCAATGCTTATTCAGTCCCTGATAAGGCAATGCTTCATGTGAGCCAAACAGCCAAATCAGACTATTTTTCGTATCGTCATTCCAGTCTGGGATTATGGCTCTCAGGAAGAGCGCTATGCATTCACACAGATCAGGGCTATGTCGCAAAGTTATGGATAGAGGCAAATGCTGAGTTGTAGCAACCAAACAAGTAAGTTATTTATTATATTGAATCGGTTTCCAAAATCGAGATTTTTAAGTGACTTTGTTTTAAACAAACAAACAGAAGTTACATATCCCAAGGCAGAAAATTTGATAAGGAGACTTAAAATATGTATTTATTAGGTTTAAAAACAGAGGAACAGAGAGACTTTTCTGGACCATTATATCTCAGCAGTCAATGTGAGAAAGTCTGGGAACTGCACCTTAGGACAGTTTCGGAACTCATACAAAGGAGGTTGGTCAGAATGGGGGACAGAATCAATAATTATTGGGCATGGCCAGGCATACTCCTTAACCAAGGGAGTCTACAATAGGATGAGGGAGGCATTCGCTAAAGTCGACTGGAAGCAAAAACCTTATGGTTGAACAGTTGACAAACAGTGGAGGACTTTCAAAGCAATTTTTCAAAGTGCTCAGCAACAGTATAGACCAGTGAAAAGGAAGGCTGTAGGAAAAGGGGTAATCTGCCATGGATGGCTAAGGAAATAAGGGAGGCTGTCACGTTGCAAGAGAAGGCATACAAAGTGGCCAAGATCAGTTGGAAACTAAAAGACTGGGAAAGCTTTAGAAGTCAACAGAAAGCCACAAAAAAGATATGAAGAAAAGTAAGATAGATTATGAGAATAAACTAGCTCAGAATATAAAGACAGATAGCAAACGTTTTCTATAAATATATAAAACGAGAAAGAGGGACAAAGTAAACATTTGTCCTTTAGAGGACAAGAAAGTGGGGTTTAGTAATGGGATATGAGGAAATGGCTGAGGCTTGAATAGATATTTTGTGTCAGTCTTCACAGTGGAGGACATGAATATCATATCAGTAATTGACAAAGACAAAGATAGGTGAGGATCTGGAAACAATCACAATCACTATCACAAAAGAGATAGAGTTGGGTAAGTTAATGGAGCTAAGGGTAGACAATTCTCCTTGCCTGGATGGAATGCATCCCAGGGTACTAAAAGAGTTGACGGGAGAAATAACAAAAGCAATTGTGGTAATTTTCTGAAATTCACTGGACTCTGGGGCAGTTCTAGCAGATTGTGACACCACCATTTAAAAAAGGAGGTAGACAAAAAGATGGGTATTTATAGACCTGTTTGTTTAACTTTGAGGAAAATGCTTGAATCTGTTACTAAGGAAGAAATAGCAAGGCACCTAGTCAGAAATTGTCCCGTTGGCAGATGCAGGGTGCATCTGGAATTCTATGAAGACATTACAACCATGATGGAAAAGGAGGACCCAGTAGATGTGGTGTACCTAGATTTCAAAAAGGCATTTGACAGGGTGCAGCACAAAAGGCTACTTTTTAAGATAAAGATGCAAGGCATAATGGGTAATGTGTTAAAATGGATAGAGGACTGGTTAACTAATAGGAAAGAGTGGGGATAAATGAGTGTTTTTCTTATTGGTGATCAGTGACTAGTTTGGGCAGCACAGTGGCTCAGTGGTTAGCACTGCTGCACCAGGGTCCTGAGTTCAATTTCCGCCTGTCTGTGTGGAGTTTGCACATTCTCCCTGTGTCTGCATGGGTTTCTCCCACAATCCAAAGATGTGCAGGTCAGGTCAAATGGTCATGCTAAATTGCCCACAGTGTTAGGAGCACTAGTCGGGGTAAATATAGGGTAGGGAAATGGGTTTGAGGGGCGGTGTGGACTTGTTGGGCCGAAGGGCCTGTTTCCACACTGGAGAGAATCTAATCTAGTGGTGTACCTCAGGGATCAGTATTGGGACTGTAATTATTCACAGTTAAAAATCACACATCACCAGGTACAGTCCAACAGGTTTATTTGGAAGCACTAGCTTTCGGAGCGCTGCTCCTTCATCAGGTGGTTGTCAACTGTTGGACATGTTGGACTATAACCTGGCATTGTGTGATTTTTAACTTTGTATACCCCAGTCCAACACTGGCACCTCCAACTTGCAATTATTCACAATTTACATAGATGATTTGGAGTTGGAAACCACAGACTGTGTGACAAAGTTTGCAGATGATACTAAGATGAGTGGTAGAGCAAAGTGTGCAGAGGACTGTGAAACTTTGCAAAGGAACATAGTTTAAGTGAGTCTGGCAGATGGAGTACAATGTTAATAAATGTGAATTCATACATTTTGGTAGGAATGACAATAAAAAGGACTACTATTTGAATGGTAAAACATCACAGCAGGCTGCTGTACAGAGGGACCTAGCTGTCCTTATGCATGAATCTCAGAAGGTTAGACTGCAGGTGCAACAGGTAATTAAGAAGGCAAATGGAATTTTGTCCTTCATTGCTAAAGAGATTGAATTTAAAAGCAAAGAGGTTATGTTGCAGGAATTTAGAGTGCTGGTGAGGCCACACCTGGAGTACAGCATTCAGTTTTGGTCTCCTTATTTGAGAACAGATGTACTGTTATGAAGCAGATTTAGGACTGAACTCAGAAGGATATTCTTCACTCAGAGGATTGTGAATCTATGGAATCCCCTGCCCAGTGAAGTAGTTGAGACTTTCTCAGTGAACGTTTTTAAAGTTAAGATAGATAATTTTTGGAACAGTAAAGGAATTAAGGTTTACGGTGAGAGGGCGGGTAAGTGGAGCTAAGGCCATGAAAAGATCAGTCATGATCTTATTGAATGGCAGAGCAGGCTTGAAGGGTCGGATGGCCTACTCCTGCTCCAAGTTCTTATTGTTCTTATTCTGTGTGTTCACCTGGGAACCAAGGAGTTTACAAGGTGGCCGAGTTTTTAGGACAGTGGCAAGTTTTGATGATGAGAGAAGATCACTTCCTGTAGCATAGCTAAGGCTCGTTGTACGTTGCTGTAGATCAGGAAGCCTGGGTTCAAGTCTCACCTGCTCAAGAGGTGTGTAATACTGCTGTAAGTTGAAAATTCATATAATAGAATACCTACAGTGTGGCAAGAGGCCATTCAGCCCATCGAGTCCACACTGACCCTCCAAAGCCGCAGCCCCACACTCTATTCCCATAACCCCACATATTACCATGATTAATCGGTTCCCTGGAATTACCGACAATTTATCACATCTTTGGACTGTGGGAGGAAACTGGAATACCCGAAGGAAATCCACGCAGGCATGGAGAGAACATGCAAACTCCACACACACTATGACCCGAGCTGGAATCAAACCCGGGTTCCTGGTGTTGTGAGGCAGCAGCACTAAGCACTGAGCTACCCTGTTGTCTCAAAATCATTTTTGAAACGTCTAGAGCCAAGTTGAGGAAACATATTTTAGCTTGTTTAGTATACAAGATCTGAAATGATCTGGAAACAGGATGGAAGTGGATTCTATAAATAATTTGGAAATGGACTGAGTTGAAAATCTTATGGTCTTGCAAACAGCGTCAGTGTGGGATGAAACACAACTACTCTTACAAAGAGCTAGTAGGAACGGAATGGGTCAAATGGCCTCCCTCAGTCTGTAAGCTGATATGATTTATGGTTCGAAAGCATTGGACAGGATGTGGAAGAAATTTAACAGAAAAGCTCTTGGTTTAATGTTCTTTAGTTTGTGGACAGGCCAGAATCTAAAGTTGTTCTCTTTCAAATAGGCAAAGGGGTGATTAAAGTAGAGAATTACAATGCATTTTGAGAGAGTGGGAACAGAGAATTTCATTGGCAGTAACCAGAGGACAAAGAGTTAAAACATCCAACAGGAAACAAGGATCTTTTTACCACAGTGTTATGATACCTAGGAGGAACAAAACAAATGTAATGTCTTTCAATGAAGAGTGATTAACACAAGACAAATGTAATAATAGAAAGGAAGCTATATATATAGATGAATAGATGCAAAGGTTAAGGTGGAAATTATTTTTAATTTCTAAAAATAGGGTCATTGCACATGCGCAAAAAAATTCAGATGAGCACATGCAGTCGGCACTCATCGTTGGTGCCAGCAGACGAAGGCTTGGATTTGGACAGATTCCTGAACATTTTATATGGCTACGGAGAACGAGTGGAATAATGGGATCATATGGAGAGCTCGCATAGCAGCATCATCTCGTCTCGGCACGGTTGCTCAGTGGTTAGTTCTGCTGCCTCACAGCACCAGAAACCTGAGTTTGATTCCACCCTCAAGCAACTGCCTGTGAGCAGTTTACACGTTCTCCCTGTATCTGTGTGGGTTTCTTCCGGGTGCTCCAGCTTCCCCTCTCAGTCCAAAGATGTGCAAGTTAGGTGAATTGGCCGTGCTAAATTGCCCATAGTGTCCAGGGATATGCAGGCTAGGTGGATTTGCTATGGGAAATGCAGGATTATAGGGTGGATCTGGGTGGATGCTTTTTGAAGGGTCAGTGTTGACTTGATGGGCCAAATGGCCTGCATCCACTCTGTAGGGATTGTATAATTGATAAAAATATAAAAACTTAGGATGAAATGCTGTTTTGCAGCACCAGATCTAACAGCTCAAACTGGGCATCCATGAGGCACTGTGGGTCATCACAGCAGCAGAATTATACTCAACACAATCTGCAGCCTCATGGCCCAGCAGTCTACCATTATCAACAAGCCAGGGGATCAACCCTGGTTCAATGAAGAGTGCAGGAGGGCATGCCAGGAACAGCAAGAGATACACCTGAAAATGAGGTGCAGATGCCAAACTGTGGAATCAGTATGTGATAGACCAAGAAAAAGCAATTTCACAGCTGATGGATCAGATCTAAGCTCTGCAGACCTGCCATATCAGCAGTGGACTGAAAAAATAAAGCACTGGAGGAGGAGACTTCAGAAATATCCCCAACCTGGACAATGTACAGGCTGAGAGCATCAGTGCAAAAAAGACAACATTGGAACATTGCAGGATCTTCAGGCAGTAGAGCTGGTGAATTGTCCATCTTGACCTCTGCCTTATATCACAGTTATCAGTCTTCAATTTGATTTGCTCCATATAATATCAAGAAATAGTTGAAGGTATTGCATAATGCAAAGGCTAAGGGCCCTGACAACATTTCAGCAATAGTACTGAGGATTGAAGCAGCCAAGCTGTTGCAGCACAAAACAATACCAACATGAACTTGACAATGTGGAAAATTGCTCAGGTGTTCCTTTCCATAACAGGTTGGGACATACCCAGGTACAGAAATGGTTGGGTTTGGGACATAGTCATACCTGTGTAATCATACCTCAGAAACAACATCAAGCTGTTGACTAGTCTGTGAGACACCTCTCTCAGTTTGAGAACATACCCCTGAATACTAGTAAGCAGATTTTGCAGGGCGGACAAAGCTGGGATTGCTGTCAACATTTCTAGTGCCTTGTTTGATGCTGATGGTTCATCCAGTTTTATTCCTTTGCTTTGACATGGAGGTTTAGTGGAATTGGGTGGCTTGCCACACTATTTCAGATGGCAGGAAGAGTCAGCCACATTTCGGTCATTGTTCCACCTTTATTTCAATTCAGGCTGATCTTGGGCTCAACTACCCTGTCTGTTCATGATATCCTTTGATTTCCTGAGAAATGTCTACTCCAGCCTTAAATATATTCAACAATGGAGAATGCCAAAGGTCCTCAACTCTTTGAGTGAAGTAATCTCTCCTCATCTCAGTCCAAAATGACAGTTCCCTAATCCTCACACTATGCCACCATGTTTTCGATTACCTGACCAATGGAGCCTCCAGAGGCTGTGTTGAGTTATTGCAGTAACACACAGGGGCACACCTGGAGGCAGATGTGCGACTCATAGATATCCTGCTGACCAGAAAACAACACATCCCTGACTCAGAGGAGGAGTGGTATGCCCCTGCTTTGTAATTTCTTGCAAATCCTTTGTTTTGATGCTCAGACTGGTTTTGCACAAGCCGTTTGTTGTACGCTGTGATTGTCTGTCTTTTCTGTAACAGTGAGGAATCACACCCATCTAATGGTTCTTTTCGTTTTCCTCTTTAAGAGCCAGACACAGCCCCAGGCAACATAACCTTCCTGTACAATGGCAGTGTTCTGCTCTTCAAATGGGAGAAACCATCCACAGGCCTTAATGGGGTCTTGCAAGGATACAAAGTGGCATACCAGGACCAAGACGATGCTGAGGTGAATGGCTTTCAGATTTTGTAATTTTGTTAATATGCATGCGAAGCTTTGGCTTATTCCAACTCTTACTGGATGGACTATCCCACATAGCCTGCTTCATTTCATTCCTGATCAGTCTAAACAACTAAAATCTTACTCTACTCTTCCCTGATGCTACAAACCTCAATAATTCCTGGTTTGCCATCCCAGGTAGTCTTTAAGCATTGAAATCCAATTAACAGTTGCCAAATTGTTTCCATTTTGTCTTCCATCAGCTTCTCAGCTATTTGCAAAGCTGTCCTTCTCCTGTAGGCTGTGGTTACTTAATTTCCTGGATCAGGAAGGAAACACTTGAGTTTATAAAGCACTTTCCATCATCTCAGGATGTCCTGGTGTGCTTTATACTCTGCTAGAAGAAGTGGTGGAGGCTGATACAATTGCAACATTTAAAAGGCATCTGCATGGGTTTATGAGTAGGAAAGGTTTAGAGAGATATGGGCCAAGTGCTGGCAAATGGGACTAGATGAGGTTAGGATATCTGGTCAGCATGGACGAGTTGGACCGAAGGGTCTGATTCCGAAATGTACATCTGTATGACTCAATGTCAATTTTCTTAAATCTAGTCACTGCAGTAATGTGGGAAACATGAAGCCCGATTGTCACACAACAAGTTTTATTTATTTGTTCATGGGAAGTGAGTGCCATTGGCTCAATCAACTTTTATTGCCCACCCCTAATTGCCCTTCAATTGAGTGTCATGTTGGTCAATCCAGAGGGCAGTTGAGAATCAACTGCATTGCAGTGACTCTGGAGTCACATGTAGACTAGACCAGTAGGGGCATTAGTGAACCAGTGGGGTTTTTATGACAATCAATAGTGGTTACATGGCCGCCATCAACTCAGGCTTTAATTCTAGGTTTTTAGTGACTCAAACTTTTATCATGTTGCCAGAGTGGGATTCAAACTCATGTCCCCAGAATATTAACCTCAGGTTCTGGATTAATAGTCCAGTGACATTGCCACTAAGTCACCTTCTCCCCAACGACTATATAATGTTCATGAGATCACCTGGTTTTGTGATGTTGGTTGATAAATAAACACTTGCCAGGATACCAAGGAGTTTTTATTCAGGATAAATCCTCAGACCGTGAACATCCACCTGAGGCTGTTATGAAGGTTCCTAAAAGTTGGTCCCTCTGCTGGTATAGCTCTTCCTCAGCGATACCATGGGTTGAAAGCCTGAAATTTATTGGAGATACAACATCCTCTGCATAATACAACCAGCAGGGATGGCAGAGAAATAAGAAAAAAACAAAATGAGAAAGAAATGTTGGTTCCAATTCTGTAAAGAAAATTGATGTGAATGAGGAGGGAGTTCTTAGTATGAGAAAATTAAAAGACATTCAAACCATTTAGGAGCTTGCACTCAGGAAATGTTATTTGTTGATCTTGTTCGAACAGACTTAGGTGTGGAAAATAGATAATACTGACCAGATGAGACTTTAGGCCATGGGGTTGGAGTTATGCAATAGGTTTCAGCTAACCATCCACTGCTGGCACATAAGCATCTAGGAAAGTTTACGGTCACCAGAGAAATGCCTGCAAGTTTTCAATGTTTTGTTTTGTAGGTGATAATGGACAATGGGCTGAGAGAGAACATTATCCTGGAGGTTGTCCTGCCTGTCACCAACCTGACTCTCTGCGTGGCAGCCTACACGAAAGCTGGAGATGGGCCGTGGAGTGACCCTGTCCTGGTGACCCTCCCTAGCCCAGGTGAGATCGGCCAGACTTTGTGCTCATGTTCCAACCAGTTCCTGGGAACTTGTGAGTGTTTCTGGAAAGGTGTATTGAAACTGATGAATGTCTTCCTCTTTGAGTTGATATTGAATGATGATCCTGTCCATTGTTTCCTTTTTTGAATTGAATAATTTCAATGAACCAAGAGATGGCAGGCCCATGTGACAACTTCTCTAATCCTGTTAAATTTCAAACAGGTCCTTGATGGGAGGTGATTGATTGTAGGTGACTGGAAATGTACCTGCTTGATTTAACTGTTGTTCCTGCCTTCTCATCCACTGGTAGTGGGTATGTGTTTTGGGGGACATAAAATCCAACCCAAAAGATAATGGAAATTTCATCCTTTTTTTTTCTCCTGCAAAAATATAGCTGTTTCTGTTGGAAGCAAGTTTTGTTGTGGGGTGGAATGGCGTGGGGGGAGGGGTGCATTTAAAACTTTCAAAACCAAATCCTTGTAAGTCAATGATATTAAAGAGTTCAGAACCAAGTTAGGCAAATGAAATTAAGATCCAGTTCAACCGCGAATGGTAGAGCAAAACAGGCTTAATAGCGTTGAATAGCTTCCACTCCCTTCATGTGTTTTGATATTGACACAATTTTCTATGTTCAAAATGAGCTCAGAAATAATGAGGATCAACTAGCTAAATTAACTTGAGCAGACGTTTTATCTCAACCAGGAGCTATGACAGAATGGGCTTCTGTTATTGACTACAATGATTCAACTTAAGGGTAATTAATGTTATGTTCAACTGTTCTTCACCATTGCTGAGAGGCAAAACAATTTATTATTTGCGATTCTCTACACAGGTATTCCAAGGCAGATAAGATATCCAATAGGTAAGAGACGACCTTTGGTTAGGTTTTATATGAAAGGAGAATGTTCCAGAACTCATTAAAGTACTTTTGGTGTGCAACTATTTGAAAGAAAAAGGCTAGTCAGTCTTGAAGTCAACTCAAATCCGCTTTGCTGCTTAAACTTTGACTCCCTGTTGAGCAAGACAAATGTTGTTTTGGAATGTAATATTTCTCTCTTGAGAGACAGAACAATATGAGAACAGAATGAGTGCCTACCATGAGGGACTTTGTCAAAAACCTTAGCAAAATCCATGTACTCAATATCTACTGCTTTCCCCCTCATCGATCATCTTTGTCACCTCCTCACAAAATTCAATCATGTTCGTAAGACATGACCTGCCCTGCACAAAGCCATGCTGACTGTTCCTAATTAGTCTGTGCTTTTCCAAACATGCATGAATCCTATCCCTAAAGATCCTCTCCAATGGCCTCCCAACTACTGATGTGAGACTCACCAGTCTATAGTTTCCTGGATTATCCCTATTTCCCTTCTTGAACAGAGGAACAACATTAGCTCCTTGCTACTCCTCCTGGACCTCTCCAGTGGCTAGTGAGGATACAGAGAACTTGATCAAGGTCCCAGCAATCTCCTCTCTTGCCTCTCTCAAAAACCTGCAGTAGATACCATCGGGCCTGGGGACTTATCCACCTTAGTGCTCCTAAAGAGACTAAAACACCACTTTCTTCTTGATTTAAAATGCCCGAGCATATTTACGTGGTCCACACAAATCTCACTATCCTCTATTTCCTTCTCCTGGGTGATTCCTGATGCAAAGTACTCATTTAGAATCTCACCCAAATCCTCTGTCTCCAAGCACAAGTTCCCTCCTGTAGTCCTGAGTGGTCCGACCTTCTCCCCAGTTATCCTCTTGTTTTAATGTATCTACAGAATGCCCTGGGATTCTCAATACCCCTACTTGCCAAAGATTTTAAAACAAGTTGGGGCTGGGATCGAAGGTGGACATGTCCAAAATTCCTTATCACTCATTGTTGTAGCCATATATAGAAAGCGGGAAAATGGGGTTGAAAAACCTATCAGCCATGATTGAATGGTGGAGCAGTCTCAATGGGCCGAATGGCCTAATTTCTGTTCCAATGTCTTATTGTCTATACTAGTTTGGTGCACAATATCAACCATCAAGCCAGGGCAGGTTTATAAGATCCAAATTTAGGATTGACCAATCTGCTTTAAATTTGAAAACTGATACGCCAACGACTTTGGCCTATCTGTACCAAGCTAATTTCTTTATTCATTCTTTCCTGCATGTGAGCACTGATATCTGGGCCAGCATCAACTTGCCATCTTTAATAGCTCTGGCGAAGTTAAAGATGAACCCACTTTCTTGAACTAGTACTGTCCATGTTTAAGTGCACTTATAATGCTGTTAGGGAGACAGTGCCAGGTTTTTGATCCAGTGACACTGAAGGAACAATGCGATAATTCCAAGTCAGGATTGAGGGGAACTTGCAGGAGTTCTCATGTTCTTGCCCTTGACCTTCAAGACAGCAATGACTGTGGGTTTGGAAGGTGCTGACTGTGGAGCCTTGGTAAATTTCTGCAGTGCATCTTACAGATAGTACACATTACTGCTACTGTGGATAAATGATGTAAGGAATAAATGTATAAGACGATGGATTGGGTGCTGATCAAGTGGGCTGCTTCCCTTGATGGTGTTTCTTTGTTGTAGCTGAACTCATTCAACAACAAGTGAAAAATCTCATTCAACAACAAATAGAGCATTGGAAATCTGGAACCTTTATCTAAACTAAGGTTTTTAGTTTTTGTTTTGCAATGAGCATTTTAAAGAAGATGGAGGAGAGTGATAAACCATAACACAGAGTAGAAGTAAGGCCATTTAGCCCATCGAGTCCACTCTGCCATTTAATCATGGCTGATGGGCATTTCAACTCCACTTATCCACATTCTGCCCTTATCCCTGAATTCCTTGCGAGATCAAGAATTTATCAATCTCTGCCTTGAAGACATTTCATATCCCTGAAGTTGTGGATCAACTAAATGAATGGCAAAGCAGGTATAAAGGATTGAATATGCTCTTCCTATTCATTCCTGAATAATTATTATTTGGGGATGGCAATGCAGAGGAATTACTGAATGCAACAGCATTAGCATGTTTTCTTGGGAAATGTTACATTTCCATTCTCTCATTCCTGTTGGAAACAATGAATGCTGTCTGGCTTGAGGTGTGATGTTGCTATCAATTTACAAATTAACCTTTTTTTGGGATGCTACTTCTTTCCTGAAGATTTTACATTGTGGATAGAGGTTTGTGGTGACAAAGCTCCTGATAATTATCTTAGCTCTCTAACTCTTGTGCTTTCAGGGAAGGCAGGCAGGAGGTCATTCTCTTGGCACTGGTGGTACGTGGTGATGGCAGTCGCTGTAGCCATGGCCTCTGCCATTTGCCTTGCTGTGCTTGTTGCCCGACTGAGGAAGAAGGATGTTCGATATGGGTAAGAATTTACTGTTTCATTTCATGAACTTGCTTTTCATTCACAGCCAATGGATGAGGCTGGGCACGGTGGTGGAGCGTAGTGGGGATGGACTCACAGTCAAAGAACAAACCCTTGAAATTTGAAAATTACCTGCCATTAAGTATTCAAAATCCGTGGAACAGACGAGCAAGAAAATTAACGCCCACCTGCTCCATTTATATGGAAACACTGGTCACTTTTATAAATGTATTCAATGTGTCTGTGCGAGTTGACATTAAGGAAATATAACATGACTAGTCTGCACAGCTAGTTTCACATTTTACTCTGATGCATAGAAAAACATGAAGTAGAAAGCAAATGAACAGAAACTGAAAACGTAACTTAAAAAGTGCAAAACTTTTATATTGCAGAATTAATCAAAATAGTAAATGTAAGCATCATTTACCCATTCAAAATTTTTGAGGCCCTGAATTGTCTTGGATATTGTTCATTTCCTCAAGTGCTTTTTGAACATGTCCACCCTGTATTCGGTGGTGTGAGGTAAGAGAAAGTGTTTGCAGTTGTTAGTACTCAGGGACTTCCCAAAGGGATGAGAAAGGACCTCTAGACCGATCTCCTGGGGCAAAAACTTGCATGGTCTATGCTGTCTGAAGTTCACCAGATGGCAGCACCCAAAGGACTTGATGAATAATTAATCCAACCTTTGGCTTTTGCCCAATTCTATAATCCCTCCAATATCTCAGTACCACCTGGCAGTTTCACCTCGAGGGAAAATGAAGAATATACTCTATATCCTATCTGTAAAATGAAGAGATAATGCATCTATAGGTGAACTACAAACTCTACATGAGATTATTCATTAGTTTAGTCCCACTGAATAACAAGTTATTAGTGACTGATATAAGTTTAATGCTACACCTATCATCACAAATATTCATCATTGCTTTCTGAAACCCAACATTGGTTATTAAAAATTTAGAAAATTAATTTCAAGAATTATTGCTTTCTGTGAATTACAGTGCAACTATTCATTGATAGCTCTGATCTCCATACATGGGGCTTGCTAACTCTGCCAGGGTTGATTAGATTACATTAGATTAGATTCCCTACATTATGGAAACAGTCCCTTCAGCTCAACAAGTCCACACCGACCCGCCAAAGAGTAACCCACCCAGACCCATTTTCCTCAGACTAACGTACCTAACACGATGGGCAATTTACCATGGCCAATCCACCTGACCTGCACATCTTTGGACTGTGGGAGGAAACCGGAGCACCCGGAAGAAACCCATGCACACACGGGGAGAATGTGCAAACTCCACGCAGACAGTCACCGAGGCTGGAATCAAACTTGGGACCCTGATGGTGTGAGGCAGCAGTGCTAACCACTGAGCCACTGTATGCATTTCTATCAAGTGTGGCATGGTGCTGGTGATGTATCATCTTACCCAGCCACAGGACTTGGGTAATTTGGCTTAATTCTTATATTAGAGTTGGCAGGTGTGGTTAGGCAGATCAGCCAAGCCACCACAACATCTTTGATTCTAACACTCCAGACAGACTTCAGAGAGGTAAGTGGGAAAGTAAAATGGATTAAAAATGTGAATACTTTATTGGTAGAATGATAAACTTGGGGGAGGGAGGTGGGAAGGTTTAATAACTGTTACCGTAATAATGAAGATACATTATCAATGATGTCAAATAGTGTCACACCATATGGAACTATGACCTGAAGGACAAGCGTTCACTGGAGGCCTGTGAATACTTAATAAATAATTCACACGAGTCTGGTTTTCAGTCTGTATTTCTTATAAGCACCCAAAAGTCAGATATGATAATTACACAAATTCATTGTGTTTCCCCAGTAATCCCCAACCTCAGCATGTGCCAAAATTAACCAGAGTAATCAACAAAAAAAACCTTTTATTTCATATATACTCACTCTCACACACATGGCACTCACACGTTGTCACATACACTCACGCTTAGACACAGTCTCCCCCCTCACTCACATTCACGTACTTACACTCGAGTCACACACATTCCCTCTCTACCACACAAAGTAGGAGACAGGCACTCTCACAATGTCACACAGTGGCATAGCATTTTGCACCATCCCTTTCTGTGTGTTGTTCACTGGCTCTCAGAGACCTATAGAGTCAAAATAAAGGGGAATGCTGAGGGTATCTGCCTGAAACATTCATTATTGCACTCAGAACCAATTTTTATGATTAGTTCTCCAAATGATTTTGACAGTTGATCTCTATTTTCCACATAGCACCATTATGCCACTGTCCATCCCCCCCCCATCCCGGATTAGTTCATGAACATTTCACCTTCTCCTTCACAGCAATGTTTATTCAAATCTTCCAAACTGCAGTGAGGGACTTGCCATCTAGAATTGTCAGAATTGTGTTGATTGTTACTTTGGAAAATCTCTACATCAAGTTTTATTTTGCTTCCAATGAACCTGTTTATCAATCAAGGCAGGGAAAGCTGTCCAATACCAAAGTCTTTTCAGAATACAGCATTCACTTGCAGAGGCCTGTCCATCCTCGGCCCTTCTATGCAGATAGCTCTTGGAATGGAGCTGCCAAATCTTGGGTGGATATGCTCAAGTTGGTTTCATCATATGTCACCAACAGCTCGACCCCTACTGTATAATTTGTTGTCTGACTCAATTTTTACAGCGCCTTGCAAAAAGGTTTATTAAACCATGTGCCTTACGGACAGCAAATCATCACCTGATTAGGTGATTCTTTAATCAATGGGAAACAACCATTTTCCTCAACTCCAAAGTTGCACAAAGTAAACTTTTTTTTTAATGCCTCTGATTTATTTATATATCAAAGGAGAGTAAGCTTTAATTCCTGGAGATTCCAGGATATAATGTTGGCAACTCTGGCTCAGAATGCTTTGGTCTTATAAAGTGCAGTCCTCACTCTTGTGTGCATTCTACAGTGAAGCCTTTGAACCCATGATCGAGAGAGGGGAGTTGGTGGTGCGTTACCGAGTGAAGAAGTCATACAGCAGAAGGACTAATGAGGCCACGTGTGAGTAATCTGCGCTAATCTAACAGTAGCATTTACTGGCTTGTTTCAAGGAAAACCAAAGCTTTCAACTAACCTCCATTTTTAAGTCATGCTGACACCTGTCTGCAAAATGTCTACAATTAGATGTTTTGGGTTATAGGCATTGAGGCCTTAACATTAGGCTCTTCAAATATTGATGCACAAGTACTTTACATGTGTAACTGAATCTCTCATTAACAACATCCTGGGTTGATCAGAAACTAAACTAGAACAACCATATCCATAAATACTGTAGCTACAAGAACCAGTTAGAGGCTAGGAAATCTATGACAAGGATATCTATCACTGCCCTAAGTCAAATCACCATCTTTCAGGCACAAATCAGGATTACTGTTGGATGGCTCACTGTTTGCCTGGATGAGTATAACACCAACAACACTCAAGAAGCTCAACACCATCCATGACAAAGCTGTCCACTTGCTTGGCATCCAGTCCACCACCTTCAGCATTCACTCCTTCCCTCTGACACTCCATCCTGGCAGTGTGTACCACCTACAAGATATTCTGCATTATTTCACCAATGCTCCTCAGACAGCATCTTCCAAATCCACAATCACTACCATCTAGAAGGACAAGAGCAGCAGACACACGGGAATATCACCTCCTGCAAGTTTCCCTTCAAGATATTCACCTTCAGGCTTGGAAAATTCTTAGAACTCCCTCCTTCGTATTAATGTCGGTGTACCTACACCAAATGGACTACAGCAATTCAATAAAGCAGCTCCCCACCACATTTTCAAAGGCAATTAGGATGGGAAATTATTGCTGCCCTAGCCAGCGAACTCTAAGTCCAATGAATGAATTAAAAAAAAAAGGTTTTGAGTGGTTTCAGTTGAGACCTGCAATTGTTCATCTCAGAACCATGGAACAAAATATTTTTGATAATATTAATTGACAAACCTATTTCAAGCACCAAACAATTGGTGAATAATTCTGCAGTCTTTCTTTGCCCCATTCTTTCCTTTTTCTAACCTGAGACTCTGGTAATGACTAATTTGATACTGAAATTGGAAATCTTTGCTGTGAGTGGCCAGACATTGGCTAATGGTAAAATGTGATTGTAATTGCTGCCTGGAAATGAGAGAATTGAAGACACTGGATTCCTCACCTCTCACACATTCTGTGCCCAAACTGGTAACATTTGAGATTATGAGGGATGAATTTTTCACGCCACTAAGAGAAGAAAAATTCCAGATTTCCTTTGATTTGAACTGGAAATTAGTTAGCCTTGGATTTTGTTCCAATGACCCTGGAGTAGGGCTTGGGCCCACAGTCTTGGGGATAATATCCACTGAACCATGATTTAAGCAAATAGTCACCCTTATTACCTGCCTAGCTGAAGTCAGCTGATTTTACAGGGATTATTTTATTGGACTAGTAATCTATGACTGTGCTGGCCTGCCCTGTCTTGTGCACATCCAGCAGTCTCATTGCAAACAAGCTCTCTAAAACAGGCACACAAATGACAGGCACCTGGATAAAGGTTAGAATCATGTCTCTGTTGCTTAAGATGGAAAGGCTGTGTCAGTGGTAATGTCACTGGATTAGCAATCCAGGGTCCCACATTTGTGTTCAGGCATGTGAGTTCAAATGGTGATGTTTGAATTCGATAAAAAGCTTGAATAAACAGCTGGCCTAATGGTGACTTGTAATCATTGGCATTAATACCTATAATCAATGGCTTGGGTGGCATAGTTGCTCAGTGGATAGTACTGCTGCCTCATAGCACCAAGGACCAGGGTTCAAAAAACAAAGAACAACGAACAAAGGAAATTATAGCACAGGAACAGGCCTTTTGACCCTCCACACCTGCACCGATCCAGATCCTCTACCTAAACCTGTCATCCATTCTCTAAGGGTCTGTATCCCTCTGCTTCCTGCTCATTCATGTATCTGTCTAGATACATCTTAAATGACTATCGTGCCTGCCTCCACTGGCAACATGTTCCAGGCACCCACCACCCTCTACGTAAAGAACTTTCCACGCATATCTCTCTTAAACTTTTCCCCTCTCACCTTGAACTAGTGACTCCTAATAATTGAGTCCCCCATTCTGGGAAAAAGCATATTGCTATCCACCCTCTCATGATTTTATTGACCTCAATCTGGTTGCCCCCTCAACCCATGTCTTTCTAATGAAAACAATCCTAATCTACTTAACCTCTCTTCATAGCTAGCACCCTCCATACCAGAAAACATCCTGGTGAACTTCCTCTGCACCCTCTCCATAGCATCCACACCCTTTTGGTAATGTGGCGACCAGAACTGTATGCAGTATTCCAAATGTAGACAAACCAAAGTCTTCTTCAACTGTAACATTACTGCCAAGTCTTGTACTCAATACCCCGTGCAATTAAGGAAAGCATGCTGTATGCCTTCTTGACCACTCTGTCGACCTGCCCTGCCACCTTTAGGGTACAATAGACCTGAACACCCTGATCTCTCTGTACATCAATTTTCCTCAGGGCTTTTCCATTTACTGTACAGTTCGCTCTTGAATTGGATCTTCTAAAATGCATCACCTCATATTTGCTCAGATTAAACTCCATCTGCCATTTCTCCATCCAACTCTCCAATCCATCTATATTCTGCTATATTTGCTGACAGTCCCCTTCACTATCTGCTACTCCATCAATCTTAGTGTTATCTGCAAACTTGCTAAATCAGGCAACCGATACCTTCCTCTAAATCATTTATGTATATCACAAATGAGAGTGGTCCCAGCACGGATCCCTTTGGAACGCCACTGGTCACAGGTCTCTTTTTTGAGAAACTCCCTTCTACTACCACTCTCTGTCTCTTGCTGCCAAGCCAGTTCTTTGCCCATCTAGCTAGTATACCCTGGACCCCATGCAACTTCACTTTCTCCATTAGCCTACCATGGGAAATCTTATCAAACACCTTACTGAAGTACATCTATATGATATCTACAGCCCTTCTCTCACGATTAAAGGCCCCAGGCAGAAACCCTGCCCCTGAGAGATCCTGGCCCAGCAGAGGCTACTGCTGAATGTGTCTCCAATTCCACCCTCAGGTACTGACTGTGTAGAGTTTGCACATTCTCCCTGTGTCTGCATGGATTTCCATCAGGTGTTCTTTTTTTTTCCCCCACAGTATAAAGATGTACAGGTTAGGTGGATTGGCCATGCCAAATTGCCCATAGTGTCTAGGGAAGAGTAGGCTAGGTGGATTAGTTATGGGAAATGCAAGGCTAGGGCAGGGGATGGGTCTTGGTGGGATGCTCTTCGGAGGATCGGTGTAGACTTCAAGAGCTGAATGGCCTGCTTTCACCCTGTAGAGACTCTATGATCCTATGAAAAATGCAATCTCATCAGAAATCCCTCTAAAAATCAAAATCAGCCATCCTGACCTGGTCTTTTCCACGTGGGGCTCAAGATCCATGGTAGTGTGATTGACACTTGACTGCCGCCTGGGTAGTCAGGGTTGAGCAATAAATACTGGCCTGGCCAGTAATACCGACATCCCATGTGCAAATATAAAGTCTGTCCACACACAGCTGAGCATGATGTCAATGAAAATTACTTTATATAAAGAGTGGAATGTGACTAATTCTGGGTGGTGACAGTGTAAATTATAGCAAGCTGTGAGTAAAACAGCTGTGCACATATTTTGTAAATATCCACTGTTTAAAAGGGCAGATGTGAATGATTCCCTCATTTCTGACTGCGTCTGCTTTGTAGATCTGCCTGCGCTCCTTGGGTCAGGGATGTGTTTGCTGGTGGCTAAATGTCAACCATTTTTGACTTTAACTCGACAACAACAGAAATGAGGTCAGTGAGGCAGGACTGATATTGCAGATGTGAGACCGCCTGCACACTGTCAGAAATTTTAAAACCAATCTGTTCATGTTGAGTCACAGTATTTCATAATTCCTACCAAAACAAAACACCCATCTGCACAAATGGGTCTACACTCAGACATGTCACCAGTTTGCAGTTGGGCCAGGGGTGGTGTAGCAGAAGGGGGTGGGGTGGGGAAATATGGTTGTGGACACCTACAGCTGCTTCAGTCTGTTGGAAAAGTGCAGTGAAACCAGAGCTGAAGGCAAGATTGGGTCTGATGTGACCTGTCAAATACTCAGCTGGGGCACATGGCTGGAAAAGAGTGTTTACTTTTATTCTGTAACAGGAAGAGGGCGTCACTGGCTAGGCAACACTTGTTGTCCATCCCTAATTGCCCAGAGGACAGTTACGAGTCAACTACATTACTGTGGGTCTGGAGTCACATGTAGGCCAGACCAGGTAAGGATGGCAGTTTTCTTCCCTAAAGGACATTAGTGAACCAGATGGGTTTTTCTGACAATTGGCAATGGATTTATAGGAGTCATTGGATTCTTAATTCCAGATAGTTATTGAATTTAAATTCCACCACCAGATATTTATTGAATTCAAATTCCATCCATGGTGTGATTTGAACCCAGGTCCCTGGAACATGACCTGGGTCTCTGGATTAACAGTCCAGTAATAATATGAGGCCACCACCTCCCCAGTTACAGGACTGATACACCAGACCCTGAGTTATGACAATTGGTCGAATGATTTGTTTGAAATCACCTCATTTTCCACCTTGGAACCCTCCAACCACATGGAATGAACTTCTATAAGGTCACCTCTCAACTTCCTAAGCTCCAATGAAAATCAAATCCCTCTATCCAGCTTACTCAGACCCTCCATTCCCAGCACATCATGGCAAATCTTTTCTGAATCCCCTCCAAAGTAATAATGTCCTGAGATCTGAGAAAACATGGTACCTAACAGGGTGGTAGAGATCCTCTTGTAACATTTAAGATGCATCTGGATGAGTATTTAAACTGTCAGGGGATACAGGTACACAATCCTTTATCCAAAATCCTTGGGACCAGTTGTTTTTCGGAATTTGGAATTTTTTGGATTTCAGAATAAATGACATTTTCACAATGAAATAAAAAAAACCTAACAGCAGACGCATGTGTGACTAGTATGAGCGCTGAAACACAATTGACGCCTGCCAGTGCTGGGCCACGCCGCCATGTCACATCTGAGTGACATGGTTCAAGTGGGTGTGGAGTTGGGCCACCTGCTCACATGCCAAAGTAACGTTCCACACTCCATGAAAAACTTTTCAGATTTCAGAGTTTTTTGGATGACAAAATTTTGGATAAAGGATTGTGTACCTGTAGTAGGCTATGTACCATGTGCAGGTAAATGGGAATAATGTTGGTTGGTGTTTACTGGTCAATGCAGACTTGGGTGGGCGAAAGGGCTAGTTATTGTGCTATAGGACTCTATGACTCTAGATAGGTACCAAGGTTCCATGGCAAGGCAGGTATCCTATGAACTATTCAGCTTTTATCCAATGTGCCGAGCACAAAATACCTTCTCACTTGTCATTTTACATTGGTTCAAATTAGTCGTCCAGACACAGGTTTAGAAAGACACAATCTATTGGCCCCTGTCACAATTACAGTGAAAATGGTGAGCTGATTTTAGCTGCTGAGCTCCTACTGCAGAACTTTATACAAGTGGACTTCATTTTGGAAGTTGGTAACCAAGGTATGTGCCTGAGTTCTGCAAGCATTCTTCCTGAGTTTACAGACTTGAACAATGACCCAACTGAGGTGGCTTAAGATGATCAAAAGTGCATCAAAGCATTGTTAGAGAGGAACTGTTGAACCTGCTGTGGACATATTGCCTTAAGGACCAAGACTTCAAAATCTAAGGTACAAAAATACAAATTGTTGGAAAAGCTCAGCTGGTTCTTGCAGCATCTGTGGGGAGAAATCAGGGTTAACTTTTTGGGTCAAGTGACTCAGAACCTGTAAACTGGAGGTGGCTGTTTGTGGTTTATGTCAGGAAGTGAATCTTCACACAAAGGGAGTAGAAATGTTTTGAGACTGACTCAAATGGAAATGCCCAAAATTCAGTCAACATAGTTTTGTTTGGCAAATGGTACTGAGACATGTAGAATGAAGGTGGCTAAGTAAATCAGCCAAATTCTAATTGGATGGTGGAATTGGTTTGAGTTGAATAGCTTTGTTCTGCAAATCCGTAACATGTAAAAGCATGGACGTTTCTCACACCCTCCTTCCACCGTGCGGAAGTCATGGGGAGAACAGTTAAGATCTATATTGCATGAGGCTAGCTTGCAGTTTTCCAATCTGACTTTGGAAATTATTTCTCCATGACAGTTTTTTTATTAATAAAAACACATTCTAGTGTTTGTTGTTAGTTTGTCTGCAGCTAGACATTGTTTGTCGCATTTACCAGAGTCTCAGCAAATTCCCAGTATTCCAGTCTGGAAACAGGCCCATTGGCTCAACAACTCTAAACCAACCCTCTGAAGAGTATCCACCTAAACCCATTCCTCTACATTTACCCCTGATCAATGCACTAAACCTATACATCCCTGAACACTATGCGCAATTTAGCACAGCCAATTCACCTAACCTGCACATCTTTGGACTATGGGTGGAAACCCATGAAATGTGGGGAGAATGTGCAAACTCTACACAGACAGTGTCCCGACAGTGGCCTGAGGCTGGAATCGAACCCGGGTCCCTGGCACTGTGAGGCAGCAGTGCTAACCACTGAGCCACCATGCCGTCCCTTGTTGTGATCTTGGATTCTTCGTCCTGAACCCAGGACTCTAAAGCAATAAACAAATGTGAACACTGGGTAGCTCTGCCTAAATTAAAACAATTTGTTGGATTTTGTTTTTACTTTTTAACTGAATTGCTTCAGTAAAATGTTCTCACTTTTTTAAAAGTGTGTGATTGATCATATGAGGTGTCTACTAACACGCCATTCCCACCGTTGGGAATTGTTACCTGATCACTGCCACTCAGCTCAGTGGGTGGGCAAGGACAAGTATCTCAACCTGTGACAGAACTCCACACTGGCCTTCTCTATCACCAGAAGGTACCAGTCAAATCAGAGGCTGGCAGCTTCTGGGTCCATAGACTACCCATCAAACCTCACTCCCTGTATTCAGGTCAGGATGGTAGCTTTTTTCCTCCTTTGGTCATATAGGGTGAGACCATGGGACGAGGAGATTAGAGGCAACAGGTAGCTTTCAGTGACCATCCCCTCACCCACCAAACACTCCTCCTATATTTGGGCCTCCCCCTGCCCCAGATTGGTAAAATTCCTGAGGACTCTCACAGTCTTCAGACAGGTCATTTTTCATTGGGGATATGGTCGGTTGGTACCCTTAAGTGGCCATTAATTGACCATTTAATGGTTTTAATTGTGAGCACATCTCTCAGTGCCCCTCACCAAGCAACTCATTGCGGAGACAGAGAAATCATGGAGCAAATTAATTCTGGAGTGATACTTAGCCCTCCTTGCCAACCCTCTCACCACAACCATGGCGGGGAAAATTGTGATCTTTATAAGATTTCAAACTTTTAAAATTTCTTTTTCAACTGTTCCACTCCCCCACCCTTTCCATTGCAAATGAACAGTTGAGTCTGATATGTATGGTAAGCTTTCAAACATTGGTGAGTGACTCATGTTTTGGTTTCTCGCACAAATCGTTTAAGGAAGTTTGTGTTTAAAAAAAGGGCACTTTCATTTCTACACCACTTAGACAGACAGCGCAAGACAGCACAAAATCCTTTTCAGAATTACGGCAAAAGCAGTCATTGTTGGAATGTAGCAGACAGTTTGTGTACAGTGAGATCCTGCAATAGTATTATAATGAGTGGCTAATCCACTTTGGTGGTGTTTCTAGGTGGAATAATTTTGACTAGAGATTTCCCGTTGTTCTTTGAACTACAACCAAACATCCTTTAAATCCATTTGTTTGGATTTAACATCTTGTTCAAAACATTTTCTGTCTCAATACAATATTCCATCAGAATGCTGCTGGAGTGAGGGTCAGTCTAGACATACGAATCATGTTTCTGCAGTGGGACTTGAAACCATGGTCTATGGAATCTGAGGAGAAAGGCAGCAACGGAGAGCCATGAGGAGGGAGTCACAACTCTCCTCCAGGCGCTACTGAGTTTGGCAGGAGACCCAGATTCTTGTGGGCCAAAGTTATGCCCAACACATTGGTAACCCCTTCAGCCCCTTCCCAAACTAGCTTATGTTACGGTGTTGCTGAGGTTGTATAAGATGTAATTTAATTTGATCGCATCCCAAAATATTGAATTACGTTTTGGAAAGTAGCCTTGAGTTTCCTCAGTAATTATGCTCAATGATGCTCAATCTGATGCCATCAATCAGTTGGCATAAAAAGGCACTTTTGGCAGAAGGGAGTGATGACTACCATTGGTGACTTATCGTAATGTTTTAAGGGTTTTCTTTTCAAATATTTATATTCACAGACATATGTTTCTTTGAGTGTATTTTTATGGCATCATTACAACTCATTTTAAAAATTGAACAGTTATCCTCAGTTTTAAAAACAGTGTAGAAGTTATGTGGAAATCAGTTGAGACTTGAGGTTTCCTCACTATTTGACTTTTGGCAGAATAAAAATATTTTCGGGTGAATACCAGGTCATCAGCTGTGGCACTGGTCATCATTAGACTCTGGGCAGCATTTCCATATGCTCACTTAGTCCCAGCAGTCTCCTCCTTCTCCCTCCCCCCCAGCTCCTATTCTTTCGTTTGAAAGGATGAACAGGAGAGAAACCAACCTCATACTCACATGAGAACGAGTCCCGAAGCCCTGTTGCTCTAATTCAATTTTAAAACAATATTCCTGAAATACTCTCCGCCTCTTCCTCTAACTATCTCATTTCTCTTTCTAACATCAGCTCAGTGACGCCACCATCCTAGTCTGTTCTGATAAGATAGACATAACTGTATATCCTGCATCCTGTAGCTGCAGCTATGACACTCAGCTATCTGAAGGAAGTACTAACAGTTGACTGGATTTCTTTCAATATTTCAAACCTTTTCATTTTGCATCTTTACAAACTTCCGAATGGGATGGAAAAATAAGTACATTTCCACAATCTGCCCTCCTAATTGAACTTAGCGTTGTGATGATGGAGAGTAGCAAAACCCATACTGGAACATGAGTTTTTGCCTGGCCTGTGCCACTAGGCAAACCCATGCAGGTTTTATCTTTATTGTGTGTGTTTTCATTTGTTTCAGAGTTCAATACAGCTTAGTTAGAAGAAAGAGAGAAATTACTTAATTTCTGAGAGCCTTTCACGGTCTCAGGATGTCCCAAGTGCGACACAGCCGGTTGTCTAAGTATCATTGAAGACCCAAGAGGGATCATGGTAGTAAACCAGCATATTCCATGGACAGGGAATGTGGAGTGCGATTCAATTTCAGGATATTGCTGTTTGCTCTGGAACAGCCTCATGTTCAAGGAGAAAGATAGGCTGACAATGGAACTGGTCCGAACTGCAAAACTCAGAAAATAATTTGAAGTTAACTGAGCACATCAAACAGGTTGACAGCATGTATTCTGGGAGACTGCAATATTCTCAGCAAATGTGGCTGGGTAGCACCATTACTGACCCAAATCGTAAAGCATGCAGCTGTTAGATTGACTGGGTCTGCCCAAGGGAAAAACCAACTCACAAATCTTACTATCATGGACAGATGCATTTTTGAAGGATCAGTAGATATGACCGCCACTCAGTCCTTTATGTGAATAAAGTCCCATCATCCCATTGAGAATACCCTCCATCACGTTTTATGTTGCTATCACTGTATGAAATGGGGACAAATTTCAAACCGATTTGGCAGCTCAAGACTCAGTATCTATTGAGGCACTGCAGGCCATCAGCAGCAGCAGAAATACATTTCAACCCATTTTGCAACCTTATGGCTCAGCATATCCTCTATTCTGTCACAAGAATCAAGTTAGGGAATCAATTGTGGTTCAGTGAAGAGTGGAAGAGGACATGCACAGAGCAGCACCAGGCAGAGCTAAACATTAGGTGCTCACCTGCTAACAATACAGAACTCCATGCATACCAAATATTAGAAGCAGCTAGTGATAGAGCTTAGCCATTCCACAATCAACCAATCTGATAGTCCCGCCATATCCAGTTGAGAGTTGTGGTGGACATCACTATAATTATTGGAAGAAGAGGAGCTCCATAAATGTCCTTGTGAGTAAGAGTGGATGCCAGATGCTTGTACAGCATCCAAGCCTCCTGATATACCTGGGAGGTTTCAAAAAACAAACGACTCTTCTGCTGTTATTTGTAACCCCCAGCAACTGTCTGGAACTTTGTGTGGCCATTATTGTCTTGAGAAAGACAGAAATTGCTGGAGAAGCTCAACAGGTCTGGCAGAATCTGTGGAGAAAAAACAGGAGTTAACATTTCAGGACCTTTCTTCAGAACTGATGGTAGTTAGGAAAACGAGATATACTGCGGGGGGGGGGGGGCACAGAATACAATGACCCTGAACTTCCACTTGCCTGCCACCCCATGTTTCCTGGCCAATATCTCTGTCTCAGACCTGCTGTAGTGTCCTAGCAACACTCAGTGCAAGCTGCAAGAACAGCATCACATTTCTCACTCAGGACCCCTGCAACCTTCTAGACTCAATGTCGAGTTCAATAATTTTAGGGCCTGAACACCACCTATGTCCTTTATCCACCCCACATGCAGACTCTTGTCATCACATGGGCTGCTTTCAATGGAGCCAATCCATTTTCACCTCCACGTTGTCCCCATTATCAGTTTTTCTTCTGCTCTGTCAGATTATCAACCATCCCTTTGTATACCTAACTTACTTTCTGTCCCTTTGGGCACAGCCAACCTATTTTCACCGACAGATGGTCCCCATTAGCAAGTTTTCTCCTTCCCTGGCTCACTATTAGCCACTCCTTTGCCTGCCTGACTGTCTTTCTCTCCCTCTGGACTCCACGTCTCGTGTACTGCTTTACCACTCTCCCACTCCCCCCATTTCCCACCCACTATCTTCAGTACAGACACCTCATTTTTCTAGCTAGCATCAGGTCTGAAGAAGGGTCACTGGACCAGAAACATTAACTTTCCTTTCTCTCCATAAATGCTGCCAGATTTTACTGAGTTTCTCCAATTTCAGTTTTTGTTTCCAATTTCCAGCAGTTGTAGTTCTTTGTTTTATTCTACTGTCTTGAAGAGCCTTGGGATGTCTTACCACAATAAAGGCTATATATATAGTGTGCATGCACATATTTATCTTGAAATGTTGCCAAATCCATTATATAGTCCTTATAACTCTCATATGATGGGACTCTCATCTGGCTTTTTTTTGTTCCTTGATGGGATGAGGGTGTCGCTGGCCAGGCAGCATTTATCTCCCAACCCTAGATTAGATTAGATTAGATTACTTACAGTGTGGAAACAGGCCCTTCGGCCCAACAAGTCCACACCGACCCGCCGAAGCGTATACCACCCAGACCCATACTCCTACACTTACCCCTTCACCTAACACTACGGACAATTTAGCATGGTCAATTCACCTAACCTGCACATTTTTGGATTGTGGGAGGAAACCGGAGCACCCGGAGGAAATCCACGCAGACACGGGGAGAATGTGCAAACTCCACACTGAGAGTCGCCTGAGGGGGGAATTGAACCCGGGTCTCTGGCGCAGTGAGGCAGCAGTGCTAACCACTGCCCAGAAGGCAGTTAAGAGTCAACTAAATGACTGTGGGTCCGGAAGCACATGTAAGCCAGGCCAGGTAAAGATGGCAGTTTCTTTCCCTTCGGACATTGGTGAACCAGTTGTTTTTTTTCTGACAACCGATTCATGGTCATCAATAGATTCTTAATTCCAGATATTTATTGAATTCAAGTTCCACCATCTGCCATGGCAGGATTCAACAGATCCCCAGAACATTAGCTGGGTTAACAGTCCAGCAACAACTAAGTCATCGCCCCTCCTCAAATGGTCCTGACTTTAATGTTGGCCTGTTTTGGTTATTGAGGGGAATTGCAAATTTCTGGACTTCATTCAAGCCTTAGCCGATTTACATCGGTCAAGGAATAGGTGAGATGCATAGCCCAGAATTAGTTTGCGACACCAGATATGGCCTAGGATCATGTTTTGGAAAGTTGGAGCAGAAGGCAAGCTGGGCAACAGCTTTCCTCATTGAGTCTTGTTGGGATCAGAGGACCATTCTTATTTTTCTCCATGGTCACTTTGAAAAGTCTTCAATAAAAACTCTTGACTCTTCGTCCAGCTGTCTTCATCTTGCCCAGAAGTGACACAGGCCTTCCTAATAGATCGTGTCATGCAAGTTCAACCTGCATATGTATCGAAGCACTTGTTGACATTGAACGGGGTTCCTTGTGCTCAGTTCTTGCAGCGTTTTACCAGGTTTGTCACTGGGGCGATGTTAACTGCTCACTTGACTGGCTTCTGCGAGGCAGTTAGCAATACAACATGTTGATGGTCGGTGGTCTAAACACAATTCAGTATTAATTGCTCAGAATATAAAAAGTATTTTTTTTAAAAAATCATACAGGCATTTTGCTATATTAAATTTTAGTCTGGAACATTCTTATTTTTCTAAGAAAATGTAAAGGATAAGCCCTGGGTTATTTTCAAAAGCATAAAGCCAATCACAAACTCATTGGATTGTTTCAATTTTTTGACAGTTGCATTTGACATGAAATTTGCACACAAACATGGGGAAAGAGTACAAGTATATGCCAGGAGAAATTAGTCCCTAATCTTTGCAGTGGGAATGCTAATTCTTTGTGCTAATGTCACTGATCCAGATGCCCAGCCCAATAGTCTGGGGACTTGGTTTAAATCCAAGCAAGACAGTTTGTGGAATTTAAATTCAATTCCTCACCTGCTCTGACTTGGACAAAACATTCTTTTTAACTCTCACTTCTTTGGATCCTTCTTCTCTCATCTGAAACATGATCCTGATTCCAGGAATGTGGTTGACTCTTGACTGTTCTCTGAACGCCCTGTTTGGAGAATAAACATACAAAAAGATATATGGGTAGTTCGATCCAGCAGATTAGTGGGCGGTAATGAGAAATGACTGAGGAAGATTCTGAGAAAAGTCAGCTTAGTCATCACAGCTGAGGAGGGAACCACAATGGACCTGGTGCTCAACAAAAGGAAGAGAATCCAGCAGAAGGCAGGAGTGAGCTGTGATTGAGGAAGATTCTGGAACAGTCTTTCCTTCCTACTGGCAGAGATTAAAATAAAAGGAAAGCTCCGTTAGGAGCAACCATTTTTGGGCAGAGGGGCAGATTGCTGTGAGTGGGGACATTGAGCATTAGGTTTCACTGAGAGGTGGAGAGGGGCGTTGAGGTGCGGCAATGTACGGTCTTTCCTTTCCTTTAATCCAGTAGTTACTCGAGGTAGTAATAGCAGTTAGTGGGGTATACATGCTCCTCCTGTGAGATGTGGAAGATTAGGGAGAAGCCAAATGTCCCTGACTACTTGTCTGTAGGAAGTGTGTCCCCCTGTAGCTCCTGCCAAACTACAGAGATTGGTTGGACGCAGTGAGGTGCATACAGGAGGCAGCAAGTATTAGGGGTAGGAGTATCAGGGATGTGGTCACATCAAAGCTTCAGCCAGTTGATAGGTGACCAAGTGTATGGAAAGGCAGGCAGTGCATGAGGGCTATTTCCCTCTCAAATAAGTATACCATTTTAAATACTGTTATGGAGATAATGGTCTTTCAGGAAAACAACAGTAGAAGCCAGAGTAGTGGCACCACAATTATCTCAGTTGTAAAGTGGGTGGGAGTGGGTACCGTTGAAGTGTCAGAGACGAATAGTGATAGTGGATTTTATACTACAGATAGGCATCTCAGTGGCCACAAGAGAAACTCCAGGGCAGTATGCTGTCTCCCTGGTCCCAGGATCAAGAGGATGTGTTTGATGGGCACAGGATGCCTTGAAAGGAAATGGTGAGCAGCTAGAGGTCATACCACATATTGGTACTAATGACTTGGGCAAGATGGGAAATAGGGTCCTGCAAACAGAATTTAAGGAGTTAGGTAGAAAGATGAAAAGGAGGACCTCTAGAGTTGTAATCTCAGATTCCTCCCTGGACTACGTGCTAGTAAGGCCAGAAATAGGAAGATCATACAGCTGAATGCATGGCGAAAGAGATCGTGTAGAGTTATAGAGATATTCAGCACGGACACGGACCCTTTGGTCCAACTCGTCCACACCGACCAGATATCCAAACTTAATCTAGTCCCACCTGCCAATGCTTGGCTCGTATCCCTTTAAACCCTTCCTATTCATATACCCATCCAAATGCCTCTTAAATGGTGCAATTGTACCAGCCTCCACCACTTCCTCTAGCAGCTCATTCCATACACGTACCACCCTCTTGCAAAAAAGTTGCCCCTTAGGTCCCTTTTATATCTTTCCCCTCTCACCCTAAACCTAGGTCCTCTAGTTCTGGACTCTACCATCCCAGGGAAAAGACTTTTGTCTATTTCTCCTAACCATGCCCCTCCTGATTTTAAAAACCTCTATTAAGGTCACCCCTCAGCCTCTGACACTCCAGGGAAAACAGCCCCAGCCTATTCAGCCTCTCCCTATAACTCAAATCCTCCAACCCTGGCATTATCCTTGTAAGTGTTTTCTGAACCCTTTGAAGTTTGAAAACATCCTTCTTATAGAAAGGAGACCAGAATTGTAAGGAATATTCCAAAAGTGGCCTAACCAATATCCTGTACAACAGCAGAGGGCTTCAGATATCTGGATCATTGGGATTTTTTCCAGGGCAGGTGGGACTTGTACAAGAAGGACAGATTGCAGCTACATTGGAGGAACACCAATATCCTTCCAGGAATTTTGCTAGTGCCACTCTGAAGAGTTTAAACTAGCGTGTCAGGAAATAGGCGCCCGAACAGTCGGTCAGCGTTTGGAATGATTGAGAAGGTAGAAGTTAAATCAAGTAAGTCTAATAGGAAGAACAGGGAGGGCCAAGTTAATGAATACAGTGAGACTAACAGTCTGAACTGTATTTATTTTAATGCTAGGAGTATAATGGATATGGCAGATAACCTTTGAACCTGGATTAGTAATGGGAATATGATGTTGTTGTCATGACAGAAACTTGGTTGAGAGTAGGCCAGGGCTGGCAGCTCAACATTCCAAGGTTTAAATGTTCCAGGCCTGGGATGTAAGAGGGATTGGCGATTTGCACAGATGATGAAGGAAAATGTTACAACTGCACTATGAGGCGATATCTTGGAGGCTCATCCAATAAGGCAATATGGGTGGAGTTCTGGAATAAAATGAAATCACAGTGATGGGGTTACATAGGTCTCCCATTAGTCAATGGGAGAAAGAGGAACAGATATGTAGGCAAACCATGAAAAGATATAAAAATAACAGCCTCTTTGTTCTGGGTGATTTTAACTCCCCCAATATTGACTGAGACTCCCTTACTGTCAGAGGCAAAAATGCAGTAGAATTTGTTCAGTGCAGGTTCCCTCATGATAGGCTGGTCCAGAACATTAAGTCTACAGTGAGATCTACAGTCAGATCGTAAATTACATATTGATTTGGTCATAGAAGGTAGTTGTGGCAGATTATTTTTCTGACTGAATTGGCCTGGACAGAGTGGATGTTGGGAAGATGTTTCCATTGGCAGGAAAGACAAAGAGCCAAGGGCACAGCCTTAGAGTAAAGGGAAGACCCTTTAGAACGGAGATAAGGAGAAATTTCTTCAGTCAGAGAGTGGTGAATCTGTGGAATTCAGTGCCACAGAAGGCTGTAAAGGCCAGGTCATTGAGTATATTTAAAACAGAGATAGAAAAGTTCTTGACTGCTAAATGGATCAAAGGTTATGGGGAGAAAGTGGGAAAATGGGGTTGAAAAACCTATCAGCCATGATGGATGGCAAAGCAGACTCGATGGGTTGAATGGTCTAATTTCTGCTCCTGTGTCTTACAGGGGAAAGTTTAAAGGAGATGTACAAGGCAAGTTGTTTTACACAGTGGGTGGTGCCTGAAACGCACAGTCAAGGGAAGTAGTAGAAGCAGAAACCATAGCAATGGACTGGAGATCTGTGAACAGTGGTCACTGCTGGGACTTTTGCTGTTTATAATCCATAGAAATTATTTGGATGAGAACGTAGATGGTCTGATTAGTAAATTTGCAGACAATATGAAAATTGGTGCATCTGTGGATAGCAAAGGATACAACAGTATACAGATCTGTAGAAAAGTTTGATGGGGAAATGGTAGATAGCATTTAATCTGGGCAAGTGTGAGGTGATGCATTTTGACAGGTTGAATGCAAGGGGAAAGTATACAATAAATGGCAGGACTCTAGGAACTTTGATTAAAATGGGGAAATTTGGGTGCAAGTCCATAGCTTCCAGAAAGTGGCAACACAACTGGATAAGGGTGATAAAGAAGGCATTTGGCATACTTGCCTTCATCAGTCGGGGCACTCAGTATTAAAGTTGGCAAGTCACATTGCAGTTGGAAAAGACTTTGGTCAAGCCATATCGGAGGACTGTGCCCAGTTCTGATCGCAACTCTATTTGAAGGATGTAGAGGTTTTGGAGCTGGCACAAAGAGGTTTACCAGGATGTAGCCTGGATTGGAGTGTATTAGCTATAGGGAGAGATTGGATAAATTTGTTGGATTGTTTTCACAAGTGTCGGAGGCTGAGGGATGACCTGAAGAGGTACACAAAATTATGAGAGGCGTGTAGAGGATGGAAATATCAATACGAGGACGGCACTTGTTTGAGGTGACAGGGGAAAGTTTAAAGGAGATGTACAAGGCAAGTTGTTTTACACAGTGGGTGGTGCCTGAAACGCACAGTCAAGGGAAGTAGTGGAAGCAGAAACCATAGCAATGTTTAAGAGATATTTAGACAGACACCTGAACAGGCAGGGAATAGAGGATATGAGGCATGCACAGGCAGATGGGATTAGTTTAGAATGGCATCATGGTCAGCACAGACATGGTCCAATAAAGCATTTGTTATCTTAGTTGGCAAGTAACCTCAGGGCTGTGCTAATTCTTCACAGAATAAGAATTTCAATTCCATCATAGCAATTGGAATGTATTTTAAAAATAATTCTGGTATAAGTGACAATGAAACAGTTCTTAGATTCTTTGGTGACAGCTCAGAAACAGGCTTTCTGTGCCACAACCACTTGACTCTTTCTCTGAATCTTTGCAATTTCGATTCCCCTTCATTTTTGTTTCAAAAGTCATAATTGAATCTGCCTCCTATATACTTTGGCAGTATATTCCAGATCATAGTCACTTGCTGCTTCAATTGATTTTCCTTAAGTAAGTGTTATACTTTTTATTATCCTCGAATTGATATACTCTGCGACATTTCTACCAATTCACTCCCAATTCTACCTAGCTTACTCACAATGGTGAGACTTCCTCTCAACTTTCTCATTTCTGATCAGATCAGATCTGATCAGACCCCACCGAACGTTTTCAACCCTTAACCGATTGCCAGAAGTGTTTTTCTGAGTTTTGCCAGAAGTCTTCACATTCTTGCTGAATTAGTGCCCAGAAACAGACAAATTATTCCATTGGAGTTTGTAACAGTGTTTACAAAGTGCTTTCTGATCATTTTCTCACTGTGACTCTGTTTTGAGCTTGACAACTGTGAGACCCCTACCGTTGCCACCCCCAATGAGAGCTGAGAGGTGGGATCCTGTTAGAGCAGGAACAAGGCTGTTATAATTCGAGTTCCTTGGTGGCGATTACTGCCTCAGATTTTGCAACTTCCAAATTTCAGCTTGTAACCCTGCTGGGAGTGCTGACTCCACCTTTGGGACGTCCTGTTGTTAGAAACAAGTTTAATAAAATTTAGATGAGACCACCAAAACTGGAAACAAGACAATTTATTCTACGATCTTGCAAGAAAGGGCATCAAATGCAGAAGTAAATGAGCAAATTAGAACTTAGGTTAGTGTACAGTTATACCCTTTGAGCTGAGTGAGGTCATCTCTCCAGACTCCTAATTACCCAATCTCTCTTACTGTACCAGACCACTGCCCAGCTGTGCTCCATCCTTATTACTTGCCCCTTCCCCAGGTTGGCAACCTTCCTTTCTGTAAATGCTGACACATACATTTATTTTGTCAAGATCTGGTTTAACATTTTGTATCAAATCTGCTGGTACATTCCATCCTCGGACATTTCATTAACTTGTATTATTTTGTATAGCTCAAGCATTTCGGTTATCTCAGCTTTTTGCTGAAAGCATAATTTTACAAAAAGAACTTTTTGTGAGAGTAATTACACACCAAAGTTAGTATTTAATTAACCACAATTATACACTGAAAAGTCCCTAAATACCTGCAGGGTTAATAGTTCTCTTGCTGTACCCCTTTTCTGTATGCTTTTTCTATATCTGCAAAAACAAACACTTTACCCCATTTCTAACACTGTTACAGACCCATCCAGTTCAAAAAGGTGCTTTGGGAAAGATAGCCTGTCATCTGACCCAGTCTGTCTTGTGATTCTAACTCCTCAAACATGCTTCATACTGTATTGCTCTCTTGCCTAGCGAGCCACTCAACTTGATTAAATTGTAACCTGTGGTTCTAGGAGAAGGCTCACCATATTCTCCTTGCAAACAAGAATGCAAAAAAAATGGACCTTAACAACACTGCCCACTGCAGAGGTGCACACTGGAGCTACTGGAAGTTACTGAGATAAGGAGGGTTATAGGGATTGAAGAAAATACAGAGTTTGTGAGGATGGTAGGGACTGGAAGAGGTTAGAGAGATAGCAATGAGGCTACAAAAGTATTTGAACATGAACAGCAAAGTTCCAAAGCTTCATGCAAAGTGCAGCTAAGCAAACAAGAGCTGTGTAAGTGACACTGACTGGAGCACATTCATGTTCTTTTTCAATGGGGAAAGACTGAAATGGGTGTGGTAAGCGTTCTACATGTTATTTTTAATTTTGGCCAATGGCCCAACAATCCAGAACCACAGTGCTCCTTCAATTGAGAAGTCAGAGTTTGGTTCTTTTGGAGCAGGAATGAATAAGAGCAGTGCAGGAAACTGAGGCAGGTTGTCCCCTGCCAAGCCCACACATTGGCAGCGGAAGCTGGCTGAAATTCAGGAAAATCCAACACATCCACAGGACCAAAGCACAAGCCAAGTGTTGAATAAAGCCTGTGTTACTTCACAAAGAAATGAGGTGAAGCATTATTTGTAACCATTTCAACCTTCAGCCCTGAATCCAAAACAAAATCAGATACAAACTCAGAGGTGATGGTCTCGAATTGACCACTTAACCATCTCCATATCTAATTCCAGCTTGCTAAATCTCCAACTTGCCAAATCTAACTGGACTAATTCCTAGAGACTTGCCTCAGCCTGTCAAACTTCTTTGTTCCTTGAAGAGCATAGAACATAGAACAATACAGCACAGAACAGGCCCTTCAGCCCATGATTTGGAGAATATGTGACAGAAGCATTCAAAGTCATGAAGAATTTGGACAGTGTAGATAGGGATAAACTGTTCCCATTGGAGAAAGGTTCAAGAACAAAAAGAGCACAAATTTAATTCAGTTGGCAAAATAAGAACTTCTTCACCCAGTGAGTGATTAGGGCCTGAAATACACTTCGAGAATGTGATGGTAGCAGGTTCAATCAATACATTCAAGAGAGAATTGGTCACATACCAAATAGCCTCCTCCTATGCTGTAACTCAGTTGTACAGCACAGAAACAGACCCTTTAGTCCCACAAGTCTATGTTGACCATAATCCCAAACTAAATTGGTCCCACCTGCCTGCGCTTGGCCCAAATCCTCCAAACATTTCTTATTCATGTACTTATCTAAATGTCTTTTAAACATTGTAACTGGACCTGTATCCACCACTTCCTGTGGAAGTTCATTTCACACATGAAACCCTTTCTAGATAAAGAAAGATTGCCCTTGTGTCTTTCTTAAATGTCCTCCACTCAACTTAAAGATATGCCCCCTCGTCTTGAAGTCCCGCACTCTCGGGAACTGACACCTACCTCTCATCTTATCAATACTTCTCATGATTTTAAAAATCTTTATAACATCACTCTTCAACCTCCTACGCTCCAGTGAAAAAATGCTCAGCCTATCTGGCCTCTCCTTATGACGGAAACCCTCCATTCCCGGCAACATCCTTTTAGGCTGAGTTCCAGACTCCTACCACCTTCTGAGTAAAAACAATTCTCATCATCTGCCCTTCTTCTTACCTTAAATTCACACTCCCTTGTTATTCACCTCTTGCTAATGGAAAAAAAGTGTCTTCAAATCCATTCTATATATGTCCTTCACAACATTATATACATCTATCAGGTCGCCTGTCAACATTTGCTGCTCCAAAGAAAACAACTACAGCCTATCGCATCTTTCTTTATAGCACAGACCCTCCAGCCCAGGCAACATCCTGGTAAAACTCCTCTGCATCCTCTTTTGTACAGTTATTATGCTATAATGTGACCAGAGCTGCATGCAGATTTCTAGATGTGACCGAACAAGAGTTTCATGTAGTTATAACATATCCTTCTTACTCTTTTATTCTGTACCTTGCTAATAAAGGCAATTATCTATATGCTTGCTTTACCACTTATCCACCTGTCCTGTTAGATTCAGAGAACTGTAGGTCCCTCTGATCCTCAGTACGTTCAAGAATCCTACCATTCATATTGTGATGCTTGTCTTGTTAACCCTCCCCTAAGTGCATCACCTTACATGCTTATAGGTTGAATTCCGTTTGCCATTGTTCACCAGCTCCCATTTCCTGTGAAAGAACCTTTAAAAAACAGGAGATTTGATTATTATAATACTGCTGCTATGGGATCTTGCTGTGCACAATCTGGTTGCTGTTTTTCAACATGTCCATAGTGGCTGCATTTCAAAAATACTTCAATGTTTTTCAAGGAATATTGGACATCCTGAAGTCATAATGTGTGCTACATAAATTCAATTATGTCTGTTGGTGTAGTATTGAAATTTATATTACCTACAAAGGACACATACTTCAGCAGCACTCCAGAATAGCTGGAAATCTGCTGTCCTGTCAGACATACCATACAATACCCCATAGCAAGGAATAGGTGCTTCATTGCTCCAAGAGTAACATGAGAGAGCACATGGTTTTGCCTCAGGAGGTACTAATACCATAAAGTTTAAAAATAACACAAGAGAGTCTTCTTGGAGCACAGGACAAATTGGACACAGATGTTCAAAACTCAGAGCTGTTTGAATATCCAGATATGGGAAATTGTTCCCACTGTTCCCTGTGCTTGTATCCTGTGGGAACAAATCCGAAATAGAATCAGCCTAAGTCTCCTGTTTGAATCTTTACCTTGCTCAGTCCTTCATCTCAGAATTCTCTTGTGGGAATGGAGCTCCCAGTGACCTCTGGAAATGAACTGGACACCACAAAAATTCAACTTTAAAGCCTAGGAATGTTTGTTCAGACTGTGGTTCCTGCTACTCTATTATAATTGAGCACTAATTTATTCGAAGTCCTGATGTGCAAGCATTTTCCAATCTGTTTTATGCTCTTGGGTGGCCTTGGCTGAACTCTGACCTTTGACCCCCTTCCCATAACATTTCTCTAAGGAGCATTCAGTAAATAGGAATTGATTTATTTCAAACTGGGGCTACTTGTCTTGTGTTTCTGTTCTTAGACATTGGAAATCTGATGTACAGAAAGCATGGAATACTAATCAAAAACAAACCCGGGGCTCAAATCAGACTGCAATGTTCTGAAGATTGCTGGTGGGGACTCCGGCTTGTACCAGAGCATAGGTTGGTACTGGCATCCCGGTAACAGATACTGGAGGTTGCAGGTGGTACAAGGGACCCTGGGTAGTCCCTGAAATAAGTCCACATTGCAAAGGCTTCAATTAATGCCCGATAGTATTCTCAAACATAGCAATTCTTTTGTCACATAAGTTACACACATCTGGTCGGACCTGGATGCGTCTGTCACCCTGACATCAAACAACCTCATCCGCACTCAGATTTCTGCTGTTTATCACCTCACCTGTTTATCTAATCTGCTTTTCCAAGCCAGTAGCCTCTTCTTAACTAGAGTGACCAAACAGTCTCATTTCCCTATATTCAGTAATAAATAATCAAGGGTATTTAAAGGTACAATCATGCTGAGCTTTAACAATATTAAGAGAAATGAGATGATGTCCGATTTTCATGGGATGGGAAATCAATGGCAGCAGCCACCATTTGTTTCCCTTTCATATTTGTCCTTGAATTTTACGAGGCATTTCAGAGGACAGTGGTCAGTCATATGTAGGCCAGACCAGGTATGGTTGGCAGATTTTCCTCCCCAAAGGACATGACTGAATCAGTTGAACTTAAAGGCAATTGATTAAAATTCACCATTACTGAAATAGATTTTTATTCCAGAGTTGTCTATTGAATTTAAGTTCCACTCTGCTAGAATTTGAACTCATGTTCCAGAGCTTCAGTCTAGGCCTCTGGATAATGGTTTAACTGACACTATCAATACGCTGTTAAATTACATTTCCAGCACAGGGACAAGCTATATGGCCCAACTGCGGATTTATATCCTCTACATTGACCTCTATGCTATTTACTTTAGCTTGCACCACCTGCACATAATTCTAGTTCTTCCTTCTTATCAATATTTCTTGTAAAATCAGAATGCTAGTCAACATATTTCTTAAGATTGCATCATAAGATCTTCTGCCTCCAACTGCTAGCAAACATCATTTTTCTTCCCACCTCCACAATGTTCATAACAAATACAACAGGAACAATTAATATAGAAATTCCTATATGCTTGATTTTTCTGTTGGGTTTCTTCCAGCATTGTCCAGGAGATTTGGTTTTAAATCCAGGAGGTTGCAGGGCAATCCTAAATTGTTAGCAACCTTAGCTGAGATACATCTGTTATTCGACTCAAATTGCATGTACTCCATCAGTAGTCACTTGCTGGTTAAAGAAGTTTCTTCTGAATTCCTTACTGGATTTATTCATGACAAATAAGGTTTGGCCTCCAACTTTTGCACCTCATCTACCTTTATCAAACAGTTTCCTAATCCTTAAGGGTTCTGTCAAAGAACAGTACAGCATTGGAACAAGCCCTTCAATCCACCAAGTCTGCACTGAAAAATAATGTCTTTCTAAACTAAAAATGGTTTGCCTCTACACAGACGATATGTCTCTATTCCCTGCCTTTTCATATATCTTTTGAGATGCCTCTTAAATGTTGCTATTGCATTTAGCTTCATCACCTCCTTTCTGGGCACTTTTCACCCTGCATGTAAAAAGAAAACTTGCATCTTACATCTCCTTTAAAATTTCCACCTTTTACCGTAAACCCATGTTCCACTAATTGACATTTCTACTCTGAGAAAAAGATTCTGACTATCCATGTCTCACATGATTTTGTAACCATCTATCAGGTTGCCCCTCATCCTTTGATGTTCAAATGAGAACAAACCAAGTTTGTCCAATGTCTCCTCATAGCTAATTCCCTTCAAACTAGGCAACATCCTGGTAAGCTGTTTCTATCCCGTCTCTGAAATAACTCCAGAAGAAGTCAGTATCCCGTCCCTAAATCACTGTTTATTTATACGTGGAAAATCCTCGCTCTGGTATAGTCTGTCAGAATCAACTCTCAGGGCATCAGGATAACTGACACTCCTGTTTTTAATCTATCAGTCAGGGCTCCTGATTGGACTAGATTGGTTGACTTGACTGACCTTGTTACAATCATTACATCCCTTACCCTCCGAGTCCAAGGATATCAGTTGGTTCTATTCCCTATGGCTCCTCAGGAGGTGCTTTAGCACCTGATCAGGTTCCTCCGGTTCTGCTGTGACTATAAGTGTGTCCAGAATATTTAAAACCATTATGGACTCTTCCACTGGTGATACACCGTGGTGTATCTGCCAGCAAGAGACAGCTCAATGCACCCACATTCACTACTTGGCCTCCTGGACGATTTTCCAACTTGTAACTTTGTGCATTTAGTAATAGAGTCAATTGCTGAATTTGGCCTGATGCTGTGGGCAGCACTGCCTTGTTCGCTAAATAGATTTAACAGGGGTTTGTCGGGTATTTTTATTACAAATTTACATCCACAAAAGGTACTGGTGGAACTTTCTGATATCAAGTATGTTGACCAAACCTTCCTTCTTTCTCTGGATGTAGTTACAGTCTGCATTAGCCAAAGTCCTGCATGCATATGCTATTGAGGGTTCCTCTCGATTGAGCCATCAATGAGCTAATATTACCCCGATCCCGTACGGGGAGGCATTGCAATGTCAACACCAGAACTTGCTTGGGATCATAGTGTGCCGACACCTAAGGGGATGATAGCAGTTTCTTCACTTACCTGAAAGCTATGGCTTGACTATGCAGCCATTTCCAAAGCTGACCCTTTCTTTTTAGGAATTGATGCAAAGTTGCCAGGATGGAGGCTGGGTTATATATGAACTTTCCATAATAATTCACCAGCTCAAGGAATGACTTAAGCTCTGATACAGTATGGGAGTTGGGACACATTTGATCACCCTCACTTTATCTTCTAACGGGTGTAACCCGGTCTTGCCAACGCTGTAACTCAAGTAGGTCATTTGGGGTGACTGGAACACATTTTTCCCTTCTAAGGCATATGCCCACCTGGGAGAAATAACAAAGCACTTTATCGAAGTTCTCCAAGTGCTCCTTATTGGTCCACCCTGTTATTAGCACATCATCCAGATAAATGCCAAACTCGGGTAGACCTTGTAAAATTTTCTCCATCATCCGCTGAAATATTGCACAGGCTAACAATATCCCAAATGGCAACCTTGTACATTGGTTATAAATCCTTATGGGTATTAAATGTAGCATAATTCTGGGAATCCTCATTAGGGCGACATGGTGGCTCAGTGGTTAGCACTGCTGCCCCACAGCACCACATACCCGAGTTCGATTCCAGCTTCGGGCAACTATGTGGAGTTTGCACATTCTCCCTGTGTCTGTGTGGGTTTCCTCCAGGTGCTCAGGTTTCCTCCCACAATCCAAATGTTAAGTGAATTGGCCATGCTAAATTGCCCATAGTATTCAGGGATATGTAGATTAGGGGAAATGTAAAGTAATAAGGTAATGTGTCTGTGTGGGATACTCTTCAGAGGGTGGGTGTGGACTTGTTGGGCCTAATGGCCCAACTGTAAGGATTCTATGATACTATAACACCAATGGCTCATATCCAGCTTAGTGAAGGACAATCCACCCGCCAGCTTTGTGTATAAATCCTCTTTGCGAGGGATTAGGTATTTATCCAGTTGTGAAAAGCATTTTACTATTTGTTTAAAACCATCACAAAGGTGAATCAACATGCCGGGCCTCACAATCAGTATGACCATTGCTGCCCTTTCCGCAAATTGGATTTTGCTTTCCAGCATTTTGATTTTTGCCTCTACTTTTACCAGTAAGGCAAATGGCACTGCACAGGCCTTGCAGAATCATGTAAGTCCTTCCTGGTCAACATGCAATGTGGCCTTGGCTCCTTTACGAGTCCCTAGGCCTAGACCTTACTAAGAAATGCTTGAGTATTTAATGATCAAGCGGCCATTTTCTAATTAAAACATATTTTGCTGTGGGCTGACCTAGACTCCCTCTGTTTAGGATATGTCCTGAGTGAGACCATTCCAATGCCTTCTTTCAAGTGGTGCTCCCCAAGCTCAGTCGGACTGGCAAGGGTGTCCACTTCCATCAGAATTCCCTGTAACCCATATGCTCCACTTGCTGCATTTTCTAATGATAAAGCCAGTTGTCGTGCCGGCTCGATGTCCAGTTTGACTTCAGCTAGTGGGCACTTTTGCATGGTTACCTTATTAATCCCATATACCAACTGGTGCCTCAGCATCTTATTAAGGATTATCCCAAAGTTACATGTCTCTGCTCATCATCCTAACCTAGTCAAAAGTCCTGACTCGAATTCACCAGTTTTTGAATTGCCAAGACAAAACAAAAGCTGCTCAGAATTACAGGAGGCTTGCAGTCACAATATTCCTTGACTAAAATCCATCAACATTTGACAGCTGCCTCAGGGAAAAGCAGGCTCTGAAAAACTGAAAAAGCTGCAGGTCCACAGGCTGTCAGGCAAATTACTCATTGCTTTTCATCTGTCCCACTGTAATTCTCCTGGGAAAAAAAAATGTTATGAAGCGGAGGTTGACCCCCCTCTAATAATTATAACAGGAACACCCAAAGAGGAGCACCTCACCCCATAATCTGTAAAAGGAGTGTGAAAAATGGTGTAACCTGCCTTTCAGCAACTTCCAGTGGTTAAATAAAATATTACCCTGACACTCACTTTAAAATCAACAAGTAACAATTTATTTCTCTAACTCTTATTTATCCAACAAATTAACTAAACTATTAACAAACAGAATAAATCCTCGCCACTAACTATTATCGAATGCAGCAAGATTCTAAATGCATGCTGTTCCAGTAAAAATAAGTTTCACTTCTATAACAATAGAATTCAGTCTCCTGAAATTACAGCCAGATTACATCTTCTGGAACGTTCTGTGTCTTCTTTATCAGATCCTTCTGTCAGGAATGCCTTCTTCATAACTTGTTCTGTCTTTTCTTCTTCCCATCATTGGTAACACTGTAAATAGATGGTGCTTTCTCTAAGAGCTGAGAGGTGTTATCTCTAGCTGATAGCAGTTAGCTCTGCAAAATTTTCCAATTGCGCCCTTCTTTTATACCCTTGATAATATTTCTTTATTTTTACAATCAGATTGGCCCTAGGTTGTCAAAAACATCAGGTTTAAATTTGATAGGTTCTTTGGTATCTAAGGGCCTGGTTCAAATTGTTTGGCTAAATTCAAAAGCTTGTCTTCGTCTGCTAATTGTATGGCTTTGCGATACAAATGTTTCAATTCGGGTGCCCTCTGTACACCTGCAAACCTTCAAGGTGCTTTTCACATACATCCATTTTAAACTTCTAAGCATAAAAAAGTACAATCTTTTAAAGGGACCACACAATGCTTTCTCCCCTAGAATTTTACAAACACTAAATTCTAATGTCCTGCCTTCCAATCCACAATTACTTTACCCAACATCACAACAATAACACAATCTTTCCACACACTGGACCCAGTCTTTAACAGCAGGGTTGAACAGGTCAAGCTTACCAAATAACAGCATGATGTAAGCAACACTTACCCCAGCTCAAACACACCTGTTGTGAATGCATTTGTTCAGGACGTGCTGTTCTTTCATGGCCACTCAAGTAACCTCACAGAGGCCGGTATCCTGCAACAAAGTCACCCTTTATTGACATGTGAAAAATCCTTGAATCTGGTTCAGACTCATCAGAGTCAACTTCCAGAGTGTCAAGATGTCTGACAAACCTGTCAGTCAGGGCTCCCTGATTGGATCAGATTAAAAGCCTCAATCAGAGAACTCATATTCTATGAGGTCCACCTGACTCACCTCGTTACAATCACTGCACTCTCCAAAACCTGCACATCCTTCTGGTAGTATGGTAACAAGAAACATAGGCAATATTTCAAATGTGGCTGAACAAAAACTCTACACAGCTGCAACATGACTTGCTAATTTTTCTACTCTATGCCCCATTCAAAGAAGGTAAGCATGCCACACACCACCTTGACTACCTTAACCACTTACGTTGCCACTTTCAGGATGTTGTAGACCTGTATGTCCTCTGTGTGTTGATGCTACTGAGGGTTCTGCCACATACTGTGTATTTTCCTCCTGTATTTGATCCTCCAACATGCATCACCTCGCATTTGTCTGGACTAAACTCCATCTGCTATTTCTCTGCCCAAGTTTCCTGCCATTCACTATCCTGCTGTATTCTGCATCAATTCTCCCCACTATCCACAGCTCCCCCAATTTTTGTATCATCTGCAAACTTACTAATCAGGCCAGCTACGTTATTTTCCAAATTACTTATATATTACAAATAACAAAGGTCTTAGCACTGAGTCTTGCTGAACACCACTGGTCACAGATCTCCAGTCAGGCAAACGCCCTTCCACATCTACTCTCTGTCTTTTATGACTAAACCAGTTCTCAATCCATCTTGCCAATTCACTGCAGACCCCATGTGACTTCACCTTTTGAATCAGCCTGCCATAAGGGTCCTTGTCATATGGACAACATTGACTGCCCTGCTCTCATCAAAATGACTTTGTTACTTGCTCAAAAATCATAATCAAGGTTGTGATTCATGTCCTGCCCCACACTACGCTATGCTGCCTATCACTAATAGGTCCGTACTTTTCCAAATTTGAGCTGATTCCATTCCTAAGAATCTCGCCCAATACGTTCCCTACCACTGACATAAACATCACTGGCCCGCAATTTCTGGATTATCCCAGTTCACCTTCTTAAACAAAAGAACAATGTCAGCTGTTCCCCAGTCAGCTGTGACTAAGGAGACTATAAAGATTTCATACAAGGCCCCACCAATTTCGTTATGCGTTCCTCAGCATTTTGGGAGATATCTCATCAGGCCCTGGGGACTTGTCGACTGTAATGCGTTTTAAAACACCACTATACCTCCTTTTTTTACATTGCTATGCCTCCAAATATCAATGTTACCCCTCCCAAGACTCCCCACACACCATGTCCTTCTCCTTTCTGAATACTAATGCAATTTATTCGTTATGAGTGGACCTAGCCTTTCCCTAGTTACCTTGTTGCTCTTTATATATGCAGAAAACACCTTGGGAATTTCCTTAATCCTGTTTGCCAAAGATATTTTATAGCCCCTTTTAGCTCTCCAACTTCCTTATTTGAGTTTGTTCCTGCTATCTTGTATTCTTCAAAGACTCTGTCTGTCTTCAGTTTCCGAAGCCAAATGCTTGCCTCCTTTTTCTTTTTGACTACCTCTTGATATCCAAGGTTCAATTCTTATCCTTCATTTTCACAGATCATAGAATCAAAGAACCTCTACAATGCGTAAAGAGGCCATTTGGCCTATTGATTCTGCACCAACCCTCTGAAGTGCATCCCAGCTGGACTCAGCCACTCAATCTATCCCCATAAAGCTGCATTTAGCATCGCTAATTCACCCAGCCTATACATCCCTGGATACTATTGACAATTTAGCATGGCCAGTCCACCTAATCTGCATATGCTCGGACTGTGGAAGAAAAACGGAGTATGCAGCGGACTCCACACATACAGTCACCCAAGGCTGGAATCAAACACAGGTTCCTGTACTGTGAGGTGATAGTGCTAGCCACTGAGCCACTGTGCCCCTCCCATCATGCTGGTCTCAAACTCTAATTAACTGGCCTTTAAAAGATACTCACATGCCAGATATAGATTTACAAACAGCCACCCCCAACCTACATTCCCCAATTCCTGGTTATTATTGTGGTAGTTAGTCTTCCCCCAATTTAATACTGTGTTGGACACACAATTCCCATGTCTTTTCATCCTTAACTAAAATACAGTCTAGGTTGTAACTGTTGGTCAGCTCAATTCTGCTATTATTGAAGCTTTGTTTGACTTTATTACAAGTGGGTAATAGGACCAATTCAGCTTTCTGACTGAACAGCAGGGACTTTACTAATAACTTGTTCCTTCCCTCATTCTGTTGCAGTGAACACTTTGGGAATAAGTGATGACCTCAAAGAGAAACTGCAGGATGTGATGATTGACCGACACAAGTTGACACTGGGCAAGACACTGGGAGAAGGTAAGAAGTGTGGTTATGGGGGGGGGGCTGCTCGCGAAAGTTGGAAATGGTGCTGGCATATCCCCACGAGAATGAATGCGGCCAAGTGCTCTGATGAGTCAATTCATCTATTGGAACGATTGTGGAACAGTGACAGCTAAATTTGGGCTGCATTGCGACTGCATGAAAGTGTAAAAAAGTGAAAAAGTGCAAAAATTTTTAATAGCATATAAGGAGAAGGGCCAGGAGATCCTACATTCCTGCCCTCTGAGTGATGCCACTGTTTCAAATTAATTGTATTTGCCTGTAGTTGAGTTTATTTAAGAACATTAAGGAGGCGAAAATACCATCAGAAAGGGTCAGGAGAATTTGCTATCTTCCTACCTCAAGTTAATAAGAGATTTACTCTGTGCAATCATACTGTGAATTAATAATGCCAAACATTTTGACAGCACATTGATTGAGAACAATGGCTGCAGTGCAACAGGTGCTGGGAATGAGACTAAATCTCTTATTAATGCAACCCACTGTTCCTGATGGCAAGAACCTAACCTGATGCCAGATGTCAACATGGTTGCCAACTCTGGTGGTTTGCCATGTTTCTGGAGGCTTTATTACATTGTCTTCTTGCTCCAATTAGCTGATCCTATCAAACAGTATATTGTTTTACTCCTGAGTTGTAAGTGTGTTTAACCTCCAATTGAAAGCTTCTCATAAATACTCCCTAACCTCAAACAAGCTCCAATGAATTCTGATCTAGTGTCCTGCTGATAGAAACATATCCAATAGTTCCAGCATTTCTCCATTTTTGATTCTACCAATTCTGACTTCTTTCAGGAGTTACAGTATATACTTTGACAGTATTTAAGATTATTGTGAATGTCTAGTTGATGGTATAGGGGCTTTAGAATATAGGAAGATTGCAATTCAAACTTCTCGATGTCTACGCACTTCATATTGTGTATGTTTTGCTTTAAGAAGTTAACGTTGGAAATGTAAAATAATTAAAATGCTGGATGTAGTGATCATTTAAAACAAATGTCAATTCAAAGGCTCTTTGTCTTTGTTTAATAGATTCAGAATAGAAGAGATGGGGATATAAAAACAACAGCTGGAGACATGGTGTCTGCAAAACTTGCGATCATGACAATCCAAAGAGAGGTAGAGCTAAAGTAGATTAAAAGCAATCAGTAAACCTAAAAATCAGTTTGCATGGGAATATCACTGCTCCCAAATTCCCATCCAAGCCACTCACCACCCAGACCTGGAAAGATATTGTCATCCCTTTATTGTTGCTGGGTCAAAATTCTGGAATTCTCTCCCTAATGGCCTCATGTGTTTACCAAAGCACATGGACTACAGCACATGGATTACATAGCTCCCCACCACCTTGGCTGAAAATGTGTTGCTGGAAAAGCGCAGCAGGTCAGGCAGCATCCAGGGAACAGAAGAATCGACGTTTCGGGCATAAGCCCTTCTTCAGGAACAACACAATTTATGCCCGAAACGTCGATTCTCCTGTTCCCTGGATGCTGCCTGACCTGCTGCGCTTTTCCAGCAACTCATTTTCAGCTCTGATCGCCAGCATCTGCAGTCCTCACTCTCTCCTCCCCACCAGCTTGTCAAGGGTACTTAGGGACTGGCCCAGCTAGTGATGCTTATATCTCATGAGTGAGTAAAAAAATGCTTAAAGATACCTCAGAGTAGACTATGTCATCATGGAGATGTGCGGAGTGTAGGAAAACTCTCTGGATTCAGTTCATCTGTGTATTAGTTGAGAGAACATTTAGATGCAGTTTTGAAGTGAGAGACTGTGGAAACAAAGAGTTGACATCAGCAAGCACTTGTGTTTCTGTTGGTAGTCGTCAGACAGTTAGGATTCGTGGGTAATCCCAGAAAATGGTGGCTCTGTGCCATTTAAAAAGGTAACAGCTAAAACAAAGACCTAGAGGCCATGATAGCTCACTACAGAAAAGACTGGGGTGAAGGACACCCACAACAATATTTGCTTGATGAAGCTGAGGAAGACTGGCAAATAGAGAAATTCAGTGGCAGCTCACTGAGTTTAATGAAACTTGAAATTGTGGTGACAATTCAACAACTGAGATCGGTCTCAAGAGAACTGGAAAATTTGACATCAGGAGCAGAGATTAGACGGCCAATATATGAGCAGGCATTGAGGAAGTCCAAATCAGAGATGTCTTGAGTCCTTTCCAAGGCTAAATCTATGAAGACATGGAATTGGAGTCCCTTGTGAAAGAGACAGAGACTTAAATGACATGTGGAGACTCACTGTTACTAAGATCTGGATGGGATCTGTCTTGCTTATGTCAATTAAAATGCAAACTTTAGTGTTTGCTCACAGTTTGCCTGTTAACTCAAATTTACCTCACATTAATCATGAATGTTAGAGTATATGGTTCAGTACAATTATCTTAACCTATTCAGTCTAATCATTATTGCATACATTTATTTTGTTCTAATTCTGTCATAAAGACTTTTCTGACTGTTCAATCCAAATCTGGAACCCTGGCACTTATTTGCTTATCATTGTTTCTTCCACTCATTTAGTCTTTAAAACATTATATTTTATTAAACCAGATCTCAACAAAGATCTATCTTATCCAGTATTTACACACCAGGCATCATAGTAGGATTGGGTTTGAAATTTAGAATTGGTTTATTATTGGGATTGGGGTTACATTTTGACTTGTGTTTGACATTGAAAATATATTAAGGAATGTGATTGAGATCGGAAGTATGACTGGGATTGACAGAGTAATTGACAATGGGATTAAAATTGAGATTAAGATTTCAGTTGGAGTTTGAGATTGAAATTAACATTGATTTTGGCATTGGAATTTAGGTTACTACTAGGATTGGATGGAGTTTGACATTTGATTAGGATTGGGACTGAAATAGGATCTTTTTGGGATTGAGATTAGAATTAGAATTACCACATGGAAGTCATGTCCAAATTTGGAAGATGGCGTACATCAGGCAGCATTTTGGAGAATCTATGGCCTCAGCATCTCTGAAAGTGCCACATACCATTTGGCGTTCTCAGTAGCTGTACTTCAGAGTGTAAGATAGGTGGAGGGCATCCAGTCTATTGATCCCAGTCACCATTCAGTAGAATCATTCATGCCTGATCCATCTTGTCAGTTTGATTATGACCATGCTGATTTAGAAAGCTCTGATTAAGTTATTCATGGAAATTTCATGTAATGTACAGATTTATTTATTCTTTCAGGGGAATTTGGCTCTGTGATGGAAGGACAATTGAACCAGGATGATTATATTCTCAAAGTGGCTGTCAAGACAATGAAAAGTAAGTAGACTATAAAAACATTTTCAATGAAGGACTTTCTGAATGGGATATTGCTAGAGCTCTTAGGAGAATTTATGAATAATTGCTATGACTTGCTGCTCACTGTACAGGAGTACAGCTCAAAGGAAGAATTAGAACCAGTCCCTTCAGCATTCTATGTCTTGTGTTTCTATAATAGTCAGAAGGAAATTGAGAAACAAATTTTTAAGGAGATCTTAGCAATCTGTAAGAATAATAGGGTGGTTATGGTGGGGATTTTAACTTTCCAAACATAGACTGGGACTGCCATAGTGTTAAGGATGGAGAGGAATTTGTTAAGTGTAACAAGAAAATTTTCTAATTCAGTATGTGGATGTACCTACAAGAGAAGGTGCAAGACTTGACCTACTCTTGGGGAAATAAGGTGACTGAGGTGTCAGCGGGAGCACTTTGGAGCCAGCGACCATAATTCTATTAGTTTTAATATAGTGATGTAAAAAGATAGATAAGATCTAAAAGTTGAAGCTTGAAATTGGAGAAAGGCCAATTTTGACAGTATTAGGTAAGAACTTTCAAATGCTGATTGGGGGCAGATGTTCGCAGGTAAAGGGACAGCTGAAAAATGGGAAGCCTTCAGAAATGAGATAACGAGAATCCAGAAAAAGTACATTCTGTTAGGGTGAAAGAAAAGGCTGGTAGGTATAGGGAATGCTGGATGACTAAAGAAATTGAGGGTTTGGTTAAGAAAAAGAAAGAAACATATGTCAGGATAGATCAAGCAAATTCTTAGAAGAGTATAAAGGCAGTAGGAGTAAACTTAAGAGGGAAATCAGGAGGGCAAAAAGGGGACATGAGATAACTTTGGCAAATAGAGTTAAGGAGAATCCAAAGGGTTTTTACAAATGCCTTAAGGACAAAAGAGTAACTAGGGATAGAATAGGACCCCTCAAAGATCAGCAAGCCGGCCTTTGTGTGGAGCCGCAGGAAATGGGGTAGATACTAAATGAGTATTTTGCATCAGTGTTTACTGTGGAAAGGACATGGAAGATATATAATGTAGGAAATAGATGGTGACATCTTGCAAAATGTCCATATTACAGAGGAGGAAATGCTGGATGTCTTGAAATGCATAAAAGTGGATAAATCCCCAGGACCTGATCAGGTGTACCCTAGAATTCTGTGGGATGCTAGAGAAGTGATTGCTGGGCCTCTTGCTGAGATATCTGTATCATTGATAGTCACGGGTGAGGTGCTGGAAGACTGGAGGTGGGCTAACGTGGTGCCACTATTTACGAAAGTGGTAAGGACAAGCCAGAGAACTCTAGACCAGTCAGCCTGACGTCGGTGGTGGACAAGTTGTTGGATGGAATCCTGAGGGAGAGGATGTACATGTATTTGGAATGGCAAGGACTGATTAGGGATAGTTAACATGGCTTTGTGCGTGGGAAATCATGTCTCACAAACTTTATTGAGTTTTTTGAAGAAGTAACAAAGAGGATTGATTAGGGCAGAGTGGTAGATGTGATCTATATGGACTTCAGTAAGGCGTTCGACAAGGTTCCCCAAGGTTAAATGTCATGGAATACAGGTAGCACTAGCCATTTGGATACAGAACTGGCTCAAAGGTAGAAGACAGAGGGTGGTGGTGGAGGTTTGTTTTTCAGATTGGAGGCCTGTGACCTGTGGAGTGTTACAAGGATCAGTGCTGGGTCCTCTACTTTTCATCATTTATATAAATTATTTGGACGTGAGCATGAGAAGTATATTTAGTAAGATTGCAGATGACACCAAAATTGGAGGCGTAGTGGACAGCAAATAAGGTTACCTCAGATTACAACAAGATCTTGATCGGATGAACCAATGGGCTGAGCAGTGGCAGATGGAGTTTTATTTAGATCAATGTGAGGTGCTGCATTTTGGGAAAGCAAATCTTATCTGGACTTATATACTTAATGGTAAGGTCTTAGAGAGTGTTGCTAAACAAAGACCTTGGAGTGTAGGTTCATAGTTCCTTGAAAGTAGAGTCATAGGTTGATAAGATAGTGATGAAGGCATTTGATATGCTTTCCTTTATTAGTCAGCGTATTGAGTACAGGAGTTGGGAGGTCATGTTGCAGCTGTACAGGACATTGATTCAGCCACTTTTAGAATATTGCATTCAATTCTGGTCTCCTTCCTATCGGAAGGATGTTGTGAAACTAGAAAAGATTTACAAAGATGTTGCCAGGGTTGGAGGATTTGAGCTGTAGGGAAAGGTTGAATAGGCTATGGCTGTTTTCCCTGCAGCGTCAGAGGCTGAGGAATCTTATAGAGAACCTTATAGAGGCTTATAAAATCATGAGGAGCATGGATAGGATAAATAGACAAGGTATCTTCCCCGGGTTGGGGGAGTCCAAAACAAGAGGGCATAGGTTTCGGGTGAGAGGGGAAAGAAACCCACGGGGCAACTTTTTCATGCAGGGCGTGATGCATGTGTGGAATGAGCTGCCAGAGGAAGTGGTGGAGGCTAGTACAATTGCAACATTTAAAAGGCATCTGGATGGGTATATGAACAGGAAGGATTTGGAGGGATATGGGCTGAGTGCTGGCAGGTGGGACTAGATTGGGATGGGATGTCTGGTTGGCATGAACGAATTGGACCAAAGGGTCTGTTTCCGTGCTGTACATCTCTATGCCTCTATGACTCTGAGTGATATTCCTATACAAGTGTGCAGAATGACTAGTTGTGAGTTAATCAAAGCTAAATGAAACTTCTAAGGACCAATTACCCTAATAAGGCACTTTGGAGAAGAATGATGCTTGCTGCTCATCATTCATGTTTTCTCTTTGGAACCATCTCCACTAGATACACTTGCCAGGAATGCATAATAACCAGACCTCTCCTCAAAAGTTACAAGAATTTCATTGAATGCGCCATGCAGAAACTTGGTTATTCATCCAACTGATTTATATCTGTGTTTATGCTCCTCATTAGCCTCCTCCTATCTGATTTCATCTCACTTTATCAGCATGTCCTTCTCATTCTTTATTTCTTTTTTTAACAAAAGAAAATGCTCTACTAAAATTTATAGAAGTGTATTACAAAACATTGAATTGAAAATGGTTTGACTGGAAAGTTCACTCAATGTAATATGTATCACATTCAAGGAGGTACCGAGTTCACTTTTGACTTGGTAATTGTCGGACATTTCTGAAACCAGTCAACTTGCTCATTTGCAGTTCAATATCAGCCATTTTAAAATTGTTTTCTCGAAAAAGCATTGAACAAGATAATAAAGGTCTGAATCTTAAATGTTTTGGACTAAATGAGTTGTATCAAGGGATTTTTACCACGAGACCCAAAGACTTGCCTCAGTGACCAAACTCATTTCATCAAAAGAGTTAAGTCTCACAGGGACCTGCCTCTATCTGTGTACAGATCATTAAGGTTGGTAAGCCAGATGGAGAGAGCAGTTGGTAAAGCGTTCGGTTTTATTAAACGGATATACACTATGAGAGCAAGGAGGTAATGTTGAATTTGTATGAGAGTCTTATTAGACCTCAGGTGAAGTATTGCGCGCAGTTGCAGTTGCCACATTATAGGAGAGATGCAAATGTATAGAAGAGGCAATCTACTGGAATGGTTCCAATGAACTTCAGCTGAGGATAGATTGAAGAAGTCAGGGCTGCTCTCCCTGGAGGGAAGAAAGCTGAGAGGAGATCTCATCGAGGTTTTCAAAACCATAATCATGCCAGGCAGAGCAGGTAGGATGAAGTTGTTTCCTTCTGTAAAAGAAACAAATAAAAATCAATTTAAAAAGAAGTAAGGGTAAGGTGAGAAAAACTTTTTTCTCGCAGTTGGAATGGAATTATGATGCAGGCAGATGCAAATGAGGCATTCAAGAGGGCAATCAATGATTATTTGGATAATAATGGTATGCACATATGAGGAAGAGGCAGAAAACTGGCAGTTAATAACACAGCAGGTTCAGACATGAAGGGTCAAGTGGTCTCCTACTCCACTGTAATAATTCTGGATTAATCTCTTACTCTGTCTCTTTGGCATTCATCACATCAATTCTAGTCCTGTGTAACCACATGCTTTTCCTGAAATAACTTGGCACACATCTTCTGAAAGACCTATATCCCTTGCACCATTGTAAGCTTTGACCTGGACAATTTGTTGGCAATCAAGCATTGCCCCCTGTGGGCACCGTCATGGCATAGAAGCCATAAGGCTTACATGGCTGACATTCCTTCACACACATAACCCATTGCTCTCTCCTTCGTCAATGTTTAAGCATAAGACTACGCAATTATCTGTCCTTAGCTACATCCTGACAGAATATCCTCTCAGTCAGCACTACTTGTGTCAAGTGCCAACTGTGGGCCACAGTACACCCCCACCCCCACAACATTCTTGATGAAGGGCTTATGCCCAAAACATCACCTCTCCTGCTCCTCGGTTGCAGCCTGACCTGCTGTGCTTTTCCAGTGCCACACTTTTTGACACAGCATTACATTTAGGCAAGTGGTGGGATAAACCTAAATGTGTTTTTATTTACATACAGCAAATGTTAATGCGAACAAAATCAATAAAGGCTGAAATTCACTCTGACGATGCCATCCAGATTTCAGCAACATGGCCAATGACTATTTTCCAATCCATGATGGTCTGCTGCACTCAGCTGTCATCTAGGTGTCAGTGAGGTCTTGTCTAGCTTGTAGTGCCAGCTGTGCTCTGTCGTGGACAATGAGGGCTTCATAATCCCCAGTGTCCTCATCCCTCTCCTTGGAAGACTGCTCCCATTCCTCAGTGCACTCAGCATTACCTTGTTGCCCACTTAAATTATGCAGAACACTGCACACTATGTCCGGGCTATATCTGGAGGACCTCTCAGAGAGACTGAAGCAACAGAAGCATACCTTCAGTAGTCTGATCGCCTGAGCAGCATTGTATTTTATGCTCTGTGCCAGTCAGGGGATAGCAAAATTGTACTCATGATGCAAAGTCACCACGGATAACCCTTGTCCCCTGGTAACCAATCTGAATCCTCAGGGTCACCAGGCACATGAGAGTATTCCAGGATGTCTGAGTCATGGCACTCGCCAGAGGAGTGGGCACACCGATCAGGTGGACATGAAATGGACTGGAATTCCTTCCTGTTAATGAATTCCATTCTTGTGACACTGCCCTTTCAGTGCCACATGTGTAGAGTTGATGACACCTTGCTCCTATGTTTCTGAGTCACACTGTAGCACTGACCTCGCCCTTAGGGAACAGTGGGATCTTGCACATCCAGAATAGTCCTAATGCATTTGTAGGTCCACAACTAAGAAATCCCACATGGACTTTGTATTGGAACACTCCTGTGAGCCACCTTGGGCTGTTTCATTCCATTATAGGCAGCTGTTTGGTTGTTGTTTAGCTTAGGCAGCTTCAGAGCTCTCCCTTCTTCATCTGCAAACTTACTAATCATGCCTTGAACATTCTCATCCAAATCATTGATATAGATAACAAACAACAATGGGCCCATCACCGACCCGTGAGGCACTCCACTTGTCACAGGCCTCCAGTCCGACAAGCATCCTTCCATCATGACCCTCTGCTTCCTACCATCAAGCCAATTGTGTATCCATTTTGCCAGCTACCCCTGGATTCCATGTGATCTAACCTTCCAGAACAGCCTACCACATGGAACTTTATCAACGGCCTTATTAAATCTATATAGACGTCTACTGCCCTGCCCTCGTCAACCTTCCTGGTTAGTTCATCAAAGAATTCTAACAAATGTGTGGGGCATGATCTTCCATACACAAAGCCAAAGTGACCACTCCTAATCGAACTTTCCAAATGCATATATATCTTTACCTCTCAGAATCCTCTCAAGTAATTTATCAACCAGAGATGTTACGCTTACTGGTCTATATTTGCCAGGTTTTCCCAGAATCCTGCAGGGAGTAACTCCGTTTCTTACTTCCCAAAGACTGCTGTCTTGCTGCTTGTCAATAGCATCAATATGGAATAAGATGCTCTCAAACCCGAGACAGGTCTCACTGAACTTCTCACTTGAATCTGCAAAAAATCTCACCACAGCCCACTCACTCAAACCTCTATAAGATTCTGCCTGGAATTTATAAAAAAATGCATGAGAATCTCTCTCTTTCTGTCCTGACATCATAACTGTTTCTTTCCCATGTGATTCTATCCGCCACTTAATGCTGGCCATCTCACCAACTCATAGTGGTAACGAGGTTCTCATTCTAGCCACTCATTAATAAGGAAATTCCTCCCAGCCTCACAAATAAAGAATTAAACTCTTCGGATTTATTCATGACAATCTTCTATTCATGACCCTTCCCTTCACCTGGAAATGAAAACATTTGTATCAGACATCTTGACGAGGGGAAGCCAGTTTCAGATAGGTTTGTTAAGTACCATCTCCACGAGCTGACTACCTAGGCTTCAGCAACAGTCTTTAGATGATCAGACCATGTAGTGTGTTGGTTTTTACAATGTTAGTCAGCCTGTATTACCCATATTCTACAATAATGTTTTTGTGTGTGTGGTTTTGTCAAGTGGAGACAGGTTTGGCCCACTTTGGATTTTCCTATGATAGGATAATCGTGGGGGTGTGTATTTATGTTTCTCCTAATGTAATGGAGGAGTTACATCTTTGAATTTCTGACAGCTTGCAGCACATTCTTGCTTGCCATGAGTTGCCCTGCGTTGGGAGGGAGGAGACAGGTGGAAGAAGGAAGAGCTGCCTAAGCTGAACAACAACCGAACAAAGGCCTATAATGGAATTAAACAGCCCAATGTGGTTCACAGGAGTGTTCCAATACAAAATACATGACAAACAGCCACAGGAGTTTTTAGATCAGATGACCAAATGCTTGATCACAAACGCAGGCTTTAAGCTGTGTTTTAAAGCATGAAAGAGAAGCAGAGAGTTTTATGAAAAATATTCCAAATCTGAGGGCCGAGGCAATTGAAATCATGGCCACCAAAAGTAATGTTATTAAAATTGTGATTACTCAAGAGGCGCAAATGAGAGGAACTTCAGTAGCCTCATGGACAAAGTGAGCTCAAGGAAGGTGCGAGGGAGACGACAGGAGACAAACGAGAGAAAACTGTGAGTTCAGGCAGAAGACTGCTGGGTGAGTAAAGGAAGTTTGGCCGCCAGAGTTACTGGAAATGAGGGATGTGCATAGGCAACTGATCAGGTTGTCTCAATTAACTCCTTGCAGTTATTGCTGGAGGTGAGGAGGAAGAGACAGGGGATAAGATGATAGCCTGCTGTATCGAAAAGAAGCTGAGGGTTTATCATGTACTCCACAGTGAGTCTAGAATCGTGAGCAGTTTTCAAAGACGAGTAGGATCCATTAGTGTCTTATACAGCCCAGTCAGATGTGGCATTGGGTGGTTAGATCAGTTATTAATAGGACAGTAGAAGGCAATTCAGTCCATCGGTTCCATTGCTGACTGTCTGCAGAGCAATCTCATGACTGCCATCCCCCAGCTCTGAACTGTTCTTTGAAAATCATTCATACTTCCATTACGTTGTGAGAGCAGTAAATTCGAGGTCATCATATCCCTCTGCATTCCATGCAAAGAACCTTACATCTGTATCCCCTAATCCTGTAGTATCAGCTAATGGAAATTGGTTTCCTTGTCCACCTTATCCAAACCTCCATCGAAGCCCTCTCAAAGTCCTTTGCTTCACCAAAGAAAAACTGTAGCTTCACCAACCAACCTTAGCTTAAGTCCATCGTTCTTCCCCACCTTCTCCTGGCAAGAACTTGAGGGAGCAAAAATGATGACTACAGCAAGGAAATGTCAGTGTGCAAGAGAGGGATTTTATTGACAATAAGCATTGACAATAGTGGTCAGTTGCTGTTGCATGGCAAGTTTGCAGTGGTTTCAAAAATGTGGTGAACAGAAAGCCATATAGTTAAGAATTTGAATATGATGTTGTAAGTCAATTAAGGGACTTTATTATTTCAGAGACTGATGAAGAAGGAGATAAGAGTTCTATCATGGAAGGGTGATGAGAGTGAAGATAATACAATGATCAGAGGAAGCCTGCAGAGAAATTTTACAAAGCCAACAAGAATGGGAAATGTGGTATGAAGGGTGATGGAGTTAGGCAGAATGTGAGACTTCAATTTCCTGATGACAGAGATAATGAACGTTTTGCTAGTTGTTCCAACCATGAGCCCATCATTGTATTTCCACTCTGTAACACACAATGTGAGCATGGCAAGCCTCACACTGGCCTGTAGTTTGTTTATACGAGTGATACATTAGAGTAAAATCTTTCTTCAAGTGAATTCAATGGTGCACAAGAAACTCATTATGTAAACTCCACATTCATTTAAAGTTGAAATGCAGTCAATTTTTTGCAGTTGTGTCTGAGATTTTCCTTCTTGAACTCTGAAGTACAAGGGAAGGGAGTAGATGGATGTCTGCTTGCATGGAGCCTCAAGATAGACAACAGTGAGTCAGTGGTGGGGAGGTTCTGTGGATACGGAGTGGTTGGGACATGGAGAACTAGATGAGGGATCCAAGAGAGCACAGAGAGTGGGTCATAAACAGGCAATAGTGGAATGTCTGAGTGTCTTGAATCTGGTGGGGACAATCATAGTAAGAAATATAGGGGCTAAAGACTGACCATGTGAGGGTTCTTCTCAGATATTAGCGGAAAAAGCTTTATTTATTTATTTATTTGATCATTCCTTCATCCATTTATCCCTTCTGAGAGTGATCTTGGATAATGTCCTATACAACGTGTAGAAAGGATAGACAGCTGAGCCTGTAAATTCAGCTATATCCTGCAGAGTGGCAAGTGTAACATCAGACACTAACACCAACAAAAAGTGAAAAATGAAATGCAACATTGTTTCTTCCACAATAAAAGCAAAAACTCTGACTGCACTGTGACCCATCAATGTGGACCAACCATGAACTGTGCCAGTACATTGTACCCCTCAAAGTTAGGCTCAGCGAATGGTGATGCACATATGAAGAAAGTGAAATCAATGCAGTGTGAATTATTTATACGTGTAACTTAAATTTGGAAAACCACCCTCAGTAAGGTTATGTTCATGGCAATGAAATTGGGCAGGAAAGTCTCCCTGTTTGATTGAAGGCTCTTTAATAGCCAATGGATATCAGCGCTGAGAAACATATCCCCTGCCACTTAATCACAGGGTTTCCCATACAAGCTGCTGATATTTTACATTTTTATTGTAATCATGTGGGAAAGTTCAAAAAGCCAGAAAAAGATAAGGGGTGCACACTTTCTGTTCCACCATCAGGATTGGTGAGCACTTCTGCTAAAATCCCACCCTTTATTTGAAATTAATACATTGAGGCCAGCAACACTTTGTGTATTGCAGCAAGTGAGGGAGTGGCCAAGGATCAGGACAGAGTTTATGTGGAGAGGCAGTTTTAGGAAGGACAAAAAGACAGTGAACCCCGAGGAGAGAACATGAGGAAGGTTCAAATCACCAAGAATGAGAAGTCTTTCAGTGTGGAGTCTGATAAAAGAAAGCTGAGGAGATATGTTGGTTAGAAAGTTTTGAAAATAGTTGAGAGGGTGGTACTGAACAATTACTTTGAAAAATGTGAAGAGCTGTGAGTGATTCTCAAAGGACTAGAAAGTGCCAGAAGAGTAGAGGATCACATCAACGTCTGATTTGGTGAGCAGTGCCACACCACCACCATGAAGGCTTTGTGGGGTGAGTAATAAAGATTTGGTTAGGGGAGACATTCCTTTACCCCTTATCCAAATTTTTGTTAGGGCTGCGATCCACTAAAACTGTGACAAAGGCCTAATTTGAAATTGAATGGACTGCGTGGAGGAAGAGATATCACAGGGAAGTGAGGACAAATCTGCTGTCACAGTCCAAAAGGTCAGCAATAGGAGGAGTGAGCTGGACAGCAGAGGACAGCCAGCTCCAAGGCACTCATGAAAGAATAGGATGGGACAATTGGGGTTGCTGTTCATAATGAGCCAGCAGTGAGTACTTAATGAGCTGACTGAAGAATTCAAATCAAGGCACTGAAGGAAACTGGAGGCTCATTAAACATGAGAAGACAGCAAGGGAGCAGGGAGACTGAAGAGTACTGCAGGCCTGAGGTCTGGAATCGGGAGGGTATAATACCAAACAATGGAGAAATGGAAAGAAACATACCCAACAAATTTTATGTCGTTTATATGGATTTCAACAAAGCCTTTGATATTAGAGACCAATACAAAAATAAAAATAGAGAAAATAAAAACACATGGGATCTAGGGTAACTTGGCAAGTTGAATTCAAAACTGGCTGAGATGGAGGAGCCAGATGGTGGTAGTATATGGCTGTTCGTATGACTGGAGCCTGGTGTGCGGTGACGTACCACAGGAAACAGCACTGGGTTCCTTATTGTTTATGGTATATATAAACAATGAGATTGTGGGAAGTATGATAAGTAAGTTTGTGGATTCACAAAGATTGGTTAACAGTGACTAAGAAGGTCTTATTTTACAGAAAGATATGTACGGATTAGTCAGATGGACAGATCCGTGGCAGATAGAATTTAACCTTGATAGTTGTGAGACATTTTGGAAGAAGGACAAAGTCAAGGGAGTACTTAATGAATGGCAAACCACTAGAACGCTCAGAGGTGTAGAGAGCTTGGAGTGCTTGTGGACAGATTCCTGAAGGTGGCAGGATAGTTTAAAAGGGTTAATTAAGAAGGCAAACAGCACTAACTTAATCATTGTGGCATGGATTATAAGAACAGGGAAGTCATGCTGGAACTGTACAGAACTTTTGTTAGGCGACAGCTGGAATACAAAGATCAAAGAAAATTACAGCACAGGAACAGGAACTTCGGCCCTCCAAGCCTGCACTGATCCAGATCCTCTCTCTAAATCTGTTGCCTATTTTCTAAGAATCTGTATCCCTCTGCTCCCTGCCAATTCATGTATCTGTCTAGATACATCTTAAATGGCGCAAATAAGGAGGCAATTGTCAGTGATGGTCCCAAAGAATGGGATTAATTCAGAATCCAGCAAAGGAAGGACTAAAAAGGTAAAAAAAAGTGTTAAAATAAATTGCAAGGGCAAACAAGTAATGAATGTAACAAATGACAATAAGAGCTTCTTAAAATATATAGAAAGGAAGAGAGAGGAAAAAGTGAACATAAGCCCCTTAGAAAATGAATTGGGGCAATAGTTATGGGGAACATGGATATGGCTGAGGATTGAAAACTGATTTTTTGCATCAATCTTGATATGGAAAATGTTTCATACATCCCACTAACACTAAAGAATATAGGGGAGGAATTAAATATCTTCACTATCACTACAGAAGTGGTATTACTCAGACAAAATGGAGCTAAATAGCCCTGATAGCTTGCAATCTATGATTCTAACAGAAATAATTCCAGAGATAGTTGGTAAATTGGTTGTAATTTGGATTCTAGAGAAGTATCAGAGAATTGGAAAACTGCTAATGTGACACCCCTTTTCATAAAGGGAGGGAGGTAAAAAGTGGATAACTAAGCCTAAAACCTATTATTGGAAAAATGTTGAAATCAGTTATTAAATAAGCAAGAGCAGTATATGTGAAAAATCATAATCTAATTAAGCAGAGGCAGCATGGTTTGATAAAAGGGAAATTGTGTTTGTCTAATTTATTATATATTTTTGAGAGAGTCTCAAACAAAGTGGATAGAGGGGGACCGGTAGCTGTGTTGTTTTCAGAATTGCAGAAGAAGTTTGGCAAGGTTCCTCACAAATGGTTAAGTTATAACATAAGAGCCCATGGTATGGGGATAGTGTTTTCACTTGGATAAATAATTAGCTAACGAGCAATGAGGATAGGAAGACTTTTTTTCAGGTTGACAACCTGTTATCAGTGGGATCCCACAGGGATCAGTGCTAGGACCACAACTGTTTACAATATGTATTAATGACTTGGAGGAAGGAAGCGACTGTACTGTAGCCAGATTTGCAGCTGACACAAAAATAGGTGGAAAGGCATTCAGCAATTAACAGAGAACTATTGACAGGTTAAATAAATGGGCAAAAAATGGCAAATGGAGAATAATATGGGAAAAGTTGTTCATTTCAGAATGGAGAACCAAAGAACAGATATTTTGAGTTTAGAAGAATGAGAGGAAATCTCATTGCAATATGTAGGATTCTTAAGAGGCTGAACAGGGTAAATACTGAGTGGATGATTCCCCTTGGGCATAGTCTCAGAATACTGTTTGGATTAAAATGAATACACTTCAGACCGCTAGTCCCACTCTGTTTATTAGCCTGGCTCTGCCCGCTCTTCCTATTAGACTTACTTGACTTAACCTCTATCCTCTTCTCAATCAATGCATATGCTGACCAACTGTGGTCTGATTTCCACACCCTGCCACACGAGCTTAACCTCTCCCAATTGGCGCAAGCAAACCTCTCTGCAAGTATATATTGTTGTACCTCCAGTTTAGGTGCAACCCATCCTTCTTGTACAAGTCCCTCTTGCCCTGGAAGAGATCCAAATGATCCAGTATCTGAAACCCTCCCTCCAACACCAGCTCTTTAGCCGCATATTCAGCTATATTATCTTCCTATTTCTGGTCTCACATGGCGCAGGAGAGTGCAACAAGATTGCAACCCCAGAAGTCCTGCTTTTCAACTTTCTACCTAGCTCCCAAAATTCCCTTTACAGGACCCCATCTCTCTTCCTGCCTGTGTCGCTAGTACCAATCTGGACCATAACCTCTGGCTGCTCATTCTCCCCTTTTAGAATATCCTTGATATCAGAATGCTCCTGATGTGATCTTCTCTACATCAAGGAGACAGAATGTAAACTTAGGGATCAGTTCACCAAGCATCATAGCGGGCCTGCAGAGGCAGACTGGACCTCCCAGTCACCGCCCATTTCAATTCCCCCAACCACTCCCTTTCCGACATGACCATCCTTGGCCTTCTCCATTGCCAAAATGAACCATAGCACAAATTGGAGGAACAACACCTCATCTTCCACCTGGGCAACCTACAGCCTGAGGACTCAACATTGAGTTCTACAATTTCAAATAACCTCCTTCCCCTTCCTAGTCCCTCCCCCTCCCTTCCACTGCTCCCTGCCACTAATTGGATTCATTCCTCCCAATGCGGGATAGGTACCATCTACCTGTCTTCACCTATCCTCACTCCACCACTCTGTCCCCACACCCACCCCCAGTGGTTGAAGAATGGTTCCACTCGAAACGTCAACTTCTTCACCAGCTGATGCTTGCCTGGTTTGTTTTGTTCTTCCAGCCAGCCGCCTGTCTAACCAGGAATGACAGAGCAGGCTCGTGGGCCTGAACAGCTTACTCTTGTTTCTATCTCTTATGGTCTATGGTGAAATCAGTCTCCCTATCCTTGGATTTGCAACATAATAAAATTAAAACTTTCAATGACCTTCCCACTCAATTGTTCACCAGATGATAAGTATGACAGATTAGATTAATTTCAGTGTGGAAACAGGCCCTTCGGCCAACAAGTCCACACAGACCCACCAAAACGCAACCCGCCCAGACCCAGTCTCCTACATTTACCTCTGCACCTAACACTACGGGCAATTTAGCATGGCCAATTCACATTATCTGCACATTTTTGGACTGTGGGAGGAAACTGGAGCACCCAGAGGAAACCCATACAGACACGGGGAAAATGTGCAAACTCCACACAGTTAGTCGCCTGAGGTGGGAATTGAACCTGGGTCTCTGGTGCTGTGAGGCAGCAGTGCTAACCACTGTGCCACCGTGCCGCCTATAAATGTCTGACACCATCATTGCAATTTCAAAAGAAATTAGTAGTTTAACTTTAGCAGAACATGGATAAATAACAAGGCAATCTACTTATTATAAGCCCAACCTCCTTTAACCAGAACCCTCACTTACACACTGACAGACATTTAAGCGACAAAATTAAAGAAAATAAGTCTGATGTGGCAATGCAATGGTTTTACAATTGGTACCAGAGCTTCAGAAATTCATTGTGAACAACTCCATTAACAGGATTTCTGTAGGTTCTGCTGGAATTCCAAATTCACTGATTCATGCAAAAGGTCTAGTAACCTATGAGGATTATTCAAACACTTCTTAGAGGAGTATTTGTTTATCAGAACAACTAAGAAGTTGATAACTACCATGAAAATTGAAGAGAGAACAAAATACAGCAGCACCATCCAGAAGCTTTTGTCAAAAACACATTCATGTCTTCAAAAGCCCAGTCAGTACTGGTTCACCTGTTGCCCTTGACTGACCAGCTCAACCTCCAACCGGTTGCCAGTTCAGAGAAGAGAATATCACGATGCCGAAATATCAGTAGTATTCTTAGGACAAGAATTAACATGATTATCTTTCTGGGCCTGTTCCCATAAACAAATATCAGTTTGTTTGCTGTTCCCTCAGTTTCAAAGCAAGCAACTGCTCAAAGTTTAATTCTCAACTTCAGCTCACATTTCCAAAAAGAAAAGTGAAAGGAATAAAGACTGAAAGTCTCAACAAGGGACAATCTTGCAACCCAGAAAAAAGGAACGGACACATCACATCTTTTTTTTCAGAGATCGTAATTCATCAAAACAATTGTTGCTTTTATACAGATTTATGACTCTTTTCAAAACCATTTGGCACAAAGTCATCCATATGAGACAGTGAGGCTCTTTGTGCTGAAGGCAGTAATCCTGTACAATTCGTAATAACATAAGCATTGCTGACTGATAAACACCTGTTCCTAGGAATTAACCCTAAGTATGTGGTCACACCACAGTCTTTACATTCGTTTCACAGTCTCTAATCACTGGCATTCATAAAATTGAATTGAATTGAATCAAATTGAATTGAATTAGCTTTATTGTCACATGTACTCAACTGAGTACTGTTGATAAGTTGCCACTTACAGCGCCATCTTCAGTACAAAGCACCTAATTACAACTTCTTCAGTGACAAGATTAGTTACTGTGTAACAATGTCATACAGCGCCATCTTGGGTGCAGAGAACCTTAGTTAATACAATCATACAATCCTTAGTTACAGAATAGAGAAATGAAGAAAAACATTATACAAAATATAACCACAGCCTTCTCATTAAGGCAATGATTTCTTCATTGTCAGGAAAATTTACATGGAAACTGTGACTGTGCAATAATGATTTAAGACTAGAACTGGTTGTTAGATATACATATGTGTGGGCGGCACGGTGGCACAGTGGTTAGCACTGCTGCCTCACAGCGCCAGAGACCCGGGTTCAATTCCCGCCTCAGGCGACTGACTGTGTGGAGTTTGCACGTTCTCCCCGTGTCTGCGTGGGTTTCCTCCGGGTGCTCCGGTTTTCTCCCACAGTCCAAAGATGTGCAGGTCAGGTGAATTGGCCATGCTAAATTGCCCGTAGTGTTAGGTAAGGGGTAAACGTAGGGGTATGGGTGGGTTACGCTTTGGCGGGTCGGTGTGGACTTGTTGGGCCGAAGGGCCTGTTTCCACACTGTAGCAATCGAATGCACACAGGTTTCCTGCAATACCAAGCAAACCTAGAAATGTTGTGCAAACACGTGACTTATTAATTCATTAATAACAGGTCCTCCATAAATAAATTGTGGAAACTGAACTTAGAAAACAAAGCTAATAATTAAATGGTCAATGCGTTTGCTAACTCTGGCAGGTTGTATTATGGGTGATACCACCACGACTACTGTCTTCAGCTGCCCTTCCCAGACCTATTTGGTCAGCAACAGCTTCTCAATGCATTCTGGATGGGTCTTAAATTTCAGACCAGTTTAGCAGCACACTCTATCTCTGAATCATGCTTCAGAAAGTCTAGTTGGGTGGAAGCAACAAACTAGCAAGTAGCCAACTAAAGAATCCCCATAGTTTGGAAGCAGGCCATTTGGCCCAACAAATTCACATCAACCCTCCGAAATTCATTCCCACCTGGACCCATCCCACCACCCTATCACTGTAACCCTGTATTTCCCATGGCTAATGCACTCAACTTACACATCCTGAACACATTGGTTAATTCAGCAAGGCTAATCCACCTAACTACACATTTTTGGACTGTTGGTGGAAACCGGAGAACCAGGAGGAAACCCATACAGACACGGGGAGAATGTGCAAACCGCACACAGCCATCCGAGGATATAATTGAACCCAGGTCTCTGGCACTGAGATGCAGCTGTGCTAAACAATGAGCTACTGTGCCCCCTGTTTGGTACACAAACATGGAGAGACAGTATACAGTAAAGGATACTGTTCTAAAAGGTGTACTGGAGGAGAGAGAGAGAGAGACCTTGGGCAGGATTGGCAGCTTAATGTTCCAGGATACAAATGGTACAGGAAGGATAGAAAGGAAGACAAGAGAAGAGGGGGAGTGGCATTTTTGATAAGGGATGGCATTACAGCTATGCTGAGGGAGTATATTCCTGGAAATACATTGAGGGAAGTTATTTGAATCGAACTGAGAAATAAGAAAGGGATGATAACCTTACTGGGATTGTATTATACACCCCCTAATAGTCAGAGGGAAATTGAGAAACAAACTTTTAAGGAGATCTCAGCTATCTGTAAGAATAATAGGGTGGTTATGGTAGAGAATTTTAACTTTCCAAACATAGACTGGGACTGCCATAGTGTTAAGGTTCAGATGGAGAGGAATTTGTTAAGTGTGTACAAGACAATTTTCTGATTCAGTATGTGGATGTACCTACTAGAGAAGGTACAAAACTTGACATACTCTTGGGAAATAAGGCAGGGCAGGTGACTGAGGTGTCAGTGGGGGAGCACTTTGGGGGCAGCGACCATAATTCTATTAGATTTAAAATAGTGATGTAAAAAGATAGACAAGATCTAAAAGTTGAAGTTTGAAATTGGAGAAAGGCCAATTTTGATTGTATTAGGCAAGAATTTTTGAAAGCTGATTGGGGGCAGATGTTCGCAGGTAAAGAGATGGGTGGAAAATGGGAAGCCTTCAGAAATGAGATAACAAGAATCCAGAGAAAGTATATTCCTGTCAGAGTGAAAGGAAAGGCTGGTAGGTAGAGGGAATGCTGGATGACTAAAGAAATTGAGGGTTTGATTAAGAAAAAGAAGGAAGCATTTGTAAGGTATAGTCAGGATAGATCGAGTGAATCCTTAGAAGAGTATAAAGGAAGTAGGAGTATACTTAAAAGGGAAATCAAGTGGGCAAAAAGGGGACATGAGATAGCTTTGGCAAATAAAATTAAGGAGAATCCAAAGAGTTTTTACAAATACATTAAGGACAAAAGGGTAACTAGGGAGAGAATAGGGCCCCTCAAAGATCAGCAAGGCAGCCTTTGTGTGGAGCTGCAGAAAATGGGGGTGATACTAAATGAGTATTTTGCATCAGTATTTACTGTGGAGAAGGATATGGAAGATATAGACCGCAGGGAAATAGATGGTGACATCTTCCAAATGTCCATATTACAGAGGAGGATGTGCTGGATGTCTTGAAATGCATAAAAGTGGATAAATCCCCAGGACCTGATCAGGTGTACCCTAGAACTCTGTGGGAAGCTAGAGAAATGATTGTTGGGCCTCTTGCTGAGCTATTTATATCAACGTAGTCATGGATGAGGTGCCGGAAGGCTGGAGATTGGCTAACGTGGTGCCACTGTTTAAGACGTGTAGTAAGGACAAGTCAGGGAACTACAGACCAGTGAGCAAGACGTCGGTGGTGGGCAAGTTGTTGGAGGGAATCCTAAGGGATAGGATGTACATGTATTTGGAAAGGCAAGGACTGATTAGGGATAGTCAACATAGTTTTGTACGTGGGGAATCATGTCTCACAAACTTGATTGTTACTTCCTCAAAAAACTCAAAGAGGATTGATGAGGGCAGAGACGTAGATGTGATCTATATGGACTTCAGTAAGGTGTTCGACAAGGTTCCCCATGGGAGATTGATTAGCATGGTTAGATCTCACGGAATACAGGGAGAACTAGCCATTTGGATACAGAACTGGCTCAAAGGTAGAAGACAGAGGATGGTAGTGGAAGGTTGTTTTTCAGACTGGAGGCCTGTGAACAGTGGAGTGCCACAAGGATTGGAGTGGGTCCTCTACTTTTTGTCATTTACATGAATGATTTGGATGCGAGCATAAGAGATAGTAAGTTTGCAGATGACAGCAAAATTGAAGGTATAGTGGACATCGAAGAGAGTTACCTCTGATTACAACAGGATCTTGACCAGATGGGCTAATGGGCTGAGAAGTGGCAGATGGAGTTTAATTCAGATAAATGCGAGGTGCTGCATTTTGGGAAAGCAAATCTTCGTAGGATTTATACACTTAATGGTAGGGTCCTAGGGAGTGTTGCTGAACAAAGAGACCTTGGAGTGCAGGTTCATCGCTCCTTGAAAGTGGAGTCGCAGGTAGATAGGATAGTGGAGAATGCTTTCCTTTATTGGTCAGAGTATTGAGTACTTGAGTTGGGAGGTCATGTTGCGGCTGTACAGGACATTCGTTAGGCCACTATTGGAACACTGCGTGTAAGTCTGGTCTCCTTCCTATTGGAAAGATGTTGTGAAACTTGAAAGGGTTCAGAAATGATTTACAAGAATGTTGCCAGGGGTGGAGGATTTGAGCTATAGGGAGAGGCTAAACAGGTTGGGGCTGTTTTCCCTGGAGCATCGGAGGCTGAAGGGTGACCTTATGGAGGTTTACAAAATTATGAGGGGCATGGATAGGGTAAATAGGCAAAGTCTTTTCCCTGGGGTCAGGGAGTCCAGAACTAGAGGGTATAGGTTTAGGGTGAGAGGGGAAAGATATAAAAGAGACCTACAGGGCAAATTTTCACACAGAGAGTGGTATGTGTATGGAATGAGGTGCCAGAGGAAGTGGTGGAGACTGGTACAATTGCAACATTTAAGAGGCATTTGGATGGATATATGAAAAGGAAGGGTTTGGAGGGATATGGGCCGGGTGCTGGCAGGTGGGACTAGATTGGGTTGGGATGTCTAGTCGGCATGGACAAGTTGGACCGAAGGGTCTGTTTCCATGCTGTACATCTCTACAACTCTATATGTACATATGTCATTGAAGGTGAAAGGATATGTTGAGAGAACTCTGAATAAAGCAAACAGTATTCTAGGTTTAAAAACAGAGAGCAGAGAGGTTATGAAACTTATCTAAGGCACTAGTTAGACCTCAGCTGGAGTATTGTGCACGGTTCTTAATGTAACACTTTAGGAAGGGTGTATTGGACAGAGTGCAGAAGAGATTTATAAGAATGGTTCCAGGAATAAGACACTTCAGCTATGAGGAAAAATTGAAGAAGTGAGATTGTTTCCTCAGAGAGGAGAGGCTTTTCAAAATCATGAGGGGTCTTGACAAAGTCAATAAGGAGTAACTGCTCCCACTCATAAATGGATGAAACGGCTTTGCAAAATAAGCAAATCCCCGACAAGACAAAGCTTTTTCACACAGTGAAATTATTAGGGTCTGAAATGCACTGCCTGGAAGTGTGGTAGAGGCAGCTTCAACTGATGTTTTCAAGAGAGCATTGAATAATTATTTAAGTGGAAATAGTGTGCAGTATTATAAGAAAAACACAGGAGATTAGCACAGAGTTAAAATGCTCAGAAAGCCAGTACAGATATGATGGGCTGAATGGTCTCCTTTTGCATGATAACAATTGTGTAAATTTATGATTTCCTCCCTGCAGTTGCGATTTGTACACGAACTGAAATGGAGGACTTTCTTCGAGAAGCGGTCTGCATGAAGGAATTTGACCATCCCAACGTTATGCGATTACTTGGTAGGGAGACCTAGAAATTTTTTGCTTTAAAAATAATGTTTTTCAACAAAATATCGGTGAATGAATTATCTGCACCGAGTTATTAATGGATATGATGTAATTTAGATCTGGCTCCAGGGTGACCAAGGATAGGAACTCAATGTTCGTGTTATTCAATTTTCAGGAAAGAGAGATGGAAAGGAAAGGGAGGTGGGGTAAGGAGGAGATTAAGACAACACTGGCCTGGATGATGTAGAATCGGTGTGGGTAGAGCTGCGGAACATGAAAACGAAAAGGCATTAGTGGAAGTTGTGTACAAACTACAAAACAGCAGTTGTGATGTTGGGGACTGTATCAAACAGGAAGTTAGAGATGCATGCAGTAAGAATACAGTAGTTATTATGGGTGACTTCAATCAACATATTGATTGGACTAACCAAACTGGTACCAATGCAATGGAGAAGATTTCCTGGAGTGTATAAGGGACAGTTTCCTCAACCAATATGTCAAGGAACCAGTTAAAGAGCAAGCCATCCTTGACTTGGCTTTCTGTAATGAGAGAGGATTAATTAGCAACATTGTGGTGCGAGATACTTTGGGGAAGAGTGACCATAATATGGTAGAATTCTTCACTAAAATGGAAAGTGACACAATTAATTCTGACACTAGGATCCTGAATGTAAAGAAAGCTAACTTTGACAGTATAAGGTATGCATTGGCTGGGATAAGCTGACAAAGGATACTTAAGGGGTTAACAGTGGATAGGGAATGACAGCCATTTAAAGAATACATGGATGAACTTCAACAACTGTACACCCCTATCTGGTGTAAGAGTAAAGCAGGGAAGGTGGCTCAACCATGGCTAATGAGGGAAATCAGGGACAGTGTTAAAGCCAAAGAGGAGGCGTATAAATTTGCCAGGAAAAGCAACAAACCTGAGGATTAGGATAAATTTTAAATTTAGCACAGGAGGATAAAGGGTTTAATTTGGAAAGGGAAAATAGAATATAAAAGTGAGCTCACAGAAAATGTAAAAATTGAGTACAAAGCTTCTATAGATATGTGAAGAGAGAAAGACCGGTGAAAACAAATGTAGTTTGTTCCTTGCAGTTAGAATCAGGTGAATTCATAATGGGAAGCAAAGAGATGGCAGAACAAATACTTTGGATCTGTCTTCACTAAGGAGGACACAAATAACCCTCAGGAGATGCTCGGGGACAGAGGGTCAAGCATTAAAGGGGAACTGAAGGAAATCCTTATTAGTCAGGAAATGGTATTGGGGAAATTAATGGGATTAAAACACAATGAGTTCCCAGGCGTGATGCTCTGTATCCCAATATAATTAAGGAAGTGGCCCTTAAAATAATGGATGCATTGGTGATCATGTTCCAGCATTCTGTAGACTCTGGAAGAGTTCCAATGGACTAGACAGTAACTCCAATCTTTAAAAAAGGAGGGAGAGAAAATGAGGAATTATCAGCTGGTTAGCCTGACATAGATGTTGGGGAAAATGCTGGAGTCAATCATTAGGGATGTAATAACTGAGCACTTGGAAAGTGGTGACAGAATCAGCCCTAGTCAGCATGGATTCACTAAAGAGAAATCATGCTTGGTAAATCTGCTGTAATTCTTTGAAGATATGACCAGTAGCGTGGACAAGGGTGAATCAGTAGATGTTGTGTATCTGGACTTTTAAAAGCCTTTTGACAAGATTCCACACAAGAAATTAGTACAGAAAATTAAAGCTCATGTTATCAGAGATAATGTATTGACATGGATAGAAAACTGGATGGCAGACAGGAAGTGGAGAGTTGGAATAAATACATTCTTTCTAGAATTTCAGTGGGGTGCTGTATGGTTCAGTGCTGGGACCCCAGCTGTTTACAATATACATTAATGATTTGGATGAAGGAATTGAATGTTTATCTCCAAATGTGCAGATGACACTAAACTGGATGGCAGTGTATAGAACATAGAAGAATACAGCGCAATACAGGCCCTTCAGCCCTCGATGTTGCGCCGATCCAAGCCCACCTAACCTACACTAGCCCACTATCCTCCATATGCCTATCCAATGCCCGCTTAAATGCCCATAATGAGGGAGAGTCCACCACTGCTACTGGCAGGCATTCCATGAAATCACGACTCGCTGAGTAAAGAACCTACCCCTAACATCTGTCCTATACCTACCCCCCCTTAATTTAAAGCTATGCCCCCTTGTAATAGCTGACTCCATACGTGGAAAAAGATTCTCACTGTCGACCCTATCTAAACCCCTAATCATCTTGTACACCTCTATCAAGTCACCCCTAAACCTTCTTTTCTCCAATGAAAACAACCCCAAGTGCCTCAGCCTTTCCTCATACGATCTTTCTACCATACCAGGCAACATCCTCGTAAACCTCCTCTGCACCCGTTCCAGTGCCTCCACATCCTTCCTATAGTATGGCGACCAAAACTGCACACAATACTCCAGATGCGGCCGCACCAGAGTCTTATAAAACTGCAACATGACCTCAGTACTCCGGAACTCAATTCCTCTACCAATAAAAGCCAGTACGCCATATGCCTTCTTCACCGCACTATTTACCTGGGTGGCAACTTTGAAAGATCTGTGTACATGGACACCAAGATCCCTCTGCTCATCCACACTACCAAGTATCCGACCATTAGCCCAGTACCCCATCTTTTTGCTGTGAGGAAGTTGCTAAGAGGCTGCAGGGTGACTTGGACAGACTGGCTGAGTGGGCAAATAGTTGGCAAATGCAACATAATTTGGATAAATGTGAGGTAATCCACTTTGCTCACAAAATCAGGAAGACAGATTATTATCTGAATGGTGGCAGTTTCGGAAAAGGTGAGGTGCAACGAGACCTGGGTATCATGGTGGAAGAGTCGCTGAAGGTTAGCATGCAGGTGCAGCATGCAATGAGGAAAGCTAATGACATGCTCTCCTTCATAGTTAGAGGATGAAGTATCGGAGTAAGGATGTCTTGCTGCAGTTCTACAGGGCCTTGGTGAGGCCACACCTTGAGTATTGTATGCAGTTTTGGCCTCCTAGTCGAAAGAAGGACATTCTTGCTATTGAATGAGTCCAGTGAAGGTTCATCAGACTGATTCCCAGGATGGCAGGACTGACATATGAGGAAAGACTGAATTGACTGGGCTTGCACTCAGTGGAATTTAGAAGAACGAGGGGGAATCTCATACAAACATAAAATTCTGAAGGGACTGGACATGCTAGATGTGGGAAGAATATTTCTGATGTTGGGCAAGTCCAAAACTAGGGGTCACAGTCTAAGAATAAGGGGTAAGCCATTCAAGACTGAGATGAGGAAGACTGTCTTCACTCAGAGAGATGTAAACCTGTGGACTTCCCTCCCACAGGAAGCAGTTGGGGCCAGTTCATTAGGTATATTCAAGAGGGAGCTGGATGTGAAACTTGTGGCTAAAGGTATCAAGGGGTAAGGGGGAGGCGCAAGTGGGATACTGAGATTGCAGGGTCAGCCATGAGCGTATTGAATGCTGTGCAGGCTCGAAGGGCTGAATGGCCTACTCCTAAACCTACTTTCTATGTAAATATTTAATTTATGATTGCCAGGGAGTAGTCCCATACATAATGTGAATCCTGATGCATTTTGACAGGATTGCATTCTGTAAATGAGGCTGTGTATTATGATGAAAATATTACACCAAAGGACTCAAAATTGTATTTAATTTTGCCTCGACAAGCTTGCACCATGCTGTTCATCTGGAGCAATGCTTAGAAAGCTTGTGATTTCAAATAAACCTGTTGGACTCTAACCAGGTGTTATGAGATCTCTGACCTGGTGATAACAGGTGACTGTTTGGTGATGCTAGACTAACTTGGCTGTGTTTTATACATCTCAACATAGTGCAACAGGATATTATACATCACCTGTGAGGATGTAGAGATTTCAATTTAACATGTTATGAGGGGTGACCTTGTACAGGTTTATAAAATCATGAGGGGCATGGATAGGATAAATAGACAAGGTCTTTTCTCTGGTATGGGAGACTCCAGAACTAGAGGGAATAGATTTTGGGTGAGAAGGGAAAGATATGAAAGAGACCCAAGGGCCAACTTTCTCACGCAGAGGGTGGTGCATGTGCGGAAGGGACTGCCAAGGAAGTCATGGAGGCTGGAACAATTGCAATATTTAAAAGGCACCTGGATGGGTATATGAATAGAAAGGGTTTGGAGGGATATGGGCTAGATGCTGGCAGGTGGGACTAGATTGGGGTTGGGGTATCTGGTCGGCATGGACGAGTTGAATCGAAGGGCCTGTTTCCGTGCTGTACATCTCTATAACTATGTTATCTGTGAGAAAGCACGTACTGACAACGCAGCAATCCCTTAGGGCTGTCAGACTAGATCATGTGGTCTTGTTTCTGCAGTAGAACCTCAGATACGGTGAGAGTGATACTTCCCTAAGCTCACTGAATTGACTAGTACAGCCAGAATACTGTCCAGAAAGGGAGTTTTGACACAGGTCACATGGTTTCAGGTAGGGTATCCAGGAAGGAGTTGCTCAGTATTAGACTTGAAATGGGCAATGGGTCGTTAAAACAAATTGGCAGTGTTCAGCCTAGCAGTCAAGCAACTTCTTCAGTGCATTTGGCTCACAGTGCATCAAGTTGTAAAGCAATTCAGATGTAGGAATGTGTGGGTTTTGCAGAGGACACACCATGCATAGTTACCTAAAGAAGTTAGGGAAAACATCAAATTTGAGGAAAACGAATGAACAAAGACCATGTCATCGTTTAAAAAATGTCATCATACCATGCTCTGTAATTTACTAAAGTAGCCACAGAGTTAATTTTTTACTGGTATAGAACTGTGGAATCCTGTATCCCTAGTAAATAGACAAAAGAATTTAACAAGCCCACAAATAGCTAGTCAAATCCACAGAGCTGGCAAACACTATCGTTTGGTGCTGGGTGGAATTGTTTGTGAAGAGGATCGTTCCTTTAATGACCAGATGAACTGAATTTGAATTGAGGTTGTGTTGAGCTTCAGGAAAATGGGATGTGCCATCAAGGATGACAGGGGAAAGTTATAAAAGGGACCTCAGGGGTAACTTTTTCTCGCAAAAGTTGGTCGTGTATGGAATGAGCTGCCAGAGGATGTGGTGGAGGCTGGTACATTTACAACATTTAAAAGGCATCTGGATGGATATATGAATAGGGAGGGTTTAGAAGGATATAGGCCAAATGTTGGCAGATGGAACTAGATTAATTTGGAATATCTGGTCGGCATGGACAAGTTGGATGGAGGGCCTGTTTCCATGTTGTACATCTCTGTGACTCTCTGAATAGTGAAATTTCTAAATGTATATCTCTTGTGATTTTCCCAGGAGACGATGAATGGGAGAGGCTATTCACAGGTAAAGGGACAACTGGAAAGTGGGAGGTCTTCAAAAAAGACATAATGAGAGCCCAGTATACTTCAATTAGTGCGAAGGGCAAGACTGGTAGGAGTAGGGAATATTGGATGACTAAAGAAATTGAGGCTTCGGTCAAGAGAAAGGAGGAGGCATATGGCAAGTACTGGCAGCTGGAATTGAGTGAATCCCTCGAGGAATATAAAAGCAGTCAGAGTATACTTGAGAAGGAAGTCAGGAGGGTAACAAGGGGACATGAGATAACTTTGACAATTCGGGTTAAGGAGAATCTGCAAATACATTAAGGACAAAAGAGTAACTCAGGAGAGAATAGGGCTCCTTAAAGATCAATAAGGTGGTCTATGTATGTAACTGCAGGAAATGGGTGAGATACTAAACGAGTATTTTGCGTAATTATTTACTGTGGAAAAGGATATGGAAACTAGACAACTTGAAGAAATAAATACTGATATCTTGAAAAGTGTCTATTTTTCAGGGGAGGTGATGTTTGACATCTTAAAATGCATAAAGGTGGATAAACCTATGGGAGCTGATTAGGTGTAATCCAGAACTGTATGGGAAGCTAGGAAAATGATTGCCAGCCTCTGACTGAGATATTTGTATCAATAGCCACAGGTGAGGTGCTGAAAGACTGGCATGTGGAAAATGTTATTATTTAAGAAAGTTGGTAAGGAAACGCCAGGGAACTATAGACCTATAAACCTGATGTCTGTGGTGGGTAAGCTGTTGGAGAGGATTCTGAGGGACAGGATCTATAAGTATTTGGAAAAGCACACACTGTGGCTCAGTGGTTAGCACTGCTGCCTTACAGTATCAGGGTCCTGGGTTTGATTCCAGCCTCGAGCAACTATCAGTGTGGAGTTTGAACATTCTCCCCGTATCTACGTGGGAGTCCTCCGGGTGCTGCGGTTTCCTCCCACAGTCCAAAGATGTGCAGGTTAGGTGAATTGGCCATGCTAAGTTGCCCATAGTGTTGAAGGATATGTAGACTAGGTGCATTAGTCAGGGGGATCGCAGGGTAGGGGAATAGGTCTGGGTGGGATACTCTTCGGAGGGTTGATGTAGACTGGTTGTTCCAAATAGCCTGTTTCCACACTGGAGGGATTCTATGATTAGGGAAAGTAAACTTGGCTTTATGCATGCACATTCAATGGTATTACCATCACTGAATCCCACACTATCAACATCTAGGGATTATCATTGAACAGAAAAAACTCAATTGGACTCACCACATAAACACAGTAGCTGCAAGAGCAGGTCAGTCACTAGGAATAGTGCGGTGAGGAAGGCATATGGCGTACTGGCTTTTATTGGTAGAGGAATTGAGTTCCGGAGTCCTGAGGTCATGATGCAGTTGTATAAGACTCTGGTGCGGCTGCATCTGGAATATTGTGTGCAGTTTTGGTCGCCATACTATAGGAAGGATGTGGAGGCACTGGAACAGGTGCAGAGGAGGTTTACCAGGATGTTGCCTGGTATGGAAGGAAGATCGTATGAGGAAAGACTGAGGCACTTGGGGCTGTTTTCATTAGAGAAAAGAAGGTTTAGGGGTGACTTGATTGAGGTGTACAAGATGATTAGGGGGTTAGATAGGGTTGACAGCGTGAACCTTTTCCCGCGTATGGAGTCGGGTATTACAAGGGGGCATAGCTTTAAATTAAGGGGGGGTAGATATAGGACTGAAGTTAGGGGTCGGTTCTTCACTCAGCGAGTCGTGAGTTCATGGAATGCCCTGCCAGTAGCAGTGGTGGACTCTCCCTCTTTATGGGCATTTAAGCGGGCATTGGATAGGTATATGGAGGATAGTGGGTTAGTATAGGTTAGATGGGCTTGGATCGGCGCAACATCGAGGGCCAAAGGGCCTGTACTGCGCTGTATTCTTCTATGTTCTATGTTCTATGAATGTTCTGGCAAGTAACTCACCTCCTGACTACTCAAAACCTGCCCACCATTTACAAGGCACAAGTCAGGAGTGTGATGTAATATTCTCCACTTGCTTGGATGGGGCAGCTCCAACAACACTCAAGAAGCTTGACACCATCTGGGACAAAGCAGCCTGCTTGATTGGCACTACATCCAAAGCATCCACTCCCTCCACCAACAATGCTCAGTAGCAGCAGTGTGTACTATCTATAAGATGCATTGCAGAAATTCACCAAAGATTACCACACAGTACCTTCCAAACCCATGACCAATTCAATCTAGAAGGTCAAGGTCAGTAGATATATGGGAACACCACCACCTTCAAGTTCCCCTCCAAGCCACTCAACATTCTGACTTGGAAGTGTACCGTAGTTCCTTCACTGTTGCTGGGTCAAAACCTTGGAATTTCCTCCCTAATGGCATTGTGGTGGACTGCAGTGGTTTAAGATGGCAGCTCACCACCATCTTCCCAAGTGTAACTAGGACTGGGCAATAAATGCTGGCCAGCCAGCAATGCCTACATCCCACAAATTTTTTTTTAAAAAACTCGTGACTCACTAATTTGATTTAGTTTTTCAATGAAGTGACAAAGAAGACTGATGAAGGCACAGCGATGGCCATTGTCTTTTATGAACTGCAGCAAAGTTCCACACGGTAGATTGGTTAGCAAGGTTAGATCACATTTGAATACGGACAGCTAGCCATTTGGATTCAAAATTGACTTGAAGGTAGAGACAGAGCGTGATGGTGGAGGATTGTTTTTTGGGCTGGAGGCCTGTGACCAGCAGTGTACCACAAGGTTCGGTTGAGTCCACTGCTTTTTGTCACCTATATGAATGATTTGAATGTGAATATAGGGCAAGTGGTTAGTCATTTTACAGATGACATCAAGATTGGAGGTGTAGTGGACACTGATGAAGGTTACCTCGACTACAATGGGTCTTTGATCAGATAGGTTGATGAGCCAAGGAGTGGCAGATAGAGTTTAATTTAGATAACTGTGAGGTGCTACATTTTGGAAAGGTAAATCAGGGCAAGACTTATACACTTAATGGTAGGATCCTGGGGAGTGTTGCCAAACAAAGAGACCTTGCGGTGCAGGTTCATAGTTCCTTGAAGGTGGAGTCACAGGTATATAGGGTAGTGAAGAAAGTGTTTGGTACACTTGCCTTTATCAGTTAGTACGTTGAGTGTCGAAGTTGGGACGTTATGCTGCGGCCAAACAGGACATTGGTTACAGCACTTTTGGAATTATAGTCTCCCTGTTCTGGCAAAGATGTTAAATTTGGGAAGGTTCAGAAAAGGTTTACAAAGATGTTACCAGAATTAGAGGGTTTGAGCTCTGGGGAGAGGCTGAATACACAGCGGCTATTTTCCCTAGAGCGTTGGAGGCTGAGGGGTGACCTTATAGAGGTTTACAAAATCATGAAGGGCATGGAAAGGGTAAATAGAGAAGGTATTTTCCCTGGGGTGGGAGAGGCCAGAACTAGAAGGCATAGGTTTCAGGTGACAGGGAAAGAATTAAAAGGGACTGGGGCAACTTTTTCACGCAGATGGTGATCTGTGTATGGAATGGGTTGCCAGAGGATCTGGTGGAGGCTGATATAATTACAGCATTTAAAAGGCATCTTCATGGGTACATGAATAGGAAGGGTTTAGATGGAAATGGGCCAAATGCTGGCAAATGGGACTAGATTAATTTGGGATATCCGGTTAGCATGGGCGAGTTGGACTGAAGGGTCTGTATCCAACCTGTACACATCGGACTCTACAATTAAAAGTAACTATTTATTAAAAAAAAAAATTAAGCTTCAAAGTAGAAAAGCACTGAACTCTGATGGCATACATTTTATGACAATGAGGGATATGTTTTGAAAGAAGAGACATCTTACACTTGATATGTTAACTTTGCTTCTTTCTCCACAATACTGCTGAATTTCTCCAGCACACATTTTTTGGTGTTAGCAAACACTGCCTTTTTTAAAAAAAAGTGATTAATTCATTCACTCACCCGATGTGGGCATCAGTGTCTAGACCACCATTAATTGCCCATCCTAGTTGCTTTGAGAAGGTGATGGTGAGCTGCTTTCTTGAACCATCACAGTCCATTTGGTGCAGGTAGCCGCACAATACTAATAGGGTTTGAGTTCCAGGATTTTCACCCAGTGACAATGAAGGAGCATCTGGCTTTAATATTTCCAGTCTGCTGTCATTTAATTTATCATATGGTTTTTCTTCTTTCTCCAAATACAGGGGTCTGCCTACAGAATCATGAGAATGAAGGCTTTCCATCACCAGTGGTCATCCTTCCATTCATGAAACATGGGGATCTCCACAGCTTCCTCCTGTACTCTCGACTGGGAGAGAGCCCTGTGGTAAGTTCATGCCACAATCTTAGGGATCTGTAAGGCATCCAATCTTGGTAAATGATCATTGGTGCTGGTGGGTTTGATGAGAGAGCACTCAGTCCCTCCTGCTCAATTGATAGGGGTGAACAAATCTTCAAAATTCAAACAGAGATACAGTTAAGGTTGAGTTCATTGATGTTTGATATGTTGGATATTCAATGACAAGGGTCTGGCAAAGGGGCGTTATGAAGTGAATCATGTGATGGCATGAACCATGGTGTCAAGAAAGCAGCTCACCACTCATAATTAGGGACAGACAATAAATGTTGGCCCAGGCAGTGATACTCTTATCCTGTTATGGACCGGACCAGACCAGACTCCCTAAAAATATATGAAGAAGATAGTCTTGACTCTAAATTTTTCTTATTTTAAATGTAACTGTAAGGTGTTATGTTCTGGATGCAATACAATTGGTCAAACTGTTGAAGCAAGACATCTTTTATTCATACGCTATAATTAAAATACAGAAATAATAAAAATAAAGAAAAGAATTGGCTTAACTGTAACTATCAAAATACTTAATAATATATATATTAATTACAACTAATTAACTGTTCTAATACAGTAACATCCCATAAGCACTCCTTTGGTAAATGCAAATTCAGTAAAATAGATTGTCTGACATGCGATTCTAGCAATAGAAAGAGAATCCTAGATTTTAGCTGTAACAGAAAGAGGAATGAGAGCTTTCACATCCAGCCTCAAGATCTCAGCTCCTGCAAAAATCTCAAACTAAAACTCCTGGTTCTGTGGGAGCTTGATCTCACCCATTCAGGCTGCTTCTTTGTTCCAACTTTTTTTAAAAACCCAAGGCCTCACAAGCTGTTTACTTTAAATGGCTTTGAGTGGACTGCTCAGTACCTCTGTCTCAACCTTTCTTTACTAAAAAAAAGGCAAAATACATCTCTTAAAGCCTCTCTCAATAAATTTATGAGTTTCCCTTTCAACTTCCAGCATTCCGAATGAATGTGTCTCTTGTTACAATTGGAACACCTTGGCTTCTGATTTTCACCTACCCCACAGTACTTTGCTTTCTGATTTGTGGAGGAAACCTCAGGGGCATTCTCAGCTATCTAGTCTTAGTCTTGGCTACTTGCCTTTCTTCCACTTCGTACCTTTTTTGAATTTATGAGGGTAATGGAATAAAATTTAGTTTTATGGATTATTGCTATTATTGCTACTGGTCCACATCACGGGTTCTTTATTACAGAAATTAGTGAATTTTTAAATTCCTCGAAGAACTTTTCATAAATGATTTCACCTTCATTACTTTCATCCACCCGTCAAAATTACTTCGCTTAACCCTTTTGAATTCAATGTAAGTTTGTCCTGGCTGCTTCCTTCAATTGAGATATATGCATCAAGCACTAACTCTGATGCAGCCAACATAGTTTCGGCACTGTAGGAGCATAACCCCTGAACAGGGACAAAGACTCAGGAGGGAGGCAGGATTCAGGCACATGGCAGACTTCACTCCTATTCAAGCAATAATCTGGTAATGTAGGGAGAGGGCCAAATTTCTTCCCCAAATTTGGTCTTGACATGAGAACCTAGTCATTCTCTTAATCTTCAGCTCAGATCAGAAGCGAAATCAATGACGTTCTAGTTTTTACAGTGAAATACAGCATTTATGTTACAATAATCACATGCAATGTGTTGACTGTGTCCTTCCCCTTATTCTATACATGCAATCCTATGATACAAGTAATCAATATTGGGCATTCCTATGGGCAGGCCCAGGTTCCCATGATCTCATGGTGTTTAGCAGACATTGTAATCACCAGTCTTGGACTGTTTCTATGTATTCTATTAATTTACATTCCAAGATCACTCCTTCGTACTTGTCACAGACTTGCTTTTCTCTAAGGACTGCTTGAATTCTGTTGACCCTTGTATTGCTTTGCTATCTCTTTCAAATTCTGTTACTCCTCTCATATTTTCCATTGTCCCAGTTATAAGTATAAAAAATAAAAAAGACTGTTGGTTCTAACTAACTGCTATAAGATTCGGTGTTAATTCTTGTTATAAAGTTAGTTGTATGTAAAGTTTGACAGCTACTCCTGTTTTAAGCACTCTTTAACTAAAAAGTTGCGAACAAGTCATTGCATACAAGGTGTGCCAAGCATGTTTTTAGAGATAACGAAAGTGTTTCTCAAGTCTAGTTAAATTTCACATCTATGTTTGTATGTTTTCCCCTAACTCTTCTATTATACTCTGATTATAAATGTGTATCTATAATTACGTTGAAATTTATCTCTGTGATTACCTGAAAAATCTTTAACTAGAACCTATTTCTTAATATTGTGAATAGATTCAATGCAACAACTGATTACTACAAAATAATTTTAGCTGTTTTCACAGCTACACAATAATTGAGACTGACTATGTCATGGACTGAAGTTTACACCCCTTATAGTAATTGGTGCTGTTCACTTAATTTATGAGACAAGATTCTTTCATTAGTGAGGTTGGAATCAATCACATGTCGTAGTGTAATAAACTCATGTCGATCCTTAGACATCTTCTTATTGAACTGTTGTTGATGTCTGTTTGTGTAGGGGCTCCCATTCACCCTGGAATAGCCCTGTTCAAAGGTACCATGATGTTTCACTTAATGCTGGAGCAGGCTATTTAATTGTCTATGCCTTATCAGCCATTTTATGTCTTTCAAATGTGGGCAGCCCTTACAGTCACTAATGCTGGAAAATTTCCTCTGCCTCAAATTTCCTGAACTTTACCTGTCAATCTACACTGCCCATTCACCTTTTGCCCAGTTAAGTTGTCGAGCCATTTCCTCAAATGACATGTTTCCATATCGCTGTCCTCAAATTTTGGTTGGGACTGTGCAAATTTAAATATTTCTTTGAACATTGAGTTACATGGCTCAGATTATCCCCACCAAACTCAGCATCTTGATGTCTAATCTTTCAATTGTGCTACTTTTAGTAACTATTCATGTTCTCTCTCATCTTTCCCTTTGCAATTTGCATTATAATTTTCTCATTTCCATTTTGGGCTTTATATTTCCATTTCTTGCTTTCTTAATCCTAACTCTCTTTCCTTATCTTTTTCTGCCATCTCTGGTTCCTTCACTGTCTCCTCATGCTCCAGCCACTTCAATGGTAACCGATCCTGACATTTCACTACTTGAAGTGCTTGACCATTATTGTACTTCCTTTAAGTCCGAGAGTTGTGCCAGTGCTTCAATTATCTCTAACGTTTTAACTCTGTCAGGCAATGCTATCCACCAGTTTGTCAACCAAATAATCAATGTTGGTTTTGCTGTTTCCAGTGCCTTAGGCCCCAGGGCCCAATAGTAACAACCCCAGGTTATTGAGAGAGGCAAGAGAGCAGATTGCTGAGGCCTTGACCTAGATCTTTGTATGCTCAGTAGCTACTGGTGAGTTCCTGGAGGACTGGCGCATAGCTAACATTATTCCTCTGTTCAAGAAGGGGAAATAGGGATAATCTAGGAAACTATAGATGGGTGGTTTTCACACTGGTGGTTGGGAAACTATTGGCGAGATTTTTAGGATAAAATTTATGTGCGCTTGGAAAAGCAGAGCCAAGTTGGAACAGTCGGCATGGCTTTGTGCAGGGCAGGTTATTAACTTATTAACTTGACTGAATTTTTCAAGGAGGTGGCAAAAGTGATCAATGAAGGTAGAGCAGTGGATGTTGTCTACATGGATCTTAGGAGCAGCGTTCTGAAAGTTTGTGATTTCAAATAAACCTACTGGACTGTAACCTGGTGTCATGTGACTTCTGACCTTGTCCACCCCAGTCCAACAACAGCAACTCCACATCATGGCTACAGGTGCGATTCCACTCTCAGGCAACTGTCTATGTGGAGTTTGCACATTCTACCGATGTCTCTGTAGGTTTCCTCCAGATGCTCCGGTTTCCTCCCATGGTCCAAAGATGCGCAGGCTAGGTGGATTACCCAGGGGAAATGCAGGGTTATAAGGTTTGCCGTCTTTAGCGGCAAGAACGTTATTGTATTGTGGGCATGACTTAGTGCCAAAACTTTTGAAAAGAGTCAATTAACAAATCTGTACAGCAGTTTAAGGAACATAATATATATCGAGAGGATAAACAATGATGTGTCCATCCTCTATCCCTGTATTTAACTTGTTTCCTCACATGATTAATGTCCATATGCTCTGAGCTTGTTGATATTTAACAGTTCAGATTTCCACTGAGCAGCAAAGTGAGAACTAATAGGGCCATCTAAAGTTAGACCTTGAGTCACTGCTCACATCCCTGGTATTTCCAAAGATTTGGGTGATAAAATCCAGCTGGTTAGAGACTGAAATTTTCTCCCTTTGAATGGGAGTGGCAGGTTAAAGGAGAAGGGTTCCAATAGAATTCAAAGTTTGTGAGAAGATTTGTAGCTCAGGTGCTCATTGTTGTTGTTCTGTTTGCCATGCTGGGAATTTGTGTTGCAGACGTTTCATCCCCTGTCTAGGTGACATCCTCAGTGCTTGGGAGCCTCCTGTGAAGCGCTTCTGTGATGTTTCCTCCGGCATTTATAGTGGTTTGAATCTGCCGCTTCCGGTTGTCAGTTCCAGCTGTCCGTTGCAGTGGTCGGTATATTGGGTCCAGGTCGATGTGCTTATTGATTGAATCTGTGGATGAGTGCCATGCCTCTAGGAATTCCCTGGCTGTTCTCTGTTTGGCTTGTCCTATAATAGTAGTGTTGTCCCAGTTGAATTCATGTTGCTTGTCATCTGCGTGTGTGGCTACTAAGGATAGCTGGTTGTGTCGTTTCATGGCTAGTTGGTGTTCATGGATGCGGATCGTTAGCTGTCTTCCTGTTTGTCCTATGTAGTGTTTTGTGCAGTCCTTGCATGGGATTTTGTACACTACATTGGTTTTGCTCATGCTGGGTATCGGGCCCTTCGTTCTGGTGAGTTGTTGTCTGATAGTGGCTGTTGGTTTGTCTGCTGTTTTGAGTCCTAGTGGTCGCAGTAGAATTGGAAATTTGGACATCTCAGTCATTAGAAGAGAACTGTCAGGACAGTTCTGTGGAGAAATTCCTTCCCCCAGAGAGTGGTGAGCCTGTGGAATTCTCTGCTTTACTGGGTGATTGAGGGAAAATCATTGAATTTTCTCAAATAGGAGTTAATTTATGGCTTAAGGCATCAAAGGGGATGGGAGATGGTGGGAACTGAGTGCTGAGTCAGGTGATCAAAGAAGGCCAGAAGGATTGAATGGCCCACAGTTGCTCCTATTTTCTATGATACTGTACACTAAATGAGGAACGGGATGCCTGCTTACCCTCTCAGTTGTTGCAGTCATTCTTTCTGTAACCTTCCCCTCCCATTTTGTGCTGTACTCTCCTCCACCGCTTCCATTAACCTGTCCACTCTTGCACATTCTGCACACACTCCCTTTTGCTTTACCCCACATATGCTCACACTTACACTCTCTCACTCTCATGCGCTATCACACACATACATTCTTTCACACACACTCTCCCCTTGCTTGTGACACTCAGTACAGTGCAATAGACTACTGCCCTTTTGATTCTTTGCTGTAATACCCAGTCAGCATTAGTGTGCCTGGATGATACGCAAACGATGGGTCATAATGTTCCAGCCCTCCCACCTCAACTTTCTAATCAGAGTGAGATCCACTATGTTGAGGAAAGATTTGAAACATCAGATTTTCCCTCTCCTAATCTTGGGACCCCACGGTCCAAGTTACCCAATCCTCCCTGAGTATTCTGGCTAACTCAGCAATGATATGATTTGAAGTTGCCGGTGTTGGACTGGGGTGTACAAAGTTAAAAATCACACAACACCAGGTTATAGTCCAACAGGTTTAATTGGAAGCACACTAGCTTTCGTAGCAATGCTCCTTCATCAGGTGGTAGTGGAGGGCTCAATCCTAACACACAGAATTTATAGCAAAAATTTACAGTGTGATGTAACTGAAATTATACATTGAAAAATTGATTGTCTGTTAAGCCTTTCATCTGTTAGAATACAGTGATAGTTTCACTTCTTTCAACAGATGAAAGGCTTAACAGACAATCAATTTTTCAATGTATAATTTCAGTTACATCACACATCTGAAAGCTAGTGTGCTTCCAATTAAACCTGTTGGACTATAATCTGGTGTTGTGTGATTTTTAACTCAGCAATGATAGGGAAGCATTTCCTATTCTGTGTTAGGTGTCTTACATAAGAAAAGTGGCAATGCTTCATTGGATGACAAATGCTTTGGTATATCAGGATACTGTCCTCTATACATGACTTTGGCTCTTTCACCATCTCATATTTCTGTGCAATGTTGATTCTCTCTTCTAGTACCTCCCGATGCAGACACTGGTAAAATTCATGACTGACATTGCTCGGGGAATGGAGTATCTCAGCAACAAGAACTTCATCCACCGGGACCTGGCTGCCCGCAACTGCATGTGAGTCTATTGGGATTTGTCACCTTTTCTGGTATCATGTATCTCACTTGACTTGTACATCAGAGCTTCTTAGGTACAAACTGTTTGATTCCAAAAGTGCCATCTCCAAACTTGCCTTTCACCCAGTGTTCATGTTTAACCTGTAAGAGTCACTGGATAGGAAAAATAGCTAATATACCTTTTTTAAACCCAGCAACATGGAAAACATAGAACAGTACGGGACAGGAACTGGCCTTTTGACCAACCAAGATTTCATTCCAAACTGTTCCCATCTGCCTGCACAGGGTCCATATCCCTCTATTCCCGGTCTGTTCATGTGCGTGTCTAAATGTTCTTAAACTTTGCTAATGTATCTGCTTCTATCACCTCCTTTGAGAACACATTCCAGGTACCTATCACCCTCTATGTGAAGAAATTTTTTTTTTTTTTACACATCTCCTTTAAACTTTTCCCCCCACTCACCTTAAACCTATGCCCCTGAGTATTTGACATTTGCACCCTGGGAAAAAGATTCCAACTATCCACCCTATCAATATTGCTCATAATTTTATATACTCCTATCAGCCTTCGGCGTACTAGCAAAAGCAATCCAAGTTTGTCCAATTTCTCCTTATATCTAATTCGCTCCAATCCACGTAACATTCAGTAAACCTCTTTTGTACCCTCTCTGAAACTTCTTCACCCTTCCTTATTGTGTGGAGAAAAGAGCTGCACACAATACTCCAAAATGTGGCTGACTGAAGTCTTATGCTGCCAACATCGATGATGTTTAAAGAAAGTAATATTCTGACATTATCTGGTCTGTCCTATGTGTACATCCAGACCCACAATGTGGTTCACTCTTAAATGCCCTCTGAAATGGCTGAACAAGCCTCTCTGTTACATCAAAATGTAAAGGGAAATTCAATTGGCAAGAAATCGATAAAACACTTAGCATTGGCTGAGGCACTAGAATTGACAAGGGCACAAACAGTCCACTTTGACCCTGCAAAGGTCTCCTTACAGCTTGTGTCATAATTATAACAAAAAGATGGGGTACTGGGCTAATGGTTGGATACTTGGTAGTGTGGATGAGCAGAGGGATCTTGGTGTCCATGTACACAGATCTTTGAAAGTTGCCACCCAGGTAAATAGTGCGGTGAAGAAGGCATATGGCGTACTGGCTTTTATTGGTAGAGGAATTGAGTTCTGGAGTCCTGAGATCATGTTGCAGTTGTATAAGACTCTGGTGCGGCCGCACCTGGAGTATTGTGTGCAGTTTTGGTCGCCATAGTATAGGAAGCATGTGGAGGCACTGGAACGGGTGCAGAGGAGGTTTACCAGGATGTTGCCTGGTATGGTAGGACGATCGTATGAGGAAAGGCTGAGGCAATTGGGGTTGTTTTCATTGGAGAAAAGAAGGTTTAGGGGTGACTTGATAGAGGTGTACAAGATGATTAGGGGTTTAGATAGGGTTGACCGTGAGAACCTTTTTCCACGTATGGAGTCAGCTATTATGAGGGGGCATAGCTTTAAATTAAGGGGTGGTAGGTATAGGTATAGGACAGATGTTAGGGGTAGGTTCTTTACTCAGCGAGTCGTGAGTTCATGGAATGCCCTGCCAGTAGCAGTGGTGGACTCTCCCTCTTTATGGGGATTTAAGTGGGCATTGGACAGGATAGTGGGCTAGTGTAGGTTAGGTGGGCTTGGATCGGCGCAACATCAAGGGCCAAAGGGCCTGTACTGCGCTGTATTCTTCTATGTTCTATGGGAGAGATGCCCAACAGACAAGTCAAGCCACATAGTCACACTCATGAAATCATGGCGAGGGGCAAATGGGACCACAGTGCAAAGAGAAATTAAGATAATTAAAAATAATAAAATGGCAAGCCTTAGAAACTTTGTATCTTAATGCACAAAACTTTTGGAATAAGAAGGAACAGTGAAAATTGATGTAAATAGATATGATTTCATAGCCATTATGGAAACATGGTTAACAGGAGATCAAATCTGGAAACTTAACATTTCGGGATATTAAACCTTTTAGAAAGACAGGAGGGGAGAAGCTTTGTTAATGAGAGATGAAATGTGGACAGTTGAGAGAGATAATACAGATTCAGATGATGCAGACTCCATTTGGGCAGGAGTAAGTCATAGCAAAGGAAAGAAGACACTGTTAGAAGTAGGGTATACTCTCCAAACAGTAGCCACACTGTGGGAAAGGGTGTAAAATAACAATTAATAGGAGTATGTAAAAGGAATATTGCAATAATTATGGGTGGCTTTAATCTGCATGTTGATTGAGTCAATCAAGTTGCAAAGGATAGCTATGTCGATGAATTTGTAGAGTGCAATTTGTAAGGTTAGTTTCCTAGAGTAATATACCATGAAGCCAAGCAGGGAACAGTCAATCCTGGGTCTGGTAAAAGGTAATAAAGCAAGCTTAATAAATGATCTCTGAGTAGAAGATCCCTGAGGAAGTAGCGATCATAACATATTACAATTTAGTATTCAATTTGAGTGGGAGAAACTTGGGTCAGAAGTAACTGTGTTTAACTTAAGTAAAGAGAATCACAATAAAATGAGGATGGAATTATCCGAGGTGGATTGGGCAGAGAGATTAGCAGGAAAGACAATAAGCAAGCAGTAGCAGATATTTAAGGAGGTACTTCATGACTCATTAAAATATATATCTCAGTAAGAAGGAAAGACTTTAAGAGAGGGATAAATTAACTATGGCTAACCAAGGAAGTTCAGGAGCATATAAAGTTGGAAGAAAAATGACAAAAAGATCAGCAATTGCCCTGAAAACTGGGATAAATTTGGAATCCAGAAAAAGGAGAATTAAGAGGGTAATAAAGAGAGAGAAAATAAATTGGAGCCAAACTAGCAAGGAATGTAAAAACTGACAATAAGAGCTTCTTTAAGTGTATGAAAAGGAAGAGAGAGGTCAAAGTGAAGCCCTTTAGAAATTAAATATACAGAGATAGCTATGGGGAACAAGGAAATGGCTGAGGAGTTAAAACAGAAGGTAGCGCAGTGGCTCAGTGGTTAGCACTACTGCCTCACAGCGCTAGTGACCTGGGTTTGATTCCACCCTTGGACGACTGTGTGTGGAGTTTGCACATTCTGCCCATGTCTGCGTGGGTTTCCTTCGGGTACTCCGGTTTCCTCCCACAGTCCAAAGATATGCACGTTAGATGGATTGGCCATGTTAAATAGCCTATAGTAACCAGGAATGTGTAGGTCAGCTCGATTAGCTGTGGGTGATGCAAGGTTACAAGTATAGGTTGGAGAGGGGGTGGGAGGTTCTTTGGATGGTCAGTGTAGGCTTGATGGGCTGAATGATGTGCTTCCACACTGTAAGGATTCTATTCTATTCTATGAGATATTTTGTATCAGTCCTTTTAGTGGAAGACACTTCAAACATCCCATTAATACTAACAAAGACATGGGAGAAATTAAGTACCATCACTATCAGTATTAGAAAAGTAATGAGGCTAAAGACTGGTAAGTCCCTGGTCTTGATGGTTTGCACCCTAGGATCCTAAAAGTAGCTACAGAGATAGTGGAGGCATTAGTATAATTTTTGGGTTCTGGAGAAGTACCATGGAATGGAAAACAGCCAGTGTAACACCCCAAATCAAAACAGAGGGAGGCAAAAAGCCGATTAGTTTAGGTTAGAATTAGAGTTAGATTTTATTGTCACGTGTACTCAAGAATAGGGATACAGGAATGCAATAAGTTGACATTCCAGGCTCCATCTTAAGTACAAAGGTACCTAACTACAAAATTTTAGGTACAATGTAGAAAAATAAGGAAACAAAGTTGACAATTCAATATGACAGTCCCTTCTTAAGTGCTGAGCCACGCTGAGCTCGCATTCCCTACAAGGATTCAACCTCCCCCGTGCTGACTCGCTCTCCACCACACCCTCTCACCGTCCCCCGTGCTAGCTCAATCACCTCCATACTCTCTCACTGTCCCCCATGCTGGCTCACTCTCTTGGTCTTCCCCACGCTGGGCTCAATTTCCACTGTGCTGCACCCAAGTGGACTTCCTCCCCCACAGCCACTGGGAAGAAATCTTACATTGTTTGACACCTCGAAGCCAACAGTCACCCACAGAGGGTCACTAGATTAATTAAGGAAACAAAACAGGGAAAGGACAAAAAAAATGTAAAAGTGGACAGAGTAGATGAGCTCTGGGCAGGAGCCCGCACGCTGCAGTGCTACTCCACTCCAATTTTGGGAAACATCTTTTACATCTCTTGTTGGAATCAATCATTAAGGAGCAGATTTGGGAATGCAACTGCCTTCTACTCGTTTCAATAATATTCCCATAACGTCCTGGTCTCACTCCCAAAATGTTCTGAAAAATCCTATTTCCATTCCCCATGATATTCCAAACATTCCTGTTCTAATTTCCCTGACAGTCCAAAACATTCTTGGTCTCACTTCTCTGATGTCCTGGAAGCTCCTAATCTTCCCCCCTCCCCCCCCCCCGATGTCCTGAAATCATTGTCTCACTTCCCTGACATCCTTGAAAATCTTAATCTCACTCCTGATGCATAGAGTTATAGCCAAAGACTTGCAGTCAGCGATTAGACATACAATGCAGCTTGTGATTTATCTTTTTTTCATTTGAGCTTTCGGGGTGTCTTGGATTGATTTAGGATATCTGGCTGGCATGGATGAGTTGGACTGAAGGGTCTATTACTCTATCTCGTCCAAACTGCAGAACACAGTCAGCCACAAAGTGAGCCATGAGTTTCAGATGTGGCTCAGAAGCAGAGGCCATATAGTCTTTGATGTCAGCATTGGCAGGAACACTTATTAACGTCCAGCAGCTTTGGAATGTAATGGAGGTTTTTAAGTGTTTTTGAAATACTTCAAAGTCATGGTTGCTTATATGAGTTTTTATAACTTCAGTTAATGTAAGCAAATGTGAATAAAACTTGAAGTAAAGAAAAAGTAATTGTATAAATGGCAAAGTACGTTTTACAATATTGTAACAAAGCTAGAATTATAGAACCCCTGGTGTGGAAACAGGCCATTTGGCCCATTGAGTCCACACTAACCCTCCAAATAACACCCCCCTCTAACCCCTTCCTATCTTTGGAACCCTACATTTCCCATGGCCAATCCACCTAGCCTGCACATCCCTGGACACTTTAGGCAATTTAGCCAATCCACCTAACCTGCACATCTTTGTACTGTGGGAGAAAACCGGAGCACCCGGAGGAAATGCATGCAGGCATGGGGTGAATGTGCGAACTCCACACTGACAGTTGCCCGAGGGTGGAATTGAACCCAATCCCTGGCAACAGTGCTAACCACTGAGCCACTGTGCCGCGCTAGTAAAACAAAAACAAATTTAATTTTCTTTTTGTTTTGAGTTTGAATAACTGTAGAGGGGTTTTACAGACAATATTGACATGTGCTGTATAAGGAGAAGAGAGAATTACGACAGATGTCCTGCTCAAAAACAAGGGTTTAAGGAGCATTTAAACTAAGGTGGCATTAGGGTCAATTTTTGGTTTCCAAGATGGGTAGCTTGAATCTGAAATTTCACAACGGGTGCAGTGTCGTGGGTATGAACCTGCTAGCTCTGGAGTCACCAGCAACATGCTGATGCCAAGACAGGTTTGTTTAAAGACGAACCTCAGTTCTCTAGGACTTTATTCCAGTTGAAATGAAGTCTCTTAGGCCTTCACCCCTCATTCCGACATCATCTCCTCCCTTCCCCATGACTCTGCATGCCATCCACGCCAACTCAACACCACTTAATGTGCTCTTACTGACCCCACCCCAGTCTCTCATGGCAGCGCTTAGCCAATCAAAGGCACCCAGTATCCTCCATGCCACTGTGCCATGCTGAATCGACAGCTTTGATGCGAAAGGATTTTCACTACAGGGATTCTCATCTGTTTGAAACTGTAGACTTTGCTTGATTGAGGTTATTTAGAATTTTCTTTGTAATCACTTTTGTCAATGTCTTAACTGTCATTTGAGAACTGAAGAGGTATGATGTGTTTGAAGCTTCTGCTATTGCTACTTTAGTGCTATATTTGATTAACGTTTTTATTGGGTTGTAGGAAGAGCAGATTTCTCAGAAGATGATGTGATGACTTTCTTTTCTGAATGGTTCCGCACATACCATTATTACTGTAGGAATCACTGACTTTCAATATAGTGCGTATTGTCTGAAGAGTTAGACCATTAGTTAGCAAAGAGGGTATGAGGGTCAATGGCTGTTTGTGTGGGGAAATGAGTTGGCATGAGACTATAAGGGGCCATGGGGGTGAGAGAAATTATTTAGCAAAGCACGAACATAGGGGGAATGGAAAGGAAATGGAGGAAAGGGCAAGATGTTTTGAATTTGCTTTTCAAAAGATTCCCAAATTCAAGCTATGATTCATGACTCCCCTGATGGTGGCAAACAGTGAATCATGATGAAGCCGACCTGGTTGCGCAACATTTTTGGGAGTGACAATGTGCCCCTGCAATGGAATTGGCCAGAATGATGTTTAAACAAGACTTGGCAGAAGTTAGGAAAATGGTGACAAAAAGAGTTTACATTTCTGGACGAAGGGAGATCAGAGGCAGGAGGTTTGATGTGTTGCTATTATTTTAAAGCAATGTCTTTCTTATTGCAGGTTAAATGAAAACATGAATGTCTGCGTGGCTGACTTTGGCTTGTCCAAAAAAATCTACAATGGAGATTACTATCGACAAGGCCGGATCTCAAAAATGCCAGTAAAGTGGATTGCAATTGAAAGTCTAGCAGATAGAGTTTACACAACCAAAAGTGATGTGGTAAGTGATCTGAGTTCTGAAATCCTTCCAAAGGTCTGAGGACAATGTAATTTGAAATGAAGTATAGACGTTTCACCTTTCTGGTTAAAGGAGTTTTGGGAATGTGTTGCGTCTTGCAAATGGTGTACTTCATGGCCATGGTGACTGCTTCCAATGATTGAGCTGGTAGAGATATCCATCAATTTAGAAAATGGGAAATATAGAATCCATATACAAGGAGAGAGGCAGGATGTATTCTACTTAGAGTCGTAGAGTCATAGAGATGTATAACACGGAAGCAGACCCTTTGGTCCACCTTGTCCATACCGACCAGAAATCCCAAATTAAACTAAAATCATTTGCATACATTTTTCCCATATCACTCCAAACCCCTCCTAGTCATATAACCATCCAGATACCTTTTAAATGTTGTAATTGTACTGCCTCCACCACTTTCTCTGGCAGGTCATTCCATACAGCCACCACCACCACCTGTGTGTAAAAGTTACCCCTTAGGTCCCTTTTAAACTTTTCCCTTCTCAAATTCAACCTGTGCCCTCTAGTTTTGGACTCTCCCACCCCAAAGAAAATAACTTGTCTATTCACCTTCTCCATGTCCTTCATGATTTTATAAGCCTCTATAAGTTCACCTTTGATAAGGACACTGCAGGGAAAACAGCCCCAGTCTGTTCAGCCTCTCCCTATAGCTCAAACCCTCCAATCCTGGCAACATCCTTGTAAATCTTTTCTGAACCCTCTCAAGTTTGACAACATCCTCCCCATAGCAGGGAGACCAGATTGGACACAGCATTCCAAAAGTGGCCTCACCAATGTCCTGTACAGCCATCTCATGACCTCCTAACTCCCATACCTCAGCAACTGACCAATAAAGGAAAGCATACCAAACACTGCCTTCACTATCCTATCTACCTCCGATTCCACTTTCAAGGAATTCTGAACTTGCACTCGAAGGTCTCCTTATTCAGCAACACTCCCCCAAGACGTTACCATTAGGTGTATAATTTGCCTTTCCAAAATGCAGCACCTCGCATTTATCTAAATTAAACTTCACCTGCCACTCCTTAGCCCAGTGACCCATCTGATCAAGATCCTGTTGTACTTTGAGGTAATCTTTGCTGTCTACTACTACACCTCCAATTTCGGTGTCATCTGCAAACTTACTAACCAAACCTCCTGTGTTCACATCGAAGTCATTTTTATAAATGAAGAAAAGCACTGGACCCAGCACCAATCCTTGTGGCACACCACTGGTCATAGGCTTCAGTCCGAAAAGGAATCCTCCATCACCATCCTCTGTCTTTTACCTTCCAACTAGTTCTGTATCCAAATGGATAGTTCTCCCTGTATACCATGTGATCCAGCCTTGCTAATCAGCCTACCATAAGGGACTTTCTAAAGTCATATAGATCATGACCACCACTCTGCCCTCATCAATCCTCTTTGATACTTCTTCAGAAAACTCAATCAAGTTAGTGAGACATAATTGCCCATGCATAAAGCCATGTTGACTATCTCTAATCAGTTCTTGACCTTCCAAGTACATGTAAATCCTGTCCCTCAGGACTTCCTTCAACAACTTGCCCACCAGCAATGTCAGGCTCACCAATCTATAACCCCTGGTTATTCCTTACCACCTTTCTTAAATAGTGGCACCACATTAGCCAACCTACAGTCTTCCAGCACCTCACTTGTGGCTATCAATCTTACAAAAGATCTCAGCAAGGAGTCTTGCAATCACTTCCCTTGCTTCCCAGAGTTCTAGGGTATATCTGGTCAGGTCCCGGGTACTTGTCCACCTTCATGCATTTTAAGAATTCCAGTACCACCTCCTCTGTAATATGGACATTTTTAAAGATGTCGCAATTATTTCCCTCTTTCATAGCAAAGTTGCGAGAGTCCATTATTAAGACAGTTATGGCGGATACTTAAAAAATCAAAATGTGATAAAACAGAGCTAACTTGGCAATGTGAAATCATGTTTAACATTTTAAAGCTTTTTCTTCAAGTGACATGCACAGCGGACAGTGGGAATTGGTAGACATAGTTTGTTTGGATTTCCAAAAGGCATTTTACAAAGTACCACATCATAAGTTAGTGCACAGGATAAGTAGCAGCACATTGCGTAGGGAGTTATACATCAGTGCGGAGAAAGCATTGAATTATAGAGTGTGATGGATGGGTCTTTGCTTTTTAATTGGCAAGCTGTGTAAAACCCCTTTATTTGGTTTTAAAGTTATTGCCCAGTTATCAATTACATACATAACTTTGATACCATTTCAGTTAATGACCTACACCTTTATATCAAGTGATAGTACATATCTGCAATGCCACTGATTGTTAGAAATCTGGCAAACATTGGCCTTTCTCAGCTGGTTGATCCTGGTGCATCCTCAGTTCAGATAATTAAACCACTTAATTGCTGCACTCAGACTTAGTTTTGAAGTCTTGCTTTGTATTTTTCCCATACTATGATTGTGTGTTATATTAGTTAATACCTGAATTTGGGCTCTTCAATTGCCTTTAATTACATCACTATCTTTTAAAAGCCATCACCGCTATTTGTCTGGCCTCTCTTTTCTAGGTACTGCTTGAAGAACACAAGTGGCTCTTTGGGGTATTATTTTTAATCTCTAGTGCTGCAGTAGTAAGGCATATTTATGGTCATGGAAAAAATTTGTAGTGCAGTTCCTTCACCACTCCAATGCAGTTTACAGACTTTTAGGAAGATACTGTAGTTTGACCAATATATTCCCATCTGCCCTTCTCTCTTCAGGCCCATAAGAGAACCAATTACATCTTTGATGTCCATTTCATCATCATAGACAAACCTAGCACAAAGGGATTCCACCACAAACAGTTTTAATGCATTATTAGGAAAGAAATAAAGACATAGTTGCGTGATTTAAAGTGATTAATAAAAGCAAAAGTAAATAATACATTGACCTTTGGGTGTGTATGTCTGTCTGTATTAGCTTACAGATGATACAATTTAAGTGCCACAGACACCAGTGTAGGAGCTTCAACTGTTTAAAATCTGTCAATAAAGGGACCAAATATGTGGTAAATAAATTTGCCTATAACACTTTGTAACTTATTTGTCTACATACTAAGAGGTGATAGGTAGTCTGCAAATGAATATAGATAGATAGAGTGAGTGGGCAGAAATCTGGCAGATAGAGCATAATGTAGAAAAGTGTGAACTTGTCCATTTTGGCAGGAAGCAGCAATGAGAGAAACAGAATGCTACTCAAGTAGAGAGGGATTGCAAACTTTTGTGGTACAGAGGAATCTGGGTGCATGAATCACAAAAATTAGAGTGCAGGTATGGTAAGTGATGAGGAAGGCAAATGGAATGTTAGAGGTATTGGAGTAGGAACAGAACACAAAAGTAGGGAAGTTTTTCTGTATTTATCCAGTGAGACCTTATCTGGCCAGGCAGTGCATTCCAGACCCCACTACCTTTTGGGTGAAAAGAAAAATCCTCAAATTCCTCAAATACCTGCCTTAAACCTTAAAATGATGCCCTGTTGGTTTTTCCAACTGTATGTTGGTCTATTTTGGGCCTCCTATAGGCTGAGGCCCTTGCTTTTGTGATTTAGACCTCAGTGTAGGAGGATTGATCAGTAAGTATGCAGTTGGGCTGCTAACAGTGAAGGGGATAATGGATTTACAGGAGGGCTCTTTTTCAGGATAGCAGCCAGTGACTTATAGATTTCCACAGGGGTCAGCATTGGGACCACAACTATTCATGTTATATATTTAACAATCTGGACAAAATAACTGAGGACATTGTGTTTACATTTGCAGATTACAAAAAAGATAGGACAGATATGTTGAGAAAGCAGGGAAGCTGCAAAAAGACTTGAACTAGTTAGGCGAGTGGGCAGGGAAGTGGCAGATACAATGTGGGAAAGTGAAGGATTGTGCACTTTGGGAGGAAGAATAGACTAATTTCTAAAGGGGGAAAAGCTTTGAAAATGTGAAGCACATAGGGGGTGTTAATTCAGGATTCTCTTAATGTTAACATGCAGATTCAGTTGGAATTAGGAAGGCAAATATAATGTTAGCGTTGTGATGATGCTGCTCCCCTAACATGGTTATGTTGTCCTTGGCTTTTTTTTTCCCAGAGAGGTCGTAAAGGACACAGATTCCGAAAAGTCTGGGGTTGAAGGGTTTTAGGACAAGTTTGATTATATCCAACAGATGCTGCCTGAGACAAAAGGCTTTCAAGTTTTAAAAAATCTTGTACAATGTAAGTGGAGTGGCCCGTTCTCCCAGCTCAGCTTCTATCTAGTTTGGTTTGGTTTTTAAGAGCAGTGTTGAAAACATTGCTGAACCAAAGAAGCAGGTCCAGGCTGGTATTATCTCTCTGGCTTCTCTCCTGTAAGACACTGGGTTTGATTTTACCTTTTGTGCCACAGGGTGTTTATGGGGAAAGTATCTGGAACAGCATTAAATTGATGACCCTTTGGGTTTTCGGACAGGTTATTTTGAATTCTGTTCTCTTTTGTTGGTGTTTAATTTGGTAACATTGCAAATAAATTCTGTTTTGTTTAAAACTAAATGGTTTGAAAAGAGGCATCTCTCCTGGAATATCCACTTAAAATAACACCTGCTTAAAATAACTAGCAGAGTGAGGGTCTGAGCTACATTCTTGAAATGTTTTGAGGAGTCTACCCCGGTCCATAACAGCATCCATTTCAAGTGGGCTACAATACAAGGGCAGAAATGTACTGCTGAGGATGTTATAAGGCTTTGGTCAGATCACATTTGGAATATTGAGAGAAGGTTTGGATCCTGTATCTAAGGAAGAATATGCTAGCATTAGAGGGGGTCCAGAGGAGATTTAAAAGTATGATCTCGGGGATGAAGGGCTTTTAAAATGAAGTGTGGTTGAGGACTGTGGGTCTGTACTTGGAGTTTTGAAGGATGAGGGGAATCTCACTGAAGACTGAAAGGCCTGGTTGGAGTGGACATGGAGAACAGGCATCCGCTAATTGGAGAGACTAGGACCCAAGGCACAACCTCAGAGTGCAGGGACAACTCTTTAGAACTGAGATAAGGAGGAATTTCTTCAGCCAGAGGATGGTGAATCTGTGGAACTCACTGCAGAAGGCTGTGGAGGCCAAGTCATTGAGTGCATTTAAGAAAGAGAGGGATAGGTTCTTGAATAGCAAAGGGATCACATGTTGTGGGGAGAAGGCAGGAGAATGGAATTGACAAACACATCGGCCATGATCAAATTGTCGAGCAGACTCAATTTAGATGTAATGTAGATCTCTATGACTCCATAACCCTTCAACGAAGGAAGCAGCTGCTTTCTATTCATTTTGCCCAGGTCCTTCATAATCTTATACACCTGTCAGATCCCCTCTCAGCCTTCTCTGTTCCAAAGAAAACAGCCCAAGCTTATCTAGCCTCTCTTCCCAAGCAAAGTGCTCAATCCTAAAAAACCTGGTGCATATCCTCTGCACTCCATTCAGTGCGGTCAAATTCTTACTATGGTGCAGAAACCAGAAGTGTGCGCAGCACTCCAGCTAAGGCCTAATCGAAGTCCTGTATAACTCCAACACGACCTTCTTGCTCTTAAAATCTATGCCTCAACTGACAAAGACAAGTGTCCTGTATGCCTCCTTAATTATTGTATTAACCCGCCCTGCCACCCTCATGTATCTGAAGACATGCACTTCAAGAATCCTTCAAGCTTCCTAGTCTCGTACCATTTATTGAGTGCTCCTTTATCTTTTTACTTTTTCTAAAGTGCGACCCTCATACTTATCAAGGTTAAATCCTATCTTACTAATTTATTTATATCCTCCTGCAATCTGACAGCTACTTCCTCACTGCGAACCACCCAGCCAATCTTTGTGTCACCCACAAATGTATTTATCATATCCACCCACATTCTTAACTACATAGTTTATATCTAGTGCAAACAATAACAGGCCCAGCACTGATCCCTGTAGTACATCACTGCACATTGGCCTCCAATCACACAAACAGCCTTCTTATTTGAAAAAAGTATAATTGCATTAGCAGTTTAAAGAAGGTGATTCTCTAAAAAAAAAATAAGATCTTGCATGAACTAGGTAGGGTGTTTCCTTTAGATAGGGAAATTAAAATTAGTGGACATACTGTATATACTCATGTAAAAGTCAAATTTTTTGGACTACTTTTAAAGGTTCAATTTATAGGATTGACTAATACACAGGTATTCATGCTTCAGTTTGAAATACCGTACTATTAACAGAAGTCGATTTGATCACACAACTAATCATGGTAAAGAAGAAAAACACAATAAATTACGGTAAAGGTAATACCAGATAAAAGCAAAAGAAACAAGAAGGGATTGCTGATAAATTTTATTTATACATATCGGCACAAAAATTTAACATTGAAATCCTGAAAAATCACACTGTTCAACATAGCCTGGTATAATAGCAAACTTAAAATGAAATATTTATTAAATTCTGAATGTGTAAGCGGCTTTCCTGACAAGTTCTTCCATTCCTCTCCCATTTACTCTCGTATGTTAGGAACTTCTACAACATTAACGAATTTGTCAAAGAATTAAAGATATATGTAGCTAATATATCTCACTTTTATCATGGCACAATTAAAATGATTAACTTTTTAACAATATTAACTTTTGAATGTGCCACAAGTACAGACAGACTCAGTACCAGTCTGAGTGAAAGAATGAATCAAAACATGCTGTAGTAAACTAAGTGGGCTAAGTGGATGGACAGACAGACGGATGGGTGGATAATATAATAAACAAAGAGCGATGAATAGAGTTACCGGTATAAATGAATGAATGCGATTTTGTTTAAGTAGGTGAATGGGAAAATGCAGTTTCCTTTGTAAGAGGTTTATAAAGCAATATAGCAAGTTCAACTTTTACATGAGATCAACATTTCCACAAGTATATACAGTAATTGTAGAATGAGCAATCTCCCTTTTACATTAGCAATGAGGAGAATATATCCCTCTGACAGTTTTGAAGGAGGTAGTGGAGACTGGGACTTAGGGGCTCAGCTAGCTATATTTTTAATAGCCAAGGGAGTCAAAGGTTATGGGGTACACCACAAAATGGAGTTGAGGCTACCACAGATCAGCCATAGCAGAGCAGGTTAAAAGGGACAAATGGCCTACTCCAGTTTCTAAGTCCTTCGGTCTTATATAATGAAAGCATTTTGAAACAGAAGAGATTCAAAAGAGAGTCAATGAAATCCATGCACTGGCCCATGAGTGTATTCCAGACAAGCATCCTCCTACTCTGACCTCATGTTACTCACGTGTACATCTGTTTTACAATGTTCCCAACACAAACACTTAATACCCACTACACTATCATCTTTCTGAGAGTTGTCTCAGTTTTTGAAGGGCCATTGAATTACCGTGAAAAGTTGAGAATCTTATGTAGGGATGTGAGTAAAGTTCTAACTTGTTTGCTATCATAGTATAAATTGTTCTCTTCCCTTCTTCCAGTGGTCCTATGGTGTCACCATGTGGGAGATTGCAACTCGTGGGCAAACTCCGTATCCAGGTGTGGAAAACAGTGAGATCTATGACTATCTCCGACAAGGCAACAGACTCAAGCAGCCCCCAGACTGTCTGGATGCACTGTAAGGAATCTCTTTATGAATAAATGTTGATAAGACAGTATTTTCCCTAAACTGAGACTTTCTGAAGCCTTTTGCAATGGGTATCTGCCTAAATTTACTTATTAAGTAGTATTTTCAATTTCATTTTGATTCATGTTTCTAGAGTATCCAATAGAGATGAATGTTTCCTAAAGGTTTTATCAGTTTGTTTACTGAATTAACTTTTTCCAACAAACTGAAATGTTTTATAGAATCATGCAGCACAGAAGAGGTCCTTCTGCCCATATTTCTGTACTGCCAAAACTACATTAAATCTACACTATGTCCACTTTCCAGCACATGGTTCGCAGCCTGGAATATTATGACATTTCAAGTGCTTTACCAAGTACTTAAAGATTACCTGCACTGCTACCCTCCCGGACAATCCATTTTAGTCTGGGTGAAAACATTTTACTTAAATCCCCTCTCCACCTCCTGCCTTCATATACTTCAATCAGACCCTCCTGGGTGAATAACAAGAGGGCATAATTTTGAGATGCATTGATAGGGTAGACATGAGAGTCTTTTCACCATGGTCGATGTGTGTGAGCTGAGAGGACATAAGTTTAATGTGAGGAGTAATTGGTTTAGAAGAGATCTGAGAACACCTTTATCACCCAGAGGCCATAGAAATATGGAATATACTGCCTGAGAATGTGGTAGAGGAGGTACTCTCTCATTTAAACCTCTGGATGAGCACTTGAAATGCTAGAGCATAATAGGCTATTTCGCAAGTGCAGATAAATGGGATTAGTATAGGTTGGTATTTGTTGGTCAGCTTAGATATGGTACGTGGACAGACTTCTTCAATGCTTTATGATTCTGAGAGGGTACAGATTTAAGGTGATTGGCAAAAGAAGCATTGGAGACACAAGAAGCTTTCTCATGAGAAAATGGGTTTATTATCTGAAAAGGAAGAATGTCATGCCATGAATTTACATCCAAAATCATGGTTAGTTACTAAAAACTGAAGACATGAACTGGATGCCATCCCATTTGTTCCCATCTCATTCAGTGAGCATTATTTGTCACAGTCCACCCATCAATAACTCTCCCTCTCAACCAGACTACAGGGGAAAGTGATATTGCCAAGAATGCAAAGTATAATACACCAGATAGGGAAGACAATGAAGGTGCTTAAAAATGTGTTGCTGGAAAAGCGCAGCAGGTCAGGCAGCATCAAAGGAACAGGAGAATCGACGTTTCGCGCATAAGCCCTTCTTCAGGGTGTGCACACCCTCCTCATTCCTGAAGAAGGGCTTATGCCCAAAACGTCGATTCTCCTGTTCCTTTGATGCTGCCTGACCTGCTGCGCTTTTCCAGCAACACATTTTTAAGCTCTGATCTCCAGCATCTTCAGTCCTCACTTTCTCCAAGACAATGAAGGTACATGTCTAGTGCTTTGGAACAGATTAAGAAGTTTGATTTTGCTAATATTGCCTGGATAGGTCAAAACAATTTCTCATTGTAATGGTTACCACTTAGAATGTATTTTTAAAAATAGGTGTTAAGAGTGGAATTTATTAAAACTTTCAGAATGGGAAAAAGCAACTGAGAAGAAGAAACTTCAGAAGTATGTAAATATGCCATTTAGCGGGAGTTCTTTTGGGACAATGAACCAAATACCCTTTGACTCTGCTGTTAAAATATCTGATTGGATTGTAAATTTGTAAGAGAGTTTAATGCACAAAGACACTCAATTTCTTTTACATCCTTTTGTCAGGTATGAGCTGATGTACTACTGCTGGCAATTGAACCCAAGAGAGCGGCCAACTTTCGAGATCATCTGCTGTCAACTAGAGAAGATTGTGGAAGACCTGCCACCCTCTTCAGACCCAGAGGAGATTCTCTACGTCAACATGGAGGATGCTCGTGGGAGGTCAGACAGCTGCTGTGAACAGGGAGCAGTTGGAGGCAGTGATCTTGAGGAGAGTCTGAAGGCTTCATGCTCACAGTTCTCCAAGGCACCTGTGGTAACATCGGCAGATGTCCACCAGTCAAATGCAGTTGATCGCTATGTTTTATGTCCACCTCATGAGAGTGCCCGATCAATGGCAATGGTACCCTTAAGTAGCAATTCGCCGCTGTGTTTAGCGACAGAGGACCTCCTGCTGGAAGAAATGTGTGGGAGAGAATGTAAATGACAGAGCCATCTGTGATACTTGGCACTTCATGTTTCCAGGAACCTTGCCTCAAATAATCACTCAAGTGATCTCCAAGCAAAGACACTGACTGCAAGTCATGCTATTGTTAAAAGAATGTACAATGTCACTTTGACCATATAACATCAAAACAGTCCTGCAGTCAAGGCAAGTCAGCAGTTGGAAAAGTGCAAACAGCCAACCAATTTAACCACAAACCCATCCCTCATGCCAATTTCTTGCATGCCATGAATTTCAAAGTTTCTCTTACTTATCTTCTATCGGGCACTTTTCATCCCTTTATCTAGCACAGTTGGGAGGGATACAGTGTCTAAATATCATATCACAATGGCCTCAGTCCAAAAGTACTTGGATGCTGATATCAAATAGTGTACATGCTGATGCTTTAATCACGTTTGATCATGGCAATCACTGATCTGAGATGCATATGCTAAGAAGTGCACTCTTGAACCCAGCTTCCCAATGGAAAACAAAGTAATGCAGGTGAAAGGCCAAAGGGTTACCAATTCAGGGGATACGGTTGCCATAAAGTTGCATGATTTCTAAAAGAAGTGTTTAACTGCACAGTATCTACGGCAATAGCACAGGGAATCTGAAATATTTGTGGATTACATGTGAAAACTTACAGTAAAAAGTTCACTTCCAGAATTTATTTTTTAAAATAGTTATAAGTTAAAAAGAATATGGCAGGGATATGATTAGAAACAACGTTTTAAAATTCATTCAGGAGATGAGGGCATTGCTGGCTCGGCCAGCTTTATTGCCCTAACTGTCCAGAGGTCAACCACATTGCAGTGGGCCTAGAGTCACATGTAGGCCAAAAGAATGGCAGTATCCTTTCCTAAATGTCATTAATGACCCAGATGGGTTGTTTCCGACAATCTACATTTATGGTCAGATTTTTTTACTGAATCCACATTCCACCATCTGCCGTGGCGGGTTCTGAACTCCAGTCCCCAGGTACTGCACATTACCTAAGTCTCTGGATTAACAATCCAGTGATAATACCATTAAATTATGGCCTCCATTGTGTTGAAATTTATCCACGATTTAAGCATGCTAATGCAAAATTAATTTCAACTCCCCATCTCTTCCTAGCTAGTTTGTTACCATCTCTAATCAAAAATGTATGATTGCTCCCCAATTTCCCACAGATAGAGCAAGTTAAATGCGCCAATGAGCTAATTAAGCTTATCACTGACATGATTCCACCTCGTTTTAATTATGTTGCAAATCTAAATACAGCTGCCCCCATTGTATAATTGGAACAGGACCACCCTTGTTTATGGGAGGTACTTTCTCAATCATCACAAAGAGTCATTAGGTGTTGCTTAGTGATAACAATGTGATGATCATATGATTGGGTCAGCATTTTGCATCATTTTCTGGGACCAGCAAAGTTTTGAGCAGGCACTGATTCTGAATCCTGTCATTCAGCAAGAGTGTCAGAGCTAAAATTGATGCACTAGCTCTTTTGCTACCAGAACTAAATTGCAGGAAAAATAAACCTATGTAAAAAACTATTTTGGACCTCTTTTGCCTACATATTAGGCTAATAAATGTGTGCTGGGTTGCGGCTTTCTACTTTGACTTTTATCAGTGGAAATTTCTTCAATATTAGTTAGCTTTCTGCACCTTTGCAATCTTACACACTATCTTGGTTCAAGAAGGTGTGTCCACTCTATACATGAGTGATGAATAACATTGTCTGGATGGCAAATTGACTTTGTAATGTAGCAGAAGGGTTGGAAGATTTGTCTTCATGGCACTATTACAAAATTAAGATGCAATCACCTGGGAATGCCTGTCGAGTTCTGATTTTCAAGATCCACCTCAGGGATTACAGTGAAGCAGATGCAACGAGTAAGTTTTGGTCAACCAATGACAGCTCGTTTCAGTGTGAAGAACTGACTGAGCCATCCACTCCAACCTATTAAAGCTGTCATAGGCAAAGGACCTTGGGCTATTTGTCTTAACAAGCAAAGCACATTTGAACAGAATTGTTTACAGCATTTTATGGAACATTCATTTCTAAGTGCACTTCAATCCTATGCACAGCCTCTGGCAACTTCTAATGAGCTGTAAATGGTAAAGCAGCAGCTACTCATTGTGGGCAACTGCGATATGGGACTAGAGCACCTTGTTTTCAGCCACGAAATTAGATGTCAAGTTAATGCTGCACTGAAAGACTTGAGATACTTATGAAAGTGTCCCAAGAGGAGTACCCAACAAAAGCTAAACTTTTGTGCATTAATTTACTGTTTGCCACTTAATTCTTTATAAAGCCTTGGTTTCCATACACTTGGTGCAGGGTGTCATTGAATTGCCTGCACCAAGACAAACATATATCAATGAAGGGAGCAATTCATTTGCTAAAGTTTAAGATAGAATTACTTGCTATCACCTTCTTAATGTAATATGCAAACGAGATCCACAATGATCAACAATCGAGAATCATTCATCATTCATAATGCTTTGCACTCAATTTAGGCTCGACCTTCAGGCCCGAGTGAGTTGAGCAATTAATCTCCAGGATTATTTATGATCTCAGCTGAACTAACTGAGTGTGCAAATATTATCTTCCACTCATTGATACATTGGAAAAATCTTCACTGTAAATCAACCTAAAATAATGTTGTTAATGATTGTGTCTAAATCCAAGGTTAATTGCCATTGTAAATGGTTCGCTCTAATGAGAATCCTATTTGACCTCAAACGCAAAGAATATCAGCAACAACATTCACATCACCATCAATATTGGAAGCATTGCTCTGGTAATTCCCAGGTTATGAATCTGGACTGTACAATGACTGCTCCCTATTTACATGTTAATCAGCATGTTCAAGACTGTGTTCAAAGTATTCAACTGGTAATTAATGAATCTCATAAGGTATGCACAGTCAGAAATGGTAATAGGCATGGAGGCTGGCAGAAATGGAGGTAAAAATCCAAATAGTTCAGTGAAACCTGCCTGTGAGCCATATAATGCAAACCCTTCAAGAATGCATATGTGTAAGGTGTATCACAACATATCTAAACAGGTTGATTGAAATGCTTGCACAATTGATGAAAGAAAATCCTAATCTGGAGTAGGAGTTTGTATTATTTTAATTTATCAGACTAACAAGAGCACAACTTTGGTACGGCAATTCATTAGAGTTTATAACATTGCAGAATCTTCTGTTGACTTTACCATAATTTACTTGAAGCAAAATATTCTACTTGAGCAGCCTTACTGGGGAGCATTTCAGAACACAAACATTTTAGCCTGAGAGTCTTGGTTCATTAAAATGAATGATTTCAATCATTCAGGCTGATGTTCGGTTGCCAACTCTGGCTGGGTGTATTCCTGCAGTCTTTATCCTGTCACTTTATCCTTCCATCAGACCGGGCATCACATTACCACTATTGTCAAACATTTTGGATGATCATTCTCAGGCCACTGAAAAGCAATCAGACTCTTCATATTTCATTGGAATATTCTTGACCGCAATTAAATGAGCTTTCACAATGTTCCAACATTTTTATCAATATGATATGAAGTATTGAATGATTTTATTTTTCTTGCTATGTTGAGCCTTCTCTCATGCTTCTCTGCTATGTGTTGGAGGTTAATCTTCAAATCTGGAGATACCAAGGGAATCCTGGAGGGTTGGCACCTGATGAATTCCAATTTCCTGATGTGTAGAGAAAGCTGAAGGAAGGAAAATTTCCTCAACATTTCAGTGACAAGAGCTTCGTTTCACAAGAGATGGTCATTTATTTTCTGTCAAACTGCTTCTAATTGTGTTGTTCTGAGAGTTGTTGCATTGGACACAAATGCTCTTCATTTTGATGCATGATTGATGCAAAAATATAAACCCTAATTAACACAGCTTCTCAGGCACTCTCAGCAAGTACAAAATAGAACTTCTCTATAAAATAATCAACATTTGATGTTTCTATGTAGTGAAATTGAAATTTGGGTTCAGCATACCCATAATAGTTCATCTACTTTACATTGAGTTTGTGATCCATAATTTGTTTTAGCTATTCCCTGTAAAGACAACCCGCCTGCTTTAGATGCAACTCAAATCATCTTAAAGTATGAACATATTATTCCTGTCTCCCTCATGTGCTTAGCAAATTTCACCTTAAATACATCAATTCTATTCACTTCACCTACACTTGTAGTGGCACATTCCACTTTTTAAAAACAGGACAGACATTCTTTGGAGATGTGACAAGGATATATAGTCCACAAAGGTTGGTCCACTTCAGGTTTGAGATACAGATTGAATTGGAGCCTAACTCCCCTGTTGCTAAAAAGGACGTGGGTACTGTGCTGCACCGAGCTCCAGTTTAATCCTGCATTACATGTGACTTCCAGCTGACCTGGGATAACTTAAACGGAAAACCCACTGTTCCTCATTTCAGGGTTAGCAAGCTTCATTTTAAACAATTATTTCAGATTGAGGGACTTGTGGGCTTGCAGTTGGATGAAGACTGAGGTCGAAGTGCCTTTTGAGGAGTAATTCGTTTTCGACAGTTTTGGGAATTTTGTCAATTCCCAATTTCTAATATTATTTATAGGAATTTATCTAATAGAAATTCCTGCTTTTCACATCAGTAGAACCTTAAGGCCTGGCAATGTTCAGCCGGTGACACGACACACTTCAGCATTGTTTTCATGTTTCACTTTGTACTTCCAAAGAAGTTTCCCTTTTCTTGACAAGCCTGGTCTTCATGAAGCTCTATTTTCTCCAGAGTAAATCCTTGGTGTAAAGCAGCATAAGCGGTGGATTTTTAAAGTTTAGAGAAACTGGCTGCAAATTGAATCCACACACAGTGTTCCCCACCTGTCCACAGCATAGCCCAGCTGATTGTTAACTGCTCGAAATCCTTCTCGTTCATTTGTGACGTTTTAAGGGAAGTTGCTTTCTTACATAAGTTTTGCAAAGATTTTGTTAAAATATCAATGTATATACTTTGATACAAACTGTAATTAATTCCAGCCCCTTCATGTTGCACATGCTGTTCTGTATCTGAGTTGCTTTTTTTTAATGAAATAAATCTTGTTTTATTGCATTCCAATGTGTAAATATCGCTGGAATTGAACAGACACAAAGTGTAATTCAAATTACTGGCCACGAGGAGGCCCTCGATTGAATGTAGAGCGCCGAGCTCTGAAAAAACATTTCACAGTACCGTACTCATTTGAGTACGTGACAATAAAGCTAATTCAATTCTTCACTGGGGGGAAAAAAAGAAGTCGCTTTTTCCCCAGCACATTTCCCCTTTTGCAGCTCTTTAAATATCAAATTTTCAGGCATTTATCCAGTTTATTTTTAAAAGTTGCCACCTGTTGCCTCCCTCCCCTCGCCTTTTCAAGTCACACATTCTCGATCTAAATTTGCACGGTTAACATTCTCCTAAACACCCCTCTGGTTCTTTAGCAATTTATCTTAAAGAGTCTTCTCTTACAGTAACACAAGCAATTACGCATTTGACCAAGTCAAGCAGCACTACAACCTGCATGAAAAGTAAAACATTTTCTTTAATGATTTTTAGACCAAAAACATAGGACATAGAACAGTACAGTACAATATAGGCCCTTGGGCTTTTTATCCTACTCTAAGATCAGACTAACCATGTACCCTTCATTGTACTAACTTCCACCTGCCTATCTAAGAGTTGCTCAGCTGCTCCATATGTATCTGTCTGCTACCACCACTGCCAGTGCATTCCATGCACCCACTCTTTTCTGTGTAAAGAACCTAACTCTGACATCTCCTCAGATGTTCCTCCAATCACCTTAAAATTATGCCTCCTCATGACAGACATTTCCACCGTGGGAAAAAGTCTTGGCTGTCCCCTCTATCTATGCCTCTCATCACCTTGTACACCTTTATCAAGTCACCACTCATTCTTCTTCGCCCCAATGAGAAAAGTCCTAGCTCCCTCAACCTTTCTTCATAAGATATGTCCTCCAGTCCATGCAGCATCCTGGTAAATTTCCTTTGCACCCTCTCTAAAGCTTCCATATCCTTCCTATAATGAGGCGACCAGAACTGAACACAATATTCCAAGTATGCTCTAACCAGGGCTCCATAGAGCTGCAGCATAACCTGACGATTCTTAAACTCAATTGCCCCGTAATGAAAGCCAAGACTCTATACGCCTCCTTGACAACCCTATCAACTTGAGTGGCAACTTTGAGGGATCTATGGACATGGACCCCAAGATCCCTCTGCAAATCCACACTGCCAAGAATCCTGCCTTTAACCCTGTATTCTGCATTCAAATTTGACCTTCCAAAGTGAATCACTTAACACTTTTCCATGTTGAACTCCATCTGCCACTTATCAACCCAACTCTGAATCTTGCCAATATCCCATTGCAACCAGCAACAGTCCTCCACATCCATCACTCCACGAAACCTTGTGTCATCAGAAAATTTACAAACCCACCCTTCCACTCCCTCACCCAGGTCATTTATAAAAATCACAAAGTGCAAAGGTCCCAGAAACAATCCCTGCAGAACACCACTGGTCACAAGCTTCAGGCTGAATACTTTCCATCTACCACCACCCTCTGTCTTCTATGGGTCAGCCAATTCTGTATCCAGATAGCCAGAATTCCCTGTATTCCATGCCTTCTCACTTTCTGAATGAGCCTACCGTGGGGAACCTTATCAAATGCCTTGCTAAAATACAAGTACACCTCATCCACTCTACCTTCAATGGGTTTTGTCACATCCTCAAGGAATTCAATAAGGCTTGTGAGGCATGACTTGCCTCTCACAAAGGTAAAAACAATGACTGCAGATGCTGGAAACCAGATTCTGGATTAGTGGTGCTAGAAGCTCTTCCTTGCCTCTCACAAAGCCATGCGGACTATCTCTAACCAAACAATGGTTTTCCAAGTAATTATAAATTGTGTCTCTAAGAATCCTCTCTAATACTTGACCCACCATAGACGTGAGACTGACTGTAATTCCCAGGATTATCCCTATTTCCTTTCTTGAACAAGAGAAAAACATTTGCCACTCTCCAATCATCTGGCACAACTCCAGTGAACAATGAGGACACAAAGATCATCGCCAAAGGTGCAACAATCTCTTCCCTCGCTTCCTGTAGTAACCTTGGTATAGTCCAACTGGCCTTATGATTTTCAAAATTTTCAGTACATCCTCCTTCTTAACATCAACCTGTTCAAGCGTATCAGTTTGTTTCACGCTGTCCTCAGAAAGATTAAGATCCCTCTCAGGCGCAAGTTCCCTCCACTATCCCTGACTGGCCCTACCCTCATTCTGGCAATCCTCTTATTTCTCACCTAAGTGTAGAATGCCTTAGGGTTTTCCTTAATCCTACTCCCAATTTTTTTTCATGTCCCCTTCTAGCTCTCCTAAGTCCATTCTTCAGTTCCTTCCTGGCTACCTTGTAACCCTCTAGAGCTCTCTTGATCCTAGCCTCCTCAACCTTAAGTAAACTCTCTTCTTCCTCTTGACTAGGTGTTCCACATTCCTTGTCACCCAAGGTTCTTTCAATCTACCATCTCTTCTTTGCCTCAGTGGGACAAACCTGTCCAGCACTATCAGCAAGTGCTTCCTAAACAACCTCCACACTTGTCGTGCATTTTCCTGAGAACATCTGTTCCCAATTTCTGCCTAATAGCATTGTAATTCCCCTCCCCCAATTAAATACTTTCCCATACTATCTGCTCATATCCCTCTCCATGATTATAGTAAAAGTCAGGGTGTTGTGATCACTGTCACCAAAGTGCTCTCCCACCAAGAGATTTGACATCTGGCCTGGTTTGTTGCTAAACATCAAATACAATATGGCACCTCCTTTAGTTGGCCTATCTCCATACTGAATCAGGAACCCTTCCTGGACACACCTGACAAAAAATGCTCCATCCAACTATTTGAATTAAGGAGGTTCCAATCAATATTAGGAAATTTAAAGTCACCCATGCCAACATCTCTGTTACTTCTGCACCTTTCCAAAGTCTGCCTCCCAATCTGCTCCTCCAGATCTCTGTTGCTGTTGGGGGGGGTCTGCAGAAAACTCCCAATTTAGTGACTGCTCCTTTTCGGTTTCTGAAGTCCACCCATACTAACACCGCAGACAAACCCTCCTCAACAACCTCCCTTTCTGCAGTGGTGATACTATCCCTGATTTAGAATGCCATTCCCCCATCTCTTTTACCTCCCTCCCTATTCCTTTTGAAACATCTAAACCCTGGAACGTCAAACAATTATTCCTGCCCCTTTGATATCCAAGTCTCCGTAATGGCCACAACATCATAGTCCCATGTACTGATCCATGCTCGAAGTTCATCACCCTAATTCCTGATACTTCTTGCATTAAATTAGATACACTTCAACCCATCACACTGACCACACCTTTGTCCCATCAAGTGCTTATTCCTCCTCTCAGACTGTCTGCACACTGTATCTGGCTGCTCACTACCTACTCCATCATCTGATCCATAACTCTGGATCCCATCCCCCTGCCAATCTAGTTTAAAACCTATGACCATAAAATGTAGATCATTCAGCCCTTTGAATCTGTTTGACCATTGAGATTGTGGCTGATCTGATCATTTTTAACTCCAATTTCTTACCTTTCCTACTTTTTCCCATAAGCTTCAGTTCCCTTATTAATTAAAAATATCAGTCTCCAAATTCAATCTACTTAACAACTTGGTCTCGACAGCATTCTTTGATATAAGAATTCTCAGAGAAAGAAATCCTCCTAATTTGTACCCTAATAGAGTGACCCTTACTCTGAGATTATATTTTATAGTTCTGGACTCTTGCAGAAAAAGAAATAGCCTTTCTGCATCCACCCAATGAAGTTTTCTCTCTTTCTTTTAAAATCCAATAGGGTACAAGCCCAACCCACTCACATTTCCCTGCACAAAAAAATCAAAAATTTAACACTCCTCTCTAAAATGCTGGAATATTTTTAAAATCAGTAGTATGTCAGTAATGTTCATAACTTGATGAACTGAGCAACTTTCCACAAGGTAATCAAAGCCTTTAACATCTTGTCCAAAATGGTGGCAGTTTCCTAATATTAGTAGTAGATGTCAGTAAATGGTATAACTTTGTAAGACAAGCAACAATCAAACTTCTAATAATGCTCAATAAAATGTTGGCACATTTTTAAAACAAGCAGTATTTGTCAATAAAATACAGCACTCAGTGGGATGAGCCATTCAAATAGTTTAACAATTTATGTCCCTCTTGGTTATTGTGTCCCTCCGCACCTCCTGGTTACTGTGACCCTGCCAGTTACTTGGGTCACTCCCCGCCTCTTGGTTACTGTGACCTTGCCAGTTATTGGGTCCCTCCTTACCTCCTGGTTACTGTGACCTTGCCAGTTACTGGGTCCATCCCCACCTCCTGGTTACTGTGACCCTGCCAGTTACTGGGTCCATCCCCACCTCCTGGTTACTGTGACCCTCCCAGTTACTGGGTCCCTCCCTACATTATGGTTACTGTGACCCTGCCAGTTACTGGGTCCATCCCCACCTCCTGGTTACTGTGACCTCCCAGTTTCTGGGTTCCTCCCTACATTATGGTTACTGTGACCCTGCCAGTTACTGGGTCCCTCCCCACCTCCTGGTTACTGTGACCCTGCCAGTTACTGGGTCCATCCCCACATTCTGGTTACTGTGACCCTGCCAGTTTCTGGATTCCTCCCCACAATATGGTTACTGCGACCCTGCCAGTTACTGGGTCCCATACCACGTCTTGGTTACTGTGTACCTGCCAGTTACTGTGTCCCTCCTGGTTACGGTGTGCCTAGCCACTTCCTGGTTGGTGTGTGCCCCCTTCCCACCTCCCAGTTGCTGTACCCTTCCCCTGCCTCGTGCTTTCTGTGTCCCAGTTACTGTGTCTCCCTGTAGAAACAGACCCTTAAGTTAAAATTAGGATATACAGTACCAACCTAATCTGGTCCCATTTACCAGCACTTGGCCCATATTTCTCTAAACCCTTCCTTTTCTTATACCCATCCAATCCCTTTTAAATATTTTAATTGTACCAGCCTCCACCACTTCCTCTGGCAACTCGTACCATACACGCACCACCCTCTGCATGGAAATATTGCCCCTTCGGTCCCTTTTAAATAAGGTCACCCCTCAGCCTCCAACGCTCCAGAGAAAACAGCCACAGTCTATTCAGCCTCTCCCTATAGATCAAATCCTCCAAACAGGCAACATCCTTGTAAATCTTTTCTGAACCCTTACAAATTTCAAAACATCCTTCCAATCAGATTTACACTCAGAAGAATTTGCCCCACTTCAAATTCACATCTCAGAATGATTTCAGTCTCGCCAGATTCACATGCACCATCTGTCTGTGCTCGACAGGTTGGCACGTGTGGTGATTCTGCTCCAGTCAGATTCACATTCAGCATGATTTCTGACCTTTCAGATTCACACTCACAATTGCCATGGGGCGGCACGGTGGCACAGTGGTTAGCACTGCTGCCTCACAGCGCCGGAGACCCGGGTTCAGTTCCCGCCTCAGGCGACTGTGTGGAGTTTGCACATTCTCCCGTGTCTGCGTGGGTTTCCTCCGGGTGCTCCGGTTTCCTCCCACAGTCCAAAGATGTGCAGGTCAGGTGAATTGGCCATGCTAAATTGCCTGTAGTGTTAGGTTAGGGGTATGGTGGGTTGCGCTTCGGCGGGTCGGTGTGGACTTGTTGGGCCGAAGGGCCTGTTTCCACACTGTAATCTAATCTAAATCTAAATTCATATTCTCCCTCACTGGTTATAGTCTAATCAGATTCATGCTCACAATAATTCCAGTCTAGTCGGAGTCACACTCAGAATGATTCTGGTCAGGTAAGATTCACACTCATAATTAATCTGTTTCAATCAGACTTAAAATGAGAATGCTTCTGGCCTAATCAGATTCATACTCAGAATGAGTTCTATCTAATCAGATTTACCCTTTCTGATCTGATCCTCTAAACTTCACATTAAGAATGCGAACTGCCAGTCAGACTCACACTGAGAATTATTCTGTTTTTATTACAATCAGATTCACACTCAGAATAAGTCTTGTCTAGTCAAAATCACAAAAAAAGTGATTCCACTCTAGCAAAATTCACAGTGAGAATCATTCCATGGTCGTCAGATTGACACTCAGAATTAACCCTGTCTAATCAGATTCGGTCTCAGAATGAACCCGCTCTAGTGAGATTCAGATTGAGAAAGCTAACTGTGTAGTCACATTCACATTCAGAATGCTAACACTACCGTAGGATTTACACTTATGGATTCCACTCTAGCCAGACTGACAGACAATGATTCTGGTCAAGTCAGCTTCACGCTCAAAAGATTTGAAGCTACTCAACTTGAGACACAGTGTGATTCACACTCAGACACATGCTGCGCTTGTCAGATTCACACTCAAAGTGTGGACTGGGCTGGTACAGTGGCTCTGTGGTAAGTGGTTAGCACTGCTGCCTCACAACATTGGGGACCCAGGTTTTATTCTAGTCTCGGGCAACTTTCTGTGTGGAGTTCTCATATTCATATTCGGCTTCCTCCCACAGGTGGTTTGGCCATGCTAAACTGCCCATAGTGTCCTGGGATGTGTAGATTAGATGGATTAGCCATGGGAAATGCAGAGCCACAGAGATAGTGAGAGTCTGGGTGGGATGCCCTTTGGAGAGTCAATGTGGACTTAGAGAGGCATAGAGATGTACAGCACAGAAACAGACCCTTCGATCCAATTCATTCATGCTGATCAGATATCCTACATTAATCTAGTCCCATTTGTCCCATTGCCTTCTAAACCTTCCTGTTCATATATACCCACTTAGTGGTGGGTATGTGGTGGAGGCTGTTGTAATTGTAACAGCCTCCACCACATCCTCTGGCAACTCATTCCATACACATCCAACTCTCTGTGTGAGACATTTGACCCTTTGCGTCCCTTTCAAATCTTTCCCCTCTCACCTTAAAACTATGTCCTTTAGTTTTGGACTCCCCCACCCTTGGGAAAAGACTTTCAGTTCATTTATCCAATCCATGCCTCTCATGATTTTGTTAACCTCTATAAGGTCACCTCTCAGCCTCCAACACTCCAGGGAAAATAGCCCCAACCTATATAGCCTCTTCCTATAGCTCAAATCCTCCAGCCCTGGCAACATCCTTCTACATCCATTCCGAACCCTTTCAAGTTTCACAACATCCTTCCTATAGCAGAGAGACCAGAATTGCACACATTATTCCAAAAGTGACCTAATCAATGTCCTGTACAGCTTCAACATGACCCCCCCCAACTCCTATACTCAATGCACTGACCAATAAAAGAAAGCATACCAAACATCATCTTCATTACCTACATCTCCAGTTTCAAGGAACTATGAACCTACACTCCAAGGTCTCTTTGTTCAGCAACACTCCCCAAGATCCAACCAAGTGTGTAAATCCTTCCAAAATGCCGCACCTCACACATTTTAATTAAACTCCATCCGCCACTCCTTGGCCCATCTGATCCAAATCCCAGTGTACTCTGAGATAATAACAAGTTTTGAGAAGATTTATAGCTCAGGTTGAGGTATGGATGTAGGTTTGCTCATTGAGCTGGAAGGTTCGTTTTCAGGTGCTTCGTTACCATACCAGGTAATATATTAAGTGAGCCTCCGAATGAAGCACTGGTGGTGTAGCCCACTTTCTATTATATGTTTGAGTTTCCTTTGGTTAGTGATGTCATTTTCTGTGGTGACATCATTTCCTATGGTGATGTAATTTCCTGTTCTTTTTCTCAGGGGGTGGTATATGGGATCCAAGTCAATGTGTCTTGTCCATGTCAATCCAAAGGCCAAAGACACATACACCAAACACCACCAACTTCATCAGCAAGGATAGTATCATCAAACTAGTGGACCCATGCCTTACCACCCACTTCACTTTCAATAACAAAATCTACAGACAAACCAACGGAACACCCATGGGGATCTTCAATATCAGGGTTCTTAGCAGAGACAGTAATGCAGAGACTCAAACAAACATCTCGGCCAACCATCCAATCCAAACTTTGGGTCCACTATGTGGATGATACCTTGGTCATCACTAAATGAAACAAATTAGAGGAAACCTTCAAGACCATCAATAATACCCTTACTGACATAAAATTCACTGAGGAGAAAAACAACAAACTGGCATTCCTAGATGTTGCAGTAGAACGAACAGCCAATTGGGAACTTCAAACCAGCATCTACAGGAAATCAACACATACGGACCAAATATTGAACTACAGAAGCAACCATCCGAACATCCACAAACAAAGCTGCATTAGAACATGATTTCAAACAGCTACCACAGGTGAGAAGGAAGGTGTGGGCGCAAGTTTTGCAATTCCTGTGGTGGCAGGGGAAGGTGGCGGGAGGGCAGTGTGGGATGGTGGGTGCGGACCTGACGAGGTAGTTGCAGAGGGAATGGTCTTTACAGAAAGCAGATAGAGGTGGGGAGGAAAATATATCTCTGGTGGTGGGGTCTATTTGTAGGTGGCGGAAATGGTGGAAGATGTTGCGATGTATACGGAGGTTGATGGGGTGGAAGGTGAGGACCGGGGGAGGGGGGGGTTCTGTCCTTGTTGCGGTGGGGTTCAAGGGCAGAGGTGTGGGACATGGATGAGATGCGCGGGAGGGCATCTCCCACGTGGGAGGGAAAATTTCACTCTTTATAGGTGGAGGCCATGTGGTGTGTTCTGCGATGGAACTTGTCTTCCAGGGAGCAGATGTAGCAGAGGTGGAGGAGTTAGGAATTGGGAATAAGGAGGCAGGGTGGGAGGAGGTGTCATCCAGGTAGCTGTGGGAGTCAGTGGGTTTGTAGAAAATGTCAGTGTTGAGTGGGTCACCATTGATGGAAATCGAGAGATCCAGGAAGGAGAGAGAGAGGTGTCAGAGATGGCCCAGTGAATTTAAGGTCAGGGTGGAATGTTTTGGTGAAGGTGATGAACTGTTCAAACTCTTCAATGCAAGAGGCCAAACTGGTAAAGCAGGTGAGCTCAGGGCATGGTTGGGAACACAGGACTGTGATATTATAGCAATTACAGACACATGGCTCAGGGATGGGCGGGGCTGGCAGCTTAATGCTCCCAGAGTACAAATGCAATAGGAAGGATAGAAAGACGACTTACCAGGGGAAAGCAGTGGGGTACAGGGCTCTGGCACAGAGTCTGTCCCTGCTGCTCAGAAGGGAAAGGGGAAGAAGAGCACAGCAGTAGTCATTGGGGACTCCATAGTTAGGGGAACAGATAGGAGGTTCTGTGGGGACGAGAGAGACTCACGGTTGGTGAGTTGCCTCCCAGGTGCCAGGGTTCATGATGTCTCTGATCGTGTTTTTGGGATCCTTAAGGGGGAAGGGGAGCAGCCCCAAGTTGTGGTCCACATAGGCACCAATGACATATGTAGGAAAAGAGATGGGTATTTAAGGCAGAAATTCAGGGAGCTAGGATGGAAACTTAGAGCTAGGACGAACAGAGTTGTTGCATCTGGTTTGCTGCCCGTGCCACGTGCTAGTGAGGTTGAGGAATAGGGAGAGAGAGGAGTTGAACACGTGGCTATAGGGATGGTGCAGGAGGGAGGGTTTTGGACTCTTGGATAACTGGGGCTCTTTCTGGGGTAGGTGGGACCTCTACAAGTGGGATGGTCTTCATCTGAACCAGAGGGGTACCAATATCCTGGGGGGGAAATTTGCTAAGGCTATTGGGGTGGGTTTAAACTAATCCAGCAGTGGGATGGGAATCAAAATTGTAGTTCGAGTATAGAAAAGGTTGAGAGTAGGGAGGTCCAAAATCAAGTTTCAGGGACGCAAGATGGCACCGGCAAGCAAAAAGTTGGTTTGAAGTGTGTCTACTTCAATACCAGGAGTATCCAGAATAAGGTGGGTGAACCTGCAGCATGTGTTAGTACCTAGGACTTCGATGTTGTGCCCATTTCGGAGACATGGTTAGAGCAGGGACAGGAATGGATGTTGCAGGTTCCAGGATTTAGATGTTTCAGTAAGAACAGAGAAGATGGTAAAATAGGGGGAGGTGTGGCATTGTTGGTCAAGGACAGTATTACAGTTGTGGAAAGAATGTTTGGGGACCTGTCAACTGAGGTAGTATGAGCTGAAGTTAGAAACAGGAAAGGAGAGGGGAGTTGGGAGTTTTCTATAGGCCTCCAAATAGTTCCAGATATGTAGAGGAAAGGATATCAAAGATGATTCTCCATAGGAGTGAAAGAGACAGGGTAGTTGTCATGGGGGACTTCAACTTTCCAAATATTTAATGGGAACACTATGCTACGAGTACTACAGATGGGTCAGTTTTTGTCCAGTGTATGCAGGAGGGCTTCCTGACACAGTATGTAGACAGGCCAATAAGGGGCGAAGCTACATTAGATTTGATACTGGGTAGGTGTTAGACTTGGAAGCAGGTGAGCACTTTGGTGATAGTGATCACAATTCTTTTATGTTTACTTTAGCGATAGAAAGAGATAGGTGTATACCACTGGGCAAGAGTTACAGCTGGGGGAAAGGCAATTACGATGCAATTAGGCAAGATTTAGGAAGCATAGGATGGGGAAGGAAACTGCAGGGGATAGGCACATTAGAAATGTGGAGCTTATTCAAGGAAAAGTTACTGTGTGTCCTAGATAAGCATGCACCTGTCAAGAAGGGAGGAAGCTGTAGAGCGCGGGAGCCATGGTTTACGAAGGAAGTGGAATCTCTGGTCAAGAGGAAGAAGGAGGCTTATATTAAGACGAGATGTGAAAGCTCAGTTAGGGCGCTTGAGGGTTACAAGGTAGCCAGGAAAGACCTAAAGAGAGAGCTCAGAAGAGCCAGGAGGAGACATGAGAAGTTGTTGGCGGATAGGATCAGGGTAAACCCTAAGGCTTTCTATAGGTATTTAAGGAATAAAAGAATGACGAGAGTAAGATTAGGGCCAATCAAGTATAGTAGTGGGAAGTTGTGTGGAGTCACAGGAGATAGGGGAAGCACTAAATGAATATTTTTCAACAGTATTCACTCTAGTAAACGACAATGTTGTCGAGGAGATTACTGACATACAGGCTACTAGACGAGGTGTGACTGAGGTTCACAAGGAAGAGGTATTGGAAATCCTGCAGAGTGTGAAAATAGATAAGTCCCCTCGGCCAGATTGGAATTTATCCTAGAATCCTCTGGAAAGCCAGGGAGGAGATTGCGAGCCTTTGGCATGGATCTTTAAATCATCGTTGTCTACAGGACTAGTGCCAGAAGACTGGAGGATAGCAAATGTGGTTCCCCTGTTCAAGAAGGGGAGTAGAGACAATCCTGGTAATTATAGACCCAGTGAGCCTTACTTCAGTTGTTGGTAAAGTGTTGGAAAAGGTTATAAGAGATAGGATTTATCTAGAACGGTCAGCATGGTTTTGTGAAGGGTAGGTCATGCCTCACAAACCTTATTGAGTTCTTTGAGAAGGTGACAAAACAGGTAGATGAGAGTAAACTTGTTGATGTGGTGTATATGGATTTCAGCAAGGCATAATAAGGTTCCCCACAGTAGGCTATTGTACAAAATGCGGTGGAATGGGCTTGTGGGAGACATAGCAGTTTGGATCAGTAATTGGCTTGCTGAAAGAAGACAGAGGGTGGTGGTTGATGGGAAATGTTCATCCTGGAGTCCAGTTACCAGTGGTGTACCGCAAGGGTCAGTGTTGGGTCCACTGCTGTTCTTCATTTTTATAAATGACCTGGATGAGGGCGTAGAAGGGTGGGTTAGTAAATTTGCAGATGACACTAAGGTCGATGGAGTTGTGGATAGTGATGAAGGATGTTGTAGGCTACAGAGAGACATAGATAAGCTGCAGAGCTGGGCTGAAAGGTGGCAAATGGAGTTTAATGCGGACAAGTGTGAGGTGATTCACTTTCGTCGGAGTAACCGGAATGCAAAGTACTGGGCTAATGGTAAGATTCTTGGTACAGTAAATGAGCGGAGAGATCTCGGTGTCCAGGTACACAGACCCTTGAAAGTTGCCGACCAGGTTGACAGGGTTGAGGGATCGAGTTCCGGAACCATGAGGTTATGCTACAGCTGCACAAAACTCTAGTGCGGCCGTGCTTTGAGCATTGTGTACAGTTCTGGTCACTGCATTATAAGAAGGATGTGGAAACTTTGGAAAGAGTGCACAGGAGATTTACTAGGATGTTGCCTGGTATGGAGGGAAGGTCTTACGAGGAAAGGCTGAGGGACTTGAGGCTGTTTTCGTTAGAGAGAAGGTTGAGAGGTGACTTAATAGAGACATATAAGATAATCAGAGGGTTAGATAGGGTGGACAGGGAGAGCCTTTTTCCAAGAATGGTGATGGCGAGCACGAGGGGGGCATAGCTTTAAATTGAGGGGTGATAGATATAGGACAGATGTCAGAGGTAGTTTCTTTACTCAGAGAGTATTAAGGGTATGGAATGCTTTGACTGCAACGGTAGTAGGATTCGCCAACTTTAAGAACATTTAAGTCGTCATTGGACAAGTATATGGACGTACATGGAATAATGTAGGTTAGATGGGCTTCAGATTGGTATGACAGGTCAGCGCAACATCGAAGGCTGAAGGGCCTGTAGTATGCTGTAATGTTCTATGTTCTAAAGAGGAGCAAAAGAGGGGTGGGCAGTGGTGTTTATTCTCTTAGGGAGAATATTCCCGTGAATACATCCTGGGAAGATATTTAGGTGGAACTGAGAAATTGTCTCTCGTACAATCCTAATAGAGGACTGTATTCTCAATCCCCCCAGTAGTCAGAGGGAAATTGAGAAACAAATTTGTAGGGAGATGCCATTTAACTGTAATAATAATAGGGTGGTTATTATAGGGGATTTTAACTTTCCAAACATAGACTGGGACTGCCATAGTGTAAAAGGCTTGGACAGAAAGGAATTTGTTAACTGTGTACAAGAAACCTTTCTGATTCAGTTTGAAGATATATCTACCAGATAAGGTGCAAACCTTGACCTACTCTTGGGAAATAAGGAAGGGCAGGTGACTGAGGTATTAGTGAGGGAGCATTTGGGGCTAGAGACCATAATTCTATTTAAAACAGTGATGGAAAAGGATACACCGGAACAAAAAATTAAAGTTCTACATTGGAGGAAGGACAATTTTTATGGTATTAGGCAAGAACTTTTGAATGTTGATTTGGGATGGATGTTTGCAGGCAAAGGGACAGCTGGAAAATGGTGTTATGGACTAGGCCAGACCCACTCAAAATTATTTAAGAATGTAGCCTTTTTATTTTCAAAGTAGATGTACAGTGAGTGTTCCAAGTGTGATGCAGCTGGTCAAACCACTTGGCTTTAAGTAAAACACAATTTATTCAAATTCTACAGTTAAAAAACAAGCAAACAAAAGCAGAATTTAGAATAACTTAACTCATTAACTGTTCTAATATAGTAGAATCCCAGAAACATACCACTGTCAAAAAGGTAAATTCAAATTCAGATTCTTACAGGCTGGAGGGAACAACCTCCAGACAGATTTCAGGGAAAGTCAGTTAGGAATCATTTACTGAAGTTGCAATTCATCTGGACTTCAATATCTTGTGACTGCTACAGCTAAAAAACCTAGAACATCCTGAACTGGGAGAACTGGCCATTCTCCTTCCATTGTTGAACATTTTTTTGACTTGACTCCTTGGCAGGTCTACCTTTACAACCTCTCTTCAAAAAAGAAACGCAGGACAAAATAACCTTTCTAAAGCGACAGCATTGTCACAATCGGGAAGTCTTCACAATTGAGATAACAAGAGTCCAGAGACAGTATGTTCATATTGGGGTGAAGGTCAAGGCTGGAAGGTGAAGATTATGCTGAATGAGTAGAGAAATTCGGGTTTTGATCAAGGGGAAAAAAAGAATCATGTCAGGTGTAGACAGCAGAGTCTGAGTGAATCCTTAGGACAAACTCCAGTGTCCTATACTTAAACAGTAAAGACAGCAGCTGTGCAAATTCACTGCTGGGTTCACAGCAGTGTAAGTTTTTGAATCACTAACCATGTGGTCTCTGTCCTTGTTTCTCTTCCTCCTTTTTACAGCACCATTGTTTTGATTTTTTTTCCTCAAAGTTCCAAAATAATGCAACAGCTCATAAAACAGGAATGACAAATCCTAGACATTGTGGAAATCAGCTCCAATATCTCAAAAAAGGAGCATCTCTTACAGCCACAATGATTCCAGTCTAATCAGACGTTGACTCGGAATT